>NC_088223.1:82652249-83279749 GCF_036934945.1 Oncorhynchus masou masou | reverse complement strand
GCTGTATTCTTAGCCACGGCTGAGTTGCTGTATTCTTAGCCACGGCTGAGTTGCTGTATTCTTAGCCACGGCTGAGTTGCTGTATTCTTAGCCACAGCTGAGTTGCTGTATTCTTAGCCACGGCTGAGTTGCTGTATTCTTAGCCACAGCTGAGTTGCTGTATTCTTAGCCACGGCTGAGTTGCTGTATTCTTAGCCACGGCTGAGTTGCTGTATTCTTAGCCACAGCTGAGTTGCTGTATTCTTAGCCACGGCTGAGTTGCTGTATTCTTAGCCACAGCTGAGTTGCTGTATTCATAGCCACGGCTGAGTTGCTGTATTCCTAGCCACGGCTGAGTTGCTGTATTCTTAGCCACAGCTGAGTTGTTCTGTATTCAGTATTTGGCTGAGCAGATATACTTAGTATAAACAAATTATGCTAATGATGTGCTAATGGCATGGTGCTGGATATTCTAGTTGACTACAAAGCAGCTCTATCCAGCACCCATCACACTTTCTAACTGAATTTCTGAATCTGGAGCCAAACCCTAAGAATGCTCAATGTGATATATTAACAGCCTTAAGTGCCATTGGGTTGAGACTAAGGTATATTAGTAAACTAGACTAAGGTATACTAGTAAACTAGATTAAGTTATACTAGTAAACTAGATTGAGTTGTACTAGTAAACTAGATTAAGGTATACTAGTAAACTAGACTAAGGTATACTAAACACTAAAAGTAATGACCACAATAGTAACAACAACATAATTTTACAATTCTACTTTATCATAACCAATCCAACAGTTATTATAGAAGATAAACAGTTGTGGTTTGCATATATGGTCAATAACAATCACGGTTCAAATTATCACCACATTTTTCATCTCCTAAACTTTTGTATTTGTGGGAATGGCTTTCCATTCATCAATGTCATCCGACTGCACTGTCCTCAATACAAAGCGTAGGTTTCCTCCCAAATGGCACCCTGTTCCCTTTTTAGACCCAGCAAGTAGGCTCTGGCCAAGTAGTTCAGGCCAATGTAGTACACTATATAGGGAATAGAGTGCCATTTGGGTCAAACCCATTGTCCACCTCCCAACCAATAAAACCAATTACTATACTGTTGCTCTCATTTTTTCTGATGTACATACAGCACAGCACACTCCTTATGAGGAGGCCTGAAAAGTGGAACCTACAGTGCTTTCAAAAAGTATTCATACATTTCACATTTTGTTGTTACAGCCTGAATTCAAATGGATTAAACATGTTTTTTCTCTCATCTACACACAATACCCCATAACGACAAAGTGAAAACATGTTTTCGGAAATGTTAGCAAATTTACTGAAAATGAAATAAAGAAATATCTAATTTATACCCCTGAGTCAATACTTTGTAGAAGCACCTTTGGTAACAATTACAGCTGTGAGTCTGTTTGCACACCTGGATTGTACAATATTTGCCAATTATTATTTAAAACATTCTTTAACCTCTGTCAAGTTGATTGTTGATCATTGCTAGACAGTCATTTTCAAGTCTTGCCATAGATTGTCAAGCCAATTCAAGTCAAAACTGTAACTAGGCAACTCAGGAACATTCAACTCAGGAACATGTTGTCTAGCTAAGCAACTTCAATGTAAATTTGGTGTTGTTCTTTTGGTTATTGTCCTGCTGAAAGGTGAATTCATTACCCGATGTCTGTTGGAAAGCAGACTCAACCAGATTTTCCTCTAGAATTTTGCCTGCTCTTATTGCTGTATTCCGTTTATTTTTATCCTGAGAAAATCCCTAGTCCTTGTCGATGACAAGCATACCCATAACATGATGTGGCCACCAACATGCTTGAAAATATGAAGAGTGGTACTCAGTGATGTGTTGTGTTTTTTGGATTTGCCCCAAACACATTTTTTGCAGTATTACTTAAGTGCCTTGTTGCAAATAGGATGCATGTTGTGGAATATTGTTATTATGTACAGCACACATGTCAAACTCATTCCACAGAGGGCCCAGTGTCTGTGGGTTTTCACACCTCCCTTCATTGATGAATTAGTTCACTAAGTAGAAAGGAACTTCCCACACTTGGTTGTCTATGGCTTAATTGAAAGGAGAAAACAAAATCCGGAAGTCACTTGGCCCTCCACGGATTGAGTTTGACACCCCTGCTGTACAGGCTTCCATCTATTCACTCTATGATTTAGGTTAGTACTGTGGAATAACCAATGTTGTCAATCCATCCTCAGTTCTCATATCACAACCATTAAACTAAGGAACTTTTTTAAATCACAATTGACCTCATTGTGAAATCAATTAGAAGCTTCCTTCCTCTCTGGCAACTGAGTTATGAAGGACACCTGTGTCTTTGTAGTTACTGGGTGTATTGATAAACCACACAAAGCCTATATAATAACTTCACCATGCTCAAAGGGATATTCAGCGTCTGCTTTTTTATTTTTACACATCTACCAATCGGTGCCCTTCTTTGCGAAGTAATGAAAAACCTCCCTGGTCTTTGTGCTTGAATCTGTACTTGAAATTCACTACTCGATTGAGGGACCTTACAGATAATTGTATGTGTGGGGTACAGAGACAGGGTAGTCATTAAAATTATTGAGCATGGAATGAGTCCATGCAACTTATTATGCAGTAAGTTAAGCACATTTTTACTCCTGAACTTAGAGTTACCATAACAAAGGGGTTGAAAACTTATTGACAAGACATTTCAGCTTTTAATTTTTTATACATTTACTACAAACAAAATTCCACTTTGACATTATGGGGTATTGTGACCAAATTCTCTATTTAATCCTTTTTAAATTCAGGCTGTAAAACAAGCTAAAAAGTAATGGGGTGTGAATACTTTCTGAAGGCACTGTACCTCCTGGAGCTGTGCTAAAGTTACCTTTGGGCACTAGCCTCAGCTCATTCATTCCCATACACTGGCAAAGTCACTAGAAACCTCAGAGAGATTCAGGGTGACTTTGGGGTTAACCTCTAAGTGAGGCTACTTTGCGCCTACCTAATCCAATAAAGATCAATATCTCTACCTTGGCACTGAAGTAGATGTGAGAGCTGGACCTGCAGAGCTGGGAAGCTGCAAACTGCTCTCAGCAGCTTGGGGTCTGGCTGGGCTGCATGGGGATGGGGCCCCAAACAGGCAACAGCTATAGAGGACCGATGTTCATTGTTATTTTATAGGCTGATTTGCCAAATAGAAGCATTTACTATTTATGGTCATAATGTTGGTGGTCCAAGTAAATAATGTTTTATATGAATTGTGCATCCCAAATGGCACCATACTCCCTGTACCCTAAATACTTTAGCTCTATGGGGTCTGGTCAAAGGTAGTGTAATATGGGTAATAGGGTGCCATTTGGAACGTATCCTATTCCATATCAACCTATAAATCAAATTGTATTAGTCACAAGCGCCGAATACAACAGGTGTAGACCTTACAGTGATAAGAATAAGAAATACATAAATAAGAAATACAAATACAAATACAAATAACAAGTAATTAATGAGCAGCAGTAAAATAACAATAGCGAGACTATATACAGGAGGGTACCAGAGTCAATGTGCGGTGGCACTGGTTTTTAAGGTAATATGTACATGTAGGTAGAGTTATTAAAGTGACTATGCTTAGATGATAACAACAGAGAGTAGCAGCGGTGTAAAAAGGGGGGGGGGGGCAATGCAAATAGTCTGGGTAGCCATTTGATTAGGTGTTCAGAAGTCTTATGGCTTGGAGGGTAGAAGCTGTTCAGAACCCTCTTGGACCTAGACTTGGCGCTCCGGTACCGCTTGCCGTGCGGTAGCAGAGAGAACAGTCTATGACTGGGGTGGCTGGAGTATTAGACCATTTTTAGGGCCTTCCTCTGACACCTCCTGGTTTAGAGGTCCTGGATGGCAGGGAGCCAGTGATGTACTGGCTGTTCACACTACCCTCTGTAGTGCCTTGCGGTTGTAGGCCGAGCAGTTGCCATACCAGGCAGTGATGCAATCAGTCAGGATGCTCTTGATGGTGCAACTGTAGAACGTTTTTGAGGATCGGTAGTCATTTAGGCAGGTTACCTTAGTGTTCTTGGGCACAGGCACTATGGTGGTCTGCTTAAAACATCTTGGTATTATAGACTCAAACAGGATGAAAATGTCAGTGAAGACACTTGCCAGTTGGTCAGCGAATGCTCGCAGTACACGTCCTGGTAATCCATCTGGCCCTGCAGACTTGTGAATGTTGACCTGTCTAAAGGTCTTACTAACATCGGCTAAAAAGGTAGAAGTGACGTAATGAAAGAGTCCTAGAATAACCAGGGCTGCTGTGCCAACTAGCATGTTCATCCCATCAAGTTGCTATTTCAACATGGACCTATTCCTCATGACAAGTTAAGGCAGGATGGGTTTGCCAGAATAAGTTGCTTGCCCTTTAATCCAAATATTGGAAGATAAAAAAAGCCATTAACTGCTCTTCCCCGCTACCTGCCATCTCTCTCTAGACAAATATTTAAAATATTAAAACTTTATTGAAAAATGTTGTGTTTGAATCATGTGTGATCTATCTGTCTGACAGCCCTGTATAACTCCATATTTCTCCATCCCATATTTCTCCATCCCTGGCTGACTAAATAATATTGAGATATGATATCAATTATAAATGAATGTAATTACACATTGAACATTATTCCCTCTAATAAGACAAAGTGATGGAATAGAGGCTTTTTATTACTATGCCAGCAGCATGTCCATCTTCGGCTATGCATTATATTGCAAAGAGTAAAATTACTATCAATTTAGGCTTGCGTTAATACATTGCTTCAAATCTTTCTCTCAGAGTAATTTTGATGTGTCGTCCTGCTGAGAGAGAGCGAGAGAGAGAGAGAGAGAGACAGGCAGACAGAGAGAGAGAGAGAGAGAGAGACAGAGAGAGAGAGAGAGAGAGAGAGACAGAGAGAGAGAGAGAGAGAGAGAGAGAGAGAGAGACAGACAGAGAGAGAGAGAGAGAGGGGGGGAGAGAGAGAGAGAGAGAGAGAGGGGGAGAGAAAGAGAGAGGGAGAGAGACTTTATTAACACATTTAACTTTCTGTCACACTGCATTACAGTGCCACTGGATGTCAGAGCAGCCTCACTACTCTCCAATAGAGGGAATTAGATACTGTAGAAAGCATTTACATGCATGACTTTACTCCTCCCATACTGCGGAATGCAAAATTCATACTTTGCAGTTTAAGAAAATGCTTTTGTTTTTTCCTTATACAAGATGAGGGTTTCTACAAGTCCTCTGGAAGTAAATGTGCAGAAAAAAATGTTCTAATATATTATTTGTCACATGCTTCGTAAACAACAGGTGAAGACTAACAGTAAAACTCTTACTTAAAGAAAACATAAATAGTGACACGAGGATTAAATACACAGTGAAAAATTAATAACAATAACAAATAAAAAATAACATGGCTATATACAGGGAGTCAATGTGCAGGGTTATGAAGTCATTGAGGTAGCTACAGTATGTACATATAAACTCAGCAAAAAAAGAAATGTCCTCTCACTGTCAACTGTGTTTATTTTCAGCAAACTTAACATGTGTAGATATTTGTATGAACATAACAAGATTCAACAACTGAGACAAACTGAACAAATTCCACAGACATGTGACTAACAGAAATGGAATAATGTGTCCCTGAACAAAGGGGGTCAAAATTAAAAGGAACAGTCAGTATCTGGTGGCCACCAGCTGCATTAAGTACTGCAGTGCATCTCCTCTTCATGGACTGCACCAGATTTGACAGTTCTTGCTGTGAGATGTTACCCCACTCTTCCACCAAGGCACCTGCAAGTTCCCAGACATTTCTGGGGGGAAGGACCCTAGCCCTTACCCTCTGATCCAACAGGTCCCAGACGTGCTCAATGGGATTGAGATCCGGGCTCTTCTCTGGCCATGGCAGAACACTGACATTCCTGTCTTGCAGGAAATCACGCACAGAATGAGCAGTATGGCTGGTGGCATTGCCATGCTGGAGGGTCATGTCAGGAAGAGCCTGCAGGAAGGGTACCAAATGAGAGAGGAGGATGTCTTCCCTGTAACACACAGCGTTGAGATTGCCTGCAATGACAACAAGCTTAGTCCGATGATGCTGTGACACACCGCCTCAGACCATGACAGACCCTCCACCTCCAAAACGATCCCGCTCCAGAGTACAGGCCTCAATGTAACGCTCATTCCTTCGACGATAAACTGCAAATTCGAACATCACCTCTGGTGAGAGAGAATCCTGACTCGTCAGTGAAGAGCACTTTTGCCAGTCCTGTCTGGTCTAGCGATGGTGGGTTTGTGCCCGTTGGGTGGGTTTGTGCCCGTTGTTTTCAGTGATGTCTGGTGATGACCTGCCTTACAAGTCAGCCTCTCAAAGCTTATTGTGGACAGTCTGAGCACTGATGGAGGGATTGTGCGTTCCTGGTTTAACTCGGGCAGTTGTTGTTGCCATCCTGTACCTGTCCCACAGGTGTGATGTTCGGATGTACCGATCCTGTTTAGGTGTTGTTACACGTAGTCTGCCACTGCGAGGACGATCAGCTGTCCGTCCTGTCTCCCTGTAGCGCTATCTTTGGTGTCTCACAGTACGGACACTGCTGTCCTCATGCCTCCTTGCAGCATGTCTAAACCACGTTCATGCAGGAACCCTGGGCATCTCTCTTTTAGTGTTTTTCAGAGTCAGTAGAAAGGACTCTTTAGTGTCCTATGTTTTCATACCTGTGACCTTAATTGCCTACAGTCTGTAAGCTGTTAGTGTCTTAATGATCGTTCCACAAGTGCATGTTCAATAATTGTTTATGGCTCATTGAACCAGCATGAGAAACATTGTTTAAACCCTTTACAATGAATATCTGTGAAGTTATTTGGATTTTTATTAATTATCTTTAAAAGACAGGGTCCTGAAAAAGGGATGTTTCTTTTTTTTGTTGATGAGTTTAAGTAGGGGTAAAGTTTTTAGGCAACGGAATAGATAATAGACAGTAGCAGCAGCATATGTGGTGAGTGTATGTGAGTCTGTGTGCGTGTTTGGGTGTCAGTGTAAGTATGTGTGAGTGTGTTGTTACAGTCCAGTGTGTGTGTGTCAGTGCAAGAGAGTTAGTGCAAAAAAGGGTCAACGCAAGAAGTCCGGGTAGCCATTTGATGAGCTATTTAGCAGTCTTGTTTAGCAGACTTAAGGCTTAGGGTAGAAGCTGTTCAGGGTCCTGTTGGTTCCAGACTTGGTGCACTGGTACCACTTGCTGTGAGGTAGCAGAGAGAACAGTCTATGGCTTGGGTGGCTGGAGTCTTTGTAAAAATGTTGGGCCTTCCTCTGACACCGCCTGGTATAGAGGTCCTGGATGGCAGGGAGCTTGGCCTCAATGATGTACTGGGCCGTGCCGTATTCATCACCCTCTGTAGCGCCTTGAAGCAGCTCTAGCCTTTAGCTCAGTATGGATGTTACCCATAGCTTCAGGTAGGGTTATGTACACTATATGACCAAATGTGTGTGGACACCTGCTCATCGAACATCTCATTCCAAAATCATGGGCATTAATATGGAGTTGTTTCCCCTTTGCTGCTGTAAAAGTCTCCACTATTCTGGGAAGGCTTTCCACTAGATGTTAGAACATTGCTGCTGGGACTTGCTTCCATTCAGTCACAAGAACATTAGTGAAGTTGGGCATTCCAAGTCAGCGTTCCAATTCATCCCAAAGATGTTAGACGGGGTTGAGGTCAGTGCTCTGTGCAGTCAAGTTCTTCCACACCGATCTCAACAAACTATTTCTGTATGGACTTCACTTTGAGCATGGGGGCATTGTCATGTTGAAACAGGAAAGGGCCCTCCCCAAACTGTTGCCACAAAGTTGGAAGCACAGAATCGTCAAGACTGTCATTGTATGCTGTAGGGGAAAGATTTTCCTTCACCCGAACTAAAGGGCCTAGCCAGAACCATGAAAAACAGCCCACTGCGCCAAGTCCAATTGCGGCGAGCTTTACACCACTCCAGCCAACGCTTGGCATTGTGCATGGTGATCTTAGGCTTGTGTGCAGCTGCTCGGCCATGGAAACCCATTTCACACGAACAAACAGTTATTGTGCTAACGTTGCTTCCAGAGGAAGTTTGGAACTTGGTAATGACTGTTACAAACAAGGACAGATGATTTTTAGGTGCTACGCACTTCAGCACTCGGCGGTCCCATTCTTTGAGCTTGTGTGGTCTACCACTTCACGGCTGAGCTGTTGTTGCTCTTAGATGTTTCCACTTCACAATAACAGCACTTACAGTTGACCTGGGCAGCTCTAGCAGGGCAGAAATTTGACGAACTGACTTGTTGGAAAGGTGGCATCCTATGATGGCACCACGTTGAAAGTCACTGAGCTCTTCAGTAAGGCCATTCTACTGCCAATATTTGTCCATGAAGATTGCATGGCTGTGTGCTCGATTTATACACATGTCAGCAACGGGTGTATAATCAACTCAATTGAACTCATCGATGCACTTATTAATGAAGTCAGTGACTGATGTGGTAAACTCCTCAATGTTATTGGATGAATCCCGAAACCTATTCCAGTTTGGCGAGCTTAATATCCACTTCATCGGACCACTTCCGTATTGAGCGCATCACTGGTACTTCCTGTTTGAATTTTTTTGTGTAAGCGGGAAGATAGAGTTATGGTCTGATTGCCAAAGGGAGGGTGAGGGAAGACCTTGTATGTATTTCTGTGTATGGCGTAAAGTTGATCTAGAGTTTTGTCGCCTCTAGTTGCACAGATGACAAGCTGGTAGAAATGGGGTCAAACCTATATTATTTTCCCTGCATTAAAATCACAGGCTACGGAAACGCCACTTCTGAATGCGCATTTTCTTGTTTACATATGTCAACATCAGTTTGAGGAGGTAAATAGATAGCTACAAAAAAACAGATGTAAACTCTCTTGGTAAATAGTCTGGTCTGCAGCTTATAATGAGGCATTCTAACTCAGGCAAAAACCAGAGATTTCTTTAAAATTAGAGATCATGCACCAGCTGTTAAAACACAGAAACACAGGTGGCGCAGTGGTCTCGGGCTCTGCATCGCTGTGCTAGCTGTGCCACCGGTGACTCTGGATTCAAGCCCAGGCTCTCTCGCAGCCAGCCTTGACCGGGAGGTCCATGGGGCGATACACAATTGGCTTAGCGTCGTCCGGGTTAGGAAGGGTTTGGTCGGTAGGGATATCCTTGTCTCATCGCGCACTAGCGACTCCTGTGGCGGGCCGGGCACAGTGCATGCTAACCAGGTCGCCAGGTGCACAGTGTTTCCTCATGGCTTTCGACATTTGTCTCTCCCGAGCCCGTACGGGAGTTGAAGCGATGAGACAAATTTTAAAAAAATAAAAAAAGAGAGAAACACCCCTCTTCCCTTCATCTTACGCATAGGAAAACCAGCGAGGTGTGTATTATCCATGTTCTCGTTCAGCCACAACTCTGACAAAAACAGGATATTACAGTTTTTCAGGTCCCGTTGATAGGATAGTCTCGAACGGAGCTTATCCAGTTTGTTTTCAAGCGACTGTACATTCGCCAAATAGAATAGATGGCAATGGTGGTCTATTGGCTGGCCGACGTCGTCTCATCAGGATGCCACCTCGCCTTTCTCTTTCGCCACTGTTTCCTCTATCGATTAGGGCCTCGTCCGGAGTAAGCAGAACATCCAGAGCTGCCGACTTGCTGAAGTAGAAATGTTTATACAACTCGGAGTTAGTGATCGCTGTTCTGATGATCAAAAGCTGTTTTCGGTCATAGGAAATGATGACAGAGACATTATATACAAAAAAAGTTGAAATCAGCGAAAGAAAAACACAAAATAGCATCTTGCCACAAGCTTGTTTTAATTGTTTTGTCCCCTTGTAAAAATACCAATCCAACACTTCAGTCATTCCCAGGTCACTGACATGCTCAGAACACGGCCAATGAACACGGAGGACAAAGGAATCAAGAAACACTAAAAAATGCAAGAGGCAGTGGTTGGTCACAGTGTTTTCTCTCTCTTTTACTCGACAGACCTGACTGCTAACATCCTCCCTGATACTGCTTTGCACACATCAGGGACAACTTAAGAGACTCATGTATTTTTCATCAACTAAACCCCCTCTCCAAACAGAGAGAGCACAGGATAACGACATGGCCAACAATTATACATCCCACACAGACCGGTGGAGGAGGAGAAGACTGCAAGAGAGCTAACTCCAGAGTTAAAATATTCACAGACAGCATTATTAATATTTAATATTCTACTAAATCTGCTTTATTGTTACCAAGCTAAGCAGTATATAAATCAAGTTCTCTCAGCAGCCGAAAAGGAAAAGAGGGAGGGATGGAGAAGGCAGAGAGGTGTGTGTGTGTGTGTGTGTGTGTGTGTGTGTGTGTGCGTGCAGATATGTGTGAGAGAGAGAAAGAGAAAGAGAGAGAGGAAAAGAGAGAGTCTGCTTCCATACTATTATGAATGCATATGCTGTGATCAATGTCATGTTGGTAAATTGCCATTAGACGGAGGCCCTACCAGGTGCACTCAGGATGATAAATCCTAAGTAATGAGCGCCGATCTCAGATCTGTGGAAGAAAATTACTCGTCTTTAACTGGCACATGGAGAGAGAAAAAGAGAAAGAAAAAGAGAACAATGAGGAGGAGAAAGAGGGAGGGAGAAAGAGAGAGATGAGGAGGAGAAAGAGAAAGAGGAGAGGAGAAAGAGGGAGAGAAAGAGAGAGATGAGGAGGAGAAAGAGGGAGGGAGATGAGGAGGAGAAAGAGATGAGGGAGAGAAAGAGAGGGAGATGAGGAGGAGAAAGAGGGAGATGAGGAGAAAGAGAGAGAGATGAGATGAGGAGAAAGAGGGAGAGAAAGAGAGAGAAGGAGGAGAAAGAGAGAGAGATGAGGAGGAGGAGAAAGAGGGAGAGAGAGAAGAAGAGGAGGAGAAATGGGAGAGAAAGAGAGAGAAGAGGAGGAGAAAGAGGGAGAGAGAAGAGAGAGATGAGGAGGAGAAAGAGGAGAGAAAGAAGAGAGGAGGAGAAAGAGGGAGAGAAAGAAGAGATGAGGAGGAGAAAGAGGGAGAGAATGAGATGAGAAGAGGAGGAGAAATAGGGAGAGAAAGAGAGAGATGAGGAGGAGAAAGAGGGAGGGAGAAAGAGAGAGAGATGAGGAGGAGAAAGAGGGAGAGAAAGAGAGAGATGAGGAGGAGAAAGAGGGAGAGAAAGAGAGAGATGAGGAGGAGAAAGAGGGAGAGAAAGAGAGAGATGAGGAGGAGAAAGAGGGAGGGAGAAAGAGAGAGATGAGGAGGAGAAAGAGGGAGAGAAAGAGAGAGATGAGGAGGAGAAAGAGGGAGAGAAAGAGAGAGATGCGGAGAAAGAGAGATATGAGGAGGAGAAAGAGGGAGAGAAAGAGAGAGATGAGGAGGAGAAAGAGGGAGAGAAAGAGAGAGATGAGGAGGAGAAAGAGGGAGAGAAAGAGAGAGATGAGGAAGAGAAAGAGGGAGGGAGAAAGAGAGAGATTAGGAGGAAAAGAGGAGAAAGTGATGAGAAGAGAAAGATAGAGATGAGGAGAAAAAGAGACAGAGATGAGGAGGAGAGACAGAGAGATGGGGAGAAATAGAAATGAGGATGAGAAAGAGAGAGATGAGGAGAAAGAGAGAGATGAGGAGGAGAAAGAGGGAGAAAGAGAGAGGAGGAGAGAGAGATTAGGAGGAGAAAGAGGGAGAGAAAGAGGAGAGATGAGGAGGAGGAAGAGAGAAAGAGAGAAAGAGAGAGATGAGGAGAAAGAGAAAGGAGAGAGAGAGATGAGGAGAGAGAGAGGAGAGAGAGAAGAGAGAGATGAGGAGAGAGAGAGAGGAGAGAAGAGAGAGAGAGGAGAGAAAGAGAGAGATGAGGAGGAGAAAGAGGGAGAGAAGGAGAGAGAGATGAGGAGGAGAAAGAGGGAGAGAAAGTGATGAGAAGAGAAAGATAGAGAGATGAGGAGAAAAAGAGACAGAGAGATGAGGAGAAAGAGAGTCAGAGAGATGGGGAGAAATAGAGAGATGAGGATGAGAAAGAGAGAGATGAGGAGAAAGAGAGAGATGAGGAGGAGAAAGAGGGAGGGAGAAAGAGAGAGATGAGGAGGAGAAAGAGAGAGATGAGGAGGAGAAAGAGGGAGAGAAAGAGAGAGATGAGGAGAAAGAGAGAGATGAGGAGGAGAAAGAGGGAGAGAAAGAGAGAGATGAGGAGGAGAAAGAGGGAGAGAAAGTGATGAGAAGAGAAAGACATAGAGATGAGGAGAAAGAGAGACAGAGAGATGAGGAGAAAGAGAGACAGAGAGATGGGGAGAAATAGAGAGAAGAGGATGAGAAAGAGAGAGATGAGGAGAAAGAGAGAGATGAGGAGGAGAAAGAGGGAGAGAAAGAGAGAGATGAGGAGGAGAAAGAGGGAGAGAAAGTGATGAGAAGAGAAAGACAGAGAGATGAGGAGAAAGAGAGACAGAGAGATGAGGAGAAAGAGAGACAGAGAGATGGGGAGAAATAGAGAGATGAGGATGAGAAAGAGAGAGATGAGGAGAAAGAGAGACAGAGAGTTGAGGAGAGAGAGAGATGAGGAGAAAGACAGAGAGAGATAAGGAAAAAGAGAGATGGAGAGAGAGAGAGATGAGGAGAAAGAGAGAGAGATGAGGAGAAAGAGAGAGAGAGAGAGAGAGAGAGAGAGAGAGAGAGAGAGAGAGAGAGAGAGAGAGAGATGAGAGAGAGAGATGAGGAGAAAGAGAGATGAAGAGGAGAAAGAGGGAGAGAAAGTTATGAGAAAGAGGGACAGAGAGATGAGGAGAGAGAGAGAGAGAGAGAGAGAGAGAGAGAGAGAGATGAGGAGAGAGAGAGAGATGAAGAGGAGAAAGAGGGAGAGAAAGTAACGAGAAAGAGGGACTGAGAGATGAGGAGAGAGAGAGAGAGAGAGAGAGAGAGAGAGAGAGAGAGAGAGAGATGAGGAGAAAGAGAGAAAGATGAGGAGAAAGAGAGAGAGAGATGAGGAGAGAGAGAGAGATGAGGAGAAACAGAGTGATAGAGAGAGAGAGTGAGAAATAGGGAGAGAGAGCAAAAGAGAGAGAAAAAGAGAGAGACAGCACTACCCATTCACATACCTCACACAGAATGACTGGGAAGGTACTGTTTAACTAACTATAAGACAATTACTGAAATGACAGTGATGATTACAAACAGGCATAGCTGTAATGGAAGTAATGGTAGTGATTATGAAATAAAACATTGTATATGTAAAAGTGTTCTCGAAAGCAATACAAGTGCAATATTACCCAAAAAATTGGATGTAAATCATGTGTGACTGCGCCATCTTGGTTGCCAGATTGACCTCTGCGCAGCTTAACAATGCAGTGATATACTACACAGTGTAATAGGGCTGTTGAATACATTTCAGGTGAATCGTTTCTTTGTGGCATATGTTCTTACAGATAAGATAAATGTCTTTAGCTTATTGCAATTACCACTTACAGTACGACAGTTGATTTCAAAGTCAACATATCTGTGGCATGTAACTGCCAGTACTAGATCTGTTATCACACTATAGTTATCCTATGCATACATGTATGCAGTGATTTCATTTAGCATTTCCCTTGCAGATGCCCTTACCCAGTGACACGCCTAATTCATTCTCTGGCCCATTTCTGTGGACCGTCTTCTTAACTGCCGCTATTGAGGTGAGGAGCCTTACTCTGGGGTCCTACAACGATCCTACACCAGGGATCCTTCCTGCCCACTTCTGCCCATGCTATTTGCACAAATTGCTCCATTTGTGTTTGAATATGAAATACATTTGCTAAAAGCAATAAAGGCTCTCCCCTGAGAGGTTTGAGATGTGAGTGATATTGCTTCTTTACAGCATTATTAGCTGTAAGGGTAAGAAGGCTATAATGCATGTAATTGTGTGAAAAACGGAAATCTTGATTACTTCTGTACATCTTAAAACCCCCTAGGGCAGCCTTTCCCAAACTCCAAGGGAGGCACGTTATGTTTTCAGTTTTTTGTCCTAACACTACACAGCTTATTCAAATGATCAAAGCTTGATGATTAGTTGATTATTTGAATCAGCTGTGTAAGTGCTAGGGCAAAAAATAAAGATGTGCAGACCTTCTATTCTGAGGACCGAGTTTGGGAAACCCTGTCTAAGCCTGGAGGGGGTCTAAGCCTGGAGGGTGTCTAAGCCTGGAGGGGGTTCTACTAAGTTGACATATGGAATTGTTTTAAGATGGTCATACTACGGATCATTTAGCTACTTGATATAGAATTTTCTGACCCCTTTAGGTATCCAAAACATATACAGTACCAGTCAAAAGTTTGGACACACTTACTCATTCAAGGGTTTTTCTTTCATTTTACCTCTCAGCTAATTGGGATCCTAATAAAATACCAAACAGACATATTATTTTATGTCTACGTTTTAATGGCATAAGAGTGATAGGTAGGGAGAGGTAGGGAGGTAGGGAGAGGGAGTTTGGAGAGACGGGTAGTGATTGTGTTGACTGGTATTCTCTCACTTACAGCCACTAACACCTCCGATTGACCAAGACAATAATTGTTTGCTTTTTCCTGCCTAATTTTGGTTACAAGCACCATTTTATTTGTTTACGCAAAAGGATACACGTTGAGCACATTCTCTCCCTTTACCTGAGAGTAGGAGAACATTATTTCACCAATAACAGCCACAGAAGACTTCAGAGAGAGAGAGAGAGAGAGAGAGAGAGAGAGAGAGAGAGAGAGAGAGAGAGAGAGAGAGAGAGAGAGAGAGAGAGAGAGAAAACCGGCAGTGAGTCATCCATAAATAACCTGGACCAGAAGGGTTGGGTAGGTAACTTTCTAAATGTAATCTGTTACCTGTCCAAAATTGTAACATCACTTTTGGATTACCCAAACTCAGTAACGTAATCTTATTACTTTTAGGTTACTTTCTCTTAAAGGTCCCCCAGAGGGCAATGCCACCCCTATTTCAATGTAATTCCTGTCCTATAGCAGAAATGTTCCTATAGTCTCCACCTCCGAAGAATGACGCAGTCTGCTAATACATGTTCACGAATTGAGGATGGGAACGTTGTGGGTGACTTTCATGTGGAGAGGAGAAATAACAAGTAGGGCACTGACAGCTGTCAATGTAGCTAGCTAGCATGCTAACCTTATCTAGCTAACTAATGTTATCTGTTGTTGCTACACCTTATTCAAAAGATTTGCCAGCAATTATACGGCTGGTTCTGGATTTTTCATAAGCATGTTGTGAAAACAGCCACAGATGGATAGGGGAAACCAGTATCTTGGGCGGCAGGTAGCTTAGTGGCTAGCGCGTTGGACTTGTAAACGAAAGGTTGAATCCCTGAGCTGACAAGGTAAAAATCTGTAGTTCTGCCCTTGAACAAGGCAGTTAATCCACTGTTCCTAGGCCGTCATTAAAAATAAGAATTTGTTCTTAACTGACTTGTCTAGTTAAATAAAGGTCAACAAAATATTTGACTTTGTTATATATTGGGCTCCTGAGTGGCACAGCGGTCTAACGCACTGAGTGCTAGAGGTGTCACACCAGGCACCCTGATTCAACTCCACGCTGTATTACAACTGGCCGTGATTGGGAGTCCCATAGGGCGGCACACAATTGGCCCAGCGTCATCTAGGTTTGGCCAGTGTTGGCTATCATTGTAAGTAAGAATTTGTTCTTAACTAACTTGCCTAGTTAAATAAAGGTTCAATTTAAAAATATATATCTCAGAAGTTTTGACATCTTCCATAAATTGCGTCCGCAAATCCGCCATAGAAATAGAAAGAATAAGATTAAGCTCCGGTAATCAAATCAAATCAAATTTTATTGGTCACATATATTTAATAGATGTTATTGCAGGTGCAGCGAATTGGTTGTGTTCATCGCTCCAACAGTGCAATAGTATCTAACAATCCACAACAATACACACAAATCTCAAAGTAAAATAATGGAATTAAGAAATATATAATATTAGAATGAGCAATGTCGGAGTGGCATTGACTAGAATACAGTAGAATAGTATATCCATATGAATTGAGTAAAACAGTATGTCAACATTATTAAAGTGACTAGAGATTCCATGTCTATGTACATAGGGCAGCAGCCTCTAAGGTGCAGGATTGAGTAACCGGGTGGATAGCATGGTTCTCACAGCTAGGGGAAGTGAAAGGGGGCTACAATGACTTTGCTCATGATGAACGCTGCAATTGATATGCAACAACACCCTGAGCGCATCGGACACAAAACGAAAACTCCAATACTTGATGTAACAACAGCACAAAATAGATGAACAAGTTTGTGGAATCTTCTTTCGCGGGTGCCTTTTCATTATAGGAGACACTTGTGATTTCTAGCTGCACCAATCAAAGCAATGGAGTGTGGTCAAAACCATTCATCTTGAGGTGACGTTTGGATCGGGGTTCCAAAATGCAATCATATCACAGCGAAAATCTGTAGCCAGAGATGGAAGAGAAACACCCCACTCACTGTTTTTTTCTGGTTCAAGGAAAGCCAATGAACTAAGTAGACCAGACCCAGCTGCTATTGCATTGGTGTCTATGGGAGACCCAACCCGTTAAGTAGACTGGAACTAACCATTATTATCAATGGTAAACGGCCTAGTGAGTGATCTTAATTTATCCACCATCTTTGGTGTAGCCAAATTTTATTGCTCAGCTCAGTCACGACACAAACTTTGTAGGTGTTTCTGATTAATAAACAATGCCATGCTGGTGTGTTTTACCATTCAAATAAAAGCCATGCTGGTGGGTTTTACCATTCAAATAAAACCCAGCCCTGAAACGTAGGCTAAAAATAATTTACAAGTAATTTCATAGGAAAAGACACGTCATTGGCATGAATTTGCACGAAGCGGGCAGTGCGGTTTTGTCACCTCAAGCCCAAATATATCATACTTGTAGTAAAATGATGACTTATTGACTTACATAGTTGTGCAACATTATGGGTAAGCTCTAAGCATTGTCTTTCAGATCAAAAAAGTGTATTTCTACTGGTGTGGGCATTTAGGCAGATAAGTAGCTGATACAGCCACAAAGTCATAAAATCTGATTCTAAACCAAACCTAACCCCAACTACACTGCTAACCCTAATGCCTAAACCTAACCTTCAATTAAGACCTTCAATTAAGACCAGGGAACTTGTCTGTTGGCCCAGCATTAAAGACCAAAATTGGTTAAAGAAAATTGTGATAAATAAAAAAAAGTATACCAGTTTCATTTAACGACCAAAATATGTACAGCTGTGCCATATAGATTGCAAAATAGTTGGGAAGAGATTTTGATGTATCGATTCCATGGCACATGGTTTATGAACTGATACACAAAATGACACAGGATTCAAAATGTAGTTTTTCGATTTAAATGATTATCCAAAAGTCTTGCAACCAATATAATGTTATATGAATGGGAGATACAACCATCCCAGCTCTGCAGATTTTGCTGTAAAGAGACAATTTTAGATCATTTATTTTGGTACTGTGCATTTGTATATTGTTTTTGGTCGCAGGTTCAGGAGGAATGGCTGAAGCATTGCAACATTTACCTGGAGCTAAATCTGCAAATAGCACTGTTGGATGATTTTGAAGTCCTAGTCAATCGATCAATAGTATAATAATACTCTTAGCAAACATGTTTCTCTTTAATTTACAATTTGTAGAAACTATGAGAACAGAAGGTTCATCACTTTTGTGAAACAGTACAGTTGAAAAAGATATGGCAAATAAAAATCAAAACTGGATGGTGTTCAGAGATAGATGTGAGGGGTTGAGGGTAGCTGAAGGATGGGACTGGATGCTGTTCAGAGATAGATGTGAGGAGTTGAGGGTGGCTGAAGGATGGGACTGGATGGTGTTCAGAGATAGATGTGAGGGGTTGAGGGTAGCTGAAGGATGGGACTGGATGGTGTTCAGAGATAGATGTGAGGGGTTGAGGGTAGCTGAAGGATGGGACTGGATGGTGTTCAGAGATAGATGTGAGGGGTTGAGGGTGGCTGAAGGATGGGACTGGATGGTGTTCAGAGATAGATGTGAGGGGTTGAGGGTAGCTGAAGGATGGGACTGGATGGTGTTCAGAGATAGATGTGAGGGGTTGAGGGTAGCTGAAGGATGGGACTGGATGGTGTTCAGAGATAGATGTGAGGGGTTGAGGGTAGCTGAAGGCTGGGACTGGGACTGGATGGTGTTCAGAGATAGATGTGAGGGGTTGAGGGTAGCTGAAGGATGGGACTGGATGGTGTTCAGAGATAGATGTGAGGGGTTGGGGGTAGCTGAAGGCTGGGACTGGATGGTGTTCAGAGATAGATGTGAGGGGTTGAGGGTAGCTGAAGGCTGGGACTGGATGGTGTTCAGAGATAGATGTGAGGGGTTGAGGGTAGCTGAAGGATGGGACTGGATGGTGTTCAGAGATAGATGTGAGGGGTTGAGGGTAGCTGAAGGCTGGGACTGGATGGTGTTCAGAGATAGATGTGAGGGGTTGATGGTAGCTGAAGGATGGGACTGGATGGTGTTCAGAGATAGATGTGTGGGGTTGAGGGTAGCTGAAGGATGGGACTGGATGGTGTTCAGAGATAGATGTGAGGGGTTGAGGGTAGCTGAAGGATGGGACTGGATGGTGTTCAGAGATAGATGTGAGGGGTTGAGGGTAGCTGAAGGATGGGACTGGATGGTGTTCAGAGATAGATGCGAGGGGTTGAGGGTAGCTGAAGGATGGGACTGGATGGTGTTCAGAGATAGATGTGAGGGGTTGAGGGTAGCTGAAGGTTGGGACTGGATGGTGTTCAGAGATAGATGTGAGGGGATGAGGGTAGCTGAAGGATGGGACTGGATGGTGTTCAGAGATAGATGTGAGGGGTTGAGGGTAGCTGAAGGATGGGACTGGATGGTGTTCAGAGATAGATGTGAGGGGATGAGGGTAGCTGAAGGATGGGACTGGATGGTGTTCAGAGATAGATGTGAGGGGTTGATGGTAGCTGGATGGGACTGGATGGTGTTCAGAGATAGATGTGAGGGGTTGAGGGTAGCTGAAGGCTGGGACTGGATGGTGTTCAGAGATAGATGTGAGGGGTTGAGGGTAGCTGAAGGATGTGACTGGATGGTGTTCAGAGATAGATGTGAGGGGTTGAGGGTAGCTGAAGGCTGGGACTGGATGGTGTTCAGAGATAGATGTGAGGGGTTGAGGGTAGCTGAAGGATGAGACTGGATGGTGTTCAGAGATAGATGTGAGGGGTTGATGGTAGCTGAAGGATGGGACTGGATGGTGTTCAGAGATAGATTTGAGGGGTTGACGGTAGCTGAAGGCTGGGACTGGATGGTGTTCAGAGATAGATGTGAGGGGTTGAGGGTAGCTGAAGGATGGGACTAGATGGTGTTCAGAGATAGATGTGAGGGGTTGAGGGTAGCTGAAGGATGGGACTGGATGGTGTTCAGAGATAGATGTGAGGGGTTGAGGGTAGCTGAAGGATGGGACTGGATGGTGTTCAGAGATAGATGTGAGGGGTTGAGGGTAGCTGAAGGATGGGACTAAACAATTTAAGGATAACCAAAGTAAAATATACTGTGTCCATAAAATGTATATAGTATGTATAAGCTGGAAGAAGAAGCCTAAATGTCGTTGTACATTAGTTTACTCCAAATAGGGGAGGGGTGGTAGAGTTAAAGTTAAGGGAAAATAATAACAGGGGAAAATGTGTGTGTGTGTGTGTGTGTGTGTGTGTGTGTGTGTGCGTGCGTGCGTGCGTGCGTGTGTGTGTGTGTGCGTGTGTGTATAAAACCAAAATATGAAATGATGCAGACAATTACATTGATGGAAGTCACCCCTTATCTACAATATTAAAGCTGATCCACACACATAGATTTTTACAATAGCCAATTTTGACTTTGCAGCTGGCCAATGTTGCGGAAATCGCTCAGTTGTGCCTCTACGACAAGACTCATCCCAAAAAACTCAAACCTGCTCAAGAGGCATTGAAGAAGACAACAATTACTATTACCAATAAAACAACTTTTATTGGAAAATAAATCAATGTTAGAGTTTACAGAGCTGGCCGAAAATGGATATTGCGGCTTGTTCTAACCCATCACTTTCTCCTACAGGTAATAATATGATTAGACTATATCTTTACTTACAAAAAATAGAGGCTGTCAGATTTACTGTCATTCCAATGAATGTAATGATACCCCTTGATCTTCAAGAGTAGGACTTGGATAGGACCACATTGTTTTACTTGAGCAAACCCCAAAACTAAAGACTAATTAGCCTAATCTGTTTTTGATTTTGTTATCATGGAGGATTGTTTGGGCTCATTGCTTTCAGTTGTAAAATAAATGCTGCTCTCAGAATGGCATGCTATGAGCACTACCGAAACTTGTTTTTGAATGTATGGAGCACAATACCATGGGGGAGTTTAGAAGGGAGGAACTCAAACTTTTATTCCATAGGCTGGGATCCGCACAATGCAGCTGTTGCAAGATAACTTTTCACTGGCTGCCCACTGGTTCTGGTGCAAAATGTTCCTTAAACGGCAGCAAACAGGGAGGGTCCTACCTGAATTTGTCCAATAGAAACGCTCTTTTTGCTCTGTTTGCTTACGGTAAACAGCTTCCGTAATGAATACACCACTGCTCGCAAAAATAATGATTAATAGACAGCTTAAACATCTTCAGATCAACCATAATTGGGTTAAAATACACGTACATTTGTGAACAGCCATCCACAACACTCTAATCACTAGGCTTCCTGTTCCTAGGCTGTCATTGAAAATAAGAATTTGTTCTTAACTTACTTGCCTATTTAAATAAAGGTAAAATAAGAAATGGCCAGAACAGAGCAAATGGAATAGCATATAATACCTGGAAACCATGTGTTTGATGTATTTCATAACATTCCACTGATTCCGCTACAGCCATTACCACAAGTCCGTCCTCCCCAATTAAGATGCCACCAACACCCTGTGGATACAGCTGCCCAGTAAAGCAACTGCTTCCCATTGGGAAGCAACAGTTGGAACTGGAAGCACCTTGATACAACACCGTTGCACTGGTCATTCACACCGGCTTGACGTTACATTCATTTATTGGCATGTCATGGTGACATCCAGATTGTGACCAATACAACAAATATTTTTTATTGAGTTTACATTTATTTAACCAGGTAGGCTAGTTGAGAACAAGTTCTCATTTACAACTGCGACCTGGCCAATATAAAGCAAAGCAGTTCGACACATACAATGACGCAGAGTTACACATGGAATAAACAAACATACAGTCAATAATACAGTAGAAAAAGTATATATACAGTGTGTGCAAATGAGGTAGGATAAGGGAGGTAAGGCAATAAATAGGCCATGGTGGCGAAGTAATTGCAATATAGCAATTAAACACTGGAATGGTAGATGTGCAAAAGATGAATGTGCAAGTAGAGATACTGGGGTGCAAAGGAGCAAGATGAATAATTAAATACAGTATGGGGATGAGGTAGTTGGATTGGCTATTTACAGATGGGCTATGTACAGGTGCAGTGATCTGTAAGCTGCTCAGAAAGCTGGTGCTTAAAGCTAGTAAGGGAGATATGAGTCTCCAGCTTCAGTGATTTTTTTGCAGTTTGTTACAGTCATTGGCAGCAGAGAACTGGAAGGAAAGGCGGCCAAAGGAAGAATTGGCTTTGGGGGTGACCAGTGAGATATACCTGCTGGAGCGTGTGCTATGGGTGTGTGCTGTTATGGTGACCAGTGAGCTGAGATAAGGCGGTGCTTTACCTAGCAGAGACTTGTAAATAACCTGGAGCCAGTGGGTTTGGTGGCGAGTATGATGCGAGGGCCAGCCAACGAGAGTGTACAGGTCGCAGTGGTGGGTAGTATGTTGGGCTTTGGTGACAAAATGGATGGCACTGTGATAGACTGCATTCCAATATGTTGAGTAGAGTGTTGGAGGCTATTTTGCAAATTACATTGCCAAAGTCAAGGATTGGTAGGATGGTCAGTTTTACGAGGGTATGTTTGGCAGCATGAGGGATTCTTTGTTGCGAAATAGGAAGCCGATTCTAGATTTCATTTTGGATTGGAGATGCTTAATGTCCGGAAGGACCGTCCAGGGTAGTGATGCGGGCAGGTGCGGGCAGCGATCGTTTGAAGAGCATGCATTTAGTTTTACTTGCATTTAAGAGCAGTTGGAGTCAATGGAAGGAGAGTTGTATGGCATTGAAGCTAGTCTAGAGGTTAGTTTACACAGTGCGCAAAGAAGGGCCAGATGTATACAGAATGGTGTAGTCTGCTTAGAGGTGGACCAGAGAATAACCAGCAGCAAGAGCAACATCATTGATGTATACAGAAAAGAGAGTCGGCCTGAGAATTGAACCGTGTGACACCCCCATAGAGACTGCCAGAGGTCCGGACAACAGGCCCTCCGATTTGACCCACTGAACTCTATCAGAGAAGTAGTTGGTGAATCAGGCGAGGCAGTCATTTGAGAAACCAAGGCTGAGGCCTCCCGGGTGGCGCAGTGGTCACAGTGCCATCCATTCTGTGCCACCAGAGACTCTGGGTTCGCGCCCAGGCTCTGTCGTAGCCGGCCGCGACCGGGAGGTCCGTGGGGCGACGCACAATTGGCATATTGTCGTCTGGGTTAAGCAGGGATTGGCCTGTAGTGATATCCTTGTCTCATCACACACCAGCGACTCTTGTGGCGGGCGCAGTGCACGCTAACCAAGGTTGCCAGGTGCACGGTGTTTCCTCCGACACATTGGTGCGGCTGGCTTCCGGGTTAGATGCACTGTGTTAAGAAGCAGTGCGGCTTGGTTGGGTTGTCTATCGGAGGACGCGTGACTTTCAACCTTAGTCTCTCCCGAGCCCGTACGGGAGTTGTAGCGATGAGACAAGATAGTAGCTACTAACAATTGGATACCATGAAATTGGGGAAAAAGAGAAACCAAGGCTGTTGAATCTGCCGATAAGAATGTGGTGATTGACAAAGTGGAAAGCCTTGGCCAGGTCGAAGAAGACAGCTGCACAGTAATGTCTCTTATCGATGGCGGTTATGATGTCGTTTAGGACCTTGAGCATGGCTGAGGTGCACCCATGACCAGCTCTGAAACCAGATTGCATCGTGGAGAAGGTACAGTGGGCTTCGAAATGGTCCGTAATCTGTTTGTTAACTTGGCTTCGAAGACCTTACAAAGGCAGGGTAGGATAGATTTTCGTAGCAGTTTGGGTCTTGAGTGTCTCCCCTTTGAAGAGGGGGATGACCGCGCCAGTGTTCCAATCTTTGGGAATCTCAGACGATACGAAAGAGAGGTTGAACAGGCTATTAATAGGAGTTGCAACATTTTCGGCAGATCATTTTAGAAAGAGAGGGTCCAGATTGTCTAGCCTGGCTGATTTGTAGGGGTCCAGATTTTGCAGCTCTTTCAGAACATCAGCTATCTGGATTTGGGTGAAGGAGAAATTGGGAGGCTTGGGCGAGTTGCTGTGGGGGTTGCAGGGCTGTTGATAGGGGTGGCCAGGTGGAAAGCATGGCCAGCCGTAGAAAAATGCTTATTGAAATTCTCAATTATTTCTCCCTTAGTCAAAAATCCTATTTGATTTTGGTACATATCCTATAGGATCTTATCTTTTTTAAATTTATTTTAACTTTATTTAACTAGGCAAGTCAGTTTAAGAACAAATTCTTATTTTCAATGATGGCCTAGTAACAATGGGTTAACTGCCTGTTCAGGTGCAGAATGACAGATTTGTACCTTGTCAGCTTGGGGATTTAAACTTGCAACCTTCCGGTCACTAGTCCAAAGCTCAGGGGGTAAATGAGGGGGCATATGTGTTCCGCAATCAGGAAGTTAGACCACTACACCTCCAGCACACTGATTTTTCTATTTGATTATTTTATATAAAATCCTATAGTATAGCATCCAGTAGGAGTCCAATAGGGCAGGTTCCAAATCGGATAAGATGTTTTGATTGGATTCTAATTGGATCCTTGTATTGGAATACTATAGCATCCTATAGGATATGTATGTATTTTCCATACAGGATTTCTATTAATTTTGTTAATGGGAATTGTATAGATGTTTATATTACATTGTAAAGGATACAGCTTCAAAACTTAGTTATACACTATAGTTACCTTGGCTGCTTAACATATGGAGCACCCACCTTCCAAACCTCTAAGACAAATACCTATGAAAGTGGACAGTGAATACATGTGAACTATAATAAAATCATAAGCAACCAATATTGAACTGCCACCCTTGCCACTTAATATGGTGAGCTCCATCCCATGAAGGTCCAAGGAACACAACGTGAGTAAACATTTTAATCTGGTGCATCTGCGTCACACTTTAAAGTTATTTTGCCAACTGCAACAAAAATAGCTGTGAAACCTACTGAGACTGTCCACCAGGTTGTTTGCATTTGTGTCAAAAACGGAGAAAACATTGGTTGGGGACTGTACGTACATACCCCAACCAGAAGCCATGGATTACAGGCAACATCCGCACCTAGCTAAAGGTTAGAGCTGCCGCTTTCAAGGAGCGGGACTCTAACCCCGAAGCTTATAAGAAATCCCGTTATGGCCTTCGACGAACCATCAAACAGGCAAAGTGTCAATACAGGACTAAGATCAAATCGTACTACACCGGCTCCAATGCTTGTCGGATGTGGTAGGGGTTGCAAATTACTACAGACTACAAAGGGATGCACAGCCAAGAGTGACACGAGCCTACCAGACAAGCTAAATTACTCCTATTCTCGCTTCGAGACAAGTAACACTGAAACATCGGTGTTCCGGACGACTGTGTGAAAACGCTCTCCGCAGCCAATGTGAGTAAGACCTTTATAGAGGTCAACATTCACAAGGCCGCAGGTGGATGGATTACCAGGACATGTACTCCAAGCATGCACTGACCAACTGGCAAGTTTTGTCACTGACAGTTTCTACCTGTCCCTGTCTGAGTCTGTAATACCAACATGTTTCAAGCAGACCACATAGTCCCTGTGCCCAAGAGCACTATGGTAACCTGTCTAAATGACTACCAACCCTTGGCACTCACGTCTGTAGCCATGAAGGAGAACCAGGCATGGCCCCATTCTCATCGACAGGGCTGCAGTGGAACAGATTGAGAGCTTCAAGTTCCTTTGCGCCCACATCCCCAACAAACTAACATGGTCCAAGCACACCAAGACAGCTGTGAAGAGTTCACGACAAAACCTATTCCCCCTCAGGAGATTTGGCACGTGTCCTCAGATCCTCAAAAGGTTCTACAACTGCACTGTCGAGAGCATCCTGACGGGTTGCATCACTACCTGGTATGGCACTGCTCGGCCTCTGATCGCAAGGCACTACAGAGGGTAGTGTGTACGACCCAGTACATCCCTGGGGCAAAGATTCCTGCCATCCAGGACCTCTATACCAGGCGGTGTCAGAGGAAGGCCCTAAAAATTGTCAAAGGCTCCAGCCACCCTAGTCATAGACAGTTCTCTCTTCTACCACACGGCAAGCGGTACTGGAGCGCCAAGTTTAGGTCCAAGAAGCTTCTAAACAGCTTCTACCCCCAAGCCATAAGACTTCTGAACAGCTAATCAAATGGCTACCCAGACTATTTCCATTGCCCCCCTGCCCCTCTTTCACGCTGCTGCAACTCTCTGTTGTCTATTCTTTAATAACTCTACCTACATGTACATATTACCTCAATTACCTCTACTAACCGGGGCCTCCGCACATTGACTTTGAAACGGGATCCCCTGTATATAGCCTCGCTATTGTAATTTTACTGCTGCTCTTTAATTATTTGTTACTTTTATTTTTATTTTTTTGTATTTCTCTTGACTGCATTGTTGGTCAAGGGCTTGTAAGTAAGCATTTCACTGTAAGGTCTACACCTGATTTGTTTGTGAGAATCTCATCTTTCCATAGCGAGGTCATAACAAATTGTAGGCCACACTGTTCCAGCACTACAGACGTTTTCGTGAGAAGACCGAATTTCGGGATGTTTCATGGTCAGAAAAACACCGTTGTATATCAGCACATTCAACTGCAGATGCGGAAGGCCAACATAGGCGGATACGGTGGATTGATTCCCTGACCATGCAAAAAACATATATTCTATCTCTAGTTTAAACTGACAGATTTTGATGGGGATTTTTTATTATGATACTTAGATTGGCGCACGGGTGTTGACGCAAGACTCTTAAGGATTTTTAATGACACAGGTCATTATATATATATATATATACAGTGCCTTGCGAAAGTATTCGGCCCCCTTGAACTTTGCGACCTTTTGCCACATTTCAGGCTTCAAACATAAAGAAATAAAACTGTATTTTTTTGTGAAGAATCAACAACAAGTGGGACACAATCATGAAGTGGAACGACATTTATTGGATATTTCAAACTTTTTTAACAAATCAAAAACTGAAAAATTGGGCGTGCAAAATTATTCAGCCCCTTTACTTTCAGTGCAGCACACTCTCTCCAGAAGTTCAGTGAGGATCTCTGAATGATCCAATGTTGACCTAAATGACTAATGATGATAAATACAATCCACCTGTGTGTAATCAAGTCTCCGTATAAATGCACCTGCACTGTGATAGTCTCAGAGGTCCGTTAAAAGCGCAGAGAGCATCATGAAGAACAAGGAACACACCAGGCAGGTCCGAGATACTGTTGTGAAGAAGTTTAAAGCCGGATTTGGATACAAAAAGATTTTCCATGCTTTAAACATCCCAAGGAGCACTGTGCAAGCGATAATATTGAAATGGAAGGAGTATCAGACCACTGCAAATCTACCAAGACCTGGCAGTCCTTCTAAACTTTCAGCTCATACAAGGAGAAGACTGATCAGAGATGCAGCCAAGAGGTCCATGATCACTTTGGATGAACTGCAGAGATCTACAGCTAATGTGGGAGACTCTGTCCATAGGACAACAATCAGTCGTATATTGCACAAATCTGGCCTTTATGGAAGAGTGGCAAGAAGAAAGCTATTTCTTTAAGATATCCATAAAAAGTGTTGTTTAAAGTTTGCCACAAGCCACCTGGGAGACACACCAAACATGTGGAAGAAGGTGCTCTGGTCAGATGAAACCAAAATTGAACTTTTTGGCAACAATGCAAAACGTTATGTTTGGCGTAAAAGCAACACAGCTCATCACCCTGAAAACACCATCCCCACTGTCAAACATGGTGGTGGCAGCATCATGGTTTGGGCCTGCTTTTCTTCAGAAGGGACAGGGAAGATGGTTAAAAAGATGGTTAAAATTGATGGGAAGATGGATGGAGCCAAATACAGGACCATTCTGGAAGAAAACCTGATGGAGTCTGCAAAAGACCTGAGACTGGGACGGAGATTTGTCTTCCAACAAGACAATGATCCAAAACATAAAGCAAAATCTACAATGGAATGGTTCAAAAATAAACATATCCAGGTGTTAGAATGGCCAAGTCAAAGTCCAGACCTGAATCCAATCGAGAATCTGTGGAAAGAACTGAAACTGCTGTTCACAAATGCTCTCCATCCAACCTCACTGAC
This sequence comes from Oncorhynchus masou masou, assembly GCF_036934945.1. Classification (NCBI taxonomy): domain Eukaryota; kingdom Metazoa; phylum Chordata; class Actinopteri; order Salmoniformes; family Salmonidae; genus Oncorhynchus; species Oncorhynchus masou. The sequence continues at coordinate 83,252,205 of NC_088223.1, read as the reverse complement.
CTCGCGCTGTTTTGCAAGGAGGAATGGGAAAAAATGTCAGTCTCTCGATGTGCAAAACTGATAGAGACATACCCCAAGCGACTTACAGCTGTAATCACAGCAAAAGGTGGAGCTACAACGTATTAATTTAAGGGGGCTGAATAATTTTGCACGCCCAATTTTTCAGTTTTTGATTTGTTAAAAAAGTTTGAAATATTCAATAAATGTCGTTCCACTTCATGATTGTGTCCCACTTGTTGTTGATTCTTCACAAAAAAATACAGTTTTATATCTTTATGTTTGAAGCCTGAAATGTGGCAAAAGGTCGCAAAGTTCAAGGGGGCCGAATACTTTCACAAGGCACTGTATATATATTACATACAGTACCAGTCAAAAGTTTGGACACACCTACTTATTCAAGGGATGTACAAAAATTGTGAAAAACTAGGAAATAACACATATGGAATCATGGAGTATCCAAAACATTGGAAAAGGAAAAAGCAGCCAACAAGTACTCAGCATATGTGGGAACTCCTTCAAGACTGGAAAAGCATTCCAGGTGAAGCTGGTTGAGAGGATGCCAAGAGTATGAAAAGCTGTCATCAAGGTAAAGGGTGGCTACTTATAAGAATCTCAGATATAAAATATATTGGTTACCACATGATGGTTACTGATGGTTACTTTTAGGTTACTACATTATTCCACTCTTTCATAGTTTTGATGTCTTCACTACTATTCTACAATGTAGAAAATAGTAAAAATAAAGAAAAACCCTTGAATGAGTAGGTGTGTCCACATTTTTGGACTGCTACTGTATATAAACTCAGCAAAAAAAGAACGTCCCTTTTTCAGGACCATGTCTTTAAAAGATCATTCGTAAAGATCCAAATAACTTCACAGATCTTCATTGTAAAGGGTTTAAACACTGTTTCCCATGCTTGTTCAATGAACCATAAACAAATAATGAACATACACCTGTGGAACGGTCATTAAGACACTAACAGCTTACAGACGGTAAGCAATTAAGGTGACAGTTATAAAAACTTAGGACACTATAGAGGCCTTTCTACTGACTCTGAAAAACACCAAAAGAAAGATGCCCAGGGTGCCTGCTCATCGGCGTAAACGTGCCTTAGGCATGCTGCAAGGAGGCATGAGGACTGCAGATGTGGCCAGGGCAATAAATTGCAATGTACGTACTGTGAGACGCCAAAGACAGTGCTGCAGGGAGACAGGACGGACAGCTGATCATACTTGCAGTGGCAGACCGCGTGTAACAATACCTGCACAGGATCGGTACATCTGAACATCACACCTGCGGGACAGGTACAGGATGGTAACAACAACTGCCCGAGTTACACCAGGAACGCACAATCCCTTCATCAGTGCTCAGACTGTCCACAATAGGCTGAGAGCAACAACGTCGCCTATGGGCACAAGCCCACCGTTGCTGGACCAGACAGGACTGGCAAATGTGCTCTTCACTGAAGAGTCGCGGTTGTCTCACCAGGGGTGTTGGTCAGATTCGCGTTTATCGTCGAAGGAATGAGTGTTACACAGAGGCCTGTCCTCTGGAGCGGGATCGATTTGGAGGTGGAGGGTCCGTCATGGTCTGGGGTCGTGTGTCACAGCATCATCGGACTAAGCTTGTTGTCATTGCAGGCAATCTAAACGCTGTGCGTTACAGGGAAGACATCCTCCTCCATTATGTGGTACCCTTCCTGCAGGCTCATTCTGACATGACCCTCCAGCATGGCAATGCCACTAGCCATACTGCTTGTTCTGTGTGTGATTTCCTGCAAGACAGGAATATCAGTGTTCTGCCCCGACCAGCAAAGAACCCAGCTGCATTGACTTACTTTTGACCACCCCCCTTTGTTCAGGGACACATTATTCCATTTCTGTTAGTCACATGTCTGTGGAACTTGTTCAGTTTGTCTCAGTTGTTGAATCTTGTTATGTTCATACAAATATTTATACATGTTAAGTTTGCTTAAAATAAACGCAGTGGAATGTGAGAGGACATTTCGTTTTTGCTGAGTTTATATATGTGTGTGTTAATTATTTATATGTATACAGTTGAAGTCGGATGTTTACATACACCTTAGCCAAATACATTAAAACTCAGTTTTTCACAATTCCTGACATTTAATCCAAGTAAAATATTCCATGCCTTAGGTCAGTTAGGATCAGAACTTTATTTTAAGAATGTGAAATGTTGGAATAATAGGAGAGTGCGATTTATTTCAGGTTTATTTCTTTCATCACATTCCCAGTGGGTCAGAAGTTTACATACACTCAATTAGTATTTGGTAGCTTGCCTTTAAATTGTTTAACTTGGGTCAAACGTTTCAGGTAGCCTTCCACAAGCTTCTCCCAATAAGTTGGGTGAATTCTGGCCCATTCCTCCTGACACAGCTGGTACAACCGAGTCAGGTTTGTAGGCATCCTTGCTCGCACACGCTTTTTCAGTTCTGCCCACAAATTTTCTTTAGGATTGAGGTCAGGGCTTTGTGATGGCCACTCCAATACCTTGACTTCGTTGTCCTTAAGCCATTTTGACACAACTTTGGAAGTATGCTTGGGGTCATTGTCCGTTTGGAAGACCCATTTGCGACCAAGCTTTAACTTCCTGACTGATGTCTTGAGATGTTGCTCCAATATATATATATATATATATATATATATATATATATATATATATATATATATATATATATATATATATACATACTTTTCCTTCTCATGATGCCATCTATTTTGTGAAGTGCACCAGTCCCTCCTGCAGCAAAACACCCCCACAACATGATGCTGCCACCCCCATGCTTCATGGTTGGGATGGTGTTCTTCTGCTTGCAAGCATCCTCCTTTTTCCTCCAAACATAATGATGGTCAGTATGGCCAAACAGTTCTATTTTTGTTTCATCAGACCAGAGGACATTTCTCCAAAAAGTATGATCTTTGTCCCTGTGTGCATTTGCAAACCGTTGCCTGGCTTTTTTATGGCGGTTTTGGAGCAGTGGCTTCTTCCTTGCTGAGTGTCCTTTCCAGGTTATGTCAATATAGGACTCGTTTTACTGTGGATATAGATACAGGTACCTGTTTCCTCCAGCATCTTCACAAGGTCCTTTGCTGTTGTTCTGGGATTGATTTGCACTTTTCGCAACAAAGTACATTCATCTGTGGAGGTCTACAAAAAATTTTCCGAGGTCTTGGCTGATTTCTTTGGATTTTCACATGATGTCAAGCAAAGAGGCACTGAGTATGAAGTTAGGCGTTGAAATACATCCACAGGTACACCTCCAATTGACTTAAATGGTGTCAATTAGCCTATCATAATCTTCTAAAGCCATGACATCAATTTCTGGAATTTTTCACGCTGTTTAAAGGCACAGTCAACTTCTGACCCACTGGAATTGTGATACAGTGAAATAATCTGTCTTTAAACAATTATTGGAAAAATTACTTGTCATGCACAAGGTAGATGTCCTAACCAACTTGCCGAAACTATAGTTTGTTAACAAGAAATTTGTGGAGTGGTTGAAAAGCGAGTTGTAATGACTCCAACCTAAGTGTATGTAAACTTCCGACTTCAACTGTAATAATGTTTAAAAAATGTCATAACACCTGGTTCAGGTTTGCCAAGAAGTCACTAGATGGGCAATAGTAGTTGTAGTAGTTACTTCCAGGAGGGAGATAGGGAAGGTGCACCTTCTTGGGATGGAGGGAGAGTGAGGGGGACAGCTCTGGGGTGGGGTTGGTGGTACAACCCTGGTAAGAAGAAAGGGAGGGAGGGATGGGGTGGTACAACCCTTGGATGGAAGCAGTTGGGGGAGGTCTCATTATCTTAAGATGTTTCTTTTTCTTTCCCTATCCCAGCATAGAGGGTTAAGGGAACATTATCTTTTTTTGTATGCATAGCTGAATACTATACATACTTTTGTATGCATAGCTGAATACTACACATACTTTTGTATGCATAGCTGAATACTATACATACTTTTGTATTTACAGTGTATGTGGACACCCCTTCAAATGAGTGGATTCGGCTATTTCATCCATACCCATTCCTGACAGGTGTATAAAATCGAGCACACAGCCATGAAATATCCATAGACAAACATTGGCAGTAGAATGGCCTTACTGAAGAGCTCAGTGACTTTCCTACAAGTCAGTTTGTCAAATTGCTGCCCTGCTAGAGCTGCCCTGGTCAACTGTAAGTGGCGTTATTGTGAAGTGAAAACGTCTAGGAGCAGGCCACAAGCTTAGAGAATGGGACCCCAGAGTGCTGAATGGCGTAAAAATAGTCTGTCCTCGGTTACAAAACTCACTACCAAGTTCCAAACTGCCTCTGGAAGCTACATCAGCACAATAACTGAACTGTTCATCAGGAGCTTCATGAAATGGGTTTCCATGGCAGAGCAGTCGCACACAAGCCTAAGATCACTATGCGCAATGCCAAGCGTCGGCTGGAGTGGTGTAAAGCTCACCGCCATTAGACTCTGGAGCAGCGGAAACATGTTCTCTGGCGTGATGAATCAAGCTCCACCATCTCGCAGTCCGACGGACAAATCTGGGTATGGCTGATGCCAGGAGAACGCTACCTGCCTGAATGTATAGTGCCAACTGTCAAGTTTGGTGGAGGAGGAATAATGGTCTGGGGCTGTTTTTCATGGTTCTGGCTTGGCCCCTTAGTTCCAGTGAAGGGAAATATTAACGCTACAGCACACAATGACATTCTAGCCAATTCTGTGCTTCCAACTTAGTGGCAACAGTTTTGGGGTGGAACCTTTTCTGTTTCAACATGACAATGCCCCCTTGCACAAAGTGAGGTCCATACAGAAATGGTTTGTCGAGATCGGTGTGGAAGAACTTGACTGCACAGAGCACTGACCTCAACCCCATTGAACACCTTTGGGATGAATTGGAACGCCGACTGCGAGCCAGGCCTAATCGCCCAACATCAGTGCCTGGCTTCACTAATGCTCTTGTGGCTGAATGGAAGCAAGTCCCCGCAGCAATGCGCCAACATGTACATCTTATACACAAAGATAAATAACATATTTTTTCTGAACTCATCCAATCAGATAGTTAGATTGATGTTTTTTCCAGGTTTAAATGGTTTAGGTATTGTACTTTACCACAGTTCCTAACCCTGGTAGTCATTCTAAATGCATTTTGTGGGTGAATAAAGATTCCAACTATTGGCTATCTCTGTCTGGATTCCAAAAGGAATTACATATCACCTTGCTAGCCAGCATAATGGCCTGTAATTTGTAAACCAGGATTTTCCTAACACCACTGTGTTCGGTAAGTAAGGCCTTTTGATATATGCAATGTATTGTCATAAAATACATTTTGAATGATAGCATTTGCTTAGGTACTAATTTGGTGAAAGACGCAGGCCTTTAAAAGGAAATAATTCAACAACCATGTCTCTGACATTAGAAAATACAGTCATGGGTGGTAACTACAAAGAAAAGGCAGGAAATATGCCAAAATGTAACATTATAACCAGAGTACTTTTTACACTCTGTAGAGTGGAACCATATGTTATCTGAGGTATTGTTAAAATGAACTCTGTGTTGGTTTAACACTGCAAAATGTACCATGTGTACTAGTGGTCATACTGCAAATTAACTTGCAGCCTTGAAACAATTCCTTATTGTGGTGGTGGATAAAACCAAAATGAATATATAACTGTTGTTTCTGATCAAAGAAAATGTTGTAATTAATGTTGTTGTATTGTATTGGAAGTAATGACAACAAACCCTATTTCACGGGTTCAATTAAGAAAAACATTTCTAATAGGATTCTGACAGGGGTGACAAAATCCTTCAACAATGACCAAAAACCTATAGGATCCAATAGGACAGAAGTAGTCCAATCGGCTTCTGATAGAGGTGACACAAAATCCCATAGGCACCATCATCCCAGTGTCCAAGAAAAACAAGATGACATGCCCAAATGATTATCACCCTGTCGCGCTCACCTCAGACATCATGAAGTGCTTGGAGAAGCTGGTCATGGCCCACATCAATGCCATCATGCCAGGCACACTGGACCCACTCCAATTTACCTACCACTCCAACAAATCTATGGAAGATGCCATTTCCATTGCTATTCACATCTGTACAAGAGGAACCCCTATTTGAGAACACTGCTCAGGATTGGCATCAACACCTCCTCCACACTCTCTTAACACTGGTGCCCCCCAGGGATGTGTCCTCAGTCCTATGGTCCCAGATTTGAAACCGATTACTGAGATTTACTGGTATTTACCCCTCAAAACCACTCCCTTTTCCAGGGATAAATAACTGAAAGAAACAGTACATTATAATAAATATGGATATGAAGGATACGGCGTGAAATGGAACTGTTAAATTATATGCAATGTCTAAATCTGGCTTCTCTACAGCCTCTGCATGATGAATCATCAGGCTCAGGGTGGGGACAGACAGCCCATCTCAGTATGGAGTACAGTTCACAATGCATATACAGTAGACCTATCATCTCATCATGGTAACCTTTTTTTCTTGTGATAGGTAGGGCTTCATTTGCTGCAGCATACTCTGTGATACAGTAATATAAAGACCGAATGGATGTCTAATTTATCCATCTCCATCTGGCTTTCAAGGGTGACCTTACTTTTTCATTGTAAAGATTTTTGTAAAAAATTATTATAACTTCAGAGTTTTAAAACAGTCTATCACTCGAATAGCGTTGCTTTAAAATCAGTGCACGCACAAGCACTCTCTAGCAGTCTTTCTCTCTCCATCAACTCCATTCAAATTGCATCCAAAATAAATAATCCTGTTCTAGGTTAATATATAGCCCTATATATAGATGTCCTAGCCTACCTCTTTCAAATAATAAATTCAATGCAGTTTTAGCCGTATATTTTGCTAGTTAATGATGAGTTATGCATAATAAGCTTCTAACCTATAGCCTCTGTCTCTTATAGCCTCAAGCACGTGTGCTCCGTTGGTGTCTCTCCTGTAAAAAAATGCTCTTTAGCTCTTGGAGTCCCATGCAAGAAAAGCTAGACTAGAGTAGCTCGCTGGACATTTTTTTTATACCAATAGACTATTCGACGAGGGATGGAATCTCTTTTTTGCTGAATGTTAAATACAGCAGCCAATAGAACACAGGTATTTTGAAAAAAGTGAAAGCCTTCTGCATTTAATTCTAAATTATTCAAGGATGTCATTAGAAAGATGAAGATGAGGACAACGAAACTATTTAATTAAACCGTTGAAAGAGAGGAAGGAATTAAGCAACAATGCGTTAGCCTACTAAGTACACGAATAGGCACTATTATATTTCACAATTAAAATCTAATTCGCTAGCCTATACTTGTAACTTTGTAGGCTGCATGTGTTGAAGAAATGTCGGCAGCATCGAGACACCTGAACTGCTTGGAGTAACCCTAGATTGTAAACTGTCATGGTCAAAACATATTGATGCAGTAGTAGCTAAGATGCGGAGAAGTCTGTCTATAATGAAGCAATGCTCTGCCTTAACAACATTAACAACACTACCAACAAGGCAGGTCCTACAGGTCTAGTTTTGTCACACCTTGACTACTGTTCAGGCGTGTGGTCAGGTGCCACAAAAAAGGATTCAGTAAAATTCCAATTGTCTCAGAATTGGGCAGTACGGCTGGCCCTTGGATGTACACAGAGAGCTAATATTAACAATGTGCATGTCAATCTCTCCTGGCTGAAAGTGGAGGAGAGATTGACTTCATCACTGCTTTTCTTTATGAGAGGTATTGACATGTTGAATGCACCAAGCTGTCTGTCTAAACTACTGGCACACAGCTCGGACACACATGCATATGCCACGAGGTCTCTTCACAGTCCCCAAGTCCAGAACAGACCATGGGAGGCCCACAGTACTACATAGAGCCATGAATACATGGAACTGTATTCCACATCAAGTAACTGACGCAAGCAGTAAAATTTGATTTAAAAAACAGATTAAAAAAACTCCTTATGGAACAGTGGGGACTGTGAAGAAACACAAACATTGGCACAGACACATGCATACACACACACACACACACACACACACACACACACACACACACACACACACACACACACACACACACACACACACACACACACACACTCACACACACGATAACATGCACACTATACATACACATGGATTTAGTACTGTAGATATGTGGTAGTGGTGGAGTAGGGGCCTGAGGGGACAGTGTGTTGTGAAATCTGTGAATGTATTGTAATGTTTTTTAAATTGTATAAACTGCCTTAATTTTGATTGACCCCAGGAAGAGTAGTTGCTGCTTTGGTGGCAGCTAATAGGGATCCATAATAAATACAAATACAAACGTCCTGACCAGTTGCATCACGGCCTGGTACGGGAATTGCTCTGTCCACGATCGCAAGGCCCTCCAGTGGTTGGTGAAGATGACCGTGCTACCACCCATCCAAGACATCTACTCGAAACGGTGCCTGAGGAAGCCAAGTAGCATGCTCTTCAAATACTACCGCTGCACCATCGAGATCGTCCTGGCCAGTTGCATCACGGCCTGGTACGGGAATTTCTCCATCCCACGACCACAAGGCCCACCATCAAGGACCCCACACACACCAGCCACAAGCTGTACTCTCCCTTACCATCGGGCAGACGGTATCGCAGCGTGAGGTCTGATACTAACAGGCTCAGAGACAGTTTCAAGCTACAAGCCACCAGACTGCTGAATACAGTACTTGAACTGGACTGACAACCTGCTCTGATTCTCCTCACCTTAGCACACATGCACTCACTCATGCACACACCCCCACACACATATGCACAGATATAGATTCATGCTACACACACATCACAACTGTTGCTATCAGATTCTTATTATACTTCAAGTTATACACTTTCCCCCATCCCCAATACAGGTGTAAATATTGGACTATAAATGGTGTCTTCCTGTATTATAATAAATGTTAACATGTTTATTATATTCTACTGTCATTTACTTTATGTTCATATTCTCATCTTTTATTATTTCTTATTGTTGTTGCATTTTTGAGAAGGAACCTGCAAGTAAGCATTTCATTGGACGATGTATAACCTATGTATCTCGTACATATGACTAATGAAACGTTTAACTTGATTTTGTGACTAGGGTCCCTCGTCCATCGAAATAAACAACTTTCATTTACAAATTTTAACTAGCGCCATGCTGCTGTTTTGTTGCCAGCTAGTCAGCATAATCTAGCTATCTGGGAAGGGTTCATCAGGTCGACTGACTGAATCTAATCCATTTGTCTCTACTCAGCTGCGTGACGTCATCAATTTGAGCACCAGGCGTGTCCGCTATAGCCTTTCCCAGGTCAGACTTGCTCAGGCGGAACAGTTGTTAAATACATACTTTTTTTCGCTGCTGATTTGAATGTCATTGAGAAAACATAAAGTTGTCCATTTTTTTTCTCGCAAACATCCTTTCTGAATTTAAAAGTAATCCTAAAAGGAATCATCTAGTTTTTCAAAAGTATATGTAATCTGATTACAATGTTTTTGCTGGGAACATAACAGATTACAGTTAGTCTTTTCATTACATGTCATCCTTTACTCCTCAACCCTGTGGACCTGTGTAATAATGAGACTATATAACATGAGACCCTGGCTAAACTAGAGTTAGTATCATTCTTATTATATTAAACACTGCAGAGTTACAAGCAATGATGGGCCACTAGCAGAGCAGTACTACTCTGTTGAATGCTGCTGTGTTGTATTGTAGGTAGACGGAAATAAGTAGACAGATTCCTGGTAAACCATCTGCTGATGAAGGGAGAACCTGAGAACGTCCTTACATTCACTCAGCATGCTTCAATAGTTCGCTTCTAGAACACATAATTCATCATCTCTAAACTGTATGCTCTCTGTTAGCCCACACAGGCTTTCAAAACAAACAGGGTGCGTGTCCCAAATGGCACCCTATTCCCTATATAGAGCACTACTTTTGATCAGAGCCATATGGTCCTTGGTCAAAAGTAGTGCATTATATAGGGAATGGGATGCTATTTGGGACATAACCAGCAAAACAATCTTCTTGCTTAGGTATTGTTGCTGCTAGTGCTGCGGGTGTTGTCTCTCCCTGCTACCTACCTACGCCAGCTTCTTTGTTGAGTTATAAATAATTCAGTGTTTTAATTCCAAAGACACTCACATATATTCTCAAGAGGTGCCACCCACCTACTGGTATAGGTGCTATAGCTTGTTATTACAGGTGTAGGATCTTAATTTGAGCCAGTTTTATACAGCAGGAAAGTAATCCTGCAGCAACAGGAAATGTGAATTTTTATGTGGGTTATAATTAATGGACATTTTTGTAGGAGTTGATCATTTTTTTCGTAATTAAGTCTGACATTTCCAAGTGGAAATAACAAACTTCAGAAGCCTTTTAAAACCTGAAATACACGTTGCAAGTTTTACATTTGCTGCGTTGCAGGAAAGTACACCTGCAACAGGGTGATCAAATTCAGATCCTACATCTGTCTTCCATACCAGGAGTCTTATCGGCCAAAGGCTCTGCAAACAGTAAATGTATGGACACTATAGAGCTTGGGACTATAAGGTTCTATCTACATCTTTGTAAAAATGTTGTTATTGTCATAGGCTTATTCTGTTCAATGTTCTCTACCTATATAGTACTCTAAATAACCCAATTCTTGTTAAGTTCAAAGGAATACAATAAGAATTGCTGACACTATTCAAACTAATGGGGGTTCTGAACATTAAAGACAATCAGCTCAGAATCAGATAGAACCTTATAGTCCCAAGCTCTTGACTAGACAAATTATGTACCATAGCAAGGATTCAACACAACAATGGTGTTATTTTATGTTATGTTGTTATTTTAGGACGAATCTCAGTAGAATATAAGCATAGTTTGTCAGACCGTCTGTCAAATGCACCAGGGTGCTTTTATGCTACGGCTTGTCTTGAACACAAATGGATAGGATATAGCTAAAGAGCTTCAGAGAAGCACAAATTGTGTATTGAATTTTAAAAGCACACCTTCAAAGAGTGAATTCTGGCAGGCCCGTGTCCTAACAGACTGCCAAAATTAGGACACTGGTAATTGCTTGCCATATTTAGAAAAATTATGTAAGAAATACAAATACCATATTATTAACTCATTTTCACCTCGCATGAGCACGATTCAGTGGTTTTGAGTTTGTGATGCTCACTCACTAAGCCTTAAGCGATTAGCCTGAGGCTGGTCTGTCTGTCCCCTATGAACAAAATGACCTACTCCGTGTGGAGTGTGAGTGCTAGGCAAAGTCACTCTCTTTGTCTTTGCAAAGTGTAATACATTTAAAGAAAAGAAAATCCTGCACACACTTTGCAAAGTGTAACATTCGCAAAGTCTTTGTCACACATTTCATACACCTACCTGCTCTTTCTAGAGCTGCAATTTACAGCTGGTGGCAAAGATTCCATCTGTACTTGAAGGTCTGGCATTTCCATATTTGTTACATATGGAGTTTAGAGTTTGACTTAAATAGATGCAGCAATCGCTCTAGCTAAACTATGCAACAACTTTCTCAGAAGGACATTTTGAGATATATTCCCTAGGAAACACAACTTGTAAATAAGATCAAAAGCAGCATCAGTCTCAGTCAAAACGTGAATGAACACATTCAGCAAAGAAAAACTCCTTTTTACTGTTTCAATAGCATTGTGTCTCTGATACCAAAAGAATATGCAGGCATTGTGCAGAGAATGTGTTTACTGAGTCATATAACCCAACTTGAAAGCATCTTATTAATATTTCCACTTCCCCTGAGGTATGCAAATATACTTTGTCCTTTGCAGAGTGACAAAGTGCTTCTGAGGACCTTGCTGCCCGAATGAGATCCCATCTCAATAACTTATTGTCAGAACTCCGTCAGGCAGAGAAGCAGGGAGAATAGGAGCACATCATAGGAATTCAAGGCAATCGTTTATTTTCCCACCTCATAAAGCCAGGCAATACAGTTCAAGATAAAGGTTTAAAAAAAAGTGTCTCTGCGGGGTAATGCCACCGTTCAGACTGAAAACCCTGTGTTCATGTCACCCAGGAGACGAGGCAGTGTTAGTCAATGCATATCTAATCATAACCTGGCTGTGTCTGAAATCTGTCTTGCCTACTACCTACTAAAATGACATACTGTGTACTAATCATACTACATACAATTTATTATGTACTGTTTAGTATAAATGCATGCAGTAAGCAGCAAATCAATTTACTCGGCTCACCCATATTGAGAACGCGTCATCGAATTGCGTTGTTTCTCGTCATTTGTTCATTTTGCTCCAGCCCATCCTCTTATCTACTATAATTATTAGCTGATCAAACACAAAGTGGAAAGATGTCTCTCTTTCGCAATAGTGTGCAGCGAATTCTACGAAATGAAAGGTTGAACTAAGTATGACATCCTGGCATTTAAAGCATACTCGCCCAGTGTCGTCTGTGAAACCCTCACAGATGTCTCAATTCACACAGGCTATTTTCTTTATATTGACCATATTAATAAAATGACCTACATATTTCTATAATCACATTAACAATATAGAGAGAGAATTAACCAATCAACATGGAAATTGCATGATGATGCTGGTATTTTTATGATTTCAGGTGTAATGAAATATCTAGCAAACCTATAAATCCATCAATCCACGGTTTCTGATTTGTGAATGTTTTAATCGTTGCTGTGGGTATGACATCGCCGATGCACTTTCTAATGAACTCGCTCACCAAATCAGCATATTCGTCAATGTTATTGTTGGACGCAATGCGGAACATATCCCAATCTACGTGATCGAAGCAGTCTTGAACCGTGGAATCAGATTGGTCGGACCAGCGTTGAACAGACCTGAGCGCGGGAGCTTCTTGTTTTAGTTTCTGTCTGGAGGCTGGAAGCAACAAAATGGAGTCGTGGTCAGCTTTTCTGAAAGGAGGGCAGGGGAGGGCCTTATATGCGTCGCGGAAGTTAGAATAACAATGATCCAGGGTTTTACCAGCCCTGGTTGCGCAATTGATATGCTGATAGAATTTAGGGAGTCGTGTTTTCAGATTAGCCTTATTAAAATCCCCAGCTACAATGAATGCAGCCTCAGGATATGTGGTTTCCAGTTTACATAGAGTCAAATAAAGTTTGTTCAGGGCCATCGATGTGTCTGCTTGGGGGGAAATATATGCGGCTGTGATTATAATCGAAGAGAATTCCTTTGGTAGATAATGCGGTCGACATTTGATTGTGAGGAATTCTAAGTCAGGTGAACAGAAGGACTTGAGTTCCTGTATGTTGTATGTTGTTCCTGTATGTTGTTATGTTGTTATGATCACACCACGTCTCGTTAATCATAAGGCATACCCCCCCCCGCCCCTCTTCTTTGGATGGCATATAATGCTCTAATCTTACATTTAGCCCCACCTCTACGTAGTGGAACATTAATATAAATTATATCTTGTTTCAAAGCTCATTTAGCTAACTGGCCTACAATTTCATTCCCTACCACACCCGAATATGTTGGGACCCAAAGGTGACAGAGCTAGAGCAGTGTTTGTCAGACCATGAGACATCTGTGGTGAAAGGTGACAGAGCGAGAGCAGTGTTTGTCAGACCATGAGACATCTGTGGTGAAAGGTGACAGAGCTAGAGCAGTGTTTGTCAGACCATGAGACATCTGTGGTGAAAGGAGACAGAGCTAGAGCAGTGTTTGTCAGACTATGAGACATCTGTGAGTGTGAAAGTGTGACATGAGACATCTGTGGTGAAAGGTGAGAGCTAGAGCAGTGTTTGTCAGACCATGAGACATCTGTGGTGAAAGGTGACAGAGCTAGAGCAGTGTTTGTCAGACCATGAGACATCTGTGGTGAAAGGAGACAGAGCTAGAGCAGTGTTTGTCAGACTATGAGACATCTGTGGTGAAAGGAGACAGAGCTAGAGCAGTGTTTGTCAGACTATGAGACATCTGTGGTGAAAGGAGACAGAGCTAGAGCAGTGTTTGTCAGACCATGAGACATCTGTGGTGAAAGGAGACAGAGCTAGAGCAGTGTTTGTCAGACCATGAGACATCTGTGGTGAAAGGAGACAGAGCTAGAGCAGTGTTTGTCAGACTATGAGACATCTGTGGTGAAAGGAGACAGAGCTAGAGCAGTGTTTGTCAGACTATGAGACATCTGTGGTGAAAGGAGACAGAGCTAGAGCAGTGTTTGTCAGACCATGAGACATCCTGAAAATCGTTCTTCTCACAAAATCGCCTGAAGCGTCCGAATGCTTTGGCCTTTGGGTTAAATAAATGTAAAAATATATATATATATATATACATGTTTCCTGATCTGTTTTTACTTCAAGGGGTCAAATAGCAAAAGGATCCTTGGTATGACCCACCCCCCCTGGCTTGGACAGAGCTTAGACTCTTATGGGTTAAAAGAACATCTCTCTCTTTGTGTTGTTTTCCCCCTTTCCTCTTTGCAATCTTAGCATGTTTGGTGTTAATATCACCAGCTTAAAGTAACACTGCAACGTTCTTCCCAGTTCTCCCCAGTCAGAGTAAAGTGTTATTCAGTGTGACACTGCAAGGCTCTCCAAATCCCCAGAGAGTATGATATGCCCTCCTTAAGCCCTTCAACTGGATCTCAGGGCACGCTAAGTACAGAGCTTACGCTTTTGGCACAATTCAAATCAAAGTACGGAAGGGGTACTGTACCTACTCCTTGATTTGATTATAGGGATGCTGGGGTTTGGTCGTAATTCCTGGGCTTGATCAGAATGGACTGAGGAGGGACTCAGAAATCAGGACATTTATGGGGCAAATCACAACTCGGTGTAGCAGGAGTACTTCTGCAGCCATTTGGAGGACTTATAATTATAAGTCTATAAGGTGGAGGCATTTTACAAAAGGCTATTATATTTTACAATTTTGATTAAGTTTCTGATGGCTGAGGGATTTCTGCCCTATATTTTATGAACTCCACGCTAAGTAATCTTTATTGTTCTTCGACATAATGAAATCATATTTCTTTGAGATTTATCACATGGCTATCTGTTAGTGACTTAAAACTGTCAGTAGTGAAATGATCCTTAGCGACAGTTTTAATTATTAGAGATGACTCTGTGAGGTAGAGCCTGAGTGTCCGTATGTCTGGAGCGCTCTTAAATCTCAGAGTTGAATTGAAGGCCACAGAGAAAACGCATGTTATTTGCATGCAATGGCGCGCCCGGCCCCTGATGTATTTCCAATGCTCACTGAGAACTCCTACACTGGACAGAAAAACAGGAGCTGCAAATTAAGAGACGAAACAAGACATTTTGGAGCAATTACACTCTTCGCATTCCATTCAAATTATTTTTATGTGTAAAGGCTTTGAAGAAATAAGATCTGAGGAATTTAAATGGTGATGGGTTATCTGGATCTGTGGTTTAATGATGAAGCTCTCCCACCTTGGTATCTGTGAGGATAGCCTCTTCGCCTATTCTCTTGTCCTTCCTTACTCTCCTCTCCTGTCCTGCCCCTACCTCTCCAGGCTTTCACAGTTTGTTAGAGTCACTCGGTCTGCATTGCCCTACCTAATTCCCACCCAATTACTGTCTAAATGAACCACAGGGCCGCTTAACGTGGTTTGACTTCCCATTGTTTCATTCATAAATTAGGCACTCAAAGCTAAATTAATCACCACTTATTCATAAGCTAAATTGACAATATTCAATTCTGCATATTACCTAAACATTCTGTTTCTGTTCTTTTTACAAACTGACCTGCTTGTTGTGTGCTGCTAGCCGGTAAAATGTAATTTATTTATGACTTCTGTCTGAGCTGGCTCAAGACCGCCGTGCCATGTTTGCACCGCTGCAATTTTCACAGGTAACGTTGGCATCTCTCAAGAAAAACTAGGGCAATTTGATTAATGTCGTCGTCTCCAAGTGAGGATAACAGACATGACAATAAAAACAACGCAGAGAGAGTGAGAACGAGAAGAGGGAAGAGAGACCGAGGCAGCATTTAGCCAAAGGATAAGACACACAGACACACAGAGAGAGAGAGAGAGAGGGAGAGGGAGAGAGAGAGAGAGAGAGAGGAGAGAGAGAGAGAGAGAGAGAGAGAGAGAGAGAGAGAGAGAGAGAGAGAGAGAGAGAGAGAGAGAGATCCGATCCATCTGCAGTCATTCCCTTCCAAGGAGAATTAGGAATAAGGACAAGAAAGAGCACTTGCTTGTTTTTGGGGAGTTTAGCATACAAACAGACAGTGAATAATTAGTCCCAGGAGACGGATGGGTCACCACACCATGTGAATAATTTCAACACATTCAAACACACTTGCTTTGTTCTTAAATGGCAAGGAAGAATGTTGTTACTCAGGATGTGTTGTCTCCTTACCTCCGGCCAATTGCCCTTTGCTCTAACACTCTAAGGTCAAGAACCCAGCCTGCATGCTCGAATGCACAAAAGGGAAGCTGTGAGGGCAACAACCAATAAATCAGCAACAAATACTGTACGAGAAACCACAGTTTGAATATTACATTCCAATGCGCAGTGAGATTGGCTGCACTACATAAAGCAGTGTGGAATAGAGATCCTTAAATTGAAAATATTAAGAGCATGACATTACTGAGACCTGGCACTGCATCTTCCTGGAATATCCCAGTCAGTAATAGAACTTCCACAACATCACCGCAGACCCAGAGGCCTGTAGCACCGAACACGTCTCAGCACAGATGTGATTACAGTAGGGTACAGTAGTGCCTCGCCATCAATTGATGCAACACATTGAATCTCATAAGAATAGAATACCGGTACACATGCATGTGCATACACACTCACAAACATACACACACACACATACCAAAAACAGGCAACGGCAATAATGATAGCTCACAAAACAGGAAGATATCATATTCTTTTAAAATACCATCTTGAACACAACAGAACATGAGGAAGTTACCACACAGTGTACCAACAGTGTATAAGCAAGTTTGCTACTGTGTATAAAAGCTTGAAAAGAGACAGGTTTTTCTGAGTACTTTCACCAAAGAGGGCTTCTATAGAATGTACTCTGAATGCTGTTCACATAACCCATGCCAACATGAAAGGTTTTTGTCATTGCATAACATACTGTATTTAAGTGATGCAGTTTGATTGATTACAGTGAGGCTACTTACATGGATCGGCCACCCCGTCAGCATGTCCACTCTTCTGCAAAGAGACAACACACAGTGTTACTATTAGTCTCAGACTAAAGCTGTCTGTTCTTCTTATCACAGTATTGTGCCACATGTAATGTGTGTTTTCCTCTTTGAGAAAAGACCAGTTGAAGTGAGAAAGGTTTCACATGGTTTCCAGAGTATATTCATTCATCCTTTTCGGAAAATGTAATTTGTCAAGACTACAAGATGGCAGGTGTCATCTCTGTTTGCCTGGATATCTGTCAGGATGGTGTATATAGCTCAAGAAGCAAGAAGCACCATGCCTGTAAAGTTCATATTTATCCGCAGTGCAAAGACCACGTTGGGCTTCTCCGAGCAGATGTTCGGATTATGTACAGATGTGGGATCGTAATTTGATCACCCTGTTGCAGGATAACTTTTATATAATGCAGGAAATGTTAAACTTGAGGTTTAAAAAGGCTACTGAAGTTTGTGATTTCCACTTTGAAATTTAAGACTTGATTTTCTCTTACAATTTTTTTTTATTAATTATCATCCACAAAATTATTCACGTTTCCTGTTGCCGTATGATTGTTTTCCTGCTATAGCAAACTGGCACAAATTAAGATCCTACATTTGTACATCCCCAACTCCCAGGCTAAGATATCTGCATAATTAAAGTGGACAAACACAATAAGAGTAGAGGAATTGAAATAGATGGGAATCATTCTGAAGGGTCACAGTGAGGAAGCCTAAATGAATACTTGCTACCTACTATACCATTTGTACTGTACCATCATAAAGCCAGTACCACCAATCTAGCTTAACCTTAGTATCTAGAAAGGCGGATATCTGGTTAGCATTTCATAAATAATGTCTCACTGCTTTTACCACCTGTGTGGAAATAGCTGGTCTCTGTTGCCAATACACAATACATTTGGCATACAGTCTGGAGCTTTTTGTATAGTATGTAGGCAATAAAGCATTCATTTTCTGTGAGTCCTCACACAGAGCATGAAACCAAAACAATGCCTCCTCTTACATCTCTACATGACAGCTGTTAATTGAAGCGATGTGACAACTAGCGTCCCTCACACTAAATCTGGCTTGTAATGAGCTTGACTGATAAAGCGTATGTGTCTGATAGCCTTCTTGGCAGCGGAAGCAGAGAGCCCTTGGACTTTGGAGACTTTCTGAAGAAACACCGCTGCCTTTCAACAGAATGTGCTTCCGTGTGATTACAGAGATTTGGGCCAAGTCAAACCCTCCTCTTTCATGCCATCTGCCTGTTTTAATTGCAGACGTGCGTCCTCATCATGGCAGAGCAAAGCGTTTGCACTGATCAGATGCCTTCCTTTCTATCATTTCAAGAGGGTCCTGTTTATTCAGTTGATTAGAGACTGTCACTGCATTGTGAACCACTGAGAAAACACAGAGCAGACAAACAGAGACAGAACACTGCTCTAGGCCTAGACTCAATCAGCTAGCTAATATATGTGTGTTTTTCTGCCGTTTGGCTCCCATTTAAACTCCCTGACTAGATTCAATTGAACATCATACAGCATCCATGCACACATATTTTTGGGAGAGGCACAACTGTAACAGCAAGGTAACTCAGCCCAAGCTGTGTTGTAATGGATGCTGGTAGAATATATGCCTCTCGTATGCCTCTGTTCCTCTCCTATAAGGGTGCTGTGCAGGCACTCTCATTCAAACCTCCATATGCTCACTTTCATTTAAGCTTTCATTTAAGCCAACCTGTGCCAGCTCGGCTAGCTAGACTCAGCACACAGACGACTGTATACACAGAGCCATGCTGGCAGCCATTAGACTCTGATAAGGAAGAGCAGACTAGACAATATGAACCTTATTTGGATACCCACAATGTATGGAGATGAAATAGAGAAAAGCTGTCAATTGCCATGGGTATATTAAGTTAAATTCAAACAAAGCTATCACACAAAGCTAAGAATGTGTCTGGTATGTTAATGTGAAATCAGTTCGGAAATGGGGGAAATCATTGATGTAAACTGACGGGCACACAACACACTAACAGTGCCTTTGGAAAGTATTCAGACCCCTCTATGTTACAGCCTTATTCTAAAATTCTAACAATTCCTTCGACCTCATTTTTAAAATTGTATTTGACCCTTACTTAACTAATGGCTTAGGTTTTGCTCTGACATGCACTGTCAACTGTGTGACCTTATATAGACAGTTGTGTACCTATCCAAATAATTTCCAATCAATTGGATTTACCACAGGTGGACTCCAATCAAGTTGTAGAAACATCTCAAGTATGATCAATGGAAACAGGATGCACCTGGGCCCAATCTCATAGCAAAGGACTGAACACTTATGTAAATAAGGTATTTATGTTTTTGTTTTTTATATATATATTTGCAAAATATTTCGAAAAACCTGTTTTTGCTTTATCATTATAGGATATTTTGTGTAGATTGATGAGGAATTTGTTTTATTTAATCAATTTTAGAATAAGGCTGTAACGTAACAAACTTTGGAACTAGTCAACGGGTCTGAATACTTTCTGAATGCACTGTAAGTGTATGTGTGCCTATCAATAAACACCAATCACCTCTTTCAGAAAATAAGCAAAAAACACATCCAGTCTGAAGATGAAAGCTGAATATAATGCAATACATGACTTTGACAAATCCTGAAGTAATGTTGTAATGGATGCTGGTAGAATATATGCCTCTCGTATGCCTCTGTTCCTCTCCTATAAGGGTGCTGTGCAGGCACTCTCATTCAAACCTCCATATGCTCACTTTCATTTAAGCCAACCTGTGCCAGCTCGGCTAGCTAGACTCAGCACACAGACGACTGTATACACAGAGCCATGCTGGCAGCCATTAGACTCTGATAAGGAAGAGAAGACTAGACAATATGAACCTTATTTGGATACCCACAATGTATGGAGATGAAATAGAGAAAAGCTGTCAATTGCCATGGGTATATTAAGTTAAATTCAAACAAAGCTATCACACAAAGCTAAGAATGTGTCTGGTATGTTAATGTGAAATCAGTTCGGAAATGGGGGAAATCATTGATGTAAACTGACGGGCACACAACACACTAACAGTGCCTTTGGAAAGTATTCAGACCCCTCTATGTTACAGCCTTATTCTAAAATGGATTACATCATTTTTTCTCATCAATCTTACACACAATACCCCATAATGACAAAGCAAAAACAGGTTTTTAGAATTTTTGCAAATGTTTAGCAAATTAGTTTTACTCAGTACTTTGTTGAAGCACCTTTGGCAGCAAATACAGCCTTGCGTCTTCTTGGGTATGACGTTACAAGCTTGGCACACTTGTTATTGGGGAGTTTCTCCCATTCCTCTCTGCAGATCCTCTCAAACTCTGTGAGGTTGGATGGGGAACGTCACAGCACAACTATTTTCAGGTCTCTCCATAGATGTTCAATCTGGTTCAAGTCTGGACTCTGGCTGGGCCACTCAAGGACATTCAGAGACTTATCCCGAGGCCACTCCTGTGTTGTCTTGGCTGTGTGCTTAGGGTAATTTCCTGTTGGAAGGTAAACCTTCACTCCAGTCTGAGGTTGTGTGCACTCTGGAGCAGGTTTCCATCACAGATCTTTCTGTACTTTGCTCCGTTCATCTTTCCCTCAATCCTGACTAGTCTCCCAGTCCCTGCCGCTGGTAAACATTCGCACAGCATGATGCTGCCACCACCATGCTTCACTGTAGAGATGGTGCCAGGTTTCCTCCATACGTGATGCTTGGCATTCAGGCCAAAGAGCTCAATCTAGGTTTCATCAGACCACAGAATCTTGTTTCTCATGGTCTCACTCCTTTAGGTGCCTTTTGGGAAACTTCAAGGAGCAGTCATGTGCCTTATACTGAGGAGTGGCTTCCATCTGGTCACTCTACTATAAAGACCTGATTGGTGCGGTGCAGCAGAGATGGTTGTCCTTCTGGAAGTTTCTTCCATCTCCACAGAAGAACTCTGTAATTTTGTCAGAGTGACCATCGGGTTCTTGGTCACCTCCCTGATCGAGGCCCTTCTGCCTCAATTGCTCAGTTTGGCCAGGCGGCCAGCTCTCGGAAGAGTCTTGGTGGTTCCAAACGTATTCAATTTAAGAATAATGGAGGCCACTGTGTTCTTGGGGACCTTCAATGCTGCCGACCTTTTTTGTAACCCTTCCCCAGGTCTGTTCCTTGACACATTTGACCCTTACTTAATTAACTCATGGCTTAGTTTTTGCTCTGACATGCACTGTCAACTGTGTGACCTTATATAGACAGTTGTGTACCTATCCAAATAATTTCCAATCAATTGGATTTACCACAGGTGGACTCCAATCAAGTTGTAGAAACATCTCAAGTATGATCAATGGAAACAGGATGCACCTGGGCCCAATCTCATAGCAAAGGACTGAACACTTATGTAAATAAGGTATTTATGTTTGTTTTTTTAAAATATATATTTGCAAAATATTTCAAAAAACTTGTTTTTGCTTTATCATTATAGGATATTGTGTGTAGATTGATGAGGAATTTGTTTTATTTAATCAATTTTAGAATAAGGCTGTAACGTAACAAACTTTGGAACTAGTCAACGGGTCTGAATACTTTCTGAATGCACTGTAAGTATATGTGTGCCTATCAATAAACACCAATCACCTCTTTCAGAAAATAAGCAAAAAACACATCCAGTCTGAAGATGAAAGCTGAATACAATGCAATACATGACTTTGACAAATCCTAAAGTAAAACAAAAACTTTCCTGCAGCTGAAAATTCTGGCAAATCTCAACTGATAAATTACTTTTCCGTGAATTCTAATTTCCCCCTGCATTCCATTTGTGTGGTTAGTAGTGTGGTTTGTGTGGTTAGTAGTGTGGTTTGTGTGGTTAGTAGGAGTGTCGGGAGTCATGCTGCATGCTTTCCCTGATATTTACTGCATTTGTGTGGTTTGTAGTGTGGTTTGTGTGGTTAGTAGTGTGGTTTGTGTGGTTAGTAGTGTGGTTTGTGTGGTTAGTAGGAGTGTCGGGAGTCATGCTGCATGCTTTCCCTGATATTTACTGCATTTGTGTGGTTTGTAGTGTGGTTTGTGTGGTTAGTAGTGTGGTTTGTGTGGTTAGTAGTGTGGTTTGTGTGGTTAGTAGTGTGGTTTGTGTGGTTAGTAGGAGTGTCGGGAGTCATGTTGCGTGCTTTCCATGATATTTACTACATTTGTGTGGCTAGTAGTGTGGTTTGTGTGGTTAGTAGTGTGGTTTGTGTGGTTAGTAGTGTGGTTTGTGTGGTTAGTAGGAGTGTCGGGAGTCATGCTGCATGCTTTCGCTGATATTTACTACATTTGTGTGGTTAGTAGTGTGGTTTGTGTGGTTAGTAGTGTGGTTTGTGTGGTTAGTAGGAGTGTCGGGAGTCATGCTGCATGCTTTCCCTGATATTTACTGCAGTGATTTATCCTCTTAAGTGTTTCTATTCATTGTAATTACATTGCTGTACTTCCAAAGATGGAGGGAGACGACAGAGGGCTGTTTTCAAGAGCTTTTTACATTCCCAGGGTTTTCCCTAATAAAAGGGATAATCTCTTTCCTCGTGGAGGACAAGATGGGTCAGGCTGAGAGGGAGGATGCAGGCTCACTGCTAATACAGAGCCACGTACCCACTCTACTCGTGATATGACAACTTTCCCCCCACAAAACAGCCCCAACGTGAGAATGAGATGGAGACTTACTTAATGTAATGGCTCTGGGTGTAAATAGTCATTGTGTTGTAATGGATGACCTATAAACAATGATTGCATTAACTGGGGAAAATGCCTATTTGCACGATTTTATCTGACAGGTTCTGCAGCGTAGTTAGTTCTACTAGTGAACTTGTGTAATTAATGAGGATTAGTTGAACATCACACTACACCACACCTTTATGTTAAGTTTAATAGACTCTAGCTAATTGATCCAACACGTTACAAATCCCACAATAGAAATGTAAAGGTCATTTCTGAATGAGCTGACATAGTCACCGTGAATGCAGTCTTCTCTAAAGCGGGACAATTACCTTTAAATATCAATCACGCTGTAAAAGTGAACTTCTGCGATGCGGATCGAATACATTTACATTTACATTTAAGTCATTTAGCAGACGCTCTTATCCAGAGCGAATAGAGCCCTAAGTTTATGTTGTAAAAAAAGTAATATATATAGCCAGGATTATCTACTGTTTTCCAGGGAGTCTTTGAAGAGACAACATACTGTACATGTTTTTGTTGAATTTATTTGACTTATTGATCAAATGAAGAACCATAATTGTTTGGGTTCATTACAAATGAATTAAGCTATACAGTTGTCCTGTCTATATTATCCAAGGGAAAAATCACTAAGCTTCCCTTTATTCTCACTTGATAGATAAGACTGATTACACTGTTTTGAAATGTTGTTGCTTTCACAAATCACATGTTTCAAAAGAGTGCACAGGTGCTGTATGTAATCAAATCAAATGTATTTATAGCAGATGTAATCTGTTGAGTCAATTTGTTTCTGCTATTAGCTATTTTAGTACAAAGCTAGCTGAGAAAAAAACACAAGCCTGAACAGAGATATATTGGCTTCTTCAGAAGCTGAGAAAAGCAACATAAAGTCGCTCAAAGTGCATATCACCATCTGTAAGTACCATAGTGGTAAAACAACCTTGTCTTCACCAATGATTGCCCCAAATGGACTCCATTTCATTCAGATTTACGTGCAGATACCACTGTAAGTGTCACAATAGAGACGTCTGTGTGAATTCCCTCTAGGTCACAGATCTTGAGGACTTGACTACAAACTTGAGTGGGTTAAAAAAAAACGAGTGCATCTCGAGAGTTTGGGACTATTAGGTTCTATCTGAATTTTTTTCCAAATGTAGTTATTGACATATCATTGTTCTTATCAATGTCATCTACCTATATAGTATTCTGAATTCCCAAATTCATGTTATTAAGTTCAAAAGAATACAAGATAAAAAATAGCTGACACCATTCAAACTGAATGGGGCTTCAGAATTGTAAAGCCAATTATCTCAGAATAATCTTTTTGCAGATAGAACCTTATAGTCCCAAACTCTCATGCTAATCTCAAACCTCACAGTTGCCCAATTTCCCCCGCTCTCCATCCTTATCTTTCCCCTGTATCCTCAATACCCTCTCCATCATATTTCCTATTTTCCATACTCTCCTCATTCTTCTAGTTTATTCCTATCCCTCTCTCTATGGACTGAATCATGTTTATAATCCAGAAGGTAAAAAAAGGTTCAAATGCAGAGTGAATTGGATTCTGAGATATGGCTTGTGAGCTGTGAGGCTGTTATGTGAGGTTCCATGATAGCAGAGGTTGGAATGGGAAATTGAGAGAGAAGGAGACTGATGCCTGATGCCTTATGGCTGACCCTGCAAGAGCCAGGTGGCCTGATGGCCTATCATGGTGGCTGATGGCCTATCACCAGGACAGTGGCGGCTCTGCCTGGCATTTATCAGCTCATTATTTACCCAGCAATTACCTAAAGATGGTCCTGAGGAAAATGTACAGCTATCTCTGTTTTAAACTTGCATAGGGTTACAAAGGGAGGGCATATTACTGGAACCTTTCCATGTTTACCAGTAAACAACCAGAATTTTGTTAACTTTCAACTTTTGGTTGATTCAGATTGTCTGTAATTATCTCTGGCTCTCTGTGTGGTCCTATCATGTAAAATACACTACATGGTCAAAAGTATGGGGACCACCGTTCAAATTAATGGATTCAGCTATTTCAGACACACCCGTGGATGACAGGTGTATAACATTGAGGACACAGCCATGCAATCTCCATAGACAAATATTGTCAGTGGAATAGTCCGTCCTGAAGAGCTTAGTGACTTTCAATGTGGCACCATCATATAGGATGCCACCTTTCCAACAACTCAGTTTATCAAATTGTTGCCCTGCTAGAGCTGCCCCAGTCAACTGCACATGCTGTTATTGTGAAGTGGAAACGTCTAGGAGCAACAATGGCTCAGCCGCAAAGTGGTAGGCCAAACAAACTCACAGAACGGGACCGTTGAGCACTTTTTAAGCATAGTGCTTAAAAATCACCTGTTCTGGGTTGCAACACTCACTACCAAGTTCCAAACTGCCTCTGGAATCAAAGTCAGCACAATAACTGTTGATTGGGAGATACATAAAATGGGTTTCCATGGCCGAGCAGCCGGACACAGGCCTAAGATCACCATGCGCAATGCCAAGCGTCGGCTGGAGTGGTGTAAAGCCGAACAGAGGCAGTCAACATTTTGAACTATTTAACCATAAACGTAATTAGACTCTGGAGCAGTGGAAATGCATTCTCTGGAGTGATGAATCACATGTCAAAGTGTAGGTGATATGCATATTGTCTACAGTCAGTCAGGTCCAGGCCGATGCTGACAGGAGGGAGGCACCAGAAAATGTAGCCCCATTTTAATGAGACTTATAACTACATATATTTATTGGCTAAACGCCAGTCATGTTTAACAATACTAATGTAGGATAATTAACGTCTAAAGGCTTGATTCTGTCATACCCTGTTCATATAGGAGAGAAAGGCCAGTGCCTTTTGCGCACCGCGACATCACCCACCTTGCAATCTGAGCAGAGGCAGTCGACATTTTGAAACTATTTAACCATAAACGTAATTGTTTAAAACCTGGATGTTTTTTATAATTTTATAAGGCATGTCTTACTGTGTTCCGGATTATTTTATAAACATATGCCATTAAAATCAGTATTTCTTTCAAGTTCTCAACTTTCTTTCATTGTCCAGCAGCCAAAGACACAATCCTAGTCATGTTAACAACCCATAATCATTGTTGCATCTTTAGATCTTCATTCTTTCTAAATTTCTAAATAATATTTTTTATTTTTGTCATATGAAACCGATTGCTTTTATGAATTCATTCATTTGCATTTGCGGTGCGCTTTTTGAGAATGGTGTTTTCCTGATAATTGCATTTTTGAACTTTTGAGCTTACTGCCATGTGCACATTTCTGCGCATATAATGTGAAGAAATAGCTTAATAGTTTATCAACATTTAAAGCTAAATGTTCTGATCAGTTCCATCAGCCTCATTGCTTTGAAATAGTTTTTTGATGTACAGTGGTTGTATTAATTTGGGATCTATCATCCCACAACTGACCCAGAGTCTATTTGGAACATGTATTTCTAGTACAGAATAACAATCTGACCAGGTCAACTTTCCTACTTTGGGGAAGAGTAGATTGACATTGGATAGTGCTTTTGTTGTTCGTTACTCATCTTGTTGGCTGACAAAAACTGAATGTGGAATGTTCTTGTCACATCTTCAATATTTGCGTAGGAATTGGATAAGAAGGTTGTGCGCCGTGTGACGGGCATTGGCTAATAAAAACTCTTCCCCTTCAGCAGGTTGAAAATATTTGGCATGGGCCCTCAGATCCTCTAACAGTTCTACAGCTGCACCACTGAGAGCATCTTGACTGGCTGTATTACTGATTGGTATGGCAACTGCACCGCCCTCGATTGCATGGCGCAGACGGCCCAGTACATCACTGGGACTGAGCTCAGAGGAAGGCCAGGACAATTGTCAAAGAACCTAGCCACCCAAGCCGTAGACTGTTCACTCTGCTACCACATGGCAAGTGGTACCGGAGGGCCAAGAATGGTTTTCACCAGGCATAATGGGACCCATGTCATCCAAAAAGTTTTAGTTTAGACTCATCTGTCCATAGAACATTCTTGCAAGAGTCTTGATGATCATCTATTTTATTTTTGGCAAACTTGGACGAGATGGGTCCCATTATGTCTGGTGAAAACCGAACACTGCACAGTATTGCACAGTAAGAACCTCATACCAAAGGCTAAGCATGGTGGTGGTAGTGTGATGATTTGGGGATGCTTCGCTGCCTCTGGACCTGGATGACTTGCCTTTATAGAATGAACCATAAATTCTGCTATGTATCAGAGAATTCTACAGCGGAATGTCAGGCCATCCGTCTGTGAGCTGAAGCTAAAGCGCAGCTGGGTCATGCAGCAAGACAATGATCCAAAACACACAAGTCAACATGAAAATGGTTAAAAACCAACAAATTAGAAGTTTCGAGTAGTATTCCAAACCTAATCTCAATTGAGATGTTGTATCAGGACTTGAAAGGAGCAGTTCATGCTTGAAAACCCACAAATGTCAGTGAGTTAAAGCAGTTTTGCATGCAAGAGTGGGCCAGAATTCGGTTACATCATTGCAGCTAAAGGTGGCACAACCAGTTATTGAGTGTAAGGGGGAAACTACTTTTTCACACAGGGATATTGGGTGATGCATAACTTTGTTAATGAAATAAAATAAGTACCGGTATTGAAAAAAAATGTCAACTCAGGTTCCCTTTATATAATATTAGGTTTTGGTTGAAGATCTGATAACATTCAGTATCAAAAATATGCAAAAACAGACTAAATCAGAAAGGAGGCAAAAACATTTTCACTGCACTGTGCATTCAGAAAGTATTCAGACCCTTTTACTTTTCCACATTTTGTTACGTAACAGCCTTATTCTAAAAATAAATCCTAATAAATCTACAAAAAATACCCTATAATGACAAAGCGAAAAAAGGTTTGTAGACATTTTTGCAAGTGTATTACAAATAAAAAACTGAAATATATTATCTACATAAGTATTCAGACCCTTTGCTATGAGACTCGAAATTTAACTCAAGTGCATCCTGTTTCAATTGGTCATCCTTGAGATGTTTCTACAACTTGATTAGAGTCCACCTGTGGTACATTCCATTGATTGGACATGATTTTGAAAGGCACACAACTGTCTATATAAGGTCCCAGAGTTGACAGTGCATGTCAGAGCAAAAACCAAGCCATGAGGTCGAAGTAATTGTCAGTAGAGTTCCGAGACAGGATTGTGTTGAGGCACAGATCTGAGGAAGGGTACCAAAACATTTCTGCAGCATTGAAGGTCCCCAAGAACACAGTGGCCTCCATCATTCTTAAATGGAAAAAGTTTGGAACCACCAAGACTCTTCCTCGAGCTGGCCAGGGAGGTGACCAAGAACCTGATGGTCACTCTGACAGAGCTCCAGAGCTCCTCTTAGAAGATGGGAGAACCTTCCAGAAGGAAAACCATCTCTGCTGCACTCCACCAATCAGGCCGTTATGGTAGAGTGGCCAGACGGAAGCCACTCCTCAGTATAAGGCACATGACAGCCCGCTTGGAGTTTGCCACAAGGCACCTAAAGGACTCTCAGACCATGAGAAACAAGATTATCTGGTCTGATGAAACCAAGATTGAACTCTTTGGCCTGAATGCCAAGTGTCACGTCTGGAGGAAACCTGGCACCATCCCAATGGTGAAGCATGGTGGTGGCAGTATTATGCTGTGGGGATGTTTTTCAGGGACTGAGAGACTAGTCAGGTTTGAGGGAAAGATGAACGGAGCAAAGTACAGAAAGATTTGTGATGAAATGCTGCTCCAGAGTGCTCATGACCTCAGACTGGGGCGAAGGTTCATCTTCCAACAGGACAACGACCCTAGCACATCGCCAAGACAATCCAGGAGTGGCTCCTGGACAAGTTTCTGAATGTCCTTGAGTGGCCCAGCCAGAGGCCGGACTTGAACCCAATCTAACATCTCCGGAGAGACCTGAAAATAGCTGTGCAGCAAAGCTCCCCATCCAGCCTGACAGAGCTTGAGAGGATCTGCAGAGAAGAACGGGAGAAACTCCCCAAAAACAGGTGTGTCAAGGTTCTAGCGTCATACCCACGAATTATCGAGGCTGTAATCACTGCCAACGGTGCTTCAACAAAGTACTGAGTAAAAGGTCTGGATACTTATGTAAATGTGATATTAAAGTTTTTTATTTTTAATACATTTGAAAAAATGGAAGAAAACTGTTTTTGCTTTAACGTTATGGGGTATTGTGTGTAGATTGATGAGGGTGAAAAAACTATTTAATCAATTTTAGAATAAAGCGGTAACGTAACAACATGTGGAAAAAGTTGAGGGGTCTGAATACTTTCCGAATGCACTGCATATTATTCTTTGCTACTTTTTTCACTTTTTACTCTGCATCGTTGGGAAAAGGCTTGTAAGTAAGCATTTCAAGGTAAAGTCTACAGCTGTTGTATTGATTTTGATGAGATGACCTGTTAATTACCTAAATTACCGGTCTGCCAGCCAGAATAGATTGTTTCAGTGACATGTGTTTGTCTAGATTTCTCACTGTTTCTGGTGTATACTGGCCTGGGAGGCTGACTACACTTTATTTTCTTATTCATTCCTGAAGGCTCCTGCTCTGCTGTATATTGATGCAGTCCAATCCACCAGCAGAGTTGACTTCAAACTACAATGCCTTAATGACAACTTTTGAATTCCCATGTCCTGGGTTAGATAGGGATGCCTGGGAATGTCTTGTTTGCATTGAGTGTTTAAAGAGGTCAGAACAGAACCACCTCAGCGATGAGATTCCTCTGCTTACTGCCAACTTGGCACGGTGTCACACCACGGGCCAGCCAGTCTGGGAGATTAGACTTGGCACGGTGTCACACCACGGGCCAGCCAGTCTGGGAGATTAGACTTGGCACGGTGTCACACCACGGGCCAGCCAGTCTGGGAGATTAGACTTGGCACGGTGTCACACCATGGGCCAGCCAGTCTGGGAGATTAGACTTGGCACGGTGTCACACCACGGCCAGCCAGTCTGGGAGATTAGATTTGGCACGGTGTCACACCACGGGCCAGCCAGTCTGGGAGATTAGACTTGGCACGGTGTCACACCACGGGCCAGCCAGTCTGGGAGATTAGACTTGGCACGGTGTCACACCACGGGCCAGCCAGTCTGGGAGATTAGATTTGGCACGGTGTCACACCATGGGCCAGCCAGTCTGGGAGATTAGACTTGGGGGGTGCAGCATGCTTCATTTCACAAAGAATTGGGAGAATGTTTGTGGGAGTTGGGGGGGACAACATGCTCTTTGGGACAATGCTCTGTAGGACAATTGACAAATGACTTCACCTGTGTGATTAATGTGCAAATTCACATCAGAACTTCATGCATCTCAACCAAAACACTGTTCATTACGACCAGGCAATGTCACTTCCCTTTTCAAGCTCGAATCCAGACCAGCATGAAAAAAGTGGAGGGAGACTGCTGGGTGGAAGCTAATGGGTTTTTCGGTCTGGCTCGAAGTTATATAGTAAACCCACACCATCGAAGTGATTGTCATGCAATTGTGTGTACATGCAAACTGTTTGGAACAACATTTCAAAGAGACAAATGGTCGTGTGACAAAAGAGTGTCCTTGTGGGGTAATTGATGAACACACTCTGCAGCCAACTGAACCTCCTCTCCTCGGTGGAGAGAGAGACAGGCAAGATGCATGAAGACTGTGATTGCAAGGTATCTAAGCAACCCTCTGTCAAGATCACATGCAGAACCATGTAAGGAGACAAACACTCAAATGCCCATGTTGAGCAGGAAGAGTATTTCACCGTCTTCTGCATGCAACTGTATTACCTAAAATTGTGCTATGTATGTTTGGATTCATTTTATGGCATTTGTTTTCAGCTATGTCATGCAAAGCTTAAAATCATTTATGAGGGACTAGGGTGAAAGAGGGAGGAAGAGAAGGAGAGTCACAGATGCAAATATAGAGTGGCTTCTAAAGACACAACAGGCAGAGAGAAGAATAACAGACACAGACTGAGAGATTTATACAGAGGAACAGGGAGACCGAGAGGGAAACAGAGGGAGAGTGGTTGAAAGGGAGGGGCGAGAGAGAGAGAGAAGACAGTGACAGAGAAAGAGGCAGAAATACACAGAGAGCGACGCATACTGTATATTTACCCTGGTCTGTGGTCCCTGGGAGGGGTTCTCTGGTCTGTTTGCTGTATCCATGCTCCTCCGCCCTTCAGTCAGCCAGCAGACAGAGACAGAGGCTCCGAGCAGGACAGGAAGTGCCCAAATACACAGCAAGCCCATCAGTGTCAGTCTGTCAGGAAAAAGAACATGACAACAACTGTCACACCGCTGCCCCTGACTGACTGCTGCCCTTCACTCATATTATAGTGTGCCATAAAACAGTACAGCATAGTACAGTACAGCACAGTACAGTACAGCACAGTACAATACAGCACAGTTCAGCACAGCACAGTACAGTACAGCACAGTACAGCACAGTACAGCACAGTACAGTACAGCACAGTACAGTATAGCATTATACAGTGCATTACAACAGTATAGTGCAGTACAACACAGTACAGAGCAGGTCCCTCTTTCATAGGTTCATAGCCATACTAATTTACCATCACCTCAAATCATTAATCTGTATAAGATGCACTTATTTAGAGCTGAGGAGCCTTCTGCTTAATTTTGTGGTGATGTGACTCTCCAAACTGTCATATTGCCATGAAAGAATAAACAGTGTTCCCGGCAACCATGTATAGGTCTATACTATGTAAACACACTCAGGCTGTAGAGCGAGGACCAAATTCCATGGCTGATGGATTCTGGGAGAAAAGAGGAGAGGAGAGGAGAAGAAGGGAAGGGAGAGGGGAGGAGAGGGGGAGTGGAGAGGAGAGGAGGGGAGAGCTTGCCCTTGTGAAATGAATCAACAAAAGAGATCTGCCAGTCAGTTTGTTAATGTGCTGCTGCAGTGACGTCAGCTCCGCCAGGGGCAGGTTAGAGTTTTTTCCTCATGAATCTTGTTATGGAGGCTGCTCTGCAGAGTGATCACTATCTAGAACAGCCACAAAGTCATAAAATGTAACGCCTGACCTTAAATTAAGACCAAAAATCTAAGTGGCTTCTAGGTCAATTTTTCTATTCATAAAGAGAACAAACTTTCGGGAAAAGTGATTATTCAAGCAGAATACTAATCAGCTGGCACATTCAGATTTGTCTAGCCTGCTACTTTTTGTTCCACCTAAAGCCTAAATTAATTTAAAGTTCCTCAAAATGCTAAAAGGGTATAAAATTTAAATATATATTTGACAGAACAACAATTCAAAAAGCATTTGTATGCTTGACCTTGGGTAGGGTACAAACAAGAATCAAAATACTTGACACCTCCTGTTTAATACTCTACTACACATTAGTTATTTGTTGTCAGAACCATTGCATGGCTGTCAACCTAACACATGCACTGCCATTTTGTTGTATTCAGGGTGTACCTCCAGTACACCTAGCCTACCTCTACCTCTGCTGCTGCCTGCTCTGTCTTGGTGTGTCCTGGTGAATATATCTCATGACAGCAGTACAGGCATGCAGCCCCAGAGGCCTTTCCTGTGCCAACTGATCCTGTCCACAGGCGGCAGATTATCTGCTTCATTCATACGCTCCTGTCATCGGCACTTCCTTTTTTAGCCTGCAGCCGGCCGACTCGCTAGCTCGCGGGCAGCTCCAATGGTAAGGGCCACCAGCCAAGCAACAATACAAATGCAAGTCATCAGCCGGTCCTAGGCACTGCCACAGCACACTGTTGTAATTATAAATGGCACAGGCCTGTAGCGACAGTAAGTCTCCTTTCAGTGCCTTTCCACCCTGCAAGGCACTGCAGAGGAGGGGAGGGGGGAAGTCCAAAAAGAAAAGTAACATCTGTGACAGTAGTGGTGTGTGTTTGCTGCCCCAAACCAATGCAACCGAGAAGGGCTTTCTTTGTAATAAAAACTCCAAGCCTACTAGTGGAGAAATATCATGAGTCTGCAGCTGCAGCTGGTTCGGAAAGCACCTTCACTGACAGATGTCTTCATAGCACAGAAAAAGGCTACCAAGGGGATTGCCTCCCTGTATTGGTTTTACAATGCTTGGATGGCTTGCCCATTTGCTTCGTGTCCCTGGTGGGTCACCACAGCAGATAAATCAAATCAAATTTTTATTTGTCCCATACACATGGTTAGCAGATGTTAATGCGAGTGTAGCGAAATGCTTGTGCTTCTAGTTCCGACAATGCAGTAATAACCAACGAGTAATCTAACCTAACAATTCCACAACTACTACCTTATACACACAAGTGTAAAGGGATAAAGAATATGTACATAAAGATATATGAATGAATGATGGTACAGAACGGCATAGGCAAGATGCAGTAGATGGTATAGAATACAGTATATACATATGAGATGAGTAATGTAGGGTATATAAACATAAAGTGGCATAGTTTAAAGTGGCTAGTGATACATGTATTACATAAAGATGGCAAGATGCAGTAGATGATATAGATTACAGTATATACATATACATATGAGATGAGTAATGTAGGGTATGTAAACATTATATTAAGTGGCATTGTTTAAAGTGGCTAGTGATACATTTTTACATCAATTCCCATCAATTTCCATTATTAAAGTGGCTGGAGTTGAGTCAGTATGTTGGCAGCAGCCACTCAATGTTAGTGGTGGCTGTTTAACAGTCTGATGGCCTTGAGATAGAAGCTGTTTTTCAGTCTCTCGGTCCCTGCTTTGATGCACCTGTACTGACCTCGCCTTCTGGATGATAGCGGGTGAACAGGCAGTGGCTCGGGTGGTTGTTGTCCTTGATGATCTTTATGGCCTTCCTGTGACATCGGGTGGTGTAGGTGTCCTGGAGGGCAGGTAGTTTGCCCCCGGTGATGCGTTGTGCAGACCTAACTACCCTCTGGAGAGCCTTACGGTTGTGGGCGGAGCAGTTGCCTTACCAGGCGGTGATACAGCCCGACAGGATACTCTCGATCGTGCTTCTGTAGAAGTTTGTGAGTGCTTTTGAAGACAAGCCAAATTTCTTCAGCCTCATGAGGTTCTTCTTCACAATGCTGTCTGTGTGGGTGGATCAATTCAGTTTGTCCGTGATGTGTACGCCGAGGAACTTAAAATGTACTACCCTCTCCACTACTGTCCCGTCGATGTGGATAGGGGGGGTGCTCCCTCTGCTGTTTCCTGAAGTCCACAATCATCTCCTTTGTTTGGTTGACATTGAGTGTGAGGTTATTTTCCTGACACCACACTCCGAGGGCCCTCACCTCCTCCCTGTAAGCCGTCTCGTCGGGGTGGAGATGTTGTTCCACACCTTCACCACCTGGGGGCGGCCCGTCAGGAAGTCCAGTATCCAGTTGCACAGGGCGGGGTCAAGACCCAGGGTCTCGAGCTTGATGACGAGCTTGGAGGGTACTATGGTGTTAAATGCTGAGCTGTAGTTGATGAACAGCATTCTCACATAGGTATTCCTCTTGTCCAGATGGGTTAGGGCAGTGTGCAGTGTGGTTGCGATTGCGTCGTCTGTGGACCAGTTGGGGCGGTAAGCAAATTGGAAATCGTCTGTGCATGCCCTGAGGACGCGGCTGGGGATTCTGTCTGGGCCTGCAGCCTTGCGAGGGTTAACACGTTTAAACGTTTTACTCACGTCGGCTGCAGTGAAGGAGAGTCCGCAGGTTTTGGTAGCGGGCCGTGTCAGTGGCACTGTATTGTCCTCAAAGCAGGCAAAAAAGTTATTTCGTCTGTCTGGGAGCAAGACATCCTGATAGAGGGAGAAACATGGGGAATCAAACTGCCCATCTATGGGAGGAACGGGGGAATCTCATATTTGACCCATTATCGTGCGGGTGTCTGGGTTAAAAGGATACATTTTTCTAGGAATTGTACAATGCTTTCAGAAAGTACTCATACTACTCGACATTTTGTTGAGTTACAGCCTGAATTCAAAATGGATTCAATTTATATTTTTTCACCCATGTATACACAATACTCCATATTGAGAGTGAAAACATATTTTTTGAAATGTTTACAAATGTACTGAAAATGAAATGCATAAATATCTCATTTACATAAGTATTCACAGCCCTGAGTCAATACTTTGTAGAAGCACCTTCTGCAGCGATTACAGATGTGAGTCTCTCTGGGTAAGTGTCTAAGAGCTTTCCACACCTGGATTGTGCAACACATGACCATTATTATTTTCTAAATTCGTCACTTGGCCACTCAGAAACATTTACTGTCTTCTTGGTAAGCAACTCCAGTGTAGATTTGGCCTTGTGTTTTAGTTTATTGTCCTGCTGAAAGGTGAATTCATCTCCCAGTGTCTGGTGAAAAGCAGACTGATCCAGGTTTTCCTCTAGGATTTTGTCTGTGTTTAGCTCCATTCCATTTTTATCCTGAAAAACTCCCCAGTACTTAACGATTACAAGCATACCTATAATATAATACAGCCACCACTATGCTTGACAATATGGAGAGTGGTACTCAGTGATGTGTTGGATTTGCACCAAATATAACACTTTGTATTCAGGAAAAAAATTTATTGCTTTGCCATATTTTTTGCAGTATTAAGTTAGTGCCTTGTTGCAAACAGAATGCATGTTTTGGAATATTTGTATTTTGTACAAGCTTCCTTCTTTTCACTTTGTCAATTTGGTTAGAATTGTTGAGTATCTACAATGTTGTTGATAATACATCCACCTGACAGGTGTGGCATATCAAGAAGCTGATTAAACAGCATGATCATTACACAGGTGCACCTTGTGCGGAGGACAATAAAAGGTCACTCTAAAATGTACAATTTTGTTACGCAACACAATGCCACAGATGTCTCAAGTTTTGAGGGACCTTTTTTGAAAGCACCTGTATATGACCAAGCAACGTGACAAATCTCCACCATTTTGAAGTGTATCTGTAGTGGATTTTACAGCCCAGTTGCAAGCTATCTGCGTTAGTTTCTTAGACGATCGAGCTCTGTCAAGGGAAAAGCTGTTTTTTACATATTGTGTGTATTTATTTATTCAGAACACATTTACGATTGTTGGGAATGTCAATTATTGCATTCAAATACTTTTTTCAAAATACTTACCTTTATGTTCGCTTGCTGGACAGGTAAACACCCCTGAGTACTAAACTGTAAACCAATCAAAACTTGTGTACTGCTGATCAGGTCTGCCAATCACATTATCCATATCTAAGGTAGCTGGTGACAGAGTCCTAGATATCTGTCCGACGAACTGCTATCATGTAAAGTATTTTTTTAATGTGTAATCTAACTATTTAATCATAGACATGTGATACCATCAATGCAAGCTGTAAAATGACTCCCAGCTTAGATTACAACAACCAGCTAGCTTGCTAGTTAGCTAGCTAGTTACAACAAGTAGATGTGTTGCTAGCTAGCAGGAGCAGATTGTCGGTACAGGGAGCGTTTTTAGCTATCAGTTTATTCCAAGTAATAATTTAAGACTACAAAAAATCTATAGGACAAGTAGTGTAAAGCTAATACAGTCATCAAGGCAGGAACAAGTAATTGCATTCATGCTGACAAATAAGAAATGCCACATTGCCTGTCAATAGTTGGAATAAGATGATTGCAGAGCACCCTGCCTCAGACTGTAAGGATGTTCACTTTCTAGCTCACAAACTACATGCCTTTGCTGTAATTATTTGATTAATTATTGTATCTCACTTTTGTCTCACATTCAGCTCTCCTGTCCAGCTCCCAGAGATCATTGATCTGTCCAGTGATTATTTTACTATTGTAACATGCAGTGGGGAGAATTATATTGCCCCTGTCAGGAGCCCAGGCTTTTGCCATAGATGGTAGAGTTCTCATCTTGGACCACACAAGCTTCAGATTGCATTCTGCTAAGGCACTTGTCTCTCCCAACATTGGTGAGCTACATTGGTGACCAGGGTGGGATCCTTTCAATACGACTATGGGGCCGGGGTACACACACCCCTAGAAGAGGAGGAATACTGAAGCATGTGTTATGACAGTTTTACAGTCTCCATCAGAGGCCCAGGCTTTTGGCATAGATGGTAAAGCTCTCATTTCTGGACTGCAGCACTGTGCCCTCCACTGCACTTGATATACATTGACTGTTAGGTTACACTCTATTTATATGCTTCAAATACTGCCTGAGAGACACCTTTGCTATTTGTCTCTGTACTCAAATGGTGAAACACTATTTGTGATGGTGTTCTTTGTTTGAATGTATGTGCATGGACTGTACATTATGGAAAACATGTCTCACACTCAGTCATACTTAGTAGAATAAGGAATGGATTGGAAAGATTTTGGCATCATCAACTTTTAGAAGGTTAGTATGAAAGTTTTGAATTTAAACCCTCTGAAATATACTCATATTCACAGAACATTTAGTACATGAAACTCAAACATTCATTTCCCATCCACTATTTCTATAATGCCACAGGCACTTTATCATTATCCATACCTGATATTCCAATGACTCTAACATTATGCCCACCATGGTATTGGCCAGCTGCTATTTGAGATCTCATCTTGTTTAGAAACCAAACTCTGGTTAATTTATTGCAGAGCACAATGCACAACTGTTTTTAGAGAAGATTGTATTGCAAGGTATGCTATATGTGTAGGCTATGCCATGTGTATTGGCTAATATGCATATGCAGCTGTCATTTTTAAACCTTCATTCTAGCATACAGTACATAACACACAGAGCGCTTTCTTCCTACATGTTTGGGTTTCTATGCAAAGTATATGATTGATTGTTTCTTTAAGCCTGCAGCGAGATACTTGAAATTAGATATATAATCATGATTGATAAAACATGATTGATAAAACATTTGAATTCACTGACAGATAGCTAATGAAACACAAATGTACATTTACAGTAGCTGGCTAGGCTAGTCAAACTGTAACATTGGCTAGCTTTCAATAAAATGGCTAAATGGTCACCGGAGGTACCTCTTCATATGATCAAGACAATTCGTATTGCATGCTGCATATTTCAAGGGCACTCGAAAACAGATATGTATCTTATTTCAGTCTTTGGGAGCTATCTATATCTGTTCCTCTTCATCAGACAGCAGGTCGCGTTTTTAAGAGGCTGTGTTGAGATTGTAGATCACGAGGGGTGTGTACAGGTGTGTACTGATTGGTTACAAGTTTAGCAGTTCAGCAAATTTGCCTGAGCAGACAATGTTAAAATATAGAAAATGTGCAAGAATTGAAGGTGCCCAAATGTTTTATAATCATCATAAGAATGTTTTACTGTCATATACAAAAAAAATCTGATCATCCTCGATGGGGATCGATCAACATCACGTTTTTTCAGCTTCAGCCCACCACCTATGTGTAGCAAAGCACTGCCACAAAGCATTATATTTTACAAGGAATGCTGCAGAAGAAGCAAACTCCTTCATATGCAACTCTTTTGTCCGTGTGCTCGCACAGACACAAGGCTGTTTGGTGTACCCCAGCTGGTTAGTGGGCCTGCACACACAGCTGGCTGTTTAAACCTCTTTGAAAACAGCCTATACTATATTTTCCTCTATAAAAGATTATCTGAGCTTCATGCCATTGAACAAGTCACAGGAAGCATGATGTGCTCCTTTCATTGCCTTCCTTGTAGACAGAATAAAACAGGGTTGGGTGGATTACTTGAAACATTTACTAGCCTAATGTAAGTCTACTAATTCATGTATGAATAAATCAGAAACCTACACATATTCAATAGCCGAGAAGAAACAAAGAAATTTAAAGAAAGGTATTCATTTATTAATTTTAAGTATTTTAACCTGCTAATAATTCATTTTATTTAAATTTGCTCTAGCATCAAATGATCAATGATGAAATAAAAACATGTCATCCCCCACAAATGATGCAGCGCCCCCAGTTGGGCCAATTGAGATATTGTGTGACTAACACATTTCTGTTAATTACTATAGCTCCTGCCTTGGGCCAATCAGTGTAATTTTGTAAATGCTGGATTTCTATAGTGTCACGGCCCCTCCTCTGCAGTGAGGGGGCAGTTCCTCCTGCAGGCAGAGGAGGGTCATTAGTGATTGGAGTCACCTGGGCTCAGGGTATTTAAACTGCTGCTTCACTAATCTCTCTCTCTCTCTCTCTGCTCCTCCAGGTATGATTCTGTTTTGCTTGTTGCTTTGTAGTTTTGCATAGTTTTCACTCAGTCATTCACACACACAGATTCATGCATCCCTGCACTTTACATACACTTTACATTATGATACGTTCACACCTCATTCCTTTTTCTTTGTTTTAAGTTCATAGTTTTGGTTTACAATAAAGAACCTTTTTGATTGGCTTATACCTGTTGTTCGCGTCCCCTCATTTTTTCCACAGGCTATGAGCCGGCCTGTGACAATAGTAAGATGCATCATTCACCCAACTCTTGACAAGATCGGTCCAGTGCTGACTGATATATTGCTTGTGACTAATGTAGGAATGAACGGACGGAGACAGATCCACAGTCCCCTCCCCGATTTCATTGTGGGGGACAAATATGCGGTACGATAGTTCCTTGAAAAGTAGACTGAAACATAATTTGTTGGATAGGAGTTGCCATTAGAAAGGCACTGAGCCTTGTTCTGGCCGATCCCCTCGAACAACAGCAAGCTCTTCATCGATTGGAGGAGTATTAGACTACAAGTGATTGACACCAATATGTAATGTCTGACTGTAGCCAAAGCACCAGTTGCATTTTTTCAATATGAAAAGATGGAATGTGACTGACCTGCACAGGTAGGAAAGTGTCCAGATGACTGTGAGCTGATTGCCAAGTAGATTAGGTGTGAATGTTCTGAAAGATTATTCTAGATTCATCTGACAACTTTACCATGGACACCTGATGGGCCATCAGCAGAACAATAAATAATATCCCTAAATTGATGTTGGTCACCTGCTATTGTCTGCTTGATCAAAAGCAGCGTTGAGTAAGATTGAACAAAAAAAGAAATATATGGGATGTTTCAAACCGGATTAGTTTTTACAAACTGTCCCTGTAATTCTTTATTTTAGGTTTTTATTCTGGGCGTGAAGATATTTCAACATCATGTCTAGATGATAGGAAACAACAGAGGGAGCACCCCCCCTCTCCACATCGACGGGACAGCAGTGGAGAAGGTTGAAAGTTTGAAGTTACTCTGCGTACATATCACAGACAAACTGAAACGGTCCACCCACACAGACAGTGTGATGAAGGCGCAACAGCGCCTCTTCAACCTCAGTAGGCTGAAAAAATGTGACTTGTCACCTCAAACTCTCACAAATCTTTACAGATGCACAATTGAGAGCATCCAGTCGGGCTGTATCACCGCCTGGTACGGCAACTGCACCACCAACAAGCTCAGGGCTCTCCAGAGTGTGGTGCGGTCTGCAA
This sequence comes from Oncorhynchus masou masou, assembly GCF_036934945.1. Taxonomy (NCBI): domain Eukaryota; kingdom Metazoa; phylum Chordata; class Actinopteri; order Salmoniformes; family Salmonidae; genus Oncorhynchus; species Oncorhynchus masou. Next base: position 83,211,927 of record NC_088223.1, on the reverse strand, counting down.
AATGCATCACCAGGGGTAAACTACCTGCCCTCCAGGACACCTACAGCAACAGATGTCACAGGAAGACCAAAAATATCATCAAGGACAACAACCACCCGAGCCACTGCCTGTTCACTCCGCTTTCATCCAGAAAGCATGGTTAGTACAGGTGCATCAAAGCTGGGACCGAGAGACTGAAAAACAGCTTCTATCTCAAGGCCATCAGACTGTTAAACAGCCATCACTAACACAGAGAGACTGCTGCCTACATACAGACTTGAAATCATTGGCCACTCAAACAAATGGATCACTAGTCACTTTATTAATGCCACTTTAATAATGACATTTGCATATCTTGCATTACTCATTCCAGATGTACAGTATATACTGTATTTTATACCATCTATTGCATCTTGCCTATGCTGCTCGGTCAATGCTCATCCATATGTACATATTCTAATTCCATCCCTTACTTGGATATGTGTGTTAGGTAGTTGTTCTGGAATTGTTAGATTACTTGTTGATATTGCTGCACTGTCGGAACTAGAAGCACAAGCATTTGGCTACACTCACAATAACATCTGCTAACCATGTGCATGTGTCCAATAAAATTTGACTTGATTTGATAAAAAGTTACACTGGCATCTCGTGCTTGGCTTCCAAATATATACAGTGCCTTGCGAAAGTATTCGGCCCCCTTGAACTTTTGCAACCTTTTGCCACATTTCAGGCTTCAAACATAAAGATATAAAACTGTATTTTTTTGTGAAGAATCAACAACAAGTGGGACACGATCATGAAGTGGAACGACATTTATTGGATATTCCAAACTTTTTTAACAAATCAAAAACTGAAAAATTGGGCGTGCAAAATTATTCAGCCCCCTTAAGTTAATACTTTGTAGCGCCACCCTTTGCTGCGATTACAGCTGTAAGTCGCTTGGGGTATATCCCTATCAGTTTTGCACATCGAGAGCCTGACATTTTTTCCCATTCCTCCTTGCAAAACAGCTCGAGCTCAGTGAGGTTGGATGGAGAGCATTTGTGAACAGCAATTTTTCAGTTCTTTCCACAGATTCTCGATAGGATTCAGGTCTGGACTTTGACTTGGCCATTCTAACACCTGGATATGTTTATTTTTGAACCATTCCATTGTAGATTTTGCTTTATGTTTTGGATCATTGTCTTGTTGGAAGACAAATCTCCATCCCAGTCTCAGGTCTTTTGCAGACTCCATCAGGTTTTCTTCCAGAATGGTCCTGTATTTGGCTCCATCCATCTTCCCATCAATTTTAACCATCTTCCCTGTCCCTGCTGAAGAAAAGCAGGCCCAAACCATGATGCTGCCACCACCGTGTTTGACAGTGGGGATGGTGTGGTCCGGGTGATGAGCTGTGTTGCTTTTATGCCAAACATAACATTTTGCATTGTTGCCAAAAAGTTCAATTTTGGTTTCATCTGACCAGAGCACCTTCTTCCACATGTTTGGTGTGTCTCCCAGGTGGCTTGTGGCAAACTTTAAACAACAGTTTTTATGGATATCTTTAAGAAATGGCTTTCTTCTTGCCTCTCTTCCATAAAGGCCAGATTTGTGCAATATACGACTGATTGTTGTCCTATGGACAGAGTCTCCCACCTCAGCTGTAGATCTCTGCAGTTCATCCAGAGTGATCATGGGCCTCTTGGCTGCATCTCTGATCGGTCTTCTCCTTGCATGAGCTGAAAGTTTAGAGGGACGGCCAGGTCTTGGTAGATTTGCAGTGGTCTGATACTCCTTCCATTTCAATATTATCGCTTGCACAGTGCTCCTTGGGATGTTTAAAGCTTGGGAAATCTTTTTGTATCCAAATCCGCCTTAACCTTCTTCACAACAGTATCTCGGACCTGCCTGGTGTGTTCCTTGTTCTTCATGATGCTCTCTGCGCTTTTAACGGACCTCTGAGACTATCACAGTGCAGGTGCATTTATACGGAGACTTGATTACACACAGGTGGATTGTATTTATCATCATTAGTCATTTAGGTCAACATTGGATCATTCAGAGATCCTCACTGAACTTCTGGAGAGAGTTTGCCGCACTGAAAGTAAAGGGGCTGAATAATTTTGCACGCCCAATTTTTCAGTTTTTGATTTGTTAAAAAAGTTTGAAATATCCAATAAATGTCGTTCCACTTCATGATTGTGTCCCACTTGTTGTTGATTCTTCACAAAAAAATACAGTTTTATATCTTTACGTTTGAAGCCTGAAATGTCGCAAAGTTCAAGGGGGCCGAATACTTTCGCAAGGTACTGTATGTTATGTCCACATAATATTAAAATTGAAGAAGTGAGCTCATAATCATAGCAGGGCCAGCAGCATACCACTGTTGGCTTGCTTCTGAAGCTAAGCAGGGTTGATCCTGGTCAGTCCCTGGATGGGAGACCAGATGCTGCTGGAAGTGGTGTTGGAGGGCCAGTAGGAGGCACGCTTTCCTCTGGTCTAAAGAAAATATCCCTATCCCCCAGGGCAGTGATTGGGAACACTACTCTGTGTTGGGTGCTGTCTTTTGGACGGGATGTTAAACGGGTGTCCTGACTCTCTGAGGTCAATTAAAGATCCCATGGCACTTATCGTAACAGTAGGGGTGTTAACCCTGGGGTCCTGGCTAAATTCCCAATCTGGCCCTCAAACCATCACGGTCACCTAATAATCCCCAGTTTACAATTGGCTCATTCGTCCCCCTCCTCTCCCCTGTAACTATTTCCCAGGTCGTTGCTGTAAATGAGAAAGTGTTCTCAGTCAACTTACCTGGTAAAATAACAAATAAAAAATTAAAGGGGTGCTGAGGGCTCTGCACCAACCCCTGAAAAATGCTATGGTCATAATAACTATTTTAATGATCCATGGTAGATGTCCCTCCTAACGAAAAGGCCCCCATCCCACTGATGTGAGCTGCTGAACAGCGCACTTGCACTTGAGATGCATTTATGGATGAGTGAACTTGCCATTTTCCAAAACTTTTCAATGTAGGCCATTCATATGAAATTTGTGTGCAGGACTGTTTTAGATATTTATTTGTTCTAAGCATCAATTTATCAAAACATCAGGAGACCCTGAATTTTTCCAAAAATCTAGACTAGAATCTCCCACCATATAAAAGTGACTGACATGGCAGCGCTGATGTGAGTGAATAAATGTTGATTGGAAAAATGAGAAAGTCGATACATGTGACTTGATGGTGAGAGCCCACTCATAGATTGACATGCAGTCCCTTTAAAATCATAGGCTGTTTCCATTTCTATACAAGTAATTCTTACCAGTATTGGCCTTTTACCAGATCCGAATATTTTCGCATGAACTGTATAACTGCTCAAATTTCTGTAGGCTTTATTGACAATATTCTGCTCATGTGTAGAAATGTATTGTAGGCCCAAAACACAGCAGTACATGATTTAATGAAAAGCAACAAAACACTGTTTCACATTCTGTAGCCCTTTACACTCGTACCCGTATACAGGTTGAAAATGGCAGATTTGGGCACTAATAAGCTTCAAAATTGGAACGTGGTGGCTGTACAGTAATATGCTATACATGACGTCAGAGCTCTGGCTCTGTGCTTTCACAAGGCTGTATGGGTTTTGACTGACAGCCATTCTGAACTTGAGCACAGCACACGACAAGAAGTTGTCCCCGTCCCTCCGTCCTTCTAAATGGGTAACTTCTGCTAATTTTTTGTTGACTGGGTGAGGGAAATGTTGTAAATTACGAGGACTCCTGTGTATTTTGAAAGATGAGACATTGAGGATTATAATAAATACTGCTTTGATTGATGTCATACCAGCAAGCCAAACACCGTGAATCCAAATGTGCATAAAACTCATGTAATATACAGTGTCAATGTTTATGATCAGTATGTTTGATATTCAGTTACAAGATGAGATGGCTTTATACCCTGAACAAAAATATAAATGTTACATGCAACAATTTCAAAGATTTTACTGAGTTACAGTTCATATAAGGAAATCAGTTAATTTAAATAAATTCAATAGGCCCTAATCTATGGATTTCACATGACTGGGAATACAGATATGCATCTGTTGAAAACCAGCCAATATCTGGTGTGACCACCATTTACCTCCTGCAGTTAGACACATCTCCTTCACATAGAGTTGATCAGGCTGTTGATTGTGGCCTGTGGAATGTTGTCCCACTCCTCTTCAATGGCTGTGTGTAGTTGCTGGATATTGGCGGGAACTCGAACATGCTGTTGTACAAGTCGATCCAGAGCAACCCAAACATGCTCAATGAGTGACATGTCTGGTGAGTATCCAGGAATTGTGTACAGATCCTTGCGACATGGGACTGTGTATTATCCTTCTGAAACAAACATGAGGTGATGGTGGTGGATGAATGGCATGACAATGGGCCTTAGGATCTTGTCACGGTATCTCTGTGTATTCAAATTGCCATCAAAAAAATCCATTGTGTTCATTGTCCGTAGCTTATGCCTGCCCATACCATAACCCCACCGCCACCATGGGGCACTCTGTTCACAAAGCTGACATCAGTAAACCTCTCGCCCACAAGATGCCATCTGCCCGGTACAGTTGAAACCGGGATTCAACTGTGAAGAGCACACTTCTCCAGCGTGCCAGTGGACATCGAAGGTGAGCATTTGCCCACTGAAGTCGGTTACGACGCTGAACTGCAGTCAGGTCAAGACCCTGGTGAGCTTCCCTGAAATGGTTTCTGACAGTTTGTGCAGAACTTCTTCAGTTGTGCAAAACCAGAAAACCCTCAAAACTTGAGACGTCTGTGGCCTTGTGTTGTGTCACAAAACAGCACATTTTGGAGTGCCCTTTTATTGTCCCCAGCACAAGGTGCATATGTGTAATGACCATGCTGTTCAATCAGCTTCGGCACACCTGTCAGGTGGAAGGATTATCTTGGCAAAGGTGAAATTCTCAATAACAGGAAGTAAACAAATTTGTGCACAAAATTTGAGAGAAATACGTTTTTTGTGCATATGGAACATTTCTGGGATCTTTTATTTCAGCTCATGAAACATGTGACCAACAATTTACATGTTTCATTTATATGTTGGTTCAGTGCTTTGATGTCATAGAAATAAGCCAAACACCCGTAATGCCAAATGTGCACTTCACATTTCCACATCCTAAAACTCATGTCATATACAAGGTCAACGTTTATGATCACAATGTTTGATGTACAGTTACAAGATGACATGGTGTTATACCCTGGGTTGTCCTGAACAGAATGAGCCACAGTGCATACAGTGCGTTTGTTGTATTGTGAATCAAATTTGCTGCGAACCACGATTCTGAATGCACTCATAACATTATATGCACACCAAAATTACGATCTGCTTCTCTGAATTGCATTTTGAAAGCCTAACACCATAAAAATTGTATGTTTAATAATTTAGCTAGCCATGTTAGCAATAAAACAAGCTTTCAAATTATACACTTAAAGGCGGGGATGCAGGGCTCTGCTGTGATCCAAACAAAACAATTACAGGTGTGGTTGCTCTCGTCCCTCAACAGCTTGGAGCTCAAAAAGCACCTAAATAACCACGTGTCGTGTCCATCCACAGGTTTTATACGCATAGTCATACCGTGTAAAAAAAAATTACCACATCTGTGATGGAAACAGAAAGTTGCGGTAGAACTTTATAATTGCCAACAGATAATGTGTTAGTTCGATATTGTGGGATCTTTTAGTGTCTGTAAAATTAATTATGCGAGAAATGGCGGTGGAAAGTTAACTTGGAGTCACGCGATAATATGGTGTGTAGTCCTCTTACTACTACTCCGGAAACCATGCAGTTTATTAGACTACAGATGAAATAAATGATGATGACCACAGGTTGGTGAAACCGTGCAGTTTATTAGATTACAGATGAAATAAATGATGATGACCACAGGTTGGTGAAACCGTGCAGTTTATTAGATTACAGATGAAATAAATGATGATGACCACAGGTTGGTGAAACCGTGCAGTTTATTAGATTACAGATGAAATAAATGATGATGACCACAGGTTGGTGAAACCATGCAGTTTATTAGATTACAGATGAAATAAATGATGATGACCACAGGTTGGTGAAACCGTGCAGTTTATTAGACTACAGATGAAATAAATGATGATGACCACAGGTTGGTGAAACCATGCAGTTTATTAGACTACAGATGAAATAAATGATGATGACCACAGGTTGGTGAAACCATGCAGTTTATTAGACTACAGATGAAATAAATGATGATGACCACAGGTTGGTGAAACCATGCAGTTTATTAGATTACAGATGAAATAAATGATGATGACCACAGGGTGGTGAAAGCGCACGGTGATCTTCATGCTCCTTTCCAATAAGTATCGAGGGTCTTATTCTCGTGACATGATGATCGAATATTGACAACCATTTGACAAATTAAAAAATTCTCGCTCTTATCCATAATAATCTCATCATGTAGGATACCGTTAGAGTTTAACATGCGATGGAAACCGATTTATTTGGTACACGAAAATGTAAGCGAAAAAGTACATGTTGAGTGCACTATGTCATCATGCGGTGATTTTTATCGACCACATTTCCATTTGGTGAAAACATACCACTGGTGGGAGGGAAAATGCGCGTATTTTATTTATGCGGATTCTAGACTTTTCGCATGAAAATCATGTAAACCTAACGACAGTTGAATACCCTTCTTTGAGTCATAGGTACATTGAAAATACTTCAACTGTGTACACTTTGGAGAGGTGTGTGGCCACTTGGAGACACTAGTTAGTCCTCTCAATTAAACCCTTTAAAAACATGTTGTCTTATGTTGCACCAACCACACATATTCAAATCATGTTACTAAATATATGAGAATATTTTTCAGATTTGGTTATCATCAAATGCGGCGAAAGGTACAGTAAAAGTAAATTGCGCATAAAATCAACTGTGTAATGTTTGGATTCAGTCTTGTGTCAGGTGAATTGTTAATAACATTCTCATAAACACAAACGAGCAATAGGCCACAGCTCGCTTCACAGCTGCTTCCCGCCAAAATACCATGAAACTCGAGGTAGTGTAGCCCCCAGCGCTCTGTACGTAGCGTTGGACCCTATCTGGCGCGCTTTGCTTGTTGCTTTTGACGCCACAACAGCTCCGCCTCGATTTTGCCGCCCGCCGCCCTATTTCCATTGAAGTCAATGAGATCTTTGCCTGTGTAAGCGCCTTAACGCCAGCACTCTGAAACAGAGACAAGAATGGCAGTAAACCGGCAGTAACCAGATGGCCCATATCTTTCCCACAATGCTCCAGACACTAAAGCAGTGTATTGAACTTAAAGGGTTCTGTCCGAATACCCATACTTGCGTTCTATATAGTAGGCATTCAGGGACTGTGAAGAAAATGTAGCAGGCTTTAAATGCCCGGATGTCGTACTCATTTCGGGTTTTAATCTAATAGAATTTCCTGCAAACTATTGAGGAAGATAATCATTTTCGAGACCCACGTGTATTTGACGTTTATTGGGATGAACTAAGCGATGTCCGCTAGATGTGCAATCTGCAAAGTCAAAACTGTCTATATCGTAAAATTGTATATAAACAAAATGAGTTTAGGGATTCCGGTTAGCAGTGTGATTAAGTTTAGGGTTAAGATTAGGTTTAAAATCAGATTTTATGACTTTGTGGCTGTGCCAGGTAGTGCAGAGCTGCCTCCAGAACAAGATTCCTGACGAAAAACACTAATCTGCGTATGACAACAGCTGATAATCAATTGAGGGTACGAGCTGTTCCAAAATGAACGATTGGAGGGAATCAACGCAATTGCGCATTAAATGACCCATTCTGAGTAGGATGGGTTTATGCTGAGATTTGTTGCTTACTGCCTTCGTGTTTTACTAAACAGTACGTTCTAAATAGTATGTAGTACGATTTGTACACAGTATGCAATTTAAATAAGTAATAGGCAAGCAAGATTGTTGACACTGCCCATGACTGCATGCTGACAGGCCTGTACCAGCAAGGCCTATACCAGCAAGGCCTATACCAGCAGCCCTGATGGGTGTATTGTTTCATGTTATTACTCAATATGCTGAGTAATGTTTACAACAATGCAAAATCTAATTTGGTCATCATCATAGTTTAGAATTGTTTGAAGCAAAAATATATAAGCAAATTCTCCAAGTAACTCAATTTTCACATCTAACAGCACACAGATAACCACTAAATGACACACTTGCTATCCAACATCATTTGAGAGTCAAGCACTTCTAATCCTAGGAACTAGGATTCTCAGTAGCTAGCGACTAGCCTTTCTGGGAGACCTTACAATTAATTATTGTCTGACAATTTCTCTTGTCCCCGCTCTATCTCTATAGAACAGAGACTCAGAGCTCGAGGGCCCAGAAAATAATAAGACAGAACCTACTCCCTTCCATAGAAGACACCTGCCTACTTCGCTGGAGAGAGGGCCTCTCTGCTCTCGTGGCTGACATTGCCTTTCCTTTGACAAGATTCTGTGACCAGGTCTATAGCCTAAGGGTGTTAAAGCTCACATACAGCTTGTCAGCTAGTGAGAGATACACACCGTGACCTGTTAAAGCCAGAGAAGTAGAAAACCCCCACAGGATATTACACGACTTCAAGACGAAAGGAGTACAGCAATAACGTACTACCGGGTGGTCTTGTCTTGCAGATCAAGTAGTTGCACTTGCTGATATTCTGATATGCCAGTGAAATTCAAGTGAAACTGGCATAGGAGAAGTGCAGCTCTCTCTCTCTCTCTCTCCCTCTCTCCCTCTCTCTCTCTCTCTCCCTCTCTCCCTCTTCCTCTCCCTCTCTCTCTCCCTCCCTCTCCCTCTCTCTCTCTCTCCCTCTCCCTCTCCCTCTCCCTCTCCCTCTCTCTCTCTCTCCCTCTCTTTCTCTCTCTCTCTCTCTCTCTCTCTCTTACATATGAATTTAAGCAACCGATCACAATCCTCCTACACTGCTCTCATCTGATTCTGTGATTCAGACAGCAAGCCAGCCACACAGCACTATTTGTTCCAATAGTATTGGCCATGCACTGAGCTCAAACCGCTGGCTCTAAATGTAATGCAGTAGAAAAGGTCATTTCAAAAGTTCAACAAAAGTGATCAGAATGTCAAGTGAAGAACCAGCGAGCCATTCACCATACATTGGACCCAGTGCGCTTAGGAAAACGCAATAAACGCAAAGAACATCTAATATTGGTCTCTTATGTTTCAGAGTCTTACTTATTATAGCCATGAGAAGTAATAATGTTGAAGTCTCATTATTTTGAAGCTTTCAATATATTCTCAATACAATGTCGTACAGTAGCTAAGCCATTCAGTTTTTATTAAATCTGTTGTTAACGTCATTTCATAAGTTAAGTAAACAAGTCGTCTTGTCTGGTTGACTCAGTAAGACATTTTTGATCTGCTGGTGCACACTGTGGGTAGTGAGTCACCCATAATTTCATGTTAATATCATGTTTCTATATCGGTGCGTGAGTCAATAGATTAGTCATGTAAATGTATTATACAAACACATTTATTGCACATTAGCAATGATCAGTGATTTGAATTATATTACATGCAACTATGTATGTTTCTGTTGTAGACTTAAAAGCACTATAGCCCAAAAAATAAATATATATGTATTATTGTTGCATTCTTTTTTGTTGTCAACTGAGAGATATAGTAGCATAGACCTAACTACATTGGATAACGATATTGGTTGCATATTGATTTGATTAGAAGGATTTCAATAACAATCAGGTTAAGTAAATCAGTTTCCACTCCAGAAGAATAGCAAATGCAAATAGAAAAATAAATGCTGCTACATTTGCATTCAAAGGTACTCTCACAAATATGTCCCATCTGTCAAACTAAGTGCTCTAGCAACAACATGGTATTACAGGAGCAGTGAACAGAAACAGTGACTGGCAAAACAAATCACAAAAAAGAAGCAATTCTTCAAATGTAACACCCACTCTTCATTTAAGCTTCGCATCATGCTACCAACAATGATCAATAACAGAGTAGCATCATACTATTTTCTAGTTCTAGTTCTAATCAGCTAGCGACTAGCCTTTCCGGGCGGCAGGGTAGCCTAGTGGTTGGAGTGTTGGACTCGTAACCGGAAGGATGCAAGTTCAAACCCCTGGGCTGACAAGGTACAAATCTGTCACTCTGCCCCTGAACAGGCAGTTAACCCACTGTTCCTAGGCCGTCATTGAAAATAAGAATGTGTTCTTAACTGACTTGACTAGTTAAATAAAGGTAAAAAAAAAAAATCGAAGGCCTCCATTCCCTCTGCAGAACTGTACCACAAAAATAACGGCACATGTTCCCCACTGCAGTAAGAAAACACCTTTGAGGTAATCAGATAATTAAATCCGGGGATAATAAAGACTCAGAAGAAATCAGAGAGCCTGTCCGAGGAAAATAAAGGACAGTTTAATGTATCTCTATGAATGTAATGCCTGGAAAGGAGCTTAACTTCCACTCGTGTTGGAGGACAGGAATATAAGTCTGTATGAGTCATTATATCCTATTTTCCATGGAACTGCAACGGTAGTAATCTATGGAACACGGAGCCATAATGTCAGTTAATAAGTTATTGACACGAATAGATTTTCAGCCGCAACAAACAGTCAGCAAGTCAGTCACTTCGTAATGCAGTTTAAGTTGTGCTATAGGCTACGAACACTGGGAATATAGATAGGGGTAAAGAAAATACAGCAGCGTAGCGAGCATCTCCTTGCACATTTTCTGAGACACCGTGCAGAAATGACAGGTTACAAGGTTACAGGTCGTCATTCAATCGTATAGGGCTCTAAATTAGTTGTAGGTAGTTGCAGGCAGGCATGTCGTGTTCTGAATGCTGAACTTATTTTTGAAATGAAAGGAGATCCACCCACGGTGTATGCGGTGACTGAAAGAAACCCGTAGGAGTGAATGGACTTATTTCAGCACCATGGACAGCTCCATTGTTACCGCTATACAGTGCGCAAAAGTCATTCCTACACACCATAGCCATACACGTTGCTATACGCTGTTTTCTCACATGTTTCCAACTTCTCAGCTACAAGCTATAGCCTACAGGCTGACTGTAAAATTAGAGTGGTTTTGGAGAGTGTACAGAATGTATGGCCACACGGATTTGCCGCTGCCTCGGTGCGCAAGACCCGTGCCTTTCTCCTGTTCAGGAATTTCACCATGCACGTCTCAGGATTCACCTCCAAATGAACACAAATACAGTAGAGCTGCCGACTGTTTCAGGAGAGTCCATCGTGCCCTGCCAATGAGTCACACTACGGACCTAGGATTCAGAAATGTGGCTGCGTGTCCCGTTGATCTTATTTTAGTACAATGCTGACCACATCCAGGGCATCTAAAAAGAATTCAGTGACAGAGAAAAACCGGGCCAGTATAACCTCTCCCGGCCGGAACATGTTTCTGTGAAACTGTGTGAAAATAAATCAAATCTGTGTTGATAGCCTAAGTTAAAACATAAACCGTTAAGAAAGCCGCAGTAGTAGAAGCATATCTGACAGACTATAATAATATTGGTAACGTATGCTAGTCAACCTAAAACGAACGTGTTATTAACTATAAAAGCTGCTGTGTCCGAGGAGAATAGTCTACCCCAACATTTATAATGGTATGGTATTATAGTACCATTAATGTCATTGACATCCCACCCATGTGTTGAGAATAACATTTAAATGGGTTAAAATCTATTTTTGTGACAGGGAATGTTGGAGTAGCCTATACTGCATAATTAATACACATTTTCTCAATTATTCAGAAAACTGATTAAAAAATCCTGTCGCATTTGTCTTCTTCATTCATTAGTTGTCTTATCCAATCACACGCATATATTACCAAACGCCCAGATAACACGCAACATATAAGCATCCCTAAATTATCAAACAAGTATTGTCAATTTCTCTCATTCAAACACAATTGCCTTCTTACCTGTCGTATTCCACTTGCGATGAAAAATAAATATGCCAGCAAATATGCCACGACAGATGTACGATTCAGTGTATGGTGCGCAACGACTTTCTTAGTTCCAGCCTCAGCCCGGTTGCAGATGAGTCTCGTGTGTGACGGGCTTTATTGAATTAGGCTCGCGAATAAGCATGCGTTGGATGTTCCCACTTCTAGCAGCGGTGCTCCATTCTCCAGCTCTGAGTGCCTCTCACTACCGGTTTGCCCTATTTCAACGGCTTCAGTCTACACTTCTTTTGACGTCACCCGCTGCATACAAATATCTGCAGACTCCGCGCCACGAGCGACACTTGTGTCCACGTTTCCGTGGCATGTTTGACCTGTGAACCCCAACTGGGCAGGTAGCCACGGAAAATGAAAAACTGTTTTATAATAATCGTTAAGGGGCTTGCTCATACATTATTATGCCAAGTCTTACAATGCATTATAATGCCAACATAAGGTCGGCCTATTCCTCCTCTCAGTGTTAAAGTTACTAATGTGTTCACTTAGTTAATATCATCATTCTACTTACATGAACTTGCTTTTATTTGTTCAACATGGCAAACAGTACTGTCATTACATTGGTAGACATGCACTGTCATTGATATGGCAGGCTTTTTTCTCTACCCTGTTATAGCAGTGCCAAATCTGTCAGCACAGACCCTTATTAAATTACTGCATCAATGGCTAATCAACATAATGCTATTACTTTTCAAAAGCTATTAGATGCCAGGGACAGATGCTTTGCCATATCAGAACACATTTCAGAAATGATACATTATAGTCCAGACAATCTGTCAGGATACAATTAATTATGAACATTAATTTTACAGCAGTCTACCTAATGTCCATCAGTAACGTCAGGTGTTTCCATGGTTAAATGGTTAAGGGTAGCCTAGTGGTTAGAGCGTTGGACTAGTAACAGAAAGGTTGCAAGTTCAAATCCCGGACAAGGTACAAATCTGTTGTTCTGCCCCTGAACAGGCAGTTAACCCACTGTTCCTAGGCCCTCATTGAAAATAAGAATTTGTTCTTAACTGACTTGCCTAGTTAAATAAAGGTTAAAAAAAAAATATATATATATATATATATATATTATTCTGTTACAAAACTTTGAATCTGCACAGTTTTTCCAGTGTTCCAAAACAAAATACTGTATAAATTGCTCAAAGTAGTCATTGTGCATTGAGTTGTATGGTTTGTTAAACTTTGAAATCTCTGTTTCTTGTTTGGTATTTGAGTCTCACCTTAATTCTGTTACTGTGGAATTGTCGTAAGGTCAAGATATAGGGTTGGGTGTTCTGATACTAGATCTATGGTAAGAGGCAAACTCAGGCTACTTCCATCTCAGGCTAACCTCCTCCACTGACCCATCTCTTTTTAAAATCTCCATCCACTCACTTCCTCTTTCCTTCTCACTTTCCCTCAATGAACCATTGTTTTTAAGCACGAGACACAACGCATGATGCTATTACCGATCCTTACAAGATACCAGAATGAGGACAGCTCTGAAATATTTATGCTCAATGTAACATTTATCAAGAAAATAAATAATTTTATTAACAGTGCAAGCCATAGACTGCTGCATGCTGGATAAGGCGAGAAGGCCACCATTAAGGAGAGAGACACAGAGAGGGAAAGAGATACAACAGAGGGAGAGAGAGAGAGAAGGAGAGAGAGAGAGAGAGAGAGAGAGAAAGATAGAGAGAGCGATACAAAGGAGGGAGAGCGAGATACAAAGAAGGGAGAGAGAGATACAAAGGAGGGAGAGAGAGATACAAAGGAGGGAGAGAGAGATACAAAGGAGGGAGAGAGAGATACAAAGGAGGGAGAGAGAGATACAAAGGAGGGAGAGAGAGATACAAAGGAGGGAGAGAGAGAGAGAGAGAGAGAAGAGAGGGAGAAAGAGAGAGATAGAGAGAGAGATACAAAGGAGGGAGAGGTTAGGGAGAGAGATACAAAGGAGGGAGAGAGATACAAAGGAGGGAGAGAGAGACAAGAGAGGGAGGACCAGAGAGACACACAGAGAGAGATAAGACAGGGAGAGCAAGGTACAAAGGAGGGAGAGAGAGAGACAGAAAGGAGAGAAAGTGAGAAGGGATAGTGAGAGGGAGAGAGAGAGACAGAGAGAGAGAGAGAGATCGAGGGCAAGAAAGAGAAAAAGAGATGGGGAGAAAGAGAAAAATGAGAAGGAGGGAGGGAGGGAGGGAGGGAGGGGGAGGGAGGGAGGGAGGAGGGAGGGAGGGAGGGAGGGAGGGAGGGAGGGAGGGAGGGAGGGAGGGAGGGAGGGAGGGAGGGAGACAAAGGGAAAGTGTATTGCATTTCCAAAATAGATAATCAGGGAAGATAGTTGAACCAGTACACAGTTATATCTGATAGGAGGGGAGTTAGCGCCCCTAGCTTGGGGTTTTCATTTGGATTTACAGACATTATCTCATAGTGCTTACAGCCTCCCGTTGCCTGAAACAACTCAAGTAAATAAACACAGATACCAAGGTAATACCTTACAAAATTATTGTTTCAGATGTACAATGTCCATGATGATAGAATAAATGTTTTGCCTAGTAGGTGAATAAACAGCATCAATGCCTAGATGACCAGATTCATACAGTATCTAGGAAGTTACAACATTGACATATTTTGATGAGCACTGTTTGGCAGTGGAATTGAATCACATCATTCCTTCACTGACACTGCATAATTTGCTGATAAGATTGATTATGAATCATTTGTAACTCTTGGTACTGTGGGTAAAAGGGGGAGGGGGGGTGTCATACTCAGGCAACTGGAGTAGAGATGGTATAGTGTAGATAATCGAATGATGCATCAGAATTTGAGGGGTGACACTCTCTCCATTATACAAATATATTGTTTATTATAAATCCAGAGTTAAGAACACTGTGTGATATTTTGGTCAGAGACCTTCATCAGACACCTTGGTAGGTAATCACAACCTGCATTGTCTCATAACAATGAGGAAAAAGCTGTAACAATCTATTCAATGTAACAACCTATCCAATGTAACAACCTAACAATGTAACAACCTATCCAATGTAACAACCTATCCAATGTAACAACCTAACCAATGTAACAACCTAACCAATGTAATAACCTATTTAATGTAACAACCTAACCAATGTAACAACCTATTCAATGTAACAACCTATCCAATGTAACAACCAATAACAACCTTCAATGTAACAACCTAACCAATGTAACAACCTAATGTAACAACCTAACCAATGTAACAACCTAACCAATGTAACAACCTATTCAATGTAACAACCTATTCAATGTAACAACCTAACCAATGTAACAACCTAACCAATGTAACAACCTAACCAATGTAACAACCTAACCAATGTAACAATCTATTCAATGTAACAACCTATTCAATGTAACAACCTATTCAATGTAACAACCTAACCAATGTAACAACCTAACCAATGTAACAACCTAACCAATGTAACAACCTATTCAATGTAACAACCTATTCAATGTAACAACCTAACCAATGTAACAACCTAACCAATGTAACAACCTATTCAATGTAACAACCTAACCAATGTAACAACCTATTCAATGTAACAATCTATTCAATGTAACAACCTAACCAATGTAACAACCTAACCAATGTAACAACCTATTCAATGTAACAACCTAACCAAACAACCTATTCAATGTAACAACCTAACCAATGTAACAACCTGTAACCAATGTAACAACCTAATGTAACAACCTAACCAATGTAACAACCTAACCAATGTATAACGTAACAACCTAACCAGTAACAACCTAACCAATATAACCAATGTAACAAACCAATATTCAATGTAACAACCTAACTAACAACCTAACCAATAACCAATGTAACGTAACAACCTATTCAATGTAACAACCTAACCAACGTAACAACCTAACCAACGTAACAACCTATTCAATGTAACAACCTAACCAATGGATCATTAATATCTGCAGATCAAAAAAATTATGTGACGACCTTCAAAAGGCTGAGGTGTCAGGAGTGAATACATTCTAGCGAGAAACAAAAAGGCCTTTTTATCCAAAGGACAGGGCTGCTTGAGTGTCAACTGCTGTTCCTGCAGTAGTGGTAAAAGTCTTTGATATGAAAGTAAATTCTAACACAATGTTTCCAAGTGAGACAGAAGTCTTTCTACATGCTTCAACTGTCTTCTCTGACTCTGACATACTGTAGTTGGATCTGCCATCATGACATGCCTGTTTAAAGGGTTTTCCCCCTGTACCCCCAATCGGTAGACTATAAACTTGGTGCTGAAGATTCTGATGCGTTTAAACTGACTAACTCCAATGGAAGGGATCAGTGTTCCATTTGGTTGCTTCTAATGTCATGTGATGCTGGTGTCTGAGGTTTGTAATGTAGTAGGATATTGATGCACCACAACTGATCTAACAGTAAACGGGCTTGGTAAGAGCAGTGGGATGCACTTTATAGTTATACAGTATTATAATATTTGATTATATAACTGATGACAGTAGTGCAGATTTAGGACAGGCCAAAATAAAGAGAGATTTGAGTCCGGAATGCTATGGGAACTGGCCATCAAAACTAATGGAGAAATGTGTTGGGGAATCTGTTCTGCATTAGATCTGTATTTTATACCTATAGCTCCTACCTTTATCAAGTAATTTTAATTTAATTTTTTTAATTTTACCTTTATTTAACCAGGCAAGTCAGTTAAGAACAAATTCTTATTTTCAATGACGGCCTGGGAACAGTGGGTTAACTGCCTGTTCAGGGGCAGAACGACAGAGAGAGAGCCCCTCTAACTAACTACTCATCTGTGGATTCCTCTAAGGCCATTCTTTAACAGTCCCTAGTCATTGCAATGCACACATATTTCATCCATAGCTATTGATGAGAGCATATGGAATGTATTCATAACGCCAACAGCATTTCTGGCATGAGGGGGAAAATGACAGAGACAGCGAGCGGTGGGAGCTTATGAGAGTCAAATCAATCACACCTAAATGCTGTAAATATTTATCGATCCATGGAGCCAGTGAAGACCTCAGCCCATGCATGACTGTCTGTTGCTGAGAATATTCTTGCATATCAACTGGATTCGGCCCACTTAGTTTTCATGAAATTCATATTGCCTGTTTTATGAGGATTTTAGGTGTATTTATCCCCCCCCACCCCCCATCTCATTGCTTGTTTGGTAAGGGTTTCATTTGACAGCAGATGATAGAGCTGCATTTCTTCCAGCCTTGGCTTACTTAAAGGTCCCCCACACACTCCCACTGACCCAAGCAGCTAGCAGACAGCACTAGTGGATAGAGCCATATTTCTCCGTTACATCCCCTCTCCTTCCCCATTACTCTCCCTGCACGCTGCTCTGGCTCTGGTTCTGTCATACCCCCTCCCACCACTGTCTATTGAAAAGAGCCATGCTGAAAATGTGTGGATCCCAAATGGCACCCTATTCCCTATATAGTGCACTGCTTTTGACCTCTCTCTCTCTCTCTCTCCTTGATATTGGTTTTGGTTTCTGCAGTTACCTCCGATGTGATGGCACAAGAGCCCTAGATGACAACAATGAGATAGGGCTAGCAGCAGCGAGAGGCAGGGGGCTCAGGGTAATGCTTTTACAGCTCTTACTTATGACCAATATTTCATCCTGATGGTAAAACCTGTCTGTCCTGCCTGCTGATGGCAAAACCTGTCTGTCCTATAGGAGTTAGCTAACACCTTCAGAATCGAAGTTATTCATCTTTCTTTAAGACATTTGTTTGCTGATACTCTACTGTTTGTTGTGTGTGTGTTAATTTCTTGCATGGTCAGAGACCTTCATCAGACGCTGTCTGTAGACTCTATACGGTCTACGGGTCCTGGTCCTCTCTCCTGAAATCTGCCATAGGCTTGCTTGCAAATATCTATACTTTTCCTGTCCAGCGTTTTTTTTGTGGCCGCTACCATTAACTCAGACATGATATGAACCCCACATAATCCGATTTAGTTTACATTTTTTCGCTAATACCGACACAAAGCATCTACGTTTTAGGCCATGTCATGCTGTGCTGAAACAGATCCAACTTTCTTTTAGCCATTCAGACCTGCCAGCCAACCATTTTAGTGACTGGGTGTTGGAGTAGGAGACTGTGTTGAAACTAAATTCTGCAATGGAAGAAGGAGAAGAAGAAGTACCAACCCATGTACAGACAGAACAGTAAGCCTCGCAGTGAAAATATCAAGAAGACAAAAGGCATACAGCCTCTGTCATAAAGAGGCCAAAGTTAAGATTAAAAATGCACGATTGCCTCTGACTGGCTTCACGTTATTAACAGCTATAATTCCATGACTGGGACAATCTGCCAAAAAGATTTTGCGGATAAAACAAGTGGGATTCAGTAACGTAATCTGTGACAGCAAACAGACAGTGCTGGGACCGTGAAGGGACAGATGATGGGAGTGGGTTAGTAGCGAGGAAGGGCTAGTAGGGAGAGTTAAATCAGACTGGGGGAGGGCTAGTAGGGAGTAGGGAGAGTTAAATCAGACAGGGGGTGAAAGGAGAGATGATGGGAGTGGGTTAGGAGCGAGGGGTAATGGGGAAAGCAGACTGGGGATGGTGGGGTAGATGGATGGACCTAGGGTGGTGGAGGTAGAGGGGTGGTGGGGGCCTGTTCTTTAACTCTAAAGTGGATGTGAATAGTGTGGTTATGTTCCAGTTTCCTTTAACTACAGAATACTTAATCACGTTATTGATGGGAAAGACAGACCTAAAAGCGGATCCTGTCATCGCCGTCCCTAGCTGTTTTAGAAGCAAGCCTGTCAGTTAGAGCAAAGCCAGTTAGCAGATTCAAGACTTTTTCCTCATGTGTATCATCCTCAGATCAAGAAGACTGTTAATAGGCTGTGACTGGTGTGGCTTACCAGTAGGACGCAGAACATTGTGCAGCCTGCATACACACGCAACCACACTGTAGACCATGAACAAGAAATCAATTACCTTGCTTGTGTCCCAAATGGCACTCTACTCCCTATATATTGCACTGCTGTTGACCAGGGCCCTTACGGCTCTGGTTAAATGTAGTGTACTATGTTGGAAGTATGGTGCCATTTAGGACGTAAACCTGGCCTCACTGCATTCATGCTGGGAATTAATACATTATATGCTAAAATCTATAAGTCTACCAGAAAAGATCCATAACGAAGCTGAAGCTGAAAATCCATAACAGTCCAATGCGTTCTGATGACCTCCTTATTTGCCGTTATTGTTATATGAATATGCAAGAGTATATATATATATATATATATATATATATATATATATATATATACACTGCTCAAAAAAATAAAGGGAACACTAAAATAACACATCCTAGATCTGAATGAATAAAATATTCTTATTAAATACTTTTTTCTTTACATATTTAAATGTGCTGACAACAAAATCACAAAAATTATCAATGGAAATCAAATTTATCAACCCATAGAGCTCTGGATTTGGAGTCACACTCAAAATTAAAGTGGAAAACCACACTACAGGCTGATCCAACTTTGATGTAATGTCCTTAAAACAAGTCAAAATGAGGCTCAGTAGTGTGTGTGGCCTCCACGTGCCTGTATGACCTCCCTACAACACCTGGGCATGCTCCTGATGAGGTGGAGGATGGTCTCTTGAGGGATCTCCTCCCAGACCTGGACTAAAGCATCCGCCAAATCCTGGACAGTCTGTGGTGCAACGTGGCGTTGGTGGATGGAGCGAGACATGATGTCCCAGATGTGCTCAATTGGATTCAGGTCTGGGGAACGGGCGGGCCAGTCCATAGCATCAACGCCTTCCTCTTGCAGGAACTGCTGACACACTCCAGCCACATGAGGTCTAGCATTGTCTTACATTAGAAGGAACCCAGGGCCAACCGCACCAGCATATGATCTCACAAGGGGTCTGAGGATCTCATCTCAGTACCTAATGGCAGTCAGGCTACCTCTGGCGAGCACATGGAGGGCTGTGCGGCCCCCCAAAGAAATGCCACCCCACACCATGACTGACCCACCGCCAAACTGGTCATGCTGGAGGATGTTGCAGGCAGCAGAACGTTCTCCATGGCGTCTCCAGACTCTGTCACGTCTGTCACATGTGGTCAGTGTGAACCTGCTTTCATCTGTGAAGAGCACAGGGCGCCAGTGGAGAATTTGCCAATCTTGGTGTTCTCTGGCAAATGCCAAACGTCCTGCATGGTGTTCGGCTGTAAGCACAACCCCCACCTGTGGACGTCGGGCCCTCATACCACCCTCATGGAGTTTGTTTCTGACCGTTTGAGCAGACACATGCACATTTGTGGCCTGCTGGAGGTCATTTTGCAGGGCTCCGGCAGTGCTCCTCCTGCTCCTCCTTGCACAAAGACGGAGGTAGAGGTCCTGCTGCTGGGTTGTTGCCCTCCTACGGCCTCCTCCACGTCTCCTGATGTACTGGCCTGTCTCCTGGCAGCGCCTCCATACTCTGGACACTACGCTGACAGACACAGCACACCTTCTTACCACAGCTTGCATTGATGTGCCATCCTGGATGAGCTGCACTACCTGAGCCACTTGTGTGGGTTGTAGACTCCGTCTCATGCTACCACTAGAGTGAAAGCACCGCCAGCATTCAAAAGTGACCAAAACATCAGCCAGGAAGCATAGGAAATGAGAAGTGGTCTGTGGTCACCACCTGCAGAACCACTCCTTTATTGGGGGTGTCTTGCTAATTGCCTATAATATCCACCTGTTGTCCATTCCATACAACAGTATGTGACGTTTATTGTCAATCAGTGTTGCTTCCTAAGTGGACAGTTTGATTTCACAGAAGTGTGATTGACTTGGAGTTACATTGTGTAGTTTAAGTGTTCCCTTTATTTTTTTGAGCAATGTATATATATATATCTAATATATATATAATGTCTTTCCAAATGTATGACAATGTTGTCAGACACTCTATTAATTTCTATGTCTGTGTGCCAAATTGCATCCTATTCCCTTTATAGTACACTACTTTTGACCAGAGCTGGTTAAAAGGTATTGCACAACATACAAATGTAAGATCTTAATTTGATCATCCTGTTACAGGAGAACTTTCCTGCAATACAGAAAATGTAAAATGTGTTGTATATTTGAAGTTTTATGGCTCAAACTAAGATCCTACATTTGTAGGGAGTAGCCTGTCATGTGGGACGCATCCTATGAATCATCTGTGTAAAATAATTGTGTTGTTAATATACCAGAGCTTCAGATTTTGCCCAACAGTGCAGCCCCAAACACATCTACAGTAAAACATTAAAAATAAATAGAACAATGAGATGGAAGAATATAAATGACTGTTATTCTTACCAAAGTCAAATTAATAGACGTTAACTCTCGTCATTGAGGCTGATTTAAAACCTGCATGACAAAAAAACATTAATCCCTGTCCTCTCCATCTGCTATTTATCTAATTAGATCAACTAGTACAACTGTTTGCAATTTACTCCGGTGGTTACATGAAGCCATCTCTTTAGATACATCTTAACTATTCTATATCTACACAAATGTTGACATGTTGACCTGCAATCCTAGTCTTGACATGTGTGACTGCACATGTTGTCTATAAAGGGGGAAAAAAACACATGACATGTCACTGATCAGTTGTCCTCCACAATATTCTTCTCCTTGGTTGGATATTGTGATTCTGTCTCTTTGAGGGACTGGTTCTCTCTTGAAATCTCCCCAGTAGCATTTCCCAGTGGACTCACCATGGGAGTTTCTCTGGCTACCCATCGTTACTGGCCACATTGATCCCCGGAATCACGTGACTCCCCCCTGCCATGGTCCCCCTGCCATGCTGCCTGGTCCAGTGAGTGTGTGTGGGTGTGTTTGTGTGTGTGTGGTCTAACTTTACTATCCTTTTGGGTTCCTTACAAGGATTTCGCCAGTCCCCAAAAGGAAAAATGCTATTTAGGCTTAGGGGTTAGGGTTAGGGTTAGAATTTGGGGTTAGGAGTTAGGGTTAGCTTTCGTTTTAGGGTAGGGGTTTGTGGTTAGGGTTAGGGTTAGGTTTATGTTAATGGTTAGGTTTAGGTTCAGGGTTAGGGGATAGGGAAAATAGGATTTTGAATGGGAATATATTTGTTGGTCCCCACTTGGATAGTAAAAGCAACGTGTGTGTGTGTCTGTCTGTGTGTGGACAGATAGATGTGTGGCTATCCATTGCATAGAGGGACTTTCCATCATTTAAAGTGTGCCTTTCCATCAGCCAGCTGTAGCATGCAGACAGACAAGGTCAGCAGCTGTTATACTGTATCTCACAGTCACACACACGTGAGGCACTGGTTAAATGTATCAGGAGAGTAGATGAGGAGAGGAGGAGTGGAGGCGAGTGAAGGATAGTTCTTAAATCTGTTGGAAGCTGCCTGAGTATTATTGGATAGACACGAGAATGGTTACAAGAAAGAGAGAGAGAGAGAGAGAGACAGAGAGACAGAGAGAGAGAGAGAGCCCATATGAATTTCACACATTGACTTATGTGAAGTTGATGCGATAACGTGACATCATGTAAAAGCCACATATGATCAAATGAAACTACACATGTGAAAACACTTGAGCATGTGTGAACTTGATTTCATGTAAAATAAACGTGAGAACATTCAAATGCAAAATATCAACTTGATACCATGAACCTACATCTGCGACAACATTTAAACATTTTCCACATATAAAACTGCATATTTGAATTTCATGTGAATGTTTTTCACATGTGAAAATGCAATTCCACATGTGAATTAGATTTTCCCATGTGAAAGTTTTTGTAAGGAGTGCGCTGAGAGTCGGGAAGCAAGTACTGGGAGTGAGTGTTTTAATAAATAAACAAAACAACAGACACAAAACACAAACAACGCACCGACAGGAAACAGAGTCAATAACACCCAAGGAAAAAAACCAAGGGGAGTGACAGATATAGGAAAGACAATCAAGGAGGTAATGGAGTCCAGGTGAGTGTCATGAGGCGCTGGTGGGCTTGACGATAGTGACAGCTGTGCGGGATAATCAGCAGCCTGATGACCTAGAGGCTGGAGAGGGAGTGTATATGACAGTTTTTCACATGTGAAAAAGACAATATTTTTTTTACTTGAGCGTTTTTAACATGTGAAAATGCAATACCGCATTTAGAGTTAGGTTTTCTAACATGTGAACTCGAAATGTAGTACATGTGAAACAGCTATTTTTTGTAAGGGTAGTAATAAATTGGTATGGGGGTTATAAGGTAAGTGGTACACTGTTCTGCTCAAATAGTGTAAAAACCTTCAAATTCCCTAATCAAATACCCTACGATAACTTAGTACTGAATTTTCAATATGACCCAACCAGTGGTGGAAAAAGTAGCCAATTGTCATAAAAGTAAAGATACCTTAAAATAGAAAACGACTCAAGTAAAATACTACTTGAGTAAAAGTCTAAAAGTATTCGGTTTTAAATATACTTAAGTATCAAAAGTAAATGTAATTGATCAAATATACTAAAGTATCAAAAAATATATATAAATCATTTCAAATTCCTTATATTTAGCAAACCAGACGTTAGTTTTTTTTTTTACGGATAGCCAGGGGCACTCAGAAATCATTTACAAATTTAGCATATGTTTAGTGAGTCCACCAGATCAGAGGCTGTAGGGATGACCAGGGATGTTGTTTTGATAAGTGTGTGACTTAAACCATTTTATTGTCCTGCTAGGCATTCAAAATGTAACAAGTACTTTTGGGTGTCAGGGAAAATGTATGGAGTAAAAAGTATATAATCTTCTTTAGGAATGTAGTGGAGTTAATGAAAAAGCTGTGAAGAAAATAAATAGTAAAGTATAGATACCCAAAAAAACTACTTAAGTAGTACTTTCAAGTATATTTACTAAAGTACTTTAAACCACTGACCCCAAGTCGGATTTGGAGTGAGCTGATCTTTCTGCTGCGTCATTGTAACGAGTGTGCTGAGAGTCAGGAAGCAAGTTCAGGGAGTGAGTGGTTTAATTAATTAAATAAACACGAAACACAAATGCACCGACATGAAAACAGAGCCAATTACACCTGAGGAAAGAACCAAGGGGAGTGGCAGATATAGGGAAGATAATCAAGGAGGTGATGGAGTCCAGGTGAGTGTCATGAGGTGCAGGTGCTCGAGACGATGGTGACAGGTGTGCGGGATAATCAGCAGCCTGATGACCTAGAAGCTGGAGAGGGAGTATATGTGACAGCCACAAAGTCTGTTGCATTCTCAGAAGTCATTACCTATGCTACACATTCATTACCTATAACACCTATAATACACATTCATCACCTATACTACACATTCATTGCCTATACTACACATTCATTACCTATAATACACATTCATAACCTATAATACACATTCATTACCTATAATACATCTCTGCACATAGCAAAAGAGTGTGAAATGCACAGCTATATTAGTTATCAGTTAATCTGACAATTATCTCGTCATTGATTTAATTAACTTATTTCAGCACTGTCACGCCTTGGTCTTAGTATTTTGTGTTTTCGTTAATTAGTTGGTCAGGCCAGGGTGTGACATGGGTTTATGTTGTTGTATTTCATAGTGGGGTTTTTGTAGTATTTGGGATTGCGGCTGAGTAGGGGTGTTGTATAGGCTTGGCTGCCTGAGGCGGTTCTCAATCAGAGTCAGGTGATTCTCGTTGTCTCTGATTGGGAACCGTATTTAGGTAGCCAGGGTTTCACTTTGTATTTCGTGGGTGATTGTTCCTGTCTCT
Source organism: Oncorhynchus masou masou (assembly GCF_036934945.1). NCBI lineage: Eukaryota > Metazoa > Chordata > Actinopteri > Salmoniformes > Salmonidae > Oncorhynchus > Oncorhynchus masou. The sequence continues at coordinate 83,187,177 of NC_088223.1, read as the reverse complement.
GTGTTAGTGTTCACCAGACAGGCTGTATAGGTTTTTCACGTTCCGTTTGTTGTTTTTTGTATTTATAAGTTATTTCATGTATTGTCATTTGTTTCATTAAAGACATGAGTAACCAACACGCTGCATTTCGGTCCGACTTTCTTGCGACAAACGAAGAACGCCGTTACAGAATCACCCACCACACACGGACCGAGCAGCGTGTTAACAGGCAGCTGGAGCAGCGAAGGGAGGACGTTATGGACAGCAGAGGATTGGAGTATACGACGTGGGAAGAAATAGACAGGTGGGCGGCCGACCCAGAGAGAGTGCCGGAGCCCGCCTGGGATTCGCTGGAGCAGTGCGAGGAGGGCTATAGGAGAATGGAGTCGAAAAGAAAGACACGGCGGCGCAGAGCGAACGAAAATCAGCCCCAAAATTTCTTGGGGGGGGACTCAGAGGAGAGTGGCTGAGTCAGGAGACAGACCTGAGCCAACTCTCCCTGTTTATCGTGAGGAGCCAAGGAGGAGACCAGAACCGGTGTTGGAGGTGAGCGAAGCAGAGACTGTGAAGGAGTTAATGGGGAAATTGGAGGAGAGATTAATGAGGGAGTTGCTAGTTTGGTGCTTTAGGTACAAGATCCGTCCGACGGAGCGTGTCGGGGATTTATTGGCACCTGAGTCAGCGCTCCATACTAGTCCTGAGGTGCGTGTTAGTCGGCTGGTGAAAATGTGCAGCCTCACGCGCTAGGCCTCCTGTGTACCTACCTAACCTTGCACGTCCTGTGCCAGTCCTGCTCTCAGGCTCTCCAGTACACCTTCTCGGTCCAGTCCATCCTGTGCCACCTTCACACACCAGTCCTCCGGTGGCAGCTCCCCGCACCAGGCTTCCTGTGCGTGTCCTCGATCCAGTACCACCAGTTCCAGTACCACGCACCAGACTTTCAGTGCACCTCGCCTGTTCAGCGCAGCCAGCGCTTTCTCCCTCTCCTGCGCTGTCCGAGTCTCCCGCCTGTTCAGCGTTTCTAGAGCCTTCCTCCTCTACAGCGCTGCCGGAACCTCCTGCCTGTTCGGAGCAGCCTGAGCTGCCAGTCTGCATGGAGCAGCTAGAGCTGCCAGTCTGCATGGAGCAGCCAGTGCTGCCAGTCTGCATGGAGCAGCCAGAGCTGCCAGTCTGCATGGAGCAGCTAGAGCTGCCAGTCTGCATGGAGCAGCCAGAGCTGCCAGTCTGCATGGAGCAGCCAGAGCTGCCAGTCTGCATGGAGCAGCTAGTCTGCATGGAGCAGCTAGAGCTGCCAGTCTGCAAGGAGCTGTCAGTCTGCAAGGAGCTGCCAGTCTGCATGGGGCAGCCAGAGCTGTCAGTCTGCTTGGAGCAGCCAGTCTGCATGGAGTTGCCAGTCTGCATGGAGCTGCCAGTCTGCATGGAGTGGCCAGTCTGCATGGAGTTGCCAGTCTGCAAGGAGCTGCCAGTCTGTAAGGAGCTGCCAGTCTGCAAGGAGCTGCCAGTCAGCAAGGAGCTGCCAAAGCTGTTAGTCTGCATGGAACAGTCAGAGCTGTCAGTCTGCAAGAAGCCGCCAGAGCTGTCAATCTGCATGGAGCAGCCAGAGCCGCCAGTCAGCATGGAGCAGCCAGAGCCGTCAGTCTGCCAGACTCATCCAGATCTGCCAGTCAGCCAGACTCTTCCAGATCTGCCAGTCAGCCAGACTCTTCCAGATCTGCCAGTCAGCCAGACTCTTCCAGATCTGCCAGCCAGCCAGACTCTTCCAGATCTGCCAGTCAGCCAGACTCTTCCAGATCTGCCAGTCAGCCAGACTCTTCCAGATCTGCCAGTCAGCCAGACTCTTCCAGATCTGCCAGTCAGCCAGACTCTTCCAGATCTGCTATTCAGCCAGACCCTTCCAGATCTGCCAGTCAACCAGACTCTTCCAGATCTGCCAGTCAACCAGACTCTTCCAGATCCGCCAGTCAGGATCTGCCGGATTCAACTGCCTGGCTGGGCTTCCTCTCAGTACTGGGCTTCCTCTCAGTACTGGGCTGCTCCTCAGTCCCGAGCTGCCCCTCAGTCCCGAGCTGCCCCTCAGTCCCGAGCTGCCCCTCAGTCCCGAGCTGCCCTCAGTCCCGAGCTGCCCCTCAGTCCCGAGCTTCCCCTCAGTCCCGAGCTGTCTCAGTCCCGAGCTGCCCCTCAGTCACGAGCTGCTCCTCAGTTCAGTGGGGTTCTGGGTGAGGACTATTAGGCCATGGTCGGCGGCGAGGGTGGATCATCCCAGGACGCCAAGGGGTGGAACTATGACATTTATGGAGTGGGGTCCACGTCCCGAGCCGGAACCGCCACCATGGACAGACGCCCACCCGGACCCTCCCTATGGTTTTGAGGTGCATCCGGGAGTCCGCACCTTAGGGGGGTTCTGTCACGCCTTGGTCTTAGTATTTTGTGTTTTAGTTAATTAGTTGGTCAGGACAGGGTGTGACATGGGTTTATGTTGTTGTATTTCATAGTGGGGTTTTTGTAGTATTTGGGATTGCGGCTGAGTAGGGGTGTTGTATAGGCTTGGCTGCCTGAGGCGGTTCTCAATCAGAGTCAGGTGATTCTCGTTGTCTCTGATTGGGAACCGTATTTAGGTAGCCAGGGTTTCACTTTGTATTTCGTGGGTGATTGTTCTTGTCTCTGTGTTAGTGTTCACCAGACAGGCTGTATAGGTTTTTCACGTTCCGTTTGTTGTATTTATAAGTTATTTCATGTATCGTCATTTGTTTCATTAAAGACATGAGTAACCAACACGCTGCATTTCGGTCCGACTTTCTTTCGACAAACGAAGAACGCCGTTACAAGCACTTTCAGAGTTTGAGTTTCCTTAATTACCAAATGATGAGGGAGCAAATCACACACCAGTCAGAGTTATGCTTAATCTTCACCTTTAATAATAATTAAGCTATTGTAATAGCATTTTGACTTTCAACAGTTCAGTATCTCTAATGAAAAGTTGAGAGTCCCAACATAATGGCAAATGGTATCCTTTAGAGCAAAGATCCACCCCCTAGACGACATGACAAACCACAGGTCTTAGGAACTTACACAAAGAAAGACTTTACTTCAGAGAGGAGTATCCCTAGCCAGACAGAGTTGGCTATAAATTATCGTTCAGTTTGGTCTCCTAAACAAAGCTCTTATTTCATCCTTGGTGCAAAATGGTACCAAGACATTACCCCCACCCTATGATATATATCAAATTGTCATTTAGATACAACCAATTCTAAATACAACCAATCCTGGACAAGCTCACGGAGAGGAGAGTGAGGATATAGGTTAAGATAGGGGCAACAAAAGAGGGAGCATAGAATGATTCCAGACACTGCCATCCTCCTCTCCTGATGGGAAAAGTAGGGAGTGACTGGCACACAATGTCAAATACCTTAGCTTATATGTAAGCTTTCAGAATAGGTCATTGAAATCATTCATGTTCCAAATCATAAGTAACAACCCAACTATTTATCCAACCAATATTTAGAATAGCATTCCTCAGTGATTCAAATTTGTCTTATCACTCAAAGTAAAAACCTCAATTTAACACACATCAATATTAGCAGATGTACTTACATTCAGTATAATTATCCCATAATTCTACTATTAACTTTTTTAATCATGGTTATAATACAGATCAGTATCTCTGTCACAGCGTTCGTCTGTAGAAGGAGAAGCGGACCAAAATGCAGCGTGGTGGTTACTCATGTTTTTAATGAAGAATGAACTATACATGAAATAACTTACTATACAAAACAACAGATGGAACGTGAAAACCTATACAGCCTATCTGGTGACTACAAACACAGAGACAGGAACAATCACCCACGAAACACTCAAAGAATATGGCTACCTAAATATGGTTCCCAATCAGAGACAACGATAATCACCTGACTCTGATTGAGAACCACCTCAGGCAGCCATAGACTATGCTAGACACCCCACAAAACCCCAAGACAAAAACACACCACAATAACCCATGTCACACCCTGGCCTGACCAAATAAATGAAGATAAACATAATATATTTCGACCAGGGCGTGACAATCTCAATGCATTCTTAATCTAAATTACTACAATTTACATGGTGTAGACCTCTTCAATCAACCTGATACCACAAAAGTAAAAAACAAATTATGGCACAGTTGACCCACCCCCCCTCTCAGGCACTGCATCTTCTGGCGTCTCTTTCATTTTTCTTCAGATAGCTTTACAGTTCAAAGTGGACGGCCCATGATAATGTCCCAATTTCAATGTCTCATCTTTACCACTCATGTCTTGTCCATTCGTCAACCAATACACCAGCATCATAAGAAAATGTTACAACAGATCTTTCTCCATGATCACTCCAAGTGGACTCATGAAAGAAAAGCAGTTGATAGCTTAGATCTGATACTGTACACCAATTTCTGGCTTGGTTCTTTTCTCTCGGTAGAAGTGGTTTGGAAAGCCTCCTTCAACGCCTTTGTCACCCTTCTTCAGCCAGTTAGAGGGGGTTTTGAGGTACACACACCATTCGGTCCAATTATCTCTTCCATGCATTAAGATACCGTCTGATGTCACTTTTCATGATAACCTCGAAAGAACAGATCAGAACAACAGTTTAGTTTAGTTCAGTTCATTAACTACATGATAAATGATTACTTTTACCAATTATTCTTAATACACATATCTAAACATATTTCACAGAGAATATCAAAACATTCTATTGAAACTATTCTTTCAAATTGGTTTATACTCCCCATCTCACTGTCAACTCCATCGTAGAGCCAAGGATCAAGAAATTAGACCTATACCTCGGGAATAGAACAAAACAAACACCACAATACAATAAAATACACTCCTTCACTTATCACTTAAGTTGTATAACTTCAATTCAAACCCTCAAAAACTGAATCCACCCCCATGTTTTACACACATCTCTCTGTATGAGAGTAATGTTAAACAAAACTGAAAACAATTGTAACACAACATTTCAACTAACCTAATCAAATTATAATCACTAAACTAAAAAAAACTCCACAAAGAAAAATGATTTAACCCCTATGGTCATAGGAAAATAGACTTAAAGCAGCATATCCTTAGTTAACCTGTTGAAACTCTAGGGGCGCAATTTCATTTTTGGATGAAAAATGTTCCCGTTTTAAACAAGATATTTTGTCACAAAAAGATGCTCGACTATGCATATAATTGGTAGCTTTGGAAAGAAAACACTCTGACGTTTCCAGAACTGCAAAGATATTTTCTGTGCGTGCCCTAGAACGTGATCTTCAGGCAAAACCAAGATGAGACGGCATCCAGGAAATGAGCAGGATTTTTGAGGCTCTGTTTTCCATTGTCTCCTTATATGGCTGTGAATGCGAGAGGAGTAAGTCTGCCCTTTCTGTCGTTTCCCCAAGGTGTCTGCAGCATTGTGACGTATTTGTAGGCATATCATTGGAAGATTGACCATAAGAGACCACATTTACCAGGTGTCCGCCCGGTGTCCTGCGCCGAAATTGGTGCGCAAAAGTCAGCTGCAAGTATTTTTCCACAGAATTCAGAGAAGAATGCAGGCTTCCACGAACGATATATCAATGAAGAGATATGTGAAAAAACACCTTGAGGATTGATTCCAAACAACGTTTGCCATGTTTCGGTCGATATTATGGAGTTAATTCGGAAAAAGTTTTACGTTGTAGGTGACTGAATTTTCGGTTAGTTTCAGTAGCCAAATGTGATGTACAAAACAGAACGATTTCTCCTACACACAGACGCTTTCAGGAAAAACTGCGCATTTGGTATGTAACTGAGAATCTCCTCATTGAAAACATCCGAAGCTCTTCAAAGGTAAATGATTTTATTTATTTGGTTATCTGGTTTTTGTGAAAATGTTGCGTGCTAAATGCTACTCAAAATGCTAAGCTAGCTTAGCATACTCTTACACAAATTAGTCAATCGCTATGGTTCAAAAGCATATTTTGAAAATCTGAGATGACAGTGTTGTTAAGAAAAGGCTAAGCTTGAGAGCAGGCGCATTATTTTCATTTTATTTGCGATTTTCAGAAATCGTTAACGTTGCGTTATGCTAATGAGCCTGAGGCTTTAGTCACGATCCCGGATCCGGGATGGGGAGTTTCAAGAAGTTAAAAGCAATGCCCTTCACAGTGGTCCAAATTAGAAATATGGCTAAGAAACATATTTACCAATTACACAAAGAATTATTTTGAAAGCAGTATTACAAATGACCATAAATGTATTATCCAAATGTATTTCCAATGCAGGTGATCAAGCCACAACGGAAAGTCATCAGAAGGTCATAGGTCATACAAAACCCTTCAAAGCAGTGTTTTTCACTATATAAAACAATTTGCAAACAATAATCAACTAGTTCCAAACATTTTTGTATTTCCATGTTCCCAGAAAATTGCTTTATCAAAAGAATTTGCGTGTGTAATGAAAACTCAGAAAATAAAAACTCATTTAAATCCCATGTGGTGAGTGCCCCTTGAAAATACCTTTAATACCCTTGCACTAAAACAAAAAACTTCCAGGCCCCCTCCAATGTGGTAGTTTATGGCCTCAATTTCACTCACTCTCCCCAAGAGTATAGTCCCTGGAAACATTCCAGAGAGAGACAGTGAAATATCAATTTTCCCGGATAAAACACAAAAACACTTAGTTAGTATTCATTTACACTACATCGATTCAGAAACTCAAACGTGAAACTATAAACCAAACCTAATGATAATTCCACTGTATCTCAAATCATTAATCATAAGTTTTAATCACCATCAATGTATATGTATGACATAATGTTTAATTAAGTTAAATCAACTCCTAAAAAAAGTTTTAATCAGCAATCTAATAATTTCAATCTGTTGATATAAATTTAGTAAAAACCAATCCTGATTTTTTTTTAAATAAATCTAAAATCTTTCAAAAGTTGGCGCTGTCTCATCAGCGTAAAAATCAAAACAAACTTATTAGTTTTTCCCACTCATATCCACAAAGCTTTCATTCCCCAAAACATATGAAATTGTTTTGACTATTGCGGTAACAACACTATAATTAAAATCTAAGATACTTAACATATTAGTTTAGTCTTCTGACAACAGGCTCTCATACTACTCAATCCAGCAATCACCTTTAATGACCTGACATTGTTCCACATAATGGAAACATACTATAATGTTAGACTACATGAACTTTGCTGCTCAAATTAACTGGTGTTACTTAAACAATCAAACCAAAAATCAATAACCATCAGAATCTATTCTCCCAATGTCTTACTCACTCACAACTTTCAGCTTAACTCTCCTATTTATTTTTCCACCAGTGGGCAAAAATATAACCCCTCTCATTTCAACGTTTTTCCTTACCTCTATCGTAAGATTAAAACCCAACTTTATAACTTTCTCTTCTCTTTGCTCTACACACTTATGAAATGTATCCTATTTCTTTAAAAATAACACGCAGGGCCAAAATTACAACATGCGTCAGTCAATCTATAAGAATTTTTAAAAATTCGGTAATCACTTTCTATTGCCATTCTCTCCCCGCTATCATTCAGAATTTCTTTAACTTAGGTAACTGTCTTCTCTATTGATACAGTAATTTAAATACGACTCAATTCTCAATACACAGACACAGACACAGACAGTCATGGCCACAGACCGACCATCCACTGGACCAAAAATAAAGTTTACAATGCTTTAAAATAAAAAATATAAAAAAATAGAATGATTATTCATGTCAGTGTGAACAAAATGTCAAAATATCTGGGAAAAACAAGCTCACACTTCAGTCTCTGCCCGGGCAAAATGAACAAGGCATCCGCGGATCACAATCAATAAGCACATGGACCTTAATGCCCCCCCAGCAAAAACACAGAGAGAAGCTCCTCCAACCCTTAAGTCACAGGGGGGTCAAATACAGACTTATTTTAGTTTTAATTGGAATGCCATCAGAGGATGGACTGTTTAAAGTAAGACCAGAATGGAGCCCAAGCCTCATTAAACAGTTTGGGGTTCCCACGTGAATTTAATTTAGTTTCAGAGAGCACAACACATCTCTCACCCAATATTTATAAGATGGGGGAGCTGCCATCTTCCAGTTCTGTAGTATTAGCCGTCTAGCTAAAGAGTTGTATAAGCAACAGTGTCCGACTGGATTCTTGACAGGGCCTATGGGCAGTACTCCAAAAAGGGCTGTAAGGGGAGACGGATCTATAACAGTGTCATATATATCAGAGAAACATTTCAATATTAATTCCCAGAAACCTGACAGTTTATGACAGCCCCAAAACATATGCAACAGTGTGTGTGGCTGGTTCCACTTTACATCTAACACAGGTAGGATCAAAATCAGAGAATATTCTTCCAAGTTTGGCCCCCGACCAGTGGATACGGTGAACCACCTTGAATTGAATGAGGATGTGTCTGGTGCTAAAAGAGGACGAGTGCCCCCTGTGCAGCACAGATTCCCAGGCATCTTCCCCAAGTTCCTCCCCCAAATCCTTTTCCCATCGAGTCTTTAAAGGCACCAAAGAAGGGTTCTGTAAGTCATGAATGATTGCATATACATCTGAAATTGCGCCCCTAGGAAGCTTGTTCAACTCCAAGATGCTCTCTATAGCTGTTTTCAGGCCTATTGGGAAATCCAGGTGTGTTAGCTCTGACAAAGTTTCTAGTCTGGAGATAGCGGAAAAAGTGCGATTGGGGGAGATTTAACTTTTCCTGCAGCTGAGAAAAAGAGGCAAATGTATCATCAAAGAATAATTGGGCTAGCGAGGAGAGGCCTAGTGAGTGCCAAATTCCAAATGCCCCATCATTCAAAGATGGAGGAAATAAAATGTTCTGATTGATTGGGCCTGATAGAGAAAAGCCTTGGAGGCTAAAGGCTAAACGGAACCGATTCCAAAATTTAAGAGACTGCTTTACAATTGGGTTGACACACCTTCTGCTTAGGGACACTGGGAGAGACGAGCACAACACAGAGGAAAGTGCTGCAGGTTTAAACGATTCAGACTCCATCTGGACCCAGAGTGGTCTAGAGCCAGTAGGATCAGTCTGCAGCCAGTACAGAACGGCTCTGAAATTTGCAGCCCAGTAGTATGTCTGAAAATTTGGTAGAGCTAAACCCCCCAATGACCTAGGCTTCTGTAAATGTTTTCTACCAATCCGTGGTACCTTGCCATGCCAAATAAAATGCATGAATGTTTGATCCAGTGAAATAAAAAAAGATTTTGGAATAAAAATGGGTAAACATTGAAATAAATATAAAAATTTGGGCAACACATTCATTTTAATTACATTAATCCTTCCGATAAGAGAAAGGGGTAGCGAATTCCAAAAAGTAAAAGATTGTTTCAAGCTGTCTGCTAGAGCAACAAAGTTTTCCTGAAACAAATTTGAATATTTCCTTGTCACTTTTACTCCCAAGTAGGTGAATTGATCACGGACAATCCTAAACTGAGAACTTGTAAAAGAGCACTTTAAAGCAGCCTTGTTTACCGGAAAAAGCTCACTCTTGCCTAGATTCAGCTTGTACCCTGAGATTGATGCAAACTTTTTAAGAACAGATAGGGCACGTGGCAATGAGGTATCGGGGTTGGAAATAAACAAAAGGAGGTCATCAGCATATAGCGAGACTTTCTGCTCCCAGCCCGCCCTGATTATACCTTGAATGGCATCATTAGAGCGTAGTGCAATGGCGAGAGGCTCGATTGCCAAAGCAAACAACAAGAGGGAGAGTGGACAACCCTGTCTTGATCCGCGGTGCAAGGGAAAATAGTCAGAGGACAAGTTATTAGTCTGTACCGAAGCCATGGTAGGGAAAAATTAAGAATCTTTAACCACGCAATGAATTTGGGGCCAAAGCCAAATCTATAAAGGGCAGCTGTTAGGTAATCCCACTCAACGCGGTCAAACGCTTTTTCGGCATCAAGTGAGACCACCTCCGGGTCCTCCGACGCTGGGGAGTACAGTATATAAGGCGCCTAATATTAAAAAATAAATGCCTATTTCTCACAAAGCCAGTCTGGTCAGAGTGTATTACTTGGTGCAGCAAGCCTTCCATATGGATGGCTAAAAGCTTAGCTAGGATTTTGTAATCACAGTTTAAAAGCGAGATTGGGCGATAGGATCCACATTCCAGGGGGTCTTTGTTTTTCTTTAGTAGTAATGAAATTGAAGCCCGATAAAGACTAGGCGGTAGCTTTGAAGTATCGAGCAAGAATGGACAAAGCAGACCAGAAAATGTCCTGTAAATTTCGGTTGGAAAACCATCCGGACCCGGTGATTTACCACTTTTCATTGCGGACACTGCTGTTGCAATCTCCTCAAGCGTAAATTCTTCTTCTAGACAGTCATGGGAGTCTGTATCAATTGAAGGCATATTCAAGCCATTAAAGAAGGAGTCAATCAGCAAAGGGTCTTGAGGGGATTCAGAGGTGTATAGCGCAGAGTAAAATTGTTTAAATTGATCATTGATCTCTTTATGTATAACTGTGGTGGCACCAGACGGGGTCCTTATTTGTGGGATTAAACATGAGGCCTCAGATTTATGGATTTTATGGACAAGGAGTTTACTGGCCTTGTCGCCTTGTTCATAGACTTTGTATCGAGCTCGCAAGAGTAACTGTTCAGCTTGCCTGGTAGAAAGCTCATCAAATTCAGATTGGAGTAGTTGGCGCTCTTTATGCAGGTCAGAGGAAGGATCCGTAGCATATTACTTATCCAATGTGGCTATGGACTCGCTCAGGTCCCGAAGTCACTGGGAGCAAACTCTGTTTTGGTTGGCTGTATAAGAAATAATTTGGCCACGTAGGTATGCTTTGAGAGACTCCCATATGGTAGAGCAGGACATACCTGGTGTTAAATTAGTTTCTAGGAATAAGGTGATTTCAGAAGAGATTAAATTGACAAACTCCTTATCTGAGAGTAAAATGGGGTTGAGACGCCATTGATAACACATAGGATGTCGCTGGGGAAACTCTAGTTCAAGCACTAATGGTGAATGGTCAGAGATAACAATACTCTCTTAAGTACACTGTCAATGGTTAGACAGAAGTTTTTTGTTCAAAAAGAAGTAATCAATCTGGGAGTATGTTTGATGAACATGAGAATAAAATGAATACTGTCTATCTGTAGGATGTAGGAAACGCCAGGCCTCAAACATAGCATATTTCTGAAGAAAGGATTGAATAAGTAGGGCACATTTAGATGGGCCCGTATTTGTTTGTGAGGACTTGTCAAGAACTGGGGACATTTTACAGTTGAAATCCCCCCTAAAATCAACAAATGAGAATCTAAATTGGGAATAGCAGACAGAAATGAAGAAATGAAACTTATCTCATCCCAATTGGGAGCATAAACACTAGCCAAAACAAGAGGGGTAGAAAACAGTTCACCGGTTACTATGACGTATCATCCCTTAGGATCAGCAATAACCTCAAAAGCTACAAAGGGAGTAGCTTTATCAACCAGAATAGCAGCACCTCTTGATTTACTATGAAAGTTCGAGTGGAACACTTGACCAACCCAGTCCTTACGCATCCTAAAATGCTCACCAGTCCTCAAGTGAGTCTCTTGTAGAAATGCAATATTTGTATTCAAACCATTTAAGTGTGTCAACACCTTCTTACGCTTCACCGGGTTATTAACCCCTTTGGTGTTCCATGAAATGTACTTGATCGCATTATTTCGGCCCCTCTGGGCATTCCCGTTATTCAACCCTGTCATTAGAGCACAGAATGGAAAAACAATGAGCGCCCAAAACCCCCAGAATAACTTGTCTCAGAGTAATAATGTACGGTGGTAAATGTTTGGGAAAAGTACAGAAAAAAAACTAAAAAGACAGAATGACAACATTAGAACTGAACAATTCAACCTGCCCCCCCACCCCCTCATCCCAGACAATACCTCCCCAAACGAGGTACAAGCCTAAATAGAACATGTTCTCTTCGCACAGTATGTCTGTGAGAGTGCGGTCTTAAACCTAAACCCACAGTCCCGCTCTTTAAAGTCGCGTTTTGTTAGTGGATCAAGCAGCAAAAAGAAAGATTTGTATGTTGTTGTTTTTTAAATAAAAAAAGGCGAATCCCTTGTGCAAACGGAATGTCAAAAGCACCACTTGTAGATGTATATAATTGTATTCCCAGTCTTAAAACAGGTATTGAGAGAGAAAATAAATAAAATGTATAAAGGCTCTCAGTCAAAAATCTAATTTGAAGTAAGGAAATCGTAGTAAGACAATCAAAAATAATAGTAATTATAATAGTAGTCTAGTTGATGCTGAGACAGCTTACAACCAATACCAAAAAACTATGTGTGTGCAACGTTGAACGTTTGCTAGGCATAAATGACGCTCAAAACTTTTAAAATTAAAGTGAGACCCCAAAAACCGTGTAGCCTCGGGAGACATTTACTGTTTACTGGGTCAATGCAAACGGATGCAGTAAACAAATAACCAAAACTATTTTGAGTCACTGAGACAATGTGTAAACAAACTGAATAGGTGATCGAGACAGCCTAGAAACACAGGAGTTAAGTAAAACCTTAATACAATAAAATTAAAATGTCTGAATGCTTGTAAGGCACGCACACTAGATGATCACAACATTAGATCACATCATATAAGCCTGAATAGTTTTGCCAACTATACAAGACTAGCCTGTTATATCTAAACATAATTGTACCACAGGTGGGTTACTTACTATCCACAGTTCGCAAGCAACAGTTGCTGAACTGTGAGTATGTTCAAGACTTCTTGATGTGACGTTGAATGTGAGCCATAGCCTCATCCAGAGATTCAAATGTGTAGTCTTTACCCTCATGAGATATCCATAAACCGGTGGGGAATCGCAGTCCATACTTCACACTTGGATGGTCCCGAAGTACTAGTTTGGCCTGTCCGAAAGCTGTGCGCTGCCTGCAAACAGTGGGGGAGTAGTCCTGGTAGATGGAGAAGCTCTGTTCTTGAAAGCTCAGAGTGGTATTGCGGGCTCATCGGAGGATCTCCATCTTCTCACGAAAAAAGTGCACTCGAAGAATTATGTCACGGGGCCTCTCCCCATCCCGGGGCTTTGGGAGCAGCGACCGGTGGGCTCGGTCAATCAGGGGCTTTTCATCTAAGGCAAGAACATCCTTCAGCAGCCCTGAAACGAAATCCGTGGTGCGATGCATTTCCGCTGACTCTAGGACCGATACAAGTCTCAGATTATTGCGGCGAGAGAATCCCTCTAAACTCAAACAGCTCTCCTTCACCTTTTTCAAATCCGCAGCTAGGCGTTTAACTTCAGCCTCCAGGGATGTAGTTAAGTTGGAGACATTAGTAGCGGAGGTCTCCAGTGCTGCAATCATTGTAGTGTGTGACGCAGTTGTTGTTTTGAGTAATGTGATTGCTGGCACAGTCTCGTTCCGCAGGATGGTTAAATCTGCTTTTAAAGTATCAGAAACCTCCTGTATTCTGGCCTCAATCGTAGCAACCACCTGTGTTTTCATTTCAACTATCTCAGAGCGTAGTAGTTTGATGACCTCGAGAATGTTAATTTCAGCGCTGCCAGGCCAAGCCGCACCCCCGGGTAAAGTGTGCATCCCCGGGCCCTCAGACTCAGGAGAGGGCGGTGATGAGAGCAGGTCTTGTAGGCCGGGTTTTCTCAAAGTCATGCTTTTGGCCTTATGTTTGGTCGACATGCTGACATTCGGAAGCAAAGTAGTCTTGGTTTTTACGGAAAGGGACCACCAAATTAATACTTGAAAATAAATACGGTTCTGCTGCAAAATTCACATAAACTTAAAGAATACCATGGGAGCAAACGGAAAACACGTCAGTCGCACATGGTGTTCCTCCTATCCCTCGCTCATTTTTATATATTTAACTAGGTAAGTCAGTTAAGAACAAATTCTTACTTACAATGACGGCCTACCCCGGCCAAACCTTAGCAACGCTGGGCCAATTGTGCGCCGCCCTATAGGACTCCCAATCACGAAATTGAACCAGGGTCTGTAGTGACACCTCGAGCACTGAGATGCAGTGCCTTAGACCACTACACCGCTCGGGAGCCCCAATATGATTTCACATGGTGAAGGTTATGTGATCCCGTGAAAATTCACAAGTGAAACTTCATGTGAAATATCACCACATGTGAAGTGTTAAAGGTCATGTGATATTTCATGTGAAGTACTTCATATGTGAAAAACGTGGAAATGTCATGTGAAATCATGTGATTTTCTGTAAAGGCGAGAGAGAGAGAGAGAGAGAGAGAGAGAGAGAGCTGTTTGACCTGCCTGTTTCTCTGCAGAGTGCTACTGTCTCAGTCAGAGTGATCTCAGGCCTACTGAAAGCAAAGCGATACTCTGTAGCAGACACATACTGTAAGTTAAGTGCATATGAATCATATAATTAGCATCCTTAAAACATCCTTAAAATCCTAATCTTTCATTGGGAGCAGTAATGAAACATAATTACTCCATACAGAAATAAGGCGGTGATCAATGCACTCTCCCAAATGGGTATCTTAATTGAAAGAGGAACTCTTCTGCCCAGAGTGATAACATTACAGTTATTGTAAACAAACACTTAAGTTTTGATGAATGGTCTGAGTAGGAAGCCTTTCCCCAGAAACCGTATGTTGCTTTTAAATGCCCAATAGGCAGGCAGCTGATTATCTAGCAGTGGAGGATCCTCAGAGGAGGAATGTGACGACCATCATCATAAAAATAAAAATGGTAAAACATTTAAAAAGCTATACTTTTTAGATAAACTACACTAAATATATTCACAAGTCAGCAAATAATTGATTAAAACACACTGTTCTGCAATGAAGGTCTACAGTAGCCTCAACAGCACTCTGTAGAGTAGCACAATGGTGTAGCAGGAGGACAGCGAGCTTCCGTCCTCCTCTTGGTACATTGACTTCAATACAAAACCTAGGAAGCTCTTGGTTCTCACCCCCTTCCATAGACATACACTGTAATTATGACAAATTCCGGAGGACATTCTCCAACCCATCAGAGCTCTTGCAGCATGAACTGACATGTTGTCGACCCAATCAAAGGATCAGATAATTAATCTAGTACTAAAAGCATAAGCTACAGTTAGCTAACACTGCAGTGCATAAAATGTGATGAGTAGTTGACTCAAAGAGACAGAAAGAAAATAGTTGAAGAGTTTTCAACAAATTAATTTCTTTAAAAAAATGAAGAAACAATAGAGAGAGAGAGAGAGAGAGAGAGAGAGAGAGAGAGAGAGAGAGAGAGAGAGAGAGAGAGAGCGATTTGGTCATTTTTTAAACTTTCAGTTTCACTTACTTTTCTAGCAAATGCAGCTGGCTAGTTAAGTTACTCAAACACCTGGCTCAAACAGAGGGATGCTATACTAGCTAGCTGTCTTTGACAATCCAACACAACACCGAAACTCTTTCAAGTCAAGGTAAGTTTTATAAATGTATTTCCACAGGGGCCGCCGGTCTATCTGCTTAATGTAACACTATAATGTTACTGTATGATTGTAGTGGGTTTACTAACCCATTAGTTACATTAGGTATTTTGACTAGAACGTTACTTTAGCTAATATGGGGACAACAATGTAGGCTGTGTGCAGCGGTTATGACATGGTTTGGCTTGGAAAGGTTTTTTCACCTGGCCACATACAGCTGATGTGTTGTTCATTGAAGTCCACAAATGAAGGGAAAAGGTGAGAGGAGGAGAGCGCATAGAGGGTAGAATGAATACAACGTGGCTGCTATGAAAATTAAATCTGTTTATGCGTGATCAGGGGTGTATTCATTCCGCCGATTCTGTTGAAAAACGTTTCTTAAATGGAAGCAAACAAACCAGAATTTGTCCCATAGAAACTCTCGTTTGCAACTGTTGGGCTAATGATTGCACCCTAGATAAGTTAGATGCAGATAAGAGTGTGCAAGGCAGTATTGAATGTGTCAATATCTGTCCATGTGTCACCGTCTGTCATCTCACATTTTTCTCTCTACCTGTGTGCACCTACGTTGTAAACTTCATAGGCTAGGTTGAAGCAACCTCATGATGGGTATAGGGAAAATTTGAGTATCATGTAGTAGCCTAAACCTATCGATGTTACATTGAACTGGGTGAATGGAATATGAATGACAATCATCCAACATGCTGTAATAGAAATAAGGTCATGATCATGAGAAAATAAAATTGTCCCTCTAGATACACGTCTAAACCTGTGTCAATTGCAGAGTTGACAGAAATCTCCTGGCCCAGACAAACCAACAGGTGAGGCATTACTGGAGACAGGAGTTCCTTCTGCGGATACTTTTTCCCCGACTGGCAGTAAACCGTGACTCTGTCCCAAATGACAGCCTATTCCCTTTACAGTGCACTACTATTAACCAGGGCCCATAGGGCTTTGGCCAAAAGTAGTGCACTATATGGGGAATAGGGTGCCATTTGGGATACTCACTGGGAGGAAGCCAGTGAGGGGAGAAGATAGGAACAACACAATTTTTCCCTCTGCGACAAAAAACTGTTATTTTATTGCTTCTCTGCTGAAGATGTGACCTGATGAGGAGCTGGTAAATAGAACATTGGTACGAGGTAAATCTGAGACAACACGTCTTCAGTTGATTGGGGATGTGTCAAAGTTGGGATCATGCCCCACGAGTAATGAAGTATGGTATGAATTGGGACAGTGTATCGGTTCAGCTTGTCTTCCCTTTACTAAGACAAACACATTTTGACAATATTAAACAAATGAAGAGGTGTGTCCGAACTCCAGAACAGCAAGCAAACCATTGTGAAATCACTACACCATCATACATAGTTTCAGCATACACTTTGTGCTGAGTGATTTTCCATACAACACAAACACATTACTGCAGATGGCTTACTCAAAGTCCCTGATGGAATTATGTCCGGAAATGTTGTCTTCGCATGGAGTTTGAAATCACACAGCAGGGTGGCTTCCCATGTAATAGAGCATATCTAATGCAAGGTAGGGATGTGTTTGTAAGTGTGGGATGGAAGGCATCACAACATTTCCTCTAGCGGGGAGATGAGGTGTCCTCCACAACCACTGTCGCTTACAGCCGGGCCTTAATGAATATCTACAACCCCCACACTATAAAAGCATTATCAAAATAACCCTTCCTGTCTAAGTTAAAGAGATTCTCCGATACTTTACTATACTTTTTATCTAGTAGTTCTGAAAGTAACACCCAAAAATCAAATCAAGTGTATTTATATAGCCCTTCTTACATCAGCTGATATCTCAAAGTGCTGTACAGAAACCCAGCCTAAAATCCCAAACAGCAAGCAATGCAGGTGTAGAAGCACGGTGGCTAGGAAAAACTCCCTAGAAAGGCCAAAACCTAGGAAGAAACCTAGAGAGGAACCAGGCAATGAGGGGTGGCCAGTCCTCTTCTGGTTGTGCCAGGTGGAGATTATAACAGAACATGGCCAAGATGTTCAAATGTTCATAAATGGGATCATGCAGGCGCTGCTGCTGTCTCTAGAGAGTTGAAAACTGCAGGTCTGGGACAGGTAGCACGTCCGGTGAACAGGTCAGGGTTCCATAGCCGCAGGCAGAACAGTTGAAACTGGAGCAGCAGCGCGGCCAGGTGGACTGAGGACAGCAAGGAGTCATCATGCCAGTCCTGAGGTCCTATGGCTCAGGTCCTCCGAGAGAGAGAAAGAAAGAGAGAAATAGAGAATTAGAGAGAGCATACTTAAATTCACACAGGACACCGGAGAAGAGGAGAAGTACTCCAGATATAACAAACTGACCCTAGCCCCCTGACACATAAACTACTGCAGCATAAATACTGGAGGCTGAGACAGGAGGGGTCAGGAGACACTGTGGCCCCATCCGATGATACCAGCGGACAGGGCCAAAAAGAAAGGATATAACCCCGCCCACTTTGCCAAAGCACAGCCCCCCACCACTAGAGGGATATCTTCAACCACCAACTTACCATCCTGAGACAAGGCCGAGTATAGCCCACAAAGATCTCCGCCACGGCACAACCAAAGGGGGGGAGCGCCAATCCAGACAGGAAGATCACGTCAGTGACTCAACCCACTCAAGTGATGCACCCCTCCTAGGGACGGCATGAAAGAGGGTTAGAGGCAGAGAAGCCCAGTGGAGAGAGGGAAACCGGCCAGCAAGAGACAGCAAGGGCGGTTCGTTGCTCCAGAGCCTTTCCGTTCACCTTCACACTCCTGGGCCAGACTACACTCAATCATATGACCCACTGAAGAGATGAGTCTTCAGTAAAGACTTAAAGATTGAGACCGAGTCTGCGTCTCTCACATGGGTAGGCAGACCATTCCATAATAATGGAGCTCTATAGGAGAAAGCCCTGCCTCTAGCTGTTTGCTTAGAAATTCTAGGGACAATTAGGAGGCCTGCGTCTTGTGACCGTAGTACGGCAGGTCCAAATCAGAAAGATAGGTAGGAGCAAGCCATGTAATGCTTTGTGGGTTAGCAGTGAAACCTTGAAATCAGCCGTTGCCTTGACAGGAAGCCAGTGTAGGGAGGCCAGCACTGGAGTAATATCTAACTAACTTTATTTAGTGCTTTATCCAGGTAGCCGGAAAGTAAAGCATTGCAGTAGTCTTACCTAGAAGTAACAAAAGCATGGATACATTTTTCTGCATCATTTTTGGTCAGAAGGTTTCTGATTTTTGCAATGTTACGTAGATTGAAAAAAGCTGTCCAGAGTAACGCCGAGGTCCTTAACAGTTTTATTTGAGACGACTGTACAACCATCCAGATTAATTGTCAGATTCAACAGAAGATCTCGTTGTTTCTTGGGACCTAAAACAAGCATCTTGTAACGCTCAAAGAGTGATGGGTGTGGAGTCAGGCGCAGAGAGCAGAGGATTTGGGGAAAATGCTTTATTCTCCGTACAGTAACAGAGCACAAACGGGTGACACCGAACACAGGCGTAAAACACTCCAACAATGTACTAACGGGTACATACGCTGTACAGCGGCAATCCCAACAAAAAACAGGAACACTCCTTGACAAAACAGCAAACAAGCCCGCACGAACACAGGCGGACTAATTGAACTTAAGTAACCCCAACCCAAAAACCCCAACAAGGAACAGGTGAAACCAATTAGACTAAACAAAACAAAAAGGGGAAAAAGGGATCGGTAGCAGCTAGTAGACCGGCGACGACGACCGCCGAGCGCCACCCGAACGGGAAGGGGAGCCACCTCAGTGATATTTGTGACACATCTCTGTTTTGTCCGAGTTCAAAAGTAGAAAGTTTGCAGCCATCCACTTCCTTATGTCTGAAACACAGGCTTCTAGCGAGGGCAATTTTGGGGCTTCACCATGTTTCATTGAAATGTACAGCTGTGTGTCATCCGCATAGCAGTGAAAGTTAGCATTATGTTTTCGAATGACATCCCCAAGAGGTAAAATATATAGTGAAACAATAGTGGTCCTAATACAGAACCTTGAGGAACACCAAAATTTACATTTGTTTTTTCAGAGGACAAACCATTCACAGAGACAAACTGATATCTTTCCGACAGATAAGATCTAAACCAGGCCAGAACTTGTCCGTGTAGACCAATTTGGGTCCCCAATCTCTCCAAAAGAATGTGGTGATCGATGGTATCAAAAGCAGCACTAAGGTCTAGGAGCAGAGCCTCTGTCTGACGCCATTAAAGGTCATTTACCACCTTCACTATTGCTGTCTCAGTGCTATGATGGGGACTAAAACCAGACTGAAGCATTTCATATACATTGTTTGTCTTCAGGAAGGCAGTGAGTTGCTGCGCAACAGCTTTTTCTAAACATTTTGAGAGGAATGGAAGATTCGATATAGGGCGATAGTTTTTTATATTTTCTGGGTCAAGGTTTGGCTTTTTCAAGAGAAGCTTTATTACTGCTACTTTTAGTGAGTTTGGTACACATCCGGTGGATAGAGAGACGTTTATAATGTTCATCATAGGAGGGCCAAGCACAGGAAGCAGCTCTTTCAGTAGTTTAGTCGGAATAGGGTCCAGTATGCAGCTTGAAGGTTTAGAGGCCATGATTATTTTCATCATTGTGTCAAGAGATATAGTACTAAAACACTTGAGTGTCTCTCTTGATCCTAGGTCCTGGCAGAGTTAAGCAAACTCAGGACAACTGAGCTTCAGAGGAATACGCAGATTTAAAATGGAGTCCGTAATTTGCTTTCTAATGATCATGATCTTTTCCTCAAAGAAGTTAATGAATTTATTACTGCTGAAGTGAAAGCCATCCTCACTTGGGGAATGCCGCTTTTTAGTTAGCTTTGCGACAGTATCAAAAATACATTTCGGATTGTTCTTATTTTTCTCAATTAAGTTGGAAAAATAGGATGATCGAGCAGCAGTGAGGGCTCTTCGATACTGCACAGTACTGTCTTTCCAAGCTCGTCGGAAGACTTCCAGTTTGGTGTGGCACCATTTCCGTTCCAATTTTCTGGAAGCTTGCTTCAGAGCTCAGATATTTTCTGTATACCAGGGAGCTAGTTTCTTATGACAAATGTTTTTAGGTTTTAGGGGTGCAACTGCATCTAGGGTATTGCGCAAGGTTAAATTGAGTTCCTCAGTTAGGTGGTTAACTGATTTTTGTCCTCTGACGTCCTTGGGTAGGCAGAGGGAGTCTGGAAGGACATCAAGGAATCTTTGGGTTGTCTGAGAATTTATAGCACGACTTTTGATGCTCCTTGGTTGGGGTCTGAGCAAATTATTTGTTGCGATTGCAAACGTAATAAAATGGTGGTCCGATAGTCCAGGTTTATGAAGAAAAACATTAAAATCCACAACATTTATTCTATGGGACAAAACTAGATCCTGAGTATTACTGTGACAGTGAGTAGGTCCAGAAACATGTTGGACAAAACCCACTGAGTCAATGATGGCTCCGAAAGCCTTTTGGAGTGGTTCTGTGGACTTTTCCATGTGTATATTAAAATCACCCAAAATTTGAATATTATCTGCTATGACTACAAGGTCCGATAGGAATTCAGGAAACTCAGTGAGGAACGCTGTATATGGCCCAGGAGGCCTGTAAACAGTAGCTATACAAAGTGATTGAGTAGGCTGCATAGATTTCATGACTAGAAGCTCAAAAGATGAAAACATAATTTTGGGGGGGAAATTGAAATTTGCTATCGTAAATGTTAGCAACACCTTTGCGGGATGCACTAGTGTAACCAGGACGCGAGGCCTCATTTAACATAGTAAATTCATCAGGCTTAAGCCATGTTTCAGTCAGGCCAATCACATCAAGATTATGATCAGTGATTCATTCATTGACTATAACTGCCTTTGAAGTGAGGGATCTAACAATAAGTAGCCCTATTTTGAGATGTGAGGTATCACGATCTCTTTCAATAATGGCAGGAATGGAGGAGGTCTTTATCCTCGTTAGATTGCTAAGGCGAACACCGCCATGTTTAGTTTTGCCCAACCTAGATCGAGGCACAGACACGATCTCAATGGGGATAGCCGAGCTGACTACACTGACTGTGCTAGTGGCAGACTCCACTAAGCTCCACTAAAAAAAGTTTTCCCGAAAAGTGCGTACTACGTCACATAAATGCAGATTTACACACTTCATCATTGCTCTTCCTGTCTCTCTCTCTGCTGTGTCAACTGAGCCATTGAGTCCGCCCTGCAACCTCATTGGATAACCCTGAGCAAACCTCTTGCTAGCTGTCACTGAAATGTGAGAGTCTGAAGCTTATTGACTATAACTCCAATTGCTAAAGGGCTGGCCCACGTGGGGCGAAATGTAGGGAAAATGGTGCGGGACGGCTTCAAAAAAACAGTCGCTTTCAAACTAGGGATTTTGTGGCTAATTGAGGTAAGACAATAATTATGTTTATAGATTATGAATGTATGAACTACACATTGACACATCCAGCCCAAAGTGGGAGATTTAAAAAATATTTTTTTTGCAGGTGGGAGCTCACCTGTTAAACCCGCAGGGAGTTTTCTGAGTACCTCACTGCTGTCTCTGAACCAGTACGGTTAATTGCTGCATCCCAATGGAATGACAATCACAACACAAGGTTAATTACTTGATCTCAGCCATATGTATCTGGCATCATAATCCAACATGGTCCCAAGTTTTCCCATACTGTATATACCAGACCGTACAATCTGGTATCCAACACAGCCCACATGCTTGTGTTCAACAAGCTATAAGAAATGCTAGTCTTTCTATGGGAAGTCATATAGGCTTAGAAATGTATTGTTCCATTCAGTATGCCTGATTCTATTCTTTTTGAGAGAGATTGTGAAGCCTTGTACAGGGTCATTCATATCAGTTTAGGTCATTTAGTTTGATGGAAAACAACACGTCCAGGGGGAGAGGACAGACATTACACGGATCATTAGAAACCAAATATAAGAAAGAGCATCGTCTGGCCTAATGAAGCTTTGATAAGCTCTTTTCTGGAAGTAACATAATCTGTTGACTTTAAAATCTGTTGTCACATGCACGATGATATTTGAGGCAGAATGAAGCATTCTGCTATAAGCGAGTTGGTGTTCCCAGGACAGTAATGGGGCGTTCTTGACTGGAAACTGTGAGTGAAATTCAGCTAAATATATTAATGGAAATTTGCACTCTCTAAATAGAGATCTCTCTTTCTCTGTCTCTCTCTCTCTGTCTCTATCTATCTATCTATCTATCTATCTATCTCTCTCTCTCTCTCTCTCTCTCTCTCTCTCTCTGTCTCAATATCTCTCTCTTTCTCTCTCTGTACCTCTCTCTGTTTCTCTCTCTGTCTCCCTCCCCCCCCTCTCTCTCTCTCTGTCTCTCTCTCGCTCACTTGTCTTCAAATAATTTCTGCTGCCTTCCAGTGTCCGCATTGTCAGTCAATGGAGGTTACTGAAGGGAGGACGGCTCATAATAATGTTTGATACCATTCCACTGATTCCGCTCCAGCCATTACCACGAGTCCGTCCTCGCCAACTAAGGTGCCACCAACCTCCTGTGTTGTCAGTAATTGCTAGGTCACAAGACCTGCATCTCCTCACTTCTGACAGAACATCCTGTTGTTTATCCATATACATACTGTATTGTACAATGTTGCATCCTCGCCTATAGCTGAGACATCTTGTATTTTCTTGCAATGGTGTATAGGAATTGTAGAATTGAAGATTCAAAGGGCCTTTGGAGAGGCCCTCAACTTTATGTTTCATCCTCATTTTTGTTTTTACACATACTCATGGTAGCATATGTTACCTTATCACTTACTGCCAGTTATTCAAAATGCTAATCATATTGAGAATAATTTGAGTGCATCTGAAACCTCCTTGCGGCAAAGACGATGTTTGTTTTCCTTGAGAGTCAAGTAAAACTCCTTCTCTTTCCACTTGTTTTGCTTTTTTAATTGACCAAATCCTCCACAGCATTTAAAAACACCCCATACCCAGAGCAGTGTTTACTTTTCACCAAACTGGAGAGCTTGGTAGACAGGATATAACGTTTCAGGTAAGACCCAGATGCAGACAACGTCAAATTAATAACAGTTTATTAAAACATCAGGGGCAAGCAAAAGACAGGTCAAGGGCAGGCAGTGGTCAGTAATCCAGATAGGTGGGGCAAGGTACAGGATGGTAGGCAGGCTCAGGGTTAGGGTAAGCAGAGGTCAGTAATCCAGATAGGTGGGGCAAGGTACAGGATGGTAGGCAGGCTCAGGGTTAGGGTAAGCAGAGGTCAGTAATCCAGATAGGTGGGGCAAGGTACAGGATGGGTTAGGCAGAGGTCAGTAATCCAGATAGGTTAGGATGGTAAGGCAGGGTTAGGGTAAGCAGAGGTCAGTAATCCAGATAGGTGGGGCAAGGTACAGGATGGTAGGCAGGCTCAGGGTTAGGGTAAGCAGAGGTCAGTAATCCAGATAGGTGGGGCAAGGTACAGGATGGTAGGCAGGCTCAGGGTTAGGGTAAGCAGAGGTCAGTAATCCAGATAGGTGGGGCAAGGTACAGGATGGTAGGCAGGCTCAGGGTTAGGGTAAGCAGAGGTCAGTAATCCAGATAGGTGGGGCAAGGTACAGGATGGTAGGCAGGCTCAGGGTTAGGGTAAGCAGAGGTCAGTAATCCAGATAGGTGGAGCAAGGTACAGGATGGTACAGGATGGTAGGCAGTAATCCAGATAGGTGGAGCAAGGTACAGGATGGTAGGTCAGGGTTAGGGTAAGCAGAGGTCAGTAATCCAGATAGGTGGGGCAAGGTACAGGATGGTAGGCAGGCTCAGGGTTAGGGTAAGCAGAGGTCAGTAATCCAGATAGGTGGGGCAAGGTACAGGATGGTAGGCAGGCTCAGGGTTAGGGTAAGCAGAGGTCAGTAATCCAGATAGGTGGGGCAAGGTACAGGATGGTAGGCAGGCTCAGGGTTAGGGTAAGCAGAGGTCAGTAATCCAGATAGGTGGGGGATGGTAGGCAGGCTCAGGGTTAGGGTAAGCAGAGGTCAGTAATCCAGATAGGTGGGGCAATGTACAGGATGGTAGGCAGGCTCAGGGTTAGGGTAAGCAGAGGTCAGTAATCCAGATAGGCGGGGCAAGGTACAGGATGGTAGGCAGGCTCAGGGTTAGGGTAAGCAGAGGTCAGTAATCCAGATAGGTGGGGCAAGGTACAGGATGGTAGGCAGGCTCAGGGTAGGCAGAAAAGGTCAAAACTGGGAAAACTAGAAAACAGGAACAATCAAGAGACAGGAACAGAGGGGAAAACGCTGGTAGGCTTGACGAAATAAGACGAACTGTCAACAGACAAACAGAGAACACCTGGAGGGGGATGGGCGACACCTGGAGGGGGATGGAGACAATCATAAAGACAGGTAAAACAGATCAGGGTGTGACACAGGAAACACAACTACAGATTCTGTAGTTCTACTCTTTTTGATAGCTATTCCTTTGCTGTGCTATAAAGTCACAGCCACCATTCTCTGCGATGTCCCACTGTGAACCTGGACCATGTTAACACTCCTTGAGACACATTGTCAAAAATGTGGACTGATGACAATGTGACAAGTCCATCAATCTTATTTACCCAGGGACAGGCCGAGAAATGTGGCGGCAATCGATAACCGTCACAATTAGTTCCTCTTCAGGGGGGGATGTGGTCCCCGGCACAGCTGGACAGGAGCAGCGTGGAGACCGTGGAGCACAATGTGCCCCTGCATCCTGCCAACCACATGTCCTGACGTTAGTCACCTCCTCCTGGGACACACTGACACTACCATAGGCCCTGCCAGCAGAGGACAGGAGAGGAGGAGAGGAGGAAGAAGAGAAGTATGTGGAAATGTTGTTGGTTTGTTTTCACCTTGACTTGATGACCTGGAACTTCTGTCCCACCAGTTGTGCAATACCCTGTAGTAACCAATCCATTAAAATAATCTCAAAAAGTTCAACAATGTTATGGATGTTGTCCTTACTGGACTGTTTATAATATTGTGATGGACACCTCATAACTCCAAATGCTTATCTGGCAGAATAATTTGTTAAGGCACATCAAAGGCCACATTACCACTTGTATTTTCTTTTGAAATTATTAATGTTGCTAAACCCTTCTAAAGTCCTTAGAGAATAGCAAATACATATTGATTTCCCTAGAGGGCAGCAGAATTTTTGCACATGCAGTCATTCTTCTCCAGTACTGCATGGCTGTTAAAATGTACTTCCTCAGCAACCACATTAAAAAGCTAAACAAATATGAATGATACCCTCTTTATTAATGTCTGAGATTATAGCAATGAAGAAATTTAAGTTCTTCAAGAAATTGAATAACTTTCTCAAGGCTTAAAGAAGAACTCTGTCAAATGTGCTGTTTCCGTGTGTTGGAAGCAAGCGCCGTCTTTTATTTATCTAGCTACATTCACTGACATCTGCTGCGGAATAATAGACTTTTACTAAAAACCAAATTCATTGAATTTCTAAACTAGATTTTGGGCCCCAAACTGAGCATGAGCATTGTAGATCTCCCGGTATTTTATCACACTGTCTTTGAAGGTTAAGAGCCAATTCATGCTGATGTTAAATCATTCTCTGTCCATGTTAAACTTTGATCATGACAAATAATGGTGTTTTCATGTGAGCCCACGCATTGGACATCAATAAACTCTAATGGTCTGTCAGACCTATTAATGGATTACGGTAGAGACCTCATAAAAACACTATATCCCATCAGCCTTAAAGGGTCTAATGATCCCACAGTGTCTTATAAAGTCACTATAGCCCTCGTCCCTGATAGATATCCACTCTTAGTCCACTTTATTTCATTACCCTTAGAGAAGCCAAGTATAAAACAAGCTATATGACTATGTGCTTTAATGTGTTAGGAGGAAGTTCCCTGGTCCAGGTCCTGTAAAAAATACAATAAAAATTGTCGATATGTAAAACTATGAAGAATACAGGTAGTGACGACGCATACTATATATGAGCCAAGTTATCAATTCCCTATAAAAATCTCTATATAAATCCGTTGTTCTTTTATAGCTTCTATTTCATAGTTAGAAAAAAAAACGAACTTATATCAGCTCCTGTATGACATGAGGAATCATCCATTGATTGTGGTTGACTTTTATAGGTTTTTAGACTGGGAGGCGGTTATTTGAAGCCCTGAGATTGTCTTTCACTGTGGTAAGTGAATAGCAGTATCCAGGTGCCAGCAGTGCTGGAGGTAATGCGTTACAAAAGTAATCAGATTACTTTTATGAGTAACAGCGTAAAGCAACACGTGACTTTTCAAATGGGGTAATATTATTATTATTACTTTGTCAAACAACACATGCATTACTAACAGAATCATATCTCTATTGGGCGCGTTTCCATGATCCAATTTTGACTTGTCTTGAAATGTCATAACAGCTGCTGTACATAGAAATGTATAGAGGGTGCAATCTTTGGCATTGAGCGCTTCTGTGATTGCAACGCCCATAGAGGGCTTTCCCGTCTAGTGGCAAGTGTGCCCGCTATACATCTCTATGGGTCAATGTACGTGTGGTCTATACCAGAACTGGTGGCTTGAGAGAAAGATTTAGAATGAAAAGATAGGAAATCTGTACAGATGTTTGGCTTACAGTATATATGGCTAATTACGCAACACATACAGTGCCTTCAGAAAGTCATACCCCTTGACTTACAGCTTGAATTTAAAACGGAATAAATATTTAAAAATATCTCACCCATCTACACACAATAACCCATAATGACAAAGTGAAAATATGTTTTTATTGAAAATGAAATACAAAAATATCTGATTTACATAACTATTCACACTCCTGAGTCAATTCATGTTAGAATCACCTTTGGCAGCGATTACAACGGGGGATCTTCAAGCTCTGTCAAGTTAGTTGTTGATCATTGCTAGACAGCCATTTTTAAGTCTGCACTTAGTGGCAGACTTCATAAAGTCTTCATAAACACTACATAAATGACTTTCAAATGATGCTTTATAAAGGGTTCATAAATGTGACATAACTGTGTGACATAAACTCCAATGTCAAATGTAACACACTATGTCAAATATAAAGGGTGGCATAAGCCCCGTTTAATAAAGGCCAGATAACTCATATTGAATTGAGGTCTTCACAAAGCATTTCTAACCCTGTTATGCATCTTGGTAGAGCACTGCAACGCCAGGATAGTTAGATTCTCTGGACCACCAATACATACAAATGTATTCACGCATGTCTGTAAGTCGCTTGGATAAAAAAGGTCTGCAAAATGTCATATATTATATTACATTTCTAGGATGGCCCAACCGCTTTCCCTCTTGGGTGCATAGTCAATATTGGACCTGACCTCAACTTCCCCCAAAATGCTGTGCTGCAGGATGACGCACACTCTAAAGTGCACAGCAAAAGACGTTGGTTAGGCCTTTTAAAATGTGTTTATATTTTCTGCCTACTTTTTTTCCCACATTTTCTTAGTTTAGTTTTTCCTGGTTTTGGATATCCCCCATTTTTTCCCCACACATTTTTAATAGAAAAACAACACTATTTAGAATTTCTGTGTTTAAACCACATCAGGGGATGACTTTTTGAGGTCTATTAAAACTCTAAAATGGATTAAATTGTTTTTTTTCCCCCTCATCAATCTACACACAATAACCTATAACGACAAAGCAAAAGCAGGTTTTAAAAAATGTTTACAAATGTATCATTTTTTGTTGTTGTTGAAATATAAAATTTACATAAGTATTCAGACCCTTTACTCAGTACCTTGTTGAAGCACCTTTGGTAGCGATTACAGCCTCAAGTATTCTTGGGTATGACGCTACAAGCTTTTAGTGCACACCTGCATTTGGGGAGTTTCTCCCATTTTTCTCTGCAGATCCTCTCATGCTCTGTCAGGTTGGATGGGGAGCGTTGCTGCTCAGCTATTTTCAAGTCCCTCCAGAGATGTTCGAACGGGTTCAAGTCCGGGCTCTGGCTGGGCTACTGAAGGACAATCAGAGACTTGTCCCGAAGCAAATCTTGCATTGTCTTGGCTGTGTGCTTAGGGTCGTTGTGCTGTTGGAAGGTGAACCTTCGCCCCAGTCTGTGGTCCTGAGTGCTCTGGAGCAGATTTTCATCAATGATCTCTTACTATGTTCATCTTTCCCTCAATCATGACTAGTAGCTCTGCAGGTAGCCTAGTGGTTAGAGCGTTGGGCCTGTACACAAAAGGCTACTAGATTGAATCCCGTAGCTGACAAGGTAGAAATATGTCGTTCTGCCCCTGAACAAGGCAGTTAACCCACTGTTCCTTGATCGTCATTGTAAATAATAATTTGTTCTTAACTGACTTTCCTGGTTAAATAAAAAATAAATCCCAGTCCCTGCCACTGAAAAAACAAATACAGCATGATGCTGCCACCACCGTGCTTCACAGTAGAGATCGTGCCAGGGTTTCATCCAGATGTGATGCTTGGCATTCAAGCCAAAGCGTTTAATCTTGGTTTCATCTGACCAGAGAATCTTGTTTCTCATGGTCTAAGAGTCATTAGGTGCTTTTTGGCAAACTCCAAGCGGGCTGTCGTGTGCCTTTTTCTGAGGAGTGGCTTCTGTCTGGCCCCTCTACCATAAATGCCTGATTGGTAGAGTGATACAGAGATGGTTGTCCTTCTGGAAGGTTCTCCCATCTCCACAGAGGAATTCTAGAGTTCTTTCAGAGTGACGATTGGGTTCTTGGTCACCTCCCTGGCCAAGGCCCTTCTACCACCGATTGCTCAGTTTGGCCTGGCAGCCAGCTCTAGGAAGAGACTTGGTGGTTCCAAACTTCTCCCATTTAAGATTGATGGAGGCCACTGTGTTCTTGGGGACTTTCAATGCTGCAGACATTTTTGGTACCCTTCCCCAGATTGTTGCCTCGACACAATCCTGTCTCGGAGCTCTACGGACAATTCCTTCAATCTCATGGCTTGGTTTTTGCTCTGACTTGCACTGTCAACTGTGGGACCTTACATAGACAGGTGTGTGCCTTTCCAAATCAAGTCCAATCAATTGAATTGACCACAGGTGGACCAATCAAGTTGAAGAAACATCTCAAGGATGATCATTGGAAACAGAATGCACCTGAGCTCAATTTTGAGTTTCTTAGCAAAGGCTCTGAATACTTATGTAAATGTGATTTTACAGCTTTATTTTTTATACATTTACAAAAATGTCTAAAAAGCTGTTTTCACATTGTCATTATGGGGTATTGTGCGTAGATTGATGAGGGGGAAAAACGATTTAATTAGTTTTAGAATAAGGCTGTAATGTAACAAAATGTGAAAAAAGTCAAGGGGTCTGAATACTTTCCGAATGCACTGTATACATTCTACAGACCCTACTGAGTATTTCCTACAGTACTTTTACTGCAGAACCAAGAATAGTTTTTGCTCTATAAGCCAAAATGCATTCCTTATACAGTGATTCGCATTGGGGCATTTATATGACCTTGGAACAAGTTTTAAAACTTAAATTTAATGCAAATGTCACTTAAATACGAACAAATATGAATCATTGTTAATGTTTAGACAATTATTAAATACAGGTTTTTGACACTTTTATACAATTATGTGGGGGACTTTTATTATGAACATTTCCGATATTCCGTGACCCTGAACTATTTTTCATGTACCGAATTTCTGTGACCCGGAAGTACTTTTCACTGATCATGTGATGAATTCGCAAATCAAATGCTCAATTGTGGTGTCACCGGACAGCGAAAAACAGGTAAGTTTGTCACACCCTGATCTGTTTCACCTGTCTTTGTGATTGTCTCCACCCCCCTCCAGGTGTCGCCCGTCTTCCCCATTATCCCCTGTGTATTTATACCTGTGTTCTCTGTTTGTCTGTTGCCAGTTTGTCTTGTTTGTCAAGTCAAACATCGTTTTTGTGTCTCAGCTCATTCTTTTCCAGTCCCTTCTTATCTCCCCCTCCTGGTTTTGATCGTTGCCTGTCCTGACTCTGAACCCGCCTGCCTAACCACTCTGCCTGCCCCTGACCCTGAGCCTGCCTGTCGTCCGGTACCATTGCTCCACCTCTGGTTTACTGACCCTGCCTGCCTTGACCTATCTACTGCCTGGCTCTGTTGGATTATTAAACAATTGTTAATTCGACGTTGTCTGCATCTGGGTCTTACCTTCATACCTGATAGTACGAACTGGACATGACTGACCCAGCAGACCCGGGCCAGCAGCGCAGCACCATCTCCTCCCAAAGAGCCTCCATTGGTTGGCATGACGAATTGTTTCGTGGTCTTATGGAGGGAGTCCAAACATTGGCTGAGCGCCATGACCGTTGCCTGGGGGCAGCATGCCACGGTGGTAACCCCACCGCCTCTAAGTAACTCAGCGGTATGCAGCGCCGCCCCACTAGCCAGTCCACTTTTCCGGGAGCCCCGTTTACCTCCCCGGGGAATGCTTTAATGGAGAGCTAATCACCTGTCGGGAGGTATTAGCTCAGTTTGCCCTAATTTTCGAGCTTCAGCCCTCCTCCTTCCCCTCAGATCGCTCCAAGATAGCCTACCTCATCACATTGATGTCTGGGAGGGCTCTCACCCGCGCTACCGCCGTATGGGAACAATAGCCGGCCATGTGAGTCTGGAAGGGTTTGTGGGAGAGGTGAGGAAGGTTTTTGGTGCCCCATTCCCTGGGAGAGAAGCTACCTGGAAGCTAATTCAGCTCTGGCAGTACGCCCGCAGAGAGGACTATGCGATGGATTTCCGCACGTTGGAAATACAGGACGGATCTTGGCTCCCTCATCGCTTTGAACATCTGCATCGATGGACGATTGCGGGAACGACGGATGGAGAAGATATTCGATTTTGAGTGCACGTCCAGGGTTTCCACCTTGCCTCCGAGTCATCCGGGAAATCCCCGAAGGTCCCGTTACCGAGAGAACCTGAGGTTTCCCGACCTTCGTAAAGAGTCACTGAAGACTGTTTCCCGAGCCTATGCAACTAGGCAGAGCTGGGCTGTTGCCAGCAGAACAGCTGGGCTGTTGCCAACAGCGGTAAACAGGTAAGTTTGTCACACCCTGATCTGTTTCACCTGTCTTTGTGATTGTCTCCACCCCCCTCCAGGTGTCGCCCATCTTCCCCATTATCCCCTGTGTATTTATACCTGTGTTCTCTGTTTGTCTGTTGCCAGTTCATCTTGTTTGTCAAGTCAACCAGCGTTTTGTCTCAGCCTCTCTTTTTCTCGCCCTCCTGGTTTTAACCCTTGCCTGTTCTGACTCTGAGCTCGCCTGCCTGACCACTCTGCCTGCGCCTGACTCTAACCCTGCCTGCCTGCCAACCAGTACCTATGCTGTACCTTATTGACCTCTGCCTACCCTGACCCTGAGCCTGCCTGCCGCCCGGTACCGTTGCCCCACCTCTGGTTTACTGACCACTGCCTGCCTTGCCCTGTCTATTGCCTGCCCTTGTTGGATTATTAAACCATTGTTAATTCAACGTTATCTGCCTCTGGGTCTTACCTTCATACCTGAAAAAGTGAACCTTTATTTATTGTAAATTAAATGAATTTGTTAAAGTTTTGTGTTAGATAACATACTGTTGCTCCCTCAGTCATTATTTCAAATAATGAATTGCAATTGCTAGCTAGCCGAAATATTGCTAGCTAGCAGGCCCTGCTAAATAAAAATCGCCTTAGATACATCCACGTCTCAAAGTCACATCATGAGATACAGTGGGGCAAAAAACTATTTAATCAGCCACCAATTGTGCAAGTTCTCCCACTTAAAAAGATGAGAGAGGCCTGTAATTTTCATCATAGGTACACTTCAACTATGACAGACAAAATGAGAAAAAAAATCATCCAGAAAATCACATTATAGGATTTTTCATGAATTTATTTGCAAATTATGGTGGAAAATAAGTATTTGGTCATCTGATAGTGTCTGAATGCATACATGATGAGTAATGCCATCTGTGTTGCTGTGTGAAGAACTAGATGTTTGTCACGATCGTCATAAGGAGCGGACCAAAATGCAGCGTGGTATGTGTTCATGAAGATTTTTTAATTAAAGAAAGCACTGAACACTATATAATACAAACTATACAAAACAATAAACTAATAATGACCGTGAAGCTATAATGAGAACTGTGCTGACACAAGCAACTAACATAGACAATCACCCACAAACAAACAGTGATACCCAGGCCACCTAAGTATGATTCTCAATCAGAGACAACTAATGACACCTGCCTCTGATTGAGAACCATACGAGGCCGAAACATAGAAATCCCAAAATCATAGAAAAACAGACATAGACGGCCCACCCCAACTCACGCCCTGACCATACTAAATAACGACAAACAAAGGAAATAAAGGTCAGAACGTGACAATGTTCTTAAGTCGGAGCTGGAAATAACCGTCATTGTGTGGCTCTAAATAGCGACTTCTTTCATTTTTGCAACAGAGGCTCAGTCTAATTTCTACATACAATATGGCATGCATCATTTTGTTTTGTTTGTTTGTCAGTCATTTTGCACACTCTAGTCTAAGCTATGATGGCCATGACAGTAGTGGCTAATTAAATGTACACCATTGCTATTGTTCATCCAAAATGACACTGGGCTCCACTCATGTAGTAGAAAGAATAAACGTTCCTCTTCACAGAATACCACCATTGGTTATTTAATATGCCTGGCTGTAGTTTGAGGTAAGACCCGGACGTCATTCTTAGTATGTGTCCCAAATGGCACCATGTTCCCTTTACAGTGCACTGTGTTTGTTTGACTGTTAGAGGGAACTGATTTCCTGTGCTAGTCTATAAGTGTTGCGCTACATACAGTGCCTTCAGAAAGTACTCTCACTCCTTGACTTTTTACAAATGTTGTTGTGTTACAGCCTGAATTTAAAAGTAGTGCATTATTATAGGGAATAGGTTGCCTTTTGGGACGCACACCCAATCGTAATCATCATCATTATCATCCATTCTAGATAATCTCCCATTAGAATCCTCCCAGGACTCAGACATTCAACTGTCTGCTGCCATGTTGTTATCTTTAGCTGCAGTAAATGTTAGTGTAAATGAACATTAGCCATGTCCTGAGGGTGCCGATGTACTGTAGTAGAGTAGTCCCTCCAGTCGGAGTGGTTAACATGCGTTATGATAGGTTCCCTGGTGCTCACTTCACTTGGTGGCTCGGGGGGGCCCTGTTGATCCAGCCACTGATGTTAACTAATTATCCTGCTCCCCCTGCTGCGCTACGCTCTCGGTCTTCCCCATCCCGACCCCCTGCTGTGCCACTGGCAAAGTCGTCCTCCTCATGCTCATTAGCAGAGCAGAGTGCTGTACCACTCCACTCCCTTATAATACCTCTCCAAATGCAGATTCATTATTTTTCTACCCTTATTACATCCCCACCCTAAATTCTGAATTCACTATCTGATAAATACACACACACACACACACACACACACACACACACACACACACACACACACACACACACACACACACACACACACACACACACACACACACACACACACACACACACACACACACACACACACACACATTCACAGATAATCACACACAAGCATATGAAGTATGAGAATACAGTACTCAGTTTGAGAATACATTCTATCCACATTCCTCATCAGATATGTACAGATGTGGGATCTTAATGTGATCACCCTGTTGCAGGAAAACTTTTCTGCAATTCAGGACATTAAAAACATGTGTGGGGTACAGCCTCTGTAAGCCAAGGGCATAGTACAGCCTCTGTAAATCCAGTGTGGGGTACAGCCTCTGTAAGCCCAGGGTATAGTACAGCCTCTGTAAATCCAGTTTGGGGTACAGCCTCTGTAAGCCCAGGGTATAGTACAGCCTCTGTAAATCCAGGGTATAGTATAGCCTCCGTAAATCCAGTGTGGGGTACAGCCTCTGTAAGCCCAGGGTTTAGTACAGCCTCTGTAAATTCAATGTGGGGTACATCCTCTGTAAGCCCAGGGTATAGTACTGCCTCTGTAAATCCAGTGTATAGTACAGCCTCTGTAAATCCATGGTATAGTACAGGCTCTGTAAATCCAGTGTGGGGTACAGCCTCTGTAAGCCCAGGGTATAGTACAGCCTCTGTTAATCCAGTGTGTGGTACAGCCTCTGTAAGCC
Source organism: Oncorhynchus masou masou (assembly GCF_036934945.1). Taxonomy (NCBI): domain Eukaryota; kingdom Metazoa; phylum Chordata; class Actinopteri; order Salmoniformes; family Salmonidae; genus Oncorhynchus; species Oncorhynchus masou. The sequence goes on along the minus strand of NC_088223.1, from coordinate 83,152,631 downwards.
CAGGGTATAGTACAGCCTCTGTAAGTCCAGGCTGTGGTACTGCCTCCGTAAGCCCAGTGTGTGGTACAGCCTCTGCAAGCCCAGTGTGTGGTACAGCCTCTGTAAGCCCAGTGTGTGGTACAGCCTCTGTAAGCCCAGTGTGTGGTACAGACTCTGTAAACCCAATGTGTGGTACAGCCTACCTGGAGCTATTTCTCAGAACAGCACAGCTTACACTGACTGCAGCCCCAGCACACAGACATACACATACGCACACAGACACGAACACACACACACACACACACACACACACACACACACACACACACACACACACACACACACACACACACACACACACACACACACACACACACACACACACACACACACACACACACACACACACACACAGGTAGAACACACACACAGGTACACACAGGCACACACTCTAGTACACACACACCAGGCTATGTGGGGTGGCCAGTCCTCTTCTGGCTGTGCCGGGTAGAGATTATAACAGAACATGGCCATGATGTTCAAATGTTCATAAATGACCAGCATGGTCAAATAATAACAATCACAGGCAGAACAGTTGAAACTGGAGCAGCAGCACGGCCAGGTGGACTCGGGACAGCAAGGAGTCATCATGTCAGGTAGTCCTGAGGCATGGTCCTAAGGCTCAGGTCCTCCGAGAGAAAGAAAGAAAGAGAGAAATAGAAAATTAGAGAGAGCATACTTAAATTCACACAGGACACCGGATAGGACAGGAGAAGTACTCTAAATATAACAAACTGACCCTAGCCCCCCAACACAAAAACTACTGCAGCATAAATACTGGAGGCTGAGACAGGAGGGGTCAGGAGACACTGTGGCCCCATCCGATGACACCCCCAGACAGGGCCAAACAGGAAGGATATTACCCCACCCACTTTGCCAAAGCACAGCCCCCACACCACTAGAGGGATAACTTCAACCACCAACTTATCATCCCGATACAAGGCCGAGTATAGCCCACAAAAATCTCCGCCACGGCACAACCCAAGGGGGGGCGCCAACCCAGACAGGAAGATCACATCAGTGACTCAACCCATTCAAGTGATGCACCCATCCTAGGGACGGTATGAAAGAGCCCTAGTAAGCCAGTGACTCTAATAGGGTTAGAGGCAGAGAATCCCAGCGGAAAGAGGGGAACCGGCCAGGCAGAGACAGCAAGGGCGGTTCGTTGCTCCAGAGCCTTTCCGTTCACCTTCACACTCCTGGGCCAGACTACGCTCAATCATATGACCCACTGAAGAGATGAGTCTTCAGTAAAGACTTAAAGGTTGAGACCGATTTTGCGTCTCTCCCATGGTTCCTGAGTCCACACCATTCCATAAAAATGTAGCTCTATAGGAGAAAGCCCTGCCTCCATCTGTTTGCTTAGAAATTCTAGGGACAATTAGGAGGCCTGCGTCTTGTGACCGTAGCGTACATGTAGGTATGTACGGCAGGACCAAATCAGAGAGGTAGGTAGGAGCAAGCCCATGTAATGCTTTGTAGGTCAGCAGTAAAACCTTGAAATCATCCCTGGCCTTGACAGGAAGCCAGTGTAGGGAGGCTAGCACTGGAGTAATATGATCAAATTCTTTGGTACTAGTCAGGATTCTAGCAGCCGTATTTAGCACTAACTGAAGTTTACTTAGTGCTTTATCCAGGTAGCCGGAAGTAGAGCATTGCTGTAGTCTTACCTAGAAGTGACAAAAGCATGGATTAATTTTTGGACAGAAAGTTTCTGATTTTTGCAACGTTACGTAGATGGAAAAAAGCTGTCCTTGAAACCGTCTTGATATGTTCTTCAAAAGAGAGAATAGGATCCAGAGTAACGCCGAGGTCCTTCACAGTTTTATTTGAGACGACTGTACAACCATTAAGATTCATTGTCAGATTCAACAGAAGATCTCTTTGTTTCTTGGGACTTAGACCAAGCATCTCTGTTTTGTCCAAGTTTACAGTTTTTTTCGATTGCTAAATGACAGTGGGCACAACTGGAGTCACATGTGCAAAACTCTAACTACAGTCTGCACTACCAACAGTCACCTGAGCTAAACAGTTCACATCACCTGCAAAACTCATTCCAAGCAACACAACTCTTAACACATGGCTCAAAACACGCTCAGTGCAGCCAAACACTATGCACAACCCTCACTGAGATAACACACACTGTCACTCAGAACACACTGAGAGTAAAAACACTAGCATCAAACACCAATACAGAAAATACAAACCTTTCATCTTCACAGTTTGAACAATTTCAGTGACTTCATACAAAGTAATATTTTCTTCAAAGAATAGAGTGACATTCTTTCACATGATCTATTAAAATTTTTAGAACATAACAATTCTTTAAGGTAAATGAAAATTAGCAGTTTGCTTCAATAGTCTGTAGTAATTTACGGAATTACAGTAATGAGAAAAAAAAGGTAGAAACTTAAAGTTCATACTGTAATTCGAACAAATAATTGAGGGGCTAATCCTGCCTCTAGCATCAGGCCACAGGTTTTCTTCAACATCACATCTAATGTTTTCTCTTGCCATGCACCTGGGGAAGAACCTGCTGGAGTGCCTTATGCATCCCTGGCAGTCCTCTGGACTCGTGTCCTCACATCCGGCACGCATGGCTTCCAAAAGAGACATTTGGTCATGTGGGTGGTGACCAAACACTTTCCACCTCCAGGCAGAGAAAAACTCCTCTATTGGGTTGAGGAAGGGTGAATATGCAGGCAGGTACAAAACCATAAATCTGTGATGTGCTGCAAACCAATCTGTGACAGCTGCAGAGTGGTGAAAAGCAACGTTATCGCAAACTATGACAAAAACTTGGGGGTTTCTTACTGGCTCCTCCTGTTCTGCTGGCACTAGCTGAGCATAGAGCTGTTCTAGGAAAGCTATATTGGCATCATTGGCCATTGCAGCACACATGGTGATATTTCCCCCCCTTTGCCCTGGAACCTCCACAGTGGCCCTTTGACCTATAACATTCCTTCCTCTGCGCCGTGTTTTGGCAAGGTTAAATCCAGCTTCATCGATAAATACAAATTAATGTGGTCTTTCCAGTGCTTCCACCTCCATTACTCTCTGAAAAACAGTAAGTGCACAGTTTTACTGTAGAAATGCGAGTGTTTTTTTGTACTGTAAATATTTTGTATAGCTGTGTACGTAACCTCAGACGTCTTACCTGGACATATTGGTATCTTTGCTCTTTCACCCGTTCACTGTTTCTCTCGAACGGTAAAGTGTATAACTGTTTCATTGTAACTTGGTGTTTCTTTAGGACTCGAGCAATAGTTGTTGTGCTGACAGAATTAACATTTTCAAATATATCATTATCAGCCAGCACTCTATCTTGAATCTCCCGCAGTTTTATTGCATTGTTGACAACAACCATGTCAACAATAGCATTTTCCTGCGCATCTAAAAATATTTTTCAAATATACAGTGCCTTGCGATATGGCCCCCTTGAACTTTGCGACCTTTTGCCACATTTCAGGCTTCAAACATAAAGATATAAAACTGTATTTTTTTGTGAAGAATCAACAACAAGTGGGACACAATCATGAAGTGGAACTTTAGTTGTTGTGCTGATTCAGCCCCCTTAATTAACATTTTCAAATATATCATTATCAAATTTTTTCCCATTCCTCCTTGCAAAACAGCACTCTATCATTTGAATCTCTTTCCACAGATTCTCGAGTTTTGGATTGCATTGTTGACAACAACCATGTCAACAATAGCATTTTCCTGCGCATCTAAAAATATTTTTCCTCTTCCCCCTGTGGGGGTATAGGGTGTTCAGGGTGATGAGCTGTGTTGCTTTACAGGTCCTGTTGTAAAAATATATTTTACAGTAAAACTTACTGTAATATACAGTGCCTATGGACAGAAAGTATTCTGCAGTTCATCCATGGGCCTTTGAACTTTCTCCTTGTATGAGCTGACCTTTTGCCACATTTCAGGCTTCAAACATAAAGATATTCTTCAAACTGTATTTTTTTGTGAAGAATCAACAACAAGTGGGACACAATCATGAAGTGGAACGACATTTATTCGATATTTCAAACTTTTTTAACAAATCAAAAAAGCTGAAAAAAAGTTGGGCGTGCAGACTGAATCTGTCCACATTACAAAATAGCGTATTTTTCATGTACAGTAACAGGCCTACACAATGGTCAAGCAAGTTAATGTTTCTGACGTCTTCGGACCACTAAACAACTATTTCCAAAAGATTTAGAACACTTCAACAGTTTAAAATCAAAGTTAGTCTTTCAGTGAAGTCACAAAGAAAAAATATGATGTCCTTGTCCATGCTTTTGACCAGTGTGTTTATTTGAACAAAGTCCAGAACCATGTTGTCAACTTCAACATTTTTTGAACTGTGTTCAAGCAATGTCAAATCATGGATTGTGCTCTGTGTTAGTCATTTTGCACATGTCTAGTACAGTGACAATTTTGCTAAAAGAATACCAAAAAACAATTTCTATCCAATAGTCCAATCAACAAGTTAATGTTTCAGCTTCAAAAACAACTATGATGTGGCTGTCCAAGTGTGTGTATTCCAGTGTCATGTGTCTGTGTCTGTGTGTGTGTGTGTGTGTGTTCCAGTGTCTGTGTCTGTGTGTGTCTGTGTCTGTGTGTGTGTGTGTGTGTGTGTGTGTGTGTGTGTGTGCTCGTTCGTGCAAGTAGTAAAAAACATTTAGACTCACCTAACTGTTTGATGTGGATGAAACAGCCCATCACTCTGTCATACAGGACACGCTTACATTTTTTCTTGTCCTAGGCTACCTGCCTAAAATGCTTGCTCACTAGCCTAACTTCCATTCATGGGCAACGTTGGTTAGTTAACACTAGCCTTCTACATCTAGCTACATATTGAACTTCCATCCTCTCAGACCAGGGGAACAACAATGTATAATATAATAATTGGCCAGTATGGAGAACGAAGTAAAACCACAAGTCCAAATCACTATCTCCATACATGGCTAATTTAGGAAAGGGACAATTTTAACTAGGTAGCTAGCCACCGGATGACAACAACACAACGAGATACAACAATTCATGTTGTTTATGTCAATGACGTATTTCTCTCAATGAGATTTGACATGAGTGACACCGAGTCCAAGCTGGCTTCCCTTGACACTTTTTTTTGGTGCGCCAGGACCATTCAGTTGAGTTCGCTCAACACTGATTGGCTAATATTTCATACTTTTTTTGTCAAGGGAGGTCAAATTCTCGCTGGCTTCCCCTTGCCTTCAATTCTACGGGTGGCAACAATGTCATACTCATTTGGACCAGATAGCTTTTAGATAGATGGTCTACACGTAGAGAGTCACAGGGGAGCTGTTTCACTCACTCGGATACTTTCTCCTGTGAGATATATTCAGCCTCTTGCGTATTGAAGGAAAATTATGAAACACAGATAAATGAAAGATGCATCATTTTTGGGGAGAACATTTTTTGGGAAGCCTGGCTTACTTGGCATCCATGAATACACACCACCGCCTCTCTATTGGCTTTATGAAAGGCATGGAGAGGTTGTTATAATTCATCTGAATAATGTGCTGTTTAAGGGGGATATTTAATTTACTGTAGATGGATGTTTCTACAAGAGAAATAACACGGTCTCAAGGCATTCCTGTGTCTCAGCATTTATCATTACATGCCTCTTTGTGGCAGTACATATTCTAGAAAAAACAGATGTGCATTTGGAGATTAGGGGAGTGTTTTATCTAGTAAGCTTTGATATGAAATCAAACCAATGGAAATGAAATGCTTGCGTCCATGCATCACTGACCTTCAGATTGTCATGCATTGCAGTAACCTCATTGTCATGCATTGCAGTAACCTCATTGTCGTGCATTGCAGTAACCTCATTGTCGTGCATTGCAGTAACCTCATTGTCCTTCATTGTCATTTGCAGTAACCTCATTGTCGTGCATTGCAGTAACCTCATTGTCATGCATTGCAGTAACCTCATTGTCATGCATTGCAGTAACCTCATTGTCATGCATTGCAGTAACCTCATTGTCATGCATTGCAGTAACCTCATTGTCATGCATTGCAGTAACCTCATTGTCGTGCATTGCAGTAACCTCATTGTCGTGCATTGCAGTAACCTCATTGTCATGCATTGCAGTAACCTCATTGTCATGCATTGCAGTAACCTCATTGTCATGCATTGCAGTAACCTCATTGTCATGCATTGCAAACCTCATTGAGTATTCAAATCCTCATGTTAAATCTTGTCGTCATTGCATGATCATGTGCATCAAACCTCATTGTCAAGAAAATTAACAAATCAGTAACCTCATTGTCATGCATGATATTTTGTCATGCATGTCCACTGATGAGCCAGATATCATCACATTCAACATGTGTATATACATGAACAATCTCAGCTAATTTTTTTTAACCTTTTTTTAACTAGGCAAGTCAGTTATGAACAAATTCTTATTTTCAATGACAGCCTAGGAACAGTGGGTTAACTGCCTTGTTCAGGGGTAGAACGACAGATTTGTACTTCAGCTCGGGGATTCAATCTTGCAACCTTTGGGTTACTAGTCCAACGCTCTAACCACTAGGCTCCCTGCCGCCCAGATGTACTGAGAAGACTATCTCTTATGGAAGGTAGGCCTTCATTGTAAATAAGACTTTGTTCTTAAATGACTTTCCTAGTTAAATAAAGGTTAAATAAAACATTAAAAAGTTAAATAATCTCCCTATCAATGAAAAGAACAGACCGGGACCATAATGCACTGCTCTCATGTCTGTGTGATGCACAATTGATTTGTCTGATAAATTCTGGCATTAGCCTGTGAATATCTGGGAGTATTCTGGGAGGGACTTGTGTGATGTGTGTATGTGCCTTCCTGACGTGCCTGCCTCATGGCAATAGCTTGTAGGCCACTCAGCCCTGGCATGGTCGCTCCTCTCGCTCACCTCAAATCAGTCCTATCAAGGGCCCCTGGATCAGACGCCACTCTAATATCCAGTGTATTAACAAGTAAATCAGGCCAATTATCAGGAGCAGAGTGATGCGGAATATTATCTGTGTGATGGTTGGACGGCAATGTCCGCTGCGCTCCGACATTTGCATTTTCTAATTTCCAAGGAACAATAGCAAGTAAATTAAAGGATGGGAGCGGAGGAGGCACAGATGTAAGAAAGATAGCTCAGCTGAGGATCCTTTCCTACACATAGTAGTAGACACTGTCTGTGGATGAGGATCATCTCCTCCACATGGTAGTAGACACTGTCTGTGGATGAGGATCCTCTCCTCCACATAGTAGTAGACACTGTCTGTGGATGAGGATCCTCTCCTCCACATAGTAGTAGACACTGTCTGTGGATGAGGATCCTCTCCTCCACATGGTAGTAGACACTGTCTGTGGATGAGGAGCCTCTCCTCCACATAGTAGTAGACACTGTCTGTGGAAGAGGATCCTCTCCTCCACATGGTAGTAGACACTGTCTGTGGATGAGGAGCCTCTCCTCCACATAGTAGTAGACACTGTCTGTGGATGAGGATCATCTCACTGTCTGTGGATGAGGATCCACATGGTAGTAGACACTGTCTGTGGATGAGGATCCTCTCCTCCACATAGTAGTAGACACTGTCTGTGGATGAGGATCACCTCCACATAGTAGTAGACACTGTCTGTGGATGAGGATCCTCTCCTCCACATAGTAGTAGACACTGTCTGTGGATGAGGATCCTCTCCTCCACATAGTAGTAGACACTGTCTGTGGATCCACTCCTCCACTGTGGATGGTAGTAGACACTGTCTGTGGATGAGGATCCTCTCCTCCACATAGTAGTAGACACTGTCTGTGGATGAGGATCCTCTCCTCCACATAGTAGTAGACACTGTCTGTGGATGAGGATCCTCTCCTCCACATGGTAGTAGACACTGTCTGTGGATGAGGATCCTCTCCTCCACATAGTAGTAGACACTGTCTGTGGATGAGGATCCTCTCCTCCACATAGTAGTAGACACTGTCTGTGGATGAGGATCCTCTCCTCCACATAGTAGTAGACACTGTCTGTGGATGAGGATCCTCTCCTCCACATGGTAGTAGACACTGTCTGTGGATGAGGATCCTCTCCTCCACATAGTAGTAGACACTGTCTGTGGATGAGGATCCTCTCCTCCACATAGGTAGTAGACACTGTCTGTGGATGAGGATCCTCTCCTCCACATAGTAGTAGACACTGTCTGTGGATGAGGATCCTCTCCTCCACATAGTAGTAGACACTGTCTGTGGATGAGGATCCTCTCCTCCACATAGTAGTAGACACTGTCTGTGGATGAGGATCCTCTCCTCCACATAGTAGTAGACACTGTCTGTGGAGCTCTGGAGTCCTGAGCAGCACCACCAGTAGTGGTCCTTGACTCTGTCTAGTGTAGCGTACTCTCGTTACTGCCTGGAGCAACAAATAGCCTTTCCATGACTACAATTGCTGATGTGCCTTGAGTGTCCCTTTGCTCTAGAATGAATCCTTTATGTCTTTATCAATATCACCAGAGGTTATAGGAAGACTTAACCCTTGTATTGTCTAGAGGTTCTAAAATGATCTGCTACTATGTTTAACAGCAGAGAAACCCCCCTAAATAAAATTTTATGACTTTTCCTAGAGTGAACCCAACATTAGAAAAAGTGATATTTCCATGAAAGCTGTACACCACCAGGGTACAAAGACTGCCTTAGGGTCATTTTTAACCCGGCAGTTCTAAAATCATTTACAAACCACAAAAACACACACACACACACACACACACACACACAATGAGAAATTGAGATTGTGTGCTACTGATTGAACTGTACTAACAAAACTAAAACTTTCTTGTGCATGTGCAACATCTCCCCTCCAAAACCCCACACACAACTCAAGTTCACAGACAAAATAATCCACATTTCAGACAAAATAAACAACATTTTAGACAAAATAAACATTTCTTGAAAGCATTGTTTAGTGATGGGGAATGCAGTAAGAGGCTATAAGGGTGCTGTAGTAGTCCCCCCAGTGCACGTTTCAATGCCCAACAGGTCGTAGAGATCTGATTTTTTCAGATGTCCAGTAGGAACAAGAGAACAATGATTTAGAAGAGGATGAGGTATCTGAAGAAGAAAATGGGGAAGAATACAACACAGAGCACAATGCATCATCTTCAAATGAAGAAGAAATCCCCAAAGATGAAAGAGAGACATTTTTGTCAAAGAACAGAAAAATAACATGGTCCTTGTCACCATACAGCAACCAGGACAGGATGGCAGCACAAAATGTCATTAGGATGACCCCATGCCCAGGACATCGCCTCAACATTCTACATGTTCATCACACCAGCCATTGAAAAAATCAGAGATAGAGATGACAAATTTGGAGGGTTTCCGTAAACATGGAGACAACTGGAAAAGGATGGATGAGATTGACCTGCGTGCCTACATTGGCTGCTAATCTTAGCGGGTGTGTATAGGTCCCGAAGCGAGGCTACTTGTAGTCTCAGGGATGCCACTAAAAGTTTTTCACACTTTCTCAAGAATGCTACAATTTGATAACCGTGAGCCAGGACCTGCAAGACGTGCGAGCAACTTACAGCTGCAGGAGCATGACTTCCCGCTGGCCCCTGGTCATCTTCCAGAACATCATTGATGTGTCCTCATACAATGCCTTTGTGATATGGACGAAGATCCACCCTACATGGATGCCTGATAAGCGGAACAAGAGGAGGGTGTTCCTGGAGCAGCTGGGAAAGGCACTTGTAATCCCAATGAATCCAATAATGACAGGTGTGTTGTAATAAAAATGAGTGGTGTCCACTGATTAAATGCAGTCTTTCTGCATTGTGATATCTGGAAAACCCAGATATTCACCACGTTTGTGATGAATAACAGGTTGTTTCTTCATGCAAAATAGATTCAGGGTTTAAAATTGAATTAAGCTGCTTCATTTGAGGGGTTTAGTGAAGGCGGGTCATTTTGACCCTTAGGACAAGGGGATTATACAGAATGGTAAGACTACACAAGGGTTAAGTCAAATTGCCCGAAAGGCAAATGCTTGTTAATGCACTGCCAATTAGGTTGGCGTCCGATGCAGCAGGCCGTGACAGGACTCATTTTAGGTGAGTGAGAGGCGCTAGGTACATCAAGTTGATTTACCACTACTAGTCTCTCTGGACAGAAGGGTTGCTTCCGGCAATGTATCAGTGCTCCAGTATAACACGCGTGTACAAGTTGCAGCATCGGTTTGGACAGAGTGGACGAGTCGGAAAATGGGAAGAGCGTGACCGGTAACATCACTGTCGTATCCGCTTGCTGCCCTAGATAAGAATGAGCACAATCAAAGGCTGTTGTATTGCTATTGCCCTGCCTACACAAACTTGTGATTTGTTGGGTGAGTTGTTGGTCTAACGAGGACCTTTCCCAAATGTATTTTTATGACTAGCTTACGATGCTCCAAGTTCTGATATATCTGAGACGATACCACTACTAGCCATGGATCTTTTGATCAAGTGTTAGACTAACCCATTGATTGACAGTCCCTACGTCTGCAAGGAATTAGTTTGGTGTACGCCAGATTGGGAGTCCAGTGGCATTCGTCAACTGAGACAACCGAGACCATATCCTTCCCCGCCAGCTCAAACGATGCCTGAGCAGATTGACTAGTGACGGGAGAATAGAAGGAATGCATGAGGCGGGGGTCTACAACAGCCACACTGTCTAATGGATTGAGTGTGAGGTGAGTGAGGTGAGTGAGGTGAGTGAGGTGAGTGAGGTGAGTGAGGTGAGTGAGTGAGTGAGTGAGTGAGTGAGTGAGTGAGTGAGTGAGTGAGTGAGTGAGTGAGTGAGTGAGTGAGTGAGTGAGTGCGTGTGTGTATGTGGCTGTGGATTTTTTATTTTTTATTTTTTTATTTCACCTTTATTTAACCAGGTAGGCTAGTTGAGAACAAGTTCTCATTTACAACTGCGACCTGGCCAAGATAAAGCATAGCAGTGTGAACAGACAACACAGAGTTACACATGAAGTAAACAATTAACAAGTCAATAACACAGTAGAAAAAAAGGGGAGTCTATATACAATGTGTGCAAAAGGCATGAGGAGGTAGGCGAATAATTACAATATTGCAGATTAACACTGGATTGATAAATGATCATGTACAGGTAGAGATATTGGTGTGCAAAAGAGCAGAAAAGTAAATAAATAAAAACTGTGGGGATGAGGTAGGTGAAAATGGGTGGGCTATTTACCAATAGATTATGTACAGCTGCAGCGATCGGTTAGCTGCTCAGATAGCTGATGTTTGAAGTTGGTGAGGGAGATAAAGGTCTCCAACTTCAGCGATTTTTGCAATTCGTTCCAGTCACAGGCAGCAGAGTACTGGAACGAAAGGCGGCCGAATGAGGTGTTGGCTTTAGGGATGATCAGTGAGATACACCTGCTGGAGCGCGTGCTACGGATGGGTGTTGCCATCGTGACCAGTGAACTGAGATAAGGCGTAGCTTTACCTAGCATGGCCTTGTAGACGACCTGGAGCCAGTGGATCTTGCGACGAATATGTAGCGAGGGCCAGCCGACTAGAGCATACAAGTCGCAGTGGTAGGTAGTATAAGGTGCTTTAGTGACAAAACGGGTGGCACTGTGATAAACTGCATCCAGTTTGCTGAGAAGAGTGTTGGAAGCAATTTTGTAGATGACATCGCCGAAGTCGAGGATCGGTAGGATAGTCAGTTTTACTAGGGTAAGCTTGGCAGCGTGAGTGAAGGAGGCTTTGTTACGGAATAGAAAGCCGACTCTTGATTTGATTTTCGATTGGAGATGTTTGATATGGGTCTGGAAGGAGAGTTTGCAGTCTAGCCAGACACCTAGGTACTTATAGGTGTCCACATATTCAAGGTCGGAACCATCCAGTGTGGTGATGCTAGTCGGGCATGCGGGTGCAGGCAGCCATCGGTTGAAAAGCATGCATTTGGTTTTACTAGCGTTTAAGAGCAGTTGGAGGCCACGGAAGGAGTGTTGTATGGCATTGAAGCTCGTTTGGAGGTTAGATAGCACAGTGTCCAATGACGGGCCGAAAGTATATAGAATGGTGTCGTCTGCGTAGAGGTGGATCAGGGAATCGCCCGCAGCAAGAGCAACATCATTAATATATACAGAGAAAAGAGTCGGCCCGAGAATTGATCCCTGTGGCACCCCCATAGAGACTGCCAGAGGACCGGACAGCATGCCCTCCGATTTGACACACTGAACTCTGTCTGCAAAGTAATTGGTGAACCAGGCAAGGCAGTCATCCGAAAAACCGAGGCTACTGAGTCTGCCGATAAGAATATGGTGATTGACAGAGTCGAAAGCCTTGGTAAGGTCGATGAAGACGGCTGCACAGTACTGTCTTTTATCGATGGCGGTTATGATGTCATTTAGTACCTTGAGTGTGGCTGAGGTGCACCCGTGACCGGCTCGGAAGCCAGATTGCATAGCGGAGAAGGTACGGTGGGATTCGAGATGGTCAGTGACCTGTTTGTTGACTTGGCTTTCGAAGACCTTAGATAGGCAAGGCAGAATGGATATAGGTCTGTAACAGTTTGGGTCCAGGGTGTCTCCCCCTTTGAAGAGGGGGATGACTGCGGCAGCTTTGTGTGTGTCTGTGCGTGTGTGTGCGTGTTTGTTTGTTTGTGTAACACTGTGTGTTGTTTGGCATCAGAGATGTGCATCTTTAGTGTTAATACTGCTGTGATTATACAGACGAGCCCATTTGGTCTGCGCCAGTGAACATTAGTTATACTGACCAACCAACAGGCCATGATGGATGTAATGTTTGCACTTATGGCTGATGTTATGTGGGACATTTTCTGCCCTCCATTTTATTTGTGTTTGGCCTGTAAACCACAAGTGCTCGTTCCATCAAATGAATAATTAGAGGCTTGTAATGTGGTACTTTGTTTTATGTGTGTTATCTAATAAAACACAGAAAGCTGCCATGGGGAGCAGGAAACTTCCCAACCAAACACCCACCGCCAAACACACACACACCCAACCACAGACGTACACACACACTCGCACACACACACACACACACACACACACACACACACACACACACACACACACACACACACACACACACACACACACACACACACACACACACACACACACACACACACACACACACAGTAAAGATACACATACTGTATATTGTTTCTGCTATTTTTTTTACAGTTCTTTATGTTTTGTAACTAAAGGCTGGGTTTCTTTCAGAAATAAGATACATATTGTAGCCATTAATAAGTCTTTGTCTAAGCTAACCATGAGATCTGGGTTTCTTTCAGAAATAAGATACATATTGTAGCCATTAATAAGTCTTTGTCTAAGCTAACCATGAGATCTGGGTTTCTTTTAGAAATAAGATACATATTGTAGCCATTAATAAGTCTTTGTCTAAGCTAACCATGAGATCTGGGTTTCTTTTAGAAATAAGATACATATTGTAGCCATTAATAAGTCTTTGTCTAAGCTAACCATGAGATCTGGGTTTCTTTCAGAAATAAGATACATATTGTAGCCATTAATAAGTCTTTGTCTAAGCTAACCATGAGATCTGGGTTTCTTTTAGAAATAAGATACATATTGTAGCCATTAATAAGTCTTTGTCTAAGCTAACCATGAGATCTGGGTTTCTTTTAGAAATAAGATACATATTGTAGCCATTAATAAGTCTTTGTCTAAGCTAACCATGAGATCTGGGTTTCTTTCAGAAATAAGATACATATTGTAGCCATTAATAAGTCTTTGTCTAAGCTAACCATGAGATCTGGGTTTCTTTCAGAAATAAGATACATATTGTAGCCATTAATAAGTCTTTGTCTAAGCTAACCATGAGATCTGGGTTTCTTTCAGAAATAAGATACATATTGTAGCCATTAATAAGTCTTTGTCTAAGCTAACCATGAGATCTGGGTTTCTTTCAGAAATAAGATACATATTGTGGCCATCATGGGTGTCACGATCGTCATATGAATCGTACCAAGGTGCAGCGTGGTATGCGTACATTCTTCTTTTATTAAAGAAGGAACACTGAACAAACTAACAAAACAACAAAACAAACTAAACGTGAAGCTATACGAATAGTGCAGACAGGCAACTAAACATAGAATAAGATCCCACGATACACAAAAGGGAAAGGGGCTACGAAAATATGATCCCCAATCAGAAACAACGATAAACAGCTGTCTCTGATTGAGAACCATATCAGGCCAACATAGAAATACAAAAAAACCCTAGACGTACAACAACACTCGACATACAAAAACCCTAGGCAATACAAAAACTACCGTACCCACCCTAGTCACCTAACCAACATATAAAGAAAACAGAGATAACTAAGGCAGGGTGTGACAATGGGCCTAGTAAGTCTTGTCTAAGTAGTCTAACGTGAAACCATTTGGAACATTCTGGTACATCGGTAGCTACATTAATATTTAACTTTGTCTGACACGATAATAAGATCCAAACCTCATCGTTGTTTAATTAAACGTTTGTAATGGAAAGCACTTTAAAGAGCCATTCAATGGAGAAGCCTTTGGTGATGAAGAGAGAGAGGCTCCACTTACAATGGGGCAAAAAAGTATTTAGTCAGCCACCAATTGTGCAAGTTCTCCCACTTAAAAAGATGGGAGAGGCCTGTAATTTTCATCATAGGTACACTTCAACTATGACAGACAAAATTAGGAAAATAAATCCAGAAAAGTACATTGTAGGATTTTTTATGAATTTATTTGCAAATCAGTTTTTCACAATTCCTGACATTTAATCCTAGTAAAAATTCCCTGTCTTAGGTCAATTAGGATCACCACTTTATTTTAAGAATGTTAAATGTCAGAATAATAGGAGAGAGAATTATTTATTTCAGCTTTTATTTAAATTGTTTAACATTTTGTGTAGGTTCCACAAGAATTTTGGCACATTCCTCCTGACAGAGCTGGTGTAACTGAGTCAGGTTTGTAGGCCTCCTTGCTCGCACACGCTTTTTCAGTTCTGGCCACACATTTTCTATAGGATTGAGGTCAGGGCTTTGTGATGGCCACTCCAATAGCTTTGTCCTTAAGCCATTTTGCCACAACTTTGGGGTGATTGGGGTGATTGTCCATTTGGAAGACCCATTTGAGACGTTTTAACTTCCTGACTGAGGAAGTTTTAACTTCCTGACTGATGTCTTGAGATGTTGCTTCAATATATCCACATAATTTTTCTTCCTCATGACGCCATCTATTTTGTGAAATGCACCAGTCCCTCCTGCAGCAAAGCACCCGCACAACATGATGCTGCCACCCCCATGCTTCACAGTTGGGATGATGTCGTTCGGCTTGCAAGCCTCCCCCTGTTTCCTCCAAACATAACGATGGTTATTATGGCCAAACAGTTCTATTTTTGTTTCATCAGACCCAGAGGACATTTCTTCAAAAAGTATGATCTCTTTCCCCATGTGTAGTTGCAAACCGCAGTCTGGCTTTTTTACTGCGGCTTTGGAGCAGTGGCTTCTTCCTTGCTCCAGTATCTTCACAAGGTCCTAAGCTGTTGTTCTGGGATTGATTTGCACTTTTCGCACCAAAGTACATTCATCTCTAGGAGACAGAATGCGACTCCTTCCTTATTGGTATGACGGCTGCGTGGTCTCATTGTATTTATACTTGTGTACTATTGTTTGTACAGATGAACGTGGTACCTTCAGACATTTGGAAATTGCTCCCAAGGATGAACCAGACTTGTGGACGTCTACCATTTTTTTCTGAGGTCTTGGCTGATTTCTTTTGATTTTCCCATGATGTCAAGCAAAGAGGCACTGAGTTTGAATGTAGGCCTTGAAATACATGCACAGGTACACCTCCAATGGACTCAAATGATGTCAATTAGCCTATCAGAAGCTTCTAAAGCCATGACATAATTTTCTGTAATTTTCCAAGCTGCTTAAAGGCACAGTCAACTTAGTGTATGTTAACTTCTGACCCACTGGAATTGTGATACAGTGAATTATAAATTAAATATTCTGTCTGTAAACAATTGTTTGAAAAATTACTTGTGTCATGCACAAAGTAGATGTCCTAACCGACTTGCCGAAACTATAGTTTGTTAACAAGAAATTTGTGGAGTTGTTGTAAAATAAGTTTTAATGACTCCAACCTAAGTGTATGTAAACTTCCGACTTCAACTGTATATGTAACTCTCAGACTGAAGTCTTCAAGGGGTGAATTATTTGTGTCTTTTTCAATGAATAAATCAATGTAAATCTGAATTGGTTATACAGGATGTGTTATGTAACATAGACTTATGTATGGATACTTAACTACCGTATGTTTTCTCCTCTAGTAATACGATGGAAGATCTTCCCTAGTGATTGCCTTGTGACATTATCATGCCCTATAAAATGTAATAAAACATGTCTTCATGCCATTAATGTTTTAATAGTAAACACTAAGCGCAGCGGAACGCTCACACACACAATGATTGTGTTTTGACAAATGTGTTTACCATTTTTGTATTGCAAGCAACTTCACTAGTCTGTGGCATCCTCCTAGGATAAATTATCAAGTGGAAGGACCCTGGCAACACGCCTGACAGCAGATAGATCACTGAATACAATTCACGTACTTTCATTCCAATTAAGTGACAATGAAAGGTAACACAATCTAATGTTGGTTAAGAATGGAGGCACTCATTGTTTTTTGTAATGCGAGAGAGAGAGAGAGCGAGAGAGAGAGAGAGCGAGTGAGTGAGAGAGTGAAGAGAGACAGAGAGAGAGAGAGAGAGAGAGAGACAGAGAGAGAGTGACAGAGCGAGAGAGACAGAGAGAGAGAGAGAGAGAGAGTCACAGAGAGAGAGAGAGAGAGACAGAGAGAGAGAGTGACAGAGAGAGACAGAGAGAGAGAGACAGACAGACAGAGGGAGTGACACAGAGAGAAAGACAGAGAGAGAGAGAGACAGACAGACAGACAGAGAGAGACAGAGAGTGACAGAGAGAGACAGACAGAGAGAGACAGAGTTACAGAGAGAGAGACAGAGACAGAGAGAGAGACAGAGAGAGAGACAGACAGAGACAGAGAGAGACAGAGAGAGAAAGACAGAGAGAGAGAATGACATAGAGAGTGGTTATTGAGTGCAGCTCTTCATTACCCCCTAGTGGGTTAAGGGACTCTAGATGCCAATTGGACCATTCTGTGCCTGTCTACAAGAAAGCTGAGGATAATCGTAAAAATCTGCTGCAGTCAACAGCACATTGCCCCAATTGATGAGTAGACAATTATTGATTTCTGCAGTTACACCTACCCTGCATCATATCCCACTTCATAACTAGAGACACAGTAATACAGCGGTGAGGTTAGCTATAGTGATATAGTTATTTTAGTGGTTACTGAATCAACTCCAACACATGCTGATGGCCCAACACTCAAGTTGTTTGCAATTTAGTTGTCTTTTTCTTTACTAGTACTATCTGGTCCCCTGGCGTAGACTCTGGTTCCCCTCTGTTTGTTTACTGCCACTCCATCTGTTAGTCGGTGTGGTGTCATCACACAGAGAGAGAGACAGAGAGAGAGAGTGAGAGATAGTAGGCTACCTGTTAATGAAGTGTGAGTGTCCCTCCCCTTGTTAGCTCCCCAGCATCCCACTGCCATCTAATCTAGCCACACAGGACAGCCAGGTGATGTTAATCAGAGAGAAGCTGCCTTACATGTCAACCCACCGCTACAGTTCCACTGACACATCACACCACAGTCTCTCTCACACACGTGCACGCACATACACACGCGCCCACACACACACACACCCACTTCCACTGCCACAGATGGGGTGATAATCTCAGATAGGAGGAATGTTCTTGAAGGAAAAAGGCATGTTTATGAACATGTCTTAAATGGCACCCTATTCCCTATTAGTGCATTACAAGGCCAACAGGATTCCAGTCAGAAATAGTGCACTATATAGGGAATAGGCTGCCATTTGGGATGCAGGCATGGTGTCGCTGATAACCATTGTAGATAGGATGAATGTCCTCTAAGGAAAAGAGCAGGTTTATGTTTCTAGCCTGAAGCATTGGCATTGTGCTATCAAAAGCATCAAGAATGCTGAAATTGTATGGTGGCACTAGCATGTCTTTACAGCATCTTTGTAAACATATTGTAAGTGTGACTGAGCAAGGCGTGTTTTAATCCTTTTACAAATTAGACATGGTAAAAATAGAAAGAGCAAATAAATCCCAGAGAAGAGCGGTCAGCAACATATTTACATGTAAACAGGCCTATAATTCCCAGCATACCGCAGGGCTCATTCTTCTAGTTGTTTCATTGGAATAGAGGTGAGAACCTTAGACTTAATGGTTTCAGAGAATGGCTGCACAAGCTCCCCTGTTGTTCTAATTGTTCACACATAAAACCAGCAGAATTGTTCACACATAAAACCAGCACAAGCTTCCCTGTTGTTCTAATTGTTCACACATAAAACCAGCAGAAGCTTCCCTGTTGTTCTAATTGTTCACACATAAAACCAGCACAAGCTTCCCTGTTGTTCTAATTGTTCACACATAAAACCAGCAGAAGCAATTACATAAAACCAGCAGAAGCTTCCCTGTTGTTCTAAACACATAAAACCAGCACAAGCTTCCCTGTTGTTCTAATTGTTCACACATAAAACCAGACTTCCCTTTGTTCTAATTGTTCAATAATTGTTCACACATAAAACCAGTAGAAGCATAATTAAACCATTGTAGAGAGGTAGCCATTGTAAAAGGGGGAGAGGTAGCCATTGTAGGAAGGTAGCCATTGTAGAGAGGTAGCCATTGTAAAAAGGGGAGAGGTAGCCATTGTAGAAAGGTAGCCAGAGAGAGAGAGACAGAGAGAGAGACAGAGAGAGAGAGACAGAGAGAGAGAGAGAGAGAGAGAGAGAGAGAGAGAGAGAGAGAGAGAGAGAGAGAGAGAGAGAGAGAGAGAGAGAGAGAGAGAGAGAGAGAGAGAGAGAGAGAGAGAGAGAGAGAGAGAGAGAGAGAGAGAGAGAGAGAGAGAGAGAGAGGTTATTGTGTATTATTGAGGAAGGAGCGGGTAGCTAATGGTATTCCAGACCTGTGGTTAGGGTAGGGAGGGGGAAGCGCTGTGGACAGCCAGCAGATGTTGGCTAAATGTAGCCCAGATGGGACATAACACTTTCCCTCCTCAGCAGATCACATCCATGGGTCCTTTGTGACTGAAAAGAGTGTATCAGCGCGTGTCCCTCCCCTTTAATGGAAACTGGAGATTTACGGCTCCTCTTGCCTGTGGGCCCTACAGTCCCTTTCCAATCTGCTGGGAATGTACCCATGGTCTGAGAACAGATTAACTTTCATGGACGTTTTCATCTCTCTTCAAAATGGCAGAGATTATCGATCATATATCTATGTTTTCAATTCATCTACATGGAGAGTCGTAGTTGATTATGATGCTCATTGTCATATGCCTCACACATACACCCCCCCATACCTCTCTCAGTGTTGGTGCAGGATACTCACATCCATGTCGTAGAGTGTAACAATGCTGTGCTGGATGAGATAACCATTGTGCTCTCTAGCTCTGAGTAAAGGTGTAGCTGTCTATCTCTATACTTGCACTATATGAAGATGTACTGAGAGTGCATGGTAAATAGATAAGGCTTTGAGCTGTCTGTCAAGCTCTGGATAATTCTCCTCACTTCATCTTAGCGAGGCTCGGAGATATTTGTCTCTCGTTTGCGCTACACGGTTTGGAGAGGCAGGATGACAGAATACAATTACACTCAAGGTAGAAAGATCAGCCCATATTAACAATGAGAGCAAAGTATTCTCATGGTTACTAATTCTGTGGAGGCAGAGGAACAGAAATGTTTCACCGTGGTGTTTCCCAAATGGCAACATATTCCCTATGTAGTGCATTAGTTTTAACCAGAGCCCCATGGGCCATTTGGGATGTAGTCAGAGTGTTGTTTTAAGGTGAATTGAAGGCAGTTTATTGAGAGACAGGGAACTTGGTCCGCATGTGGTGCCACCCATACTAATGTCCAGCACATGAAAACAACACAAGCATTCCAGGGATTCCAGTCAGTTGTAAAACATGTTTACATCTTGGACCAGTTTAACTGAAAGGAGGTCAATACTTTACAGGCAGAAAGAAATGTTTCATAATAAAGGTTTGATTAATTATCCCAAATAATAGGATGTGCGGGTATTGCTATAGTTCACCCACATTACTAAATTACATATTGGTGTCCTTACCCTGTAAGCAGTCTGTGGACAAGCTATGACAGCAATCCATGCTATGACTGCAATCCATGCTATGACAGCAATCCATGCTATGACAGTAATCCATGCTATAACAGCAATCCATGCTATGACAGCAATCCATGCTATAACAGCAATCCATGCTATGACAGCAATCCATGCTATGACAGCAAGCCATGCCATAACAGCAATCCATGCTATAACAGCAATGTGGACAGCCAGCAGATGTTGGCTAAATGTAGCCCAGATGGGACATAACACTTTCCCTCCTCAGCAGATCACATCCATGAGTCCACACTATTTTCTATGTTTTTAATTCATCCATGTGTTTATTAAGAGTTAACCTACATGGTGATCATTTTTAAGAGGTAATGCTAAAGTTAGGCTAAAGGAATGTAAAATGCTTACTTAGTTTTTTCTCGTAAGGTAGAGGGTCGTGCGCTTCATGTTTCCTAGTCGGAGATTTTGACAGGCAAACGGAGAGGGTACGAGTCGAAACAGCAACGTTTAAATAGCCTGAAAGAGGAAACTACCATCAACGGGTGGATCCACACATAAAACAAAAAGACACCTAAAAATGAGATACAATAAACATTTACAAACCAAACAGTCTCCTTTAGGCAAAGTAAGCAACTTAATGACTTGATCTAACTATGAATGTGAAGAAGCACGATTGCTAATAAATGCAAGCTCTCATCTGAACATGAATAGCCTACATAGACAACTTTAATCCAATTAAATTTTTAGACGACACATGACAGCGCAAGATGAACAGTACCGGGAATGCATTGACATCAATTCTAAGGGACAATGGATGAGAGTGCATCAGCAAGCTGGTCAACCAGTGGAAAGTTATTAAAACCATTTCTATTGAAATGAAGTTCCCTCTGTCAGTCTGCAACTTTGTGTTCATACCCTGATTATCATGCGTGTTATAAGTACTAAAGCCAATGCAAACACATGCTAAAATCCAACTTTTTTTTCATGCACAACATCTGCCTATTGTAGGTTCATCTAATTCTATCTGCCGGCACTTAATCACAATACCACTGCCATATATTTGGGGGCCATATTGACCTATCGGCAGTCCTGTGTCCTCTGAAGTATGCTTACCTATGTCCATCGATGTGGCAGGGCATGAAGGAGTCCGGGCGCATTGTATTTGCATTCGAATGAGGCCTGGGCTTGGCTGTTCGATGACGATATCCCAGGTGACTATTTTGTTGTTGTCGGCAGTGTCTGGGCCCTGAGAGGACAGGCCTGTTTTATTTTCATTTCCCCTCTTATCTTGTGATTTCCAATAGCTCTACTTGGCCTGCAGTGGTCCCTGGGAAAGCCAATCAATAGCCAGTTAATGAGTCACTTTGGAGGTGAATGAGGATTTAGTGTGCACATTGAGTCAGGGCTTTACAGTAAGAAACATTGGTGTGAGTCTCCAATGGCACCCTATTCCCTATAAGCCTATAGTGCACTACTGTTAACCATGGCCCATGCTGCTCTGGTCAAAAGTAATGCACTATATAGGGAATAGCCAGGGTGCCATTTGAGATACAGACACTGTTTGCTGCTGCACTCCTCGTATGGGTCAGATGCATATTAGGAGAGCATAAAGCAACAGAACTCTGACAATATGTGCTTTCTTTACAGGGCACATAAAGGTCACACAGGTTTAGTGTCTGTGTTTACCTCACGTTTGTCTTCAAGCTATTGACTTTTTATCCCCCCCAATTTGCTTATTTTCAGTGCCGTCTGGTATATAACTGATTAATAAGGAATGGTACCGTTCTGAATCCGGGCTATAGCTATGTGTATTGTAGATAATGTTTATAATGGATTTTTAAGAAGTGAGATTGATTAGAGCTAACGAACGCAGGCTATGCTTGTGGCCCGAGACCTCATCAAACAAGAAATAAACAACATTTGCTATTGCAGCAATAGTTGCATTTTATTGAATCATCTAGAATTCTTGAAAAACAAGGACATTAAAGAAATTAATAATCCTCTTAAGGATCTCTACAGATCGGTGTCTCACCCACAGGATGGTTGAGCTAACATAGTCTAATGAGATTAGCATGAGTTTGTAAGTAACAAGAACATTTCTCAGGGCATTAACATATCTGATATTGGCGGAAAGCTCAAATTCTTGTTAATCTAACTGCACTGTCCAATTTATGGTAGCTATTACAGTGAAAGAATATCATGCTATTGTTTGAGGTGAGTGCACAGTTATGAACTTGAAAAGTTATTAATAAACAACATTTGGGAGGTCCTGAAACAAAATGTTGAACAAAATGGAATGCTTCATTGGATCAGTCTAAAACGTTGCACATACACTGCCGCCATCTAGTGGCCAAAATCTAAATTACATCTGGACTGGAATAATACATTATAGTCTTTCTCTGGCATTTCAAAGATGAGAGTACAAAAAAAAGACAAAAAAATGGTTGGTTTTGTCTTTGTATTATCTTTTACCAGATCTAATGTATTATATTCTCCTACATTAATTTGACATTTACACAAACGTCAAAGTGTTCCCATTCAAATGATATCAAGAATATGCATATCATTGCTTCTGGTCCTGAGCTACAGGCAGATAGATTTGGGTATGTCATTTTAGGCGAAAATTGAAATAAAGGGGCAGATCCTTCAGAGGTAAAATAGTGGTGGGTGTTTTAAGTAGAAAACACATTCATTACCTTACCCTGACAGTTCAACGAATGCAACATGCTCCTGGAGGAAAAATAACCATAATCCTTCTCGAACAGCATATCAACACACATTTTATTGGTCACATAAACATGTTTAGCAGATGTTATTGCGGGTGTAGCGAAATGCTTGTGCTTCTAGCTCCGACAGTGCAGTAATATCTCACAAGAAATATAAATTTCACAAAATATACCAAATACACACAAATCTAAGTAAGGAATGACATGAAGAATATATACAGTACATACATGTACGAGCGACATCAGAGCGGCATGAACTAAGATACAGTAGAATAATATAGAGTACAGTGTATACAGTTGAAGTCAGAAGTTTACATACACTTAGGTTGGAGTCATTAAAACTCGCTTTACAACCACTCCACAAATTTCTTGTTAACAGACTATAGTTTTGGCAAGTCGGTTAGGACATCTACTTTGTGCATGACACAAGTAATTTTTCAAACAATTGTTTACAGACAGATTATTTCACTTATACTTCACTGTATCACAATTCCAGTGGGTCAGAAGTTTACATACACTAAATTGACTGTGCCTTTAAACAGCTTGGAAAATTACAGAAAATTACATCATGGCTTTAGAAGCTAGGCTAAATGACATAATTTGAGTCAATTGGAGGTGTACCTGTGGATGTATTTCAAAGTCTACCTTCAAACTCAGTGCCTCTTTGCTTGACATCACGGGAAAATCAAAAGAAATCAGCCAAGACCTCAGAAAATAATTGTAGCCCTCCACATGTCTGCTTCATCATTGGGAGCAATTTCTAAATGCCTGAAGGTACCACGTTCATCTGTACAAACAATAGTGCGCAAGTATAAACACCATGGGACCACGCAGCCGTCATACCGCTCAGGAAGGAGACGCGTTCTGAACGTACTTTGGTGCGAAAAGTGCAAATCAATCCCAGAACAACAGCAAAGAAACTTGTGAAGATGCTGGAGGAAACAGGTACAAAAGTATCTATATCCACAGTAAAACGAGTCCTATATCTACATAGCCTGAAAGGCCGCTCAACAAAGAAGAATCCACTGCTCCAAAACCGCCATAAAAAAAGCGAGACTACGGTTTGCAACTGCACATGGGGACAAAGATCGTACTTTTTGGAGAAATGTAGAAAAATAGAACTGTTTGGCCATAATGACCATCGTTATGTTTGGAGGGAAAAGGGGGAGGCTTGCAAGCCGAAGAACACCATCCCAACCGTGAAGCACGGGGGTGGCAGCATCACAAAATAGATGGGACTGGTGCACTTCACAAAATAGATGGCATCATGAGGTAGAAAAAATATGTGGATATATTGAGGTAACATCTCAAAACATCAGTCAGGAAGTTAAAACTTGGTCGCAAATGGGTCTTCTAAATGGACAATGACCCTACGCATACTTCCAAAGTTGTGGCAAAATAGCTTAAGGACAACAAAGTCAAGGTATTGGAGTGGCCATCACAAAGCCCTGACCTCAATCACTTAGAAAATGTGTGGGAAGAACTGAAAAAGCATGTGCGAGCAAGGAGGCCAACAAACCTGACTCAGTAACACCAGCTCTGTCAGGAGGAATGGGACAAAATTCACCCAACTTATTGTAGGAAGCTTGTGGAAGGCTACTCAAAACGAGAAAGGAGATGATCGTGGACTTCAGGAAACAGCAGAGGGTTCACCCCCCATTGACATCGACAGGACCACAGTGGAGAAGGTGGAACGTGTCAAGTTCCATGGTGTACACATCACTGACAATCTGAAATGGACCACCCACACAGTGTGGTGAAGAAGGTGCAACAGAGCCTCTTCAACCTCAGGAGGCTGATGTAATTTGGCTTGGCACCTAAAATCTTCACAGATTTTTACAGATTCACAATTGAGAGCATCATGTCGGGCTGTATCACTGCCTGGTACGGCAACTGCAATGTCCGCAACCGCAAGGCTCTCCAGAGGGTGGTGCAGTCTGCCCAACGCATTATCGGGGGCAAACTACCTGCCCTCCAGGACACCTATGGCACCCAATGTCACACGAAGGTGAAAAAGATAATCGAGGACATCAACCACCCATGCCACTGCCTGTTCATCCTGCTATCATCAAGAAGGCATGGTCAGTACAGGTGCATCAAAGCTGGGACCGAGAGACTGAAAAACATCTTCTAAATTGTACCTGGGCTGGCATAATACATTATGGCATTTCTCTTGCATTTCAAAGATGATGGTACAAAAAAATATATAAAAGAAGGGTTGGTTATTTCTTTGTATTATCTTTTACCAAATCTATTGTGTTATTTTCTCCTACATTACTTTCACATTTCCACAAACTTCAAAGTGTTTCCTTTCAAATGGTGCCAAGAATATGCATATCCTTGCTTCAGGGCCTGAGCTACAGGCAGTTAGATTTGGGCATTTCAAATTCTTATTTACAATGGCGGCCTACCAAAAGGCAAAAGGCCTCCTGCAGGGATGGGGGCCTGGGATAAAAAAATAAAAAATAAATACAATATAAATATAGGACAAAACACACCACAACAAAAAGGACAACAAAAAACTACATAAAGAGATACCTAAGACAGCAACATAGCAAGGCAGCAACAAATGACACCACAGCATGGTAGCAACACAACATAACAACAACATGGTAGCAACACAACATGGTGGCAGCACAACATGGTAGCAGCACAAAACATGGTTGTCACGGCTTTCGTCTGTAGGAGGAGCGGACCAAAATGCAGCGTGGTTGTTATTCATTTTACTTTAATAAAGAAACTGTACACGAATAAACTAACAAAACAACAAACGTGCGAAAACCTAAAACAGTCCTATCTGGTGCAAAACACAGAGACAGGAACAATCACCCACAAACACACAGTGAAACCCAGGCTACCTAAATATGGTTCCCAATCAGAGACAATGACTAACACCTGCCTCTGATTGAGAACCATATCAGGCCAGACATAGAAATAGACAAACAAGACATCCAACATAGAATGCCCACTCAGATCACACCCTGACCAACCAACACATAGAAACATACAAAGTAAACTATGGTCAGGGTGTGACAATGGTACAAACATTATTGGGCACAGATTACATCACAAAGGGCAGGAACATAGAGACAACAATACATCACACAAAGCAGCCACAACAGTTAGTAAAAGTGTACATGATTGAGTCTTGGAATGAAGAGATTGAGATAAAACTGTCCAGTTTGAGTGTTTGTTGCAGCTCGTTCCAGTCTCTGCAGCGAACTGAAAAGAGGAGCAACATAGGGATGTGTGTGCTTCGGCGACATTTAACAGAGTGTGACTGGCAGAACGGGTATCGTATGTGGAGGATGAGGGCTGCAGTAGATATCTCAGATAGGAGGGAGTGAGGCTTAATTAAGAGGGTTTTATAAATAAGGATCAACCACTGGGTCTTGCGGCGGGTATACAGAGATGACCACTTTATAGAGGTGTATAGAAAGTAGTGATGTGTCCAATTGGGAGTATTGCTGGCAAATCTGATGGCCTACTGGTATAGAACATCTAGCTGCTCAAGAGCACCCTTACCTGCTGATTTTATAAATTATGTCTCCGTAATATCGCATGGGTTGGATGGTCATCTGAATCGGGGTTAGTTTTGGCAGCTTGGGTGAAAGAGGAGCGATTACAATAGAGGAAACCAAGTCTCTTCATTTAACTTTAGCCTGCAGCTTTGATATGTGCTGAGAGAAGAACAGTACACAGTCTAGCCATACTCCCATGTACTTGTATGAGGTGACTACCTCAAGCTCTAAACCCTTAGAGGTAGTAATCACACGTGTGGGAAGAGGGTCATTCCTATTACCAAACCACATGACCTTTGTTTTGGATGTGTTCAGAACAAGGTTAAGGGTAGAGAAAGCTTGTTAGACAATGAGAAAGCTTTGTTGTAGATAATTTAACACAAAATCCTGGGGTAATGATAATGTTTACATATCTTGCATTACTCATCTCATATGCATATACTATATTCTATGCTATTCTACTGTATCTTAGTAACTTTAATAATGTTAACACATCTCATATGTACAGTTGAAGTCGGCCGTTTACATACACTTCAGCCAAGTACATTTAAACTCAGTTTTTCACAATTCCTGACATTTAATCCTAGTAGATAATCCCTGTCTTCGGTCAGTTAGGATCACCACTTTATTTTAAGAATGTGAAATATCAGAATAATAATAGAGAATGATTTATTTCAGCTTTTATTTCTTTCATCACATTCGCAGTCAGTCAGAAGTTTCCATACACTCAATTAGCATTTGGTAGCATTGCCTGAAAATGGTTTAACTTGGGTCAAATGTTTTGAGTTGTGAAGAATCAACAACAAGTGGGACACAATCATGAAGTGGTACGACATTTATTGGATATTTCAAACTTTTTTAACAAATCAAAAACTGAAAAATTGGGCGTGCAAAATTATTCAGCCCCTTTACTTTCAGTGCAGCAAACTCTTTCACACACTGTTGCTGGTATATACTTTTTTGCCCCACTTTATATTTCACTGGTCACCCCCAAAGCCAATTCCTCCTTTGGTCGCCTTAACTACAAGTTCCCTGCTGCCAATGACTGGAACGAATTGCAAAAATCACTGAAGCTGGACACTCATATCTCCCTCACTAACTTTAAGCATCAGCTGTCAGAGCAGCTCACAGATCATTGCACCTGTACATAGTCCATCTGTAAATAGCCCGTTTTGCTCCTTTGCACTCCAGTATCTCTACTTGCACATTCATCTTCTGCACATCTATCTCTCCAGTGTTTAATTGCTAAATTGTAAATACTTCGCCACTACGGCCTTTTTATTGTCTTACCTCCCTAATCTTACCTCATTTGCACACACTGCATATAGATTTTTAATATTGTGTTATTGACTGTACGTTTGTTTATTCCATGTACAACCCTGTGTTGTTGTTTGTGTCACACTGCTTTGCTTTATCTTGGCCAGGTCGCAGTTGTAAATGAAAACTTGTTCTCAACTGGCCTAACTGGTTAAATAAAGGTGAAATATATATATTTTTTAAAGAATGTAAAAAGTAATACATAAAAAAACAAAATACTGCAAAGTTTCCTAAGAGCTAGACGCGAGGACGCCATCTCAGTTGGCACCAGGGACTATAGCGTGGAATTAGCATAGACTGTTGAACGTCCAATGAGATGTCTGGAATCCACTGAGATGTCTGGAATCCAATGAGATGTCAGGAATCACATAATATATCTGGAATCCACACAGAAGAAATGTGTTTCCTTTTCTTTTTCATTGCCTTCTGTTCGACAGTTTATGTCTTGTCAGAGCCCAGTCAGTGGTGAGAATGTACAGTATTTGTTCCTGGATCCATTATGAACAAGACTTTGCCTTATTATGTGAGTGTGTGTGTTTGTGTTTGTTTGTGTGTGTGTGTGTGTGTATGTGTGTGTGTGTGTGTGTGTGTGTGTGTGTGTGTGTGTGTGTGTGTGTGTGTGTGTGTGTGTGTGTGTGTGTGTGTGTGTGTGTGTGTGTGTGTGTGTGTGTGTGTGTGTGTGTGTGTGTGTGTGTGCGTGCGTGCATCTGCGCTTGTGCACGTGCGTTAAAGAGATGCCAATTAGAATATTTTTTTCCAAGGAGTAAATTAATTGGTCTGAAAGGACTGCCTGACTAATCCATTTCAGATGGGTTGCTTTTAGAGTGATATCTCGACTCAATCATAGACAATACATTTTGCAATTTGTCCCTGCAAGTGTATGTATGGCTCTATTTTGGGTTAGTTGGGCTACTGGCAAAACTGCCAGTTGTGTGTAGTATTGCTTGCATTACATTATCAGTGTGAGTTACAGAATAATATAATTCTTGCCTCTGAGATTGCCATTTGATTGCAGCCATTGTTCATATTCATGACTTCACAAACGGTATTCGTTGAAGACTTCACAAGTTGCCATTGCACTCATGTTAACTCACATTTGTACCAATTTAGCTGCTTTTGGCAATGGAATACATGTATCAGTAAAATATGCAAATGTCTGTTTCACTTCATCTCCACTTTGTTCTCCTTAATTAGTCTCTATTAGCTCGTCCCAGTCTAGGAATTAGGCGCATCGTTAATGCTTCACAGACACATTCTTTATGCTGTATAAGCACATTATATTATGGCAAGCTTGGTGAGTTAGTTCAAACATGTTCTCACATGTATTCTTCATTATAATATCAATTATCATTTGGAGCTTTTCCTGTGGCAATGGTCTATTTTGATTGAATGCCTCATTATTGAACTATCTATCTGAGAATGGAACTAGACACACCAGCTATACACAGAACGAAGTTCAGAAACCACATTCCACCGACAAACCCTTATTCCAGTGGTTATCAGTGTGTCAGGGGTGTCAATAATGACTCAATCCCATATATAGTTGATACACAGACCCCATTCACATCCAAGTTCCTGGGTCTTTAGTGTAGACCTACAGTATCTGTACATCCTCTGTGTTCTCCCCAGGCACATTCGTTTCACAGAGGAACATCCCCCCCCCCCCCAATGTCAGAGGTCACTGACACTTTTTCTTCCACCAGACTCAGTAGACTATAGAGTCAGATTATAGTCTTAATCTGACCAATGATATACCCTCCCACCCTCCACACACACAGTCCCCCTGCAGTCTTCTGTGTGGCTCAGTCGGTAGAGCATGGCGCTTGCAACGCCAAGCGCCGTGGGTTCGATTCCCGCTGGGGCCACCCATATGTAAAAGTAGTGGCCCCAGCCGACTTGTAAGTCGCTTTGGACAAAAGCGTCTGCTAAATGGGATATATTATTATTATTCTGTTCATACTCCCATCCTGCTATTCTTTCAGCACCCGGGATGGTGTTGCAGATAAAGCAGAGAACAGAAGGGAAGGAGATTATATCTTGTGGATGCAGGCCAACAACTCATGTAAGCAGTAATGTGTACCCCCTCAGATAGGGAATGTAGTTCATGATTAAAACATACAGGTTAATGCCTTCACCATCACCACAACCAAATTAATTGGATGTAGTAAACAGATTGTGTTTAAGTCACTAAATTTTTGTTGTTGTTTTGTTGCCTAACTCCATTTTCTTCAGGGCTTTTCCCTGTCAAGGGAGATGTAAAGGCTTTCCTCCTCTTCCTCTGAAGAGGTGTAGCAAGGATCAGACCAAGATGCGGTATGGTAAGTGTCCATGGTTTTTAATATGAAAAACTCAACATGAACACACGGAAACAAACACCCACAAACAAACAGTGAAACCCAGGCTACCTAAGTATGATTCTCAATCAGAGACAACTAACGACACCTGCCTCTGATTGAGAACCATACTAGGCCGAAACATAGAAATCCCCAAATCATAGAAAAACAAACATAGACTGCCCACCCCAACTCACCTCCCTGACCATACTAAATAACGACAAAACAAAGGAAATAAAGGTCAGAACGTGACAGGAGATGTCCAAATCATTGGTCCATTTCTCTTGGGAGGATAGAGTATCAACTACTTCTGTCCATTTTTTAAATACATTTTGGGAGTAATATTTCTTGAACTCAGGTTCGAGAAATTGGCTTAGCTCTGAGATACTGTATGTTGTTGCTTTGGATCAAATTGCAATTTAGATTTAAGTAGCTGTTTAATCTGTAGGTATTGAAAACTTGAGAAGCTATTCAAATGAACCGTTTCCTTTAACTCCTTAAATGAAATGAACTGTCCTTGATCTAGTAACTGGTGATGTACATAATCCCTTTCTTCTTCCAAAGAGTAAACACGAACGGTTTATCTGCAATTACAGTGCCTTGCGAAAGTATTCGGCCCCCTTGAACTTTGCGACCTTTTGCCACATTTCAGGCTTCAAACATAAAGATATAAAACTATATTTTTTTGTGAAGAATCAACAACAAGTGGGACACAATCATGAAGTGGAATGACATTTATTGGATATTTCAAACTTTTTTAACAAATCAAAAACTGAAAATTTGGGCGTGCAAAATTATTTACTATTGGAATACATAACTGTTCATATTTTCTTGATCGGTGAATAGATTACCTACAACGTTTTCAACAACCATTTATCCAACTTTTTAGCCAACACATTAGCCAAGAACTTGTCGGACTTCAAATCAAATCAAATTGTATTTGTCACATGCGCCGAATACAACAGGTGTAGTAAACCTTACAGTGAAATGCTTACTTATAAGCACAACAATGCAGTTTTATGAAAAAATAAGTGTTAAGAAAGTATTTACTGAATAAACTGAAGTAAACAATAAATATATACAAAGTAAAAGGAAAAAAAAAAAAAAAAAAATCCAAATATCAAATAACTAAAAACTTCTCTAGGGTAGAGGGCAGCATTCGGAATTTTGAATGAAAAGCGTGCCCAAATTAAACTGGCTTCTACTCAGGCCCAGAAGATAGGATATGCATATAATTGGTATATTTGGATAGAAAACACTCTAAAGTTTCCAAACTGTTAAAATAGTGTCTGTGAGTATAACTAAACTGATTTGGCAGGCGAAAACATGAGAAAAATCCAGGAAGTAGGATTATTTTTTTTTGTTTGTTTTCTATTCAATGCCATTTCAGTATCCATTGACTTGGGACTCAAATTCGAACGAGAGAGAGTGCCTTTCTTGTTTACCTTTGATATTGACGACGTTATTGTCCGGTTGAAATATTATCGATTTTTTAGGCTAAAAATAACCTGATGATTGAATATTAACATTGTTTGACATGTTTCTATAAACTTTACGGAAACAATTTGGATTTTTTTGTATGCCTGTTGTGACTGCGTTTGAGCCTGTGGATTACTGAAGAAAACGCGTGAACAAAAGAGAGTTTTTCGGATATAAAGAGAGACTTTATCGAACAAAAGGAACATTTATTGAATAAATTAATGTCTTCTGAGTGCAACCATATGAAGATCATCAAAGGTAAGTGAATAATTTTATCTCTATTTCTGACTTGTGTAACTCTTCTACTTGGCTGGTTACTGTTTGTAATGATTTGTCTGCTGGGCTATGTTCTCAAATAATTGTAAGGTATGCTTTCGCCGTAAAGCAATTTTGAAATCTGACACCGTGGTTAGATTCAAGTTAATCTTTAAACCTATGTAAAATAGTTGTATCTTTTCTGAATTTTTATAATGAGTATTTCTGTATTTGAATTTGGCGCTCTGCAATCTCACTGTATGTTGGCCAGGTGGGACGCCAACATCCTACATACCCTAGAGAGGTTAAAGAGCAACAATAAAATAACAGTAGAAGATGCTAAGAATCCTTTTGGACCTAGACTTTGCACTCCGGTACCGCTTGCCTTGCGGTAGCAGAGAGAACAGACTATGACTGGAGTCTTCTGTAATTTTTAGGGCCTTCCTCTAACACCACCTGGTGTAGAGGTCCTGCATGGCAGGAGGCTTGGCCCCTGTGACGTACTGGACCGTACGCCTAGTGGGCCGTACGCACTACCATCTGTAGTGCCTTGCGGTCAGAGCATGACAGTTCGTTGGTGATGTGGACACCAAGAAACTTGAAGCTCTCAGCCTGCTCCTCTATGGCTCTGTCAATGAGAGTGGGGGCTTGCTTGGCCCTCCTTTTCCTGTGGTCCACGATCATCTCCTTTGTCTTGATGACATTGAGGGAGAGGTTGTTATCCTGGCACCAAACTGCCAGGACTCTGACCTCCTCCCTATAGGCTGTCTCATTGTTGTCGGTGATCAGGCCTACCCCTGTTGTGTCGTTGACAAACTTAATGATGGTGTTGGAGTTGTGCTTGACCATACAGTCATGGGTGAACAGGGAGTACAGGAGGGGACTAAGCACACACCCCTGATGGGCCCCTGTGTTGAGGATCAGTGTGGCAGATGTGCTGTTACCTACCCTTACCATCTGGGGGCAGCACGTCAGGAAGTCCAGGATCCAGTTGCAGAGGGAGGTGGTTAGTCTCAGGGTCCTTAACTTAGTGATCAGCTTTGAGGGCACTATTTACATTTACATTTAAGTCTGTAGTCAAAGAATAGCATTCTCATGTAAGTGTTCCTTTTGTCCAGGTGGGAAAGGGCAGTGTAGAGTACAATAGAGATTGCATCATCTGTGGATCTGTTGGGACGGTATGGAAATTGTGGTTCTAGGGTTTCTGGGTTGATGTGAGCCATGACCAGCCTTTGAAAGCACTTCATGACTACAATCGAGAATGCTACGGATCGATAGTCATTTAGGCAGGTTACCTTAGTGTTCTTGGGCACAGGGACTATGGTGGTCTCATCAAAGCACTTATTGATGAAGCCAGTGATGTGGTGTGCTCCTCAATGCCATCGGAAGAATCCCGGAACCTATTCCAGTCTGTGCTAGCAAAACAGTCCTACAGCTTAGCTTCTCCGTCTTCTAACCACTTACTTAAGAGCGAGTCACTGGTACTTCCTACTTTAGTTTTTGCTTGTACGCAGGAATCAGGAGGATAGAGTTATGGTCAGATTCGCCAAATGGATGGCGAGGGAGAACTTCGTACACATCTCTGTGTGGAGTATAAGGTGGTCTAAAAAAATCCTCTGGTTGCACATGTAACATGCTGGTAGAAATGAGCTAAAACTGGTTTAAGTTTCCATGCAATAAAGTCACCAGCCACTACAAGCGCCGCCTCTGGATCAACATTGTCTTGTTTGTTTATGGCCTTATTCAGGTCATTGAGTGTGTTCTTAGTGCCGTCATCGGTTTGTGGTAACAGACAGCTGCAAAAAATATAGATGAAAACTATCTTGGTAAATGGTGTGGCCTTACAGCCCTTGTCTTACTGGAGGCAGCTGTTCTGTGGATGCAAAGAGGTTATCAAGCTCCTTGACATTTTCTGAAATTCTACTTCATTGTCTTGCCGAAGCACAAAAAACCCAGCCAGCTGTATATTATCCATGTCGTCGTTCAGCCACGACTCGGTGAAACATAAGATATTACAGTTTTTTATGTCCCGTTGGGAGTCTTGATTGGAGCTCATCCAGTTTATTATTCAATGGCTAACAGTTCATTATTTTGTTGGCTAACAGGACTGATGCTAGAGGCGGGTAACCCACTCGCCGTCCAATTCTTACAAGGCCCCCTGACCTACGACCCCTATATCTCAGTCTCGTCTTCATGCGAATGACGGGGATTTGGGCCTTGTCCTGTGTCTGAAGTAAATCCTTCACTTCTGACTCATTAAAGAACAAATCTTCGTCCAGTACGAGGTGATTAATCTCTGTTCTGATATCCAGAAGCTCCTTTCGGTTATAAGAGACGATGACAGAAACATTATGTACAAAATAAGTTGCAAATAATGTGAATAAACACACACAATAGTACAATTGGTTAGGAGCCCGTAAAACGGCAGCCATCTCCTCCAGCGCCATTATAATCCAATGATCCCTAAGTTATCCCCTTGTTCATGGTTATTTTTTTATTTTCGCCTTCTCATAACTAAAGCCTCTGTTTCTGCCGAAATAAGTTCATTAAGTTCGAGTCTGGTCTGTAATAGTCGCTTATGAATATCATCGGGGCCTCCCAAGTGGCCTCCCATTGGGGCCTCCCAAGTAGTCTAAGGCATTGCAGTGCTAGCTGTGCCACTAGAGTCCAGGCTCTGTCGCAGCCGGCCCCGACTGGGAGACCCATGGGGCAGCGCACAATTGGCCCAGCGTCGTCCTTGGTTAGGCGAGGGTTTGGCAGGCAGGGATGTCCTTGTCCCATCACGCACTAGCGACTCCTGTGGCGGGCCGGGCGCAATGCACGCTGACACGGTTGCCAGGTGTACGGTGTTTCCTCCGACACATTGGTTTGGCTGGCTTCCGGGTTAAGTGGGCATTGTGTCAAGAAGCAGTGCGGCTTGGTTGGGTTGTGTTTCGGAGGACGCACGGCTCTTGACCTTTGCCTCTCCCAAGTCCATACGGGAGTTGCAGCAATGAGACAAGACTGCAACTTCCAATTGGATACCACGAAATTGGGGAGAAAAAGGGGTAAAAAAATATTTAAAAAATACAAATAAGAAAATTAATATCATCAGATTAAATGGATGCAAAGAGGTTAACAACCTCCTTGACATTTCTCAAATTCTACTTCATTGCTGAGCAGAATGAGATAATTTTACATCTAAGTACAACTTTTGCAGTTTCCCAGAGTAGCATATTCAGATGTGCTATGAAGCTCAATTAATTAGTTACATTATTTATTAAAATACGTATCGAATTCGGGATCTGTTAGAAGCGAGATATTAGATTTCCATAGTGAAGGATGAAGTTGTTTGGAGTTTATGGTTAAGACAAGGCTGATCAATGCGTGATCGGAGGTGCTGATCGAATTAATCTTTACCCAAATGTGTTTTAGCACTGGCTCAACCCATTGGTTTCTGGATCAATTAGACGGCCCTGAATGTGTTCGCATTCGGTGAAGGGTTGGGCAGGTACTCAGATCCAGATTCATTGCGGAGAAGAAACTAACGTCTGTGGGCGTGGCGGAGCATTTGGCCAGAGCAAGGAGTGGAGGTAGCCAGGCAAAATTTTTACTTTGCAGCTGGCCTATCTAAGAAGAAATCACTCAGTTCTGCCTCCAGGAGAAGACTTGTGACAATAAATGTCAACCTGAATGTGAACACAGCAGAAAATAGGAGATGAAATATTCTTTACCCATAATGAAATTTACCACAAAACGTACCGTCATACACACATGATCAATTAACTTTATAAAGGGTTCGGGATAAACATATTCAGGCAACAAACATACATATTACCATAATACACATTTTAATAAAGGTGCTTAAATCATGCCTTAAATCACATATTTAAATATTTAGCAATTATCCTCCCCGCAGGACACTTAACAGGTTGGTATGAACCACAATACAACTTAAGCCATTTGTTCTTTGTCAGGAGGGCTGGCTGTGTATGTGTACAGACAATGTTCTGTTGCTTTAGTTGTGTGAGTCTTTCTCCAGTTTTTACAATGCTTGAGCGTTTTGCCCTTGAAGCCGTTAGGTTGCTATACAGACCTGATCACGGTACTCTGTCTGCTGTCAAACTGTGTTCTCCAAAACCCAACTTGGCTGCAGGGTATGTTATTCTTAACAACTTGTGTTTGTCTTTTTCTCTACCCCCCCCACTCTTCTCCCCTTTCACACACACACACACACACACACACACACACACACACACACACACACACACACACACACACACACACACACACACACACACACACACACACACACACACACACACACACACACACACACACACACACACACACACACACACACACACACACACACACACACACTTACCCTCTAATAGGAAGGGCAAATGTGTCTGTTTGCAGAGGGCCCTGACTGCTTCATTATCGCAGCCTCTCACTTGAGCGGCACACAGATATTTTGGATTTGATCCAGGCCTTAATCTTACAAACCCAATCTCCCTGCATGATTGAGTAGGGCAAGCCTTATCGCCACCAGTCAATATCATATACCCGCTGTTGGTAAGTGATTGCCATTTTCTCATGTAGATGCTTGTCAGATTGAACAAGGGCCAGGATATTGATTATGTGATAACACTGTAGGTGATTGAACAGACTGGCTGTATGAGTAGGGCTGGGTTGTGGTGGTGGTTCCAGCGGCAGGAGTCCTTGGAGAACGTCTCTCCAGCAGGTCATTGCGCTGTGACAACAAAGACTGCGTCCAAAATGAACCTATTCCCTATAAAGTGCACTACTTTTGACCAGAGCCCATAGGGAATAGGATTCAATTTGGGACGAAATGAAAGTCAACAGGGGTGTAATCTCTGTTGTCCTTAATGGGTGTGATCATGATGGTTTACCGCTGCCACCCTCAATATAATCCCCTGTAGAGGCCTCTACACGAAGGGCTGTGAAATGACAGTGGTGGCAGTTCCCCAGCTGAGAGATGCTTTTCAACATGCCTCTCAGCAAAAATAATGGCTGCTTGTCTGAAGGGGGACCATTACTGTTGTCACTTGGTAGGACACATAAACACACACACACACTACTTCTGTCCTTTGAAAATAAAAAAGGTCCCTTGCATCACAGAATATGTTTTCTGTAGCCTGATATATAATGAGTGCACAAACTATTTGGAACACCTGCTCTTTCCATGACATGACAGACCAGGTGAATCCAGGTGAAACCTATAGTCCCTTATTGATGAGGTGACAGTTTAAGGAAGGATTTTTATGCCTTGAGACAATTGAGATATGGATTGTGTGTGTATACCATTCAGAGGGTGAATGGGCAAGACAAAATATTTAAGTGCCTTTGAACGGGGTTTGGTAATAGGTGCTGGCTTGTGTCAAGAACTGCAACGCTGCTCGGTTTTTCATGCTCAACAGTTTCCCCTGTGTATCAAGAATGGTCCACCACCCAATGGACATCCAGCCAACTTGATAAAGCTGTGGGAAACATTGGAGTCAACATCCCTGTGGAACGCTTTCGACATCTTGTTATGGGGGGTGCACCCATGACCAGTTCAATATTAAGAAGGTGCAACTCAATATTAAGAAGGTGCAACTCAATATTAGGAAGGTGTCCTCAATGTTTTGTATATTCATTGTATATTTTTCCAGTTCTGTCATACATGGTTGTGGATCAAGTTGCTGTAAATTAAGTCGGTACTTCCTTTTTTGGTGAATCAAACAATGGCTATTACAATCAGCACATCTAATGATGTTGCTATTTTACATCCATAAGGAACATTAAATTCTATATTGCTCTTAGTATCCATACTTGAAGGTGAAATTGATTGATTTCCTGTCCTACAGCCTCAGCACTATCCGCTTCAAAGCTCCGGATTTTTCCTCCTTCCTCCAACCTCCATTATTTGTGGCTCATAAAGCGCTTGCCCTGAAGCCTCTTCCTTTTGTTTTACCACCAGTCTATTACCTGCTTCCTCAAATATTACCACATGAAGAGAGGGGAGAGAAGAGAGAGACGAGGGAGGGAGGAGAGAGAGAAAAGAGGGAGAGAGAAGAGAGAGAGGAGAGGGAGAGAAGAGAGAGAGAGAGAGAGAGAGAGAGAGAGGAGAGAGAAGACAGAAGACAACCGAGCAGGGTTAATAGAAGGTCACCTGGGTAAATGAGTGTACAGCGCAAGACCCAACCCAGAATGGAGAGTTAAAAGAAGGACGGAAATCAATGGAACAAACAGGGTGAAGGTGGGACCATTAACTATTAATGAGGCCACATTTTGGCTGAGGGGGGAAAGACAGAAGGAAAGGTCAGCCATTCGCAGGCAGGGGAGCTGAGAACGGTGTGTTCCACTGATGTGGATGAGATGAGGAGAATTTGCTAGACAGCCTACAGGCACGTGGGTGTATAGCATTAAGAAATGATGCCGTGCTGTACAGACAGGCGGGAACTGTAGGCCACAAGGGCTGCATCTCATTTCTGAATATAGGCCCTGGTCAAAAGTAGTTCACTATAAAGGGAGTAGGGTGCCATTTGAGATGCAAACCAAGGACATGTGTATCAGTGGGATGCATGTTGTGGGCCATAGGAATGAAGAGGTCTCGCTTCTTGAAGGGGGCTTCAAAATGAGGAAGTTTACACTTGACATTAATGAAGTTATAGGCCTACAATAAAGGAAAGGACTGGTTGTTCCAATGTCAGTCCATTTGAAAAATATTTGAAAAAAACATGAAAGCAATTGGAGGGTTCAGATTTGAGTGTAATGTCTGCTTTGAGAATGGATCACACAAGTGTATTTTCTTTATTGATTCAGTAAAAGAGATTCTTGGAAATATGAATTTTATTAAATACAAAATCAAAACAGAATAAACAAATCTATCTGTGACCCCTGCACTTACTCTCATCGAGTCATGATTGTTGGGAGGCAGAAAATGTTTACGGGAGATAAGCACATTTTTTATAGATTCTTAAAATGAGCTTAGGGAACTGTAGCGTATTAACATTACTTGTGTAACTATCAAATCCTATTATTGCTGGTGAAAAGAATAGGAGTAAAATATATGAAAAGGACCAGGATGTCAGCAAACGCTGTGGTAAAATTAATAGCAGAATATTTTTTTTTTTTATTTCACCTTTATTTAATCAGGTAGGCTAGTTGAGAACAAGTTCTCATTTGCAACTGCGACCTGGCCAAGATAAAGCATAGCAATTCGACACATACAACAACACAGAGTTACACATGGAATAAACAAAACATACAGTCAATAATACAGTAGAACAAAAGAAAACAAAAAGTCTATATACAGTGAGTGCAAATGAGGTAAGTTAAGGAAATAAATAGGCCATGGTGGCGAAGTAATTACAATATAGCAAATAAACACTGGAATGGTAGATCGGCAGAAGATGAATGTACAGGTAGAGATACTGGGGTGCAAAGGAGCAAAATAAATAAATACCAGTATGGGGATGAGGTAGGTAGATAGATGGGCTGTTTACAGATGGGCTATGTACAGGTGCAGTGATCTGTAAAATGCTCTGACAGCTGGTGCTTAAAGCTAGTGAGGGAGACGTGAGTCTCCAGCTTCAGAGATTTTTGCAATTCGTTCCAGTCATGGGCAGCAGAGAACTGGAAGGAAAGACGACCAAAGGAGGAATTGGCTTTGGAGGTGCACAGTGAGATATACCTGCTGGAGCGCGTGCTACGAGTGGGTGCTGCTATGGTGACCAGTGAGCTGAGATAAGGCGGGGCTTTACCTAGCAGAGACTTGTAGATAACCTGTAGCCAGTGGGTTTGGCGACGAGTATGAAGCGAGGGCCAACCAACGAGAGCGTATAGGTCGCAATGGTGGGTAGTGTATGGGGCTTTGGTGACAAAACGGATGGCACTGTGATAGACTGCATCCAGTTTGTTGAGTAGAGTGTTGGGGGCTATTTTATAGATGACATCACCGAAGTCGAGGATCGGTAGGATGGTTAGTTTTATGAGGGTATGTTTGGCAGCATGAGTGAAGGATGCTTTGTTGCGATATAACAAGCTGATTCTAGATTTAATTTTGGATTGGAGATGCTTAATGTGAGTCTGAAAGGAGAATTTACAGTCTAACCAGACACCCAGGTATTTGTAGTTGTCCACGTATTCTAAGTCAGAGCTGTCCAGAGTACTGATGCTGGACGGGCGAGCAGGTGCAGGCAGCGATCGATTGAAAAGCATGCATTTAGTTTTACTTGCGTTTAAGAGCAGTTGGAGGCTATGGAAGGAGAGTTGTATGGCATTGAAGCTTGTCTGGAGGTTAGTTTACACAGTGTCCAAGGAGGGGCCAGAAGTATACAGAATGGTGTCATCTGCGTGGGGGTGAATCAGAGAATCACCAGCAGCAAGAGCAACATCATTGATGTATACAGAAAAGAGAGTCGGCCCGAGAATTGAACCCTGTGGCACACCCATAGAGACTGTCAGAGGTCCAGAAAACAAGCCCTCCGATTTGACACACTGAACTCTATCAGAGAAGTAGTTGGCTGTCGAGTCTGCCAATAAGAATGTTGTGATTGACAGAGTTGAAAGCCTTGGCCAGATCAATGAACACGGCTGCACAGTAATGTCTCTTATCGATGGCGGTTAAGATATCGTTTAGGACCTTGAGCGTGGCTGAGGTGCACCCATGACCAGCTCTGAAACCAGATTGCAAAGCGGAGAAGGTATGGTGGGATTCGAAATGGTCAGTAATCTGATTGTTAACTTGCCGCAGGCCTCTCTGATTTATGAAAAAGGGTTATCGTCTCATTGGTGAGGAGTTAAAGGACTTGGGCGGAATAGATCTCTGTTGTCGGCCTGTTGAATGGGAAAGCCTTTAAAAACATATTATCCTGAACAAAGGAGTTTCCGAAGGGCACATCCCCTACATGTGGGTGGTCCGGGGACTCGGGGATCAGTGATATTACAAACGACTATGTGAGTGTAATGTATAGGAACCAGCCTGTAATTCCCACCCTTATATTCAATAAACCACTTCTGTTGAATTGAATGAGATGTTAAATTGCCCACTATCAATATAAGGCCCCTTGGTAAAAGTCATTTCAGACCTCTGAATTGGATTGTTCCACCATTCACTTCAGGCCACGTTAATAGTCATTATGAATGCAAAGA
The DNA here is from genome assembly GCF_036934945.1 of Oncorhynchus masou masou. NCBI lineage: Eukaryota > Metazoa > Chordata > Actinopteri > Salmoniformes > Salmonidae > Oncorhynchus > Oncorhynchus masou. The sequence goes on along the minus strand of NC_088223.1, from coordinate 83,111,574 downwards.
TAACCACTGACCATGACCTAAAAGGTGTTTAATACCGCTTGAGTCCCTGGCAGGTAATTCAGAACTAGCCATGTGAGAGAAAGTCCATCGTTGGATGATCTGCCTCGATTTTACAGGCAGGGACTATCATTATTTTGTGCCATAATAGCAAAATGTAAGAGTGAAGTTAGCATTGATAAGATATTGGCTGCAGCATATATTGTTTAAGATTTGTAAGGCCACATGTCTGGACTTATATGTATGCCACCACCTAATTCTATTACTGCATGATTTACAATGCTGGTGACCTCCCAAATTCTGCTGCAGCTCCAACAGTGTCAGTGTATCTTCCAGTGTTCACTATAATTTCCCCAAAGCTCTGTCCTCTGTCCATATCGCTCCAGACAAGAGAAAATGACCTTTCATTACTAATTCAAACCACTCTACTCATCTCCCCTAAACACGGTCATAATGACAGTAAAACACTGTAATCAACAGCATTGGAGAGGAAGACCGATGACAATTTTCACCAGAGATAATGGCCGAATTAAATTGGGGAGGCTGACAAATGAGTGGTACCAACGCACGCAGGCTGGCGAGATAACAAAGAAGCAAATGTATTAGATGAAATGAATGAAATGTTTGTGAGGCAGTTATTTTGAGAAGGACAGTAATTTCTCCATCGCTTGGAGCAAACATCATAAACATTATCTTAAAAGGAAAGGAAATGAAAATGAAATGACCTTCCTCTCAGTGATGATTACTCAGGAATGATATGGAGAAGATAAGTGTGATGATTACTCAGGAATGATATGGAGAAGAGAAGTGTGATGATTACTCAGGAATGATATAGATTATTTACTCAGGAATGATATGGAATGAAGTGTGATGATTACTCAGGAATGATATGGAGAAGAGAAGTGTGATGATTACTCAGGAATGATATGGAGAAGAGAAGTGTGATGATTACTCAGGAATGATATGGAGAAGAGAAGTGTGATGATTACTCAGGAATGATATGGAGAAGAGAAGTGTGATGATTACTCAGGAATGATATAGAGAAGATGATTACTTAGGAATGATGATGATTACTCAGGAATGATATAGAGAATGATATAGAAGTGAAGTGATGATTACTCAGGAATGATATAGATTACTCAGGAATGATATAGAGAAGAGATGTGTGATGATTACTCAGGAATGATATGGAGAAGAGAAGTGTGATGATTATGGTGTTTCTTATTTATGAGACACTTTGTATTAGTTGAAAACAATACTGAAATTAAGCACACCGTGGAGAATCACATGAAAGTTAGTCCCCCTATATTTATTTAATTGAGACTCCACATTTGTGATGACGACTGTCTTTGTCTGTCTTGGTAAAGTTGGACTTGATAACCTACAGTAATTTGTTATCCACCATTCAACATCAAGCTGACATCATCTATCTTTATTTGCTTAGAATTATAATCAATTAATTTCATTAAAAGGTTTGAGCGTAAAGTATACATTGTCTAAGGGTCTACTGCATGTGTATAGATCACCTCCGCAATTGCACTTTCTAGAAATGACTGTACCTCCAACAATCCAATATTATCATTTTAGATACCAGGTCTATATTTCTCTAAATTATCTCCATGTCTTTGAAGATGTGTGCGTCATGCGATAAAGTATGGCTGAGCTGGCATCGAGACACGATTGGCCTAACAGCAATTAAAACCAGCCTCCACCCAGCCTCCTCCTGACCACAGTTAAAACAAGCCTCCACCTGACCAAAGTTAAAACCAGCCTCCTCCTGAGCAAAGTTAAAACCAGCTTCCTCCTGACCAAAGTTAAAACCAGCTTCCTCCTGACCAAAGTTAAAACAAGCCTCCACCTGACCAAAGTTAAAACCAGTCTCCCCCTGACCAAAGTTAAAACAAGCCTCCACCTGACCAAAGTTAAAACAAGCCTCCACCTGACCAAAGTTAAAACCAGTCTCCCCTGAGCAAAGTTAAAACCAGTCTCCCCCTGAGCAAAGTTAAAACCAGTCTCCCCCTGACCAAAGTTAAAAAAAGTCTCCACCTGACCAAAGTTAAAACAAGCCTCCACCTGACCAAAGTTAAAACCAGCCTCCTCCTGAGCAAAGTTAAAACCAGCTTCCTCCTGACCAAAGTTAAAACCAGCTTCCTCCTGACCAAAGTTAAAACCAGCCTCCTCCTGACCAAAGTTAAAACCAGCTTCCTCCTGACCAAAGTTAAAACCAGCCTCCTCCTGACCAAAGTTAAAACCAGCCTCCTCCTGACCAAAGTTAAAACCAGCCTCCTCCTGACCACAGTTACGATCATCTTCCTCCCAACTACACTTTAAAAGCAGCATGTCTCTCTCTTCTCTCCGCCCCCTCTTCTACCCAGCTGATGTGGGTCAGTCAGGGGAGGTTTGAGAGGAAGGAGGGAGGGAGGGAGAGAGAGAGAGAGAGAGAGAGCGAGAGAGAGAGAGAGAGATGGTAGGCTTCGAGGGGACCCCTATGGTTGGTACACCTATAGCTCATCTCTTGGCGGCAGTAGTACTGTAGACTACTTTATCACTGACCTCAACCCAGAGTCTCTCAGAGCGTTCACAGTCAGCCCACTGACACCCCTATCAGATCACAGCAAAATCACAGTCTACTTGAACAGAGAAATAGTCAATCATGAGGCATCAAAGCCAAAGTAACTGCTATAAATGGAAGGAATGTAGTGTGGAAACTTACCAAAAAAACAATTAGGCAACAACAAATTCAATCCTTTAAGGCAACTTCCTGGACAAAACATTCCACTGTAATAGTGAAGGTGTAAACCTGGCAGTAGAAAATCTTATTTGACCTCTCAGCCTCCCTATCAAATCTAAAAATGTCAAGCAGAAAACCGAAGAAAATTAACAACGATGACAAATGGTTTGATGAAGAAGGCAAAAACCTAAGAAAGAAATTGAGAAACCTGTCCAACCAAAAACATAGAGACCCAGAAAACCTGAGTCTACGCCTTCACTATGGTGAATCACTAAAACAATACAGAAATACACTATGGAAAAAGAAGGAACAGCACGTCAGAAATCAGCTCAATGTAATTGAAGAATCCATAGACTTACCACTTCTGGGAAAATTGGTAAACACTAACAACAACACAAAGAATTATCTATCGAAAATGGAGATGTATGGGTAAACCACTTCTCCAATCTTTTTGGCTCGACAACAAAGAACAAACAGCAAAAACATATGCATGATCAAATACATATCTTATTTGGAACCAATGACTGATCACCGCAATCCACAAAAGTGGAGACATATTTGACCCCAAAAAGCGTCAACAGCAACCTTGGGAAAATCCTATGTATTATCATTAACAGCAGACTCTTACATTTCCTCAGTGAAAACGATGTACTGAGCAAATGTCAAATTGGCTTTTCAACCAAATAATTGTACAACAGACCACGTATTCACACTGCTCACCCTAATTGACAAAAAAAAAACGAGACAAAGGCAAAGTCTTCTAATGCTTTGTTGTTTTCAAAAAAGACTTTGACTCAATTTGGCATGACGGTCTGCTATACAAATTGATGGAAAGTGGTGTTGGGGGAAAGAACATATGACATTATAAAATCTGTGTACACAAACAACAAGTGTGCAGTTAAAATAGCCAAAAAATACACATTTCTTCCCACAGGGCCGTGGGGTGAGACTGGAAGGCAGCTTAAGCCCCACCCTCTTCATCATATATATCAGCAAATTGGCGAGGGCATTAGAACAGTCTGCAGCACCCGGCTTCACACTCCTAGAATCTGAAGACAAATGTTCAAATGTTTGCTGATGATCTGGTACTTCTGTCACCAACCAAGGAGGATATGCAGCAGCACCTATATCTTCTGCACAGATTCTGCCAGACCTGGGCCCTGACAGTAAATATCAGTAAGACCAAAATAATGGTGTACCAAAAAAGGGCCAGTCGCCAGGACCACACATGCAAATTCCATCTAGACACTGTTGCCCTAGAGCACACAAAAAACTATACATACCTTGGCCTAAACATCAGCACCACAGGTAACTTCCACAAAGCTGTGAATGATCTGAGAGACAAGGTAAGAAGGGCATTCTATGCCATCAAATGGAACATAAAATTCTACATACCAATTAGGATCTGGCTATATATATAGTTACATAACCCATTGCCCTTTATGGTTGTGAGGTCTGGGGTCTGCTCACCAACCAAGAATTCACAAAATGGGACAAACACCATATTGAGACTCAGCATACAGAAATCTGCAAAAATATCCTCAGTGTAAAATGTAAAACACCAAATAATGCATGCAGAGCAGAATTAGGCCGATACCCGCTAATTATCAACATCCAGAAAAGAGAAGTTAAATTCTACAACCACATAAAAGGAAGCGGTTGGCAAACCTTCCATAACAAAGCCATCACCTACAGAGAGATGAACCTGGAGAAGAGTCCCCTAAGCAAGCTGGTCCTTGGGCTCTGTTCACAAACACAAACAGACCCCACAGAGCCCCAGGACACCAACACAATTAGATCCAACCAAGATCATGAGAAAACAAAAAGATAATTACTTAATTAACAAATAAACATAGCAAACTAGAATGCTATTTGTCCCTAAACAGAGAGTAGACAGTGGCAGAATACCTGACCACTGTGACTGGCCCAAACTTAAGGAAAGCTTTGACTATGTACAGACTCAGTGAGCATAACCTTGCTATTGAGAATGGCCACTGTAAGCAGACCTGGCTCTCAAGAGAAGCTATGTGCACGCTGCCCACAAAATGAGTTGGAAACAGAGCTGCACTTCCTAACCTCCTGCCAAATGTATGACCATATTACAGACGCATGTTTTTGATTTTGATAAACTCCCATATCTACTGGGTGAAATACCACAGTGGGCCATCAAAGCAGCAAGATGTGTGTTGCCACAAGAAAAGGGCAACCAGTGAAGAACAAACACCATTGTAAATACAACCCGTATTTATGTTTATTTTTTTCCCTTTTGTACTTAACCATTTGCACATCGTTACAACACTGTACAGTCGTGGCCAAACGTTCTGAGAATGACACAAATATTAATTTTCACAAAGTTTGCTGCTTCAGTGTCTTTAGATATTTTTGTCAGATGTTACTATGGAATACTGAAGTATAATTACAAGCATTTCATTAGTGTCAAAGGCTTTTATTGACAATTACATGAATTTGGTCTTTTCAAGACCTCTGCAATCCACCCTCGCATGATGTCAGTTAACTTCTGGGCCACATCCTGACTGATGGCAGCCCATTCTTGCATAATCAATGCTTGGAGTTTGTCAGAATTTGTGGGGTTTTGTTTGCCTCTTGCGGATTGACCACAAGTTCGCAATGCGATTAAGGTCTGGTGAGTTTTCTGGCCATGGAGACAAAATATTGATGTTTTGTTCCCCAAGCCACTTAGTTATCACTTTTGCCTTATGGCAAGGTGCTCCATCATGCTGGAAAAGGCATTGTTTGTCACCAAACTGTTCCTGGATGGTTGGGAGAAGGTGCTCTCGGAGGATGTGTTGGTATCATTCTTTATTCATGGCAAAATTGTGAGTGAGTCCACTCCCTTGGCTGAGAAGCAACCCCACACATGAATGGTCTCAAGATTTTTAACTGTTGACATGAACCAAGGCTGATGGTAGCGCTCACCTTGTCTTCTCCGGACAAGCTTTTTTCCAGATGCCCCAAACAATCGGAAAGGGGATTCACCAGAGAAAATGACTTTAGCCCAGTCCTCAGCAGTCCAATCCCTGTACCTTTTTCAGAATATCAGTCTGTCCCTGATATTTTTCCTGGAGAGAAGCGCCTTCTTTGCTGCCCTTCTTGACACCAGGCCATCCTCCAAAAGTCTTCGCACTAACACCTGCCTGCTGCCATTCCTGAGCAAGCTATGTACTGGTGGTGCCCCGATCCCGCAGCTGGATCAACTTTAGGAGATGGTCCTGCCGTTTGCTGGACTTTCTTGGGCACCCTGAAGCCTTCTTCACAACAATTGAACCGCTCTCCTTGAAGTTCTTGATGAGCCGATAAATGGTTGCTTGAGGTGCAATCTTGCTGGCAGCAATATCCTTGCCTTTGAAGCCCTTTTTGTGCAAAGCAATGATGATGGCACGTGTTTCCTTGCAGGTAACTATGGTCGACAGAGGAAGAACAATGATTCCAAGCACCACCCTCCTTTCGAAGCTTCCAGTCTGTTATTCAAACTCAATCAGCATGACAGAGTGATCTCCAGCCTTGTCCTCGTCAACACTGACACCTATGTTAACGAGAGAATCACTGACATGACATCAGCTGGTCCTTTTGTGGCAGGGCTGAAATGCAGTGGAAATGTTTTTTCAGTTCATTCAGTTCATTTGCATGGCAAAGAGGGACTTTGCAATTAATTGCAATTCATCTGATCACTCACTCTTCATAACATTCTGGAGTATATGCAAATTGCCATCATACAAACTGAGGCAGCAGACTTTATGAAAATTAATATTTATATAATTCTCAAAACTTTTGGCCATGACTGTATATATACATAATACGACATCTGTAATGTTTTTATTATTTTGGAACTTCTGTGAGTGTAATGTTTACTGTTCATTTGTATTGTTTATTTCACTTTTGTATAGTATCTACTTCACTTGCTTCGGCAATGTTAACATATGTTTCCCATGCCAATAAAGCCCCTTGAATTGAATTGAATTGAGAGAGAGAGAGCAAACGAGAGAGAGGGTGAGCGAATGAGAGAGAGAGAGAACCAATGCCCAGGTCAGCTTCCTCCCAGTATGGGTGAACCATTAGCAGCAGCTGTCTGAGACATCTGTCTGCTCCCATTACCATCACAGCTGGATGACTCGGAGTGTGTGTATGTGTGACGCACCCGGGTCCCTCTGTCTGAACGATGCATCTCCACTGCCTGCATCTCTTCTCTGAACAGCAGCTGAGCAGAACAGGCCTCCTCCCAGCAGGTTCAAACCCAGGTTACAGTGGTGTAGTGCTGCTGCTAGTCACTATATGGACCCGCCAAGGGAGAGCGAAGAGGAATGATAAAAATAGCAAATGGATTCGACGTTATGTTGAATGGTGGTACATTTTGCAAGGCAACTGGGAATCCAATTGCCTTATGAATGATTTGTTAGAGCTCAATTATTAAGGAGTCTTCTGGAGAGATCCTATGAGCTGTTCTGCTTAGTTCAGACACCAGAAGGCTACTTGTGCATGTAGTAACTGTATAGATGTTTCCCCTGGCAGGGCTCCAGTGACTATGAGATCTGTTAATCGGATGCCTCCCAACTACTGGCGCTCACAATCAGGGATTTCATCAGGACCATACAGGCTGATTAATTAATTATTGAAAGCTAATTCTTGCCTTCACTTTGCATTAGGATCTGTTTTTGAATTATGATCATTATAATCATGCTAGGCTTTTAACATATAGTTATTTAATGGTGTTACATCATGTCAGGTTTTTGTCAAGTGTCCAATGTACTGCAGTTTGTACCCACTCAACACCTCAAGGCCTTTTATCAATACATGTCTGAGTTAATTATTATTTGTCTTTAGTCTATTTGTCTTTACTTTCACCATACCAAAATGAGCCTGTATTATTTAGATAAAGCGCTGATAAACTGGAACCACAGTAAAGCCTGAGTAGATCTTCTTCAGCTGTTTAGGAACAGACTAAAGTGGAGGACAAGAGAGAGGCTACATCCCAAATGGAACCTTATTTTCTGTATAGTGCACTGCTTTTGACCAAAGCCCTATGAGGGTTCTGGTAAAAAAAAATAAAAAAAAAAATAGTGCACTACTTAGGGAAGAGGGTGTCATTTAGGACGCATTCTCTGAGAGAAATCTCGCCTCTGACGACATGGGACAGGGCCATTCCAAGATATTAGCCTTGTTTAGCCTGTGGTGCCACTGTTTCAATGTTCAATGTTTTTGCTGTTTTCAATGGATCAGGCTTGAGGCGAGGGAGGGAGAAGAAATATGCACAGCTCGTGTGGAGATCACGCCCCCAACAAATAGACCTCATAAAGGAAATCTATAAGATTCCGAGGGGCTACATTAATTTTCATTACAGAGGTTGTCTCTGTGCATTAACTGCACTGCGTAGGTGTGTAGGGGGTGTTGGGAGAGGAGAGTGTGAAGAGGAGGAGGGGAGGGGAGGGGAGGAAGGGAGAGGAGAGGGTGGCTCATCCCTATATTCTCTGTTTTACACCTTTTGCCATTTTCTGCACCCTCTCTGAGAAATTCATCTTAATCACTGAATGGGAAGCATAATTGCATTTTTGGGTCAGCCAGATGGTACCTTTGTTGAGGAGATTAATTACCACACCGGACAACATTAATAAAGCAAATATTTGATGAGGAAATGCAATTTGCCAAAGTGAATGCATGGGCTCTGTAAACAGGTGAGATGCAGGCTAGAGTCTGCAGATAACCTGAGGGTAGATCATATTTTATTTGTTTAGAAGAGTAGAGCTGGCCAGAGAGAGAGCACGGTGGAAGAGAAAGCACGGTGGAAGAGAGAGCACAGTGGAAGAGAGAGCACGGTGGAAGAGAGAGCACGGTGGAAGAGAGAGCACGTGGAAGAGAGAGCACGGTGGAAGAGAGAGCACGGTGGAAGAGAGAGCACGGTGGAAGAGAGAGCACGGTGGAAGAGAGAGCACGGTGGAAGAGAGAGCACGGTGGAAGAGAGAGCACGGTGGAAGAGAGAGCACGTGGAAGAGAGAGCACGGTGGAAGAGAGAGCACGGTGGAAGAGAGAGCACGTGGAAGAGAGAGCACGGTGGAAGAGAGAGCACGGTGGAAGAGAGAGCACGGTGGACAAGGAAACGGCCTTTCATGCACCTGGCTGGTACCACAAAGGGCAGCTTAGTCTTACCCAGGACAGAAGAGACTGCTTTCTCATTTTCTCAGTGTACTTATTTACAAAATACACTTCTTTTCAGGATTGTATCAACATTAATAACTGCAGTAGCCGTTTCCTGCAGTCAAATGACCTAGTAGCCTCATGGGTGGACTGTTATTCATTTTTTTCATAATTAATCAACATTGTTTAAAAAACCTGCAGAAAATCCAAATTTGGGGGGGGGATACAAACACTAAACTGAATACATTTCGACTTTATATCTGATATTGTACAGGTGTCTTCTTTTTTTAAAGACAATATGTCACACCCTGTTTCACCTGTTCCTGTGACTGTCTCCACCCCCTCCAGGTGTTGCTTATTTTCCCCAGTGTATTCATCTCTGTTTCCTGTCTCTCTGTGCCAGTTCGTCTTGTATGTTTCCAAGTCAACCAGCGGTTTTCCCGTTCTCCTGCAATTTGCATTCTCCATTGTCTAGTCCTCCCGGTTTTGACCCTTGCCTGTTTCTGGACTTTGTAACCCACCTACCTGTCTTGACCATGAGCACATCTGCCACTCTGTACCTCCTGGACTCTGATCTGGTTTTGACCTTTTTACCTCGATACCTGGAGTTGGTACCCTGACTCTTCTCCAGATACGTCAACAGCGGCAGACAAACACCTGGACAGAAGGTACGCTGACCTCCTGCTCTTGTTCCGGGAAGAGTGGAGGCTGATACCCCATGGAGCACTCGAAAGGGGAGACTCCCGTGGCAGAACTGTGAAGGGTGTTCCGGGCATACTCCACCCAGACCAGTTGACGGCTCCAGGTAGTGGGGTTGGTTGAGACCAGGCACCCTAAGGTGGTCTCCATGTCTTGGTTGGTTTAATCCGACTGTTAGATTGGGGATGGAATGTGAAAGACAGGCTGGCCGACGACCCAATAAGGGTGCAGAATCCCTTCCAGAAGTGAGACGAGAACACTGATTGGAGTCCATGTCTACCGAGAGTCCAAGGATCCGGAAGACATGCTGCACCATAAACTGGACCGTCTCCTTGGCAGAAGGTAGTTTGGTGAGGGGGATGAAACTGGTGGCCTTGGAGAACCGGTCGACTACCATTAGAATGACAGTGTTCCCATCAGACGGAGGGAGCCCAGTGACAATGTCCAGAGATGTATGAGACCAGCGATGATGAGGGACCGGTAGTGACTGAAGGAAGCCAGAAGGAGCTTGATGTGGAGTCTTGTTCTGAGCACACATTGTGCATGCAGGGAAGAATGCAGAGACGTCAGGAACCATTGTGGGCCACCAGAAACGTTGTCGGAGGAAGGCTAGTGTACGATGGGACCCTGGATGACAGGTCAGCCTGGAGAAATGAGCCCATTCCAGGACCGGACTAGATTAGGGACAAACAGCCAGTTAGCCTGGCCCCCTTCAGGTCCAGGCTGGGAGCGTGGTGCCTCACGGACCAGGTTCTCAATACCCCAATCCACAGAGGTCAAGTGTGTGGCAGAAGAACTGTATAGGCGGGAGAGGGCGTCAGGCTTCACATTCTTTGACCCTGGGCAGTAGGAGATGGTTTTGTTAAATCTCGTAAACAGGAGGGCCCACCAGCCCTAACTGGAGTTGCGGTGCTTGGCTTTATGGAGATATTCCAGGTTTTTACGGTCAGTCCAGACCAGGAATGGCTGTTCTGCTCCTTCCAGCCAGTGCCTCCACTCCTCCAAACGCCATCTTCACCTCCAGGGGTTCTTGGTTGCCAACATCGTAGTTCCTTTCAGCAGGATTGAGACGATGGAACAGTTATGAAACTTCTGGTACTGGGCAGATCGCTGGAGCAAAATGGCCCACACTCAAATGTATTTATAAAGCCCTTCTAACATCAGCTGATGTCACAAAGTGCTGTACAGAAACCCAGCCTAAAACCCCAAACAGCAAGCAATTCAGGTGTAGAAGCACGATGGCTAGGAAAAACTCCCTAGAAAGGCCAGAACCTAGGAAGAAACCTAGAGAGGAACCAGGCTGTGAGGGGTGGCCAGTCCTCTTCTGGCTGTGCCGGGTGGAGATTATAACAGAACATGGCCCAGATGTTCAAATGTTCATAGATGACCAGCAGGGTCAAATAACCAGTAACCAGTAACCAGTAAGCCAATGACTCAGCCCCTGTAATATGGTTAGAGGCAGAGAATCCCAGTGGAGAGAGGGGAACCGGCCAGGCAGAGACAGCAAAGGCAGTTCGTTGCGCCAGTGCCTTTCCGTTCACCTTCACACTCCTGGACCAAACTACTCAATCATAGGACCTACTGAAGAGATACTTTCACCTTTCCAGGATCCATCTGTAAAAGCAGAGATGTGAGTTCCACCGCTCTACAATCACCATTGCCTTCAGCAATGACATATCCCAGAAAGGTGATTGTAGAGCGGTGGAACTCATATCTCGGCTTTCACGAACAGTTGGCTCTCCAGGAGTCACTGAAGGACCTGTCTGACATGAAGAGCATGTTCTTGTGCAGATCGGGAAAAAAACAGGATGACGTCAAGGTACACAAACACGAACCGGTTTAGCTTGTCCCGAAGCACACTATTGACCAAAACCCGGAAAACAGCAGAGCGTTGGTGAGTCCAAATGGCATGACCTGGTACTCATGTCCACTGGCTGTGTTGAAGGCTCCACTTATCCCCCTCGCATAGCCAAACCAGGTGGTAGCACGTGCCTTACTGAACACTTCCAGGAGGGCATGGTATTCTGCGGGGATAGTAGAGACATCCACAGTCATACTAACATCCTGAGGGAGATGACTTGGAGAAGGCTGTGCTGCTTGAAGGCAGTGGGAATGGCAAAATGGGCTCCAACCCAGGATGGAGGTTGTCGTCCAATCAATCATCGGATTGTGCTTTTGAAGCCAGGAAAATCCCAAAACAACCGGAACATGGGGAGATGCAATGAGAGGAACTGATTGTCTCACTGTGGCTACCAGAAACCCGTAATTGAACGGGCAGAGTACTATGGGTGACTTCCCCTATAGAGCGGCCGTCCAGTGCCCTAGCATCCATGGGCACAGAGAGAGGCTGGGTGGGAATACCAAGCTCCGAAGCTATCATGGCATCCATGAGACATTCAGCCACAGAGTCAATGAGCACTCAGAAATAATAGCACAAGAGCAGGAAGGGGTGTGTGGGTGATGGGAATTAGGGAACTCCCAGTCTGACTCACCATAGTACATAGTACGCCATAGCGGGTGTACAAGTGTGCCCTAGACCCTAGACCAGAGCTCCTCGCACTCTTGCTTTCCCTTAGGCGTCCAGCAATTTTAATGGTAAGGGTGATAAGGGAGTCGAGATCCATCGGCAATTCCCGAGCAGCTAGCTCATCCTTTAACTCCTCAGATAATCCGTGCAGAAAAATATCAAAAAGAGACTCCGGATTCCAGGCACTCTCGGCAGCATGCGAAAATCAACCGCGTAGTCTGCCACACTATGGGAGTTGACGTAAGTCAAGTAGTTTACTGGCTGCCTTTCTCCCAGAAACCGTAGACTCAAATACCTTTCTCACTTCTGCCATGAATTCCTCCAGATGACAGATTGTTGTTCCCAAACTGCCGTAGCCCAGGAGAGCACCCTTCCCGACATTAGTGTAATAATATACACTATCTTCGATCTGTCTGAAGGAAACAAAGATGGCTGTAGCTCAGAAATAAGCAAGCACTTAGATAAGAAGCACTTAGAAAGAGAGGTGGTAAGTTGGGTTCTTGGGGAGCCAGGATAGACTGTACAAACTCACCCCAGATAGGAGAATAATTACCGTGTCATTCGGGTTTTTCAGTGGTGGCAGGCAGACTCTGAGCTAACTCCCTGATTTGCTCCATAATAGCCTTTAACCCATGGTGGTGGCATTCCGTCAAGGAACTGAGCCCTTCCAAAAGGTCCTGTAGCAACTCCTGATGTCTCCCAATGGTGGCTCCCTGCAGGGAGACAGCGTGACGGAGCTGGTCCAAGTCTGCTGGGTCTGTCATGGCCAGTTCTTCCTATCAAGGCACAAGGCGAGACCCAGATGCAGACACAGGAGGCAGATGGTTGGAGTCTTACAATATCTAATAATCAAAAGGGGTAGAATGGTCGTGGACAGGCAAAAAGGTAAAAACCATCTATCTTTTCATTTTGTTTTTTATTAGTCCACTGTTGATGCAGTCCTAAAATGTTTTACATGTCAGAAATCAAAATACAGAACGTGATAATGTATGAGGTGTTTTCTGTATTTTGAAAGCTTGAAAAGTTCATTTCTGACATGCAAAACATTTCCGGACTGTATCAACAGTGGACTAATTTTAAAAAACACCAAAGATAGTTTTGAGTGGTATTTCCTTTCAGGAAGATATTGATGATCAATACGGAGGTTGCCATAGGGAGGCACCTCTTTCAGGTGTCTAAAGAGTAAATGGTTTCCTAAGCAGTCTATGTGATGCTGTACTTACTTACATTCATGACTGACCCACAGTGTGTGGGTCCCAAATAGAACCATGTTCCCTATACACTGCCATAGGGCTCTGGTCAAAAGTTGTGCACTATATAGGAAATAGGGTGCCATTTGGAATGCGAACAAGATGTGTCTGTTTTGACCCCTCTTAGAGCTGTAAGCCAACATGATAGTTGCCCTTTCCTTCTTAATGAATGTGGCCAGACATTTAACTAAAAGCAGAACAGAATTACTAACCATCAAAGAGAACTATAGAGTGCTGATGCTGCAGGTGATAATTCATTTCCAGAGCGTTATCTGCATTAAAACTGAAATGTATGTCCCTTAGAATGGGAATGAATGCATCATGTAGACTAGTTCAGATTGTAGTTAAAGGGCTTTAATACCTATGTGTTGGTAAAGCACATGTTACAGACAAAATAAGCAACCCTTTTGAAGCCCAATGCTTTAAATAAAATATACCTTTATTAGAATAAAGATAATAATAAAGAATAATTATTACGCAGTAACATGTTATTACACTCATCTTAATGGAAAATGTACAGTATATTGACACTGGTATTAAAGCAACCTAAAGTAACTGGTATAAAACCATCCTCAGGTTAACAAAATACAACTGTGTTGTAAAGGCAAAGGGGACTAGGGACTAGGGACAGACCTTCTCTCCTATAGACCTGAGTAGCTAGTTATCTCCTCAAGGTCACTTTATGTCCCTCTCTCCATGGGGCTCCTCCTCTCACACTGGGTCTGCAATCAGGAGCCTCCTCTCCTCTCCTCTCCTCTCCTCTCTTCTCTTCTCTTCTCCCCTCCCATCCTCTTCCCTACTTTCCTCTCCACTTCTCTTCTCTCCTCTCCTCTCCTATAACCTCCTCTGTTCTCCTTTCCTCTTCGCTTCCCTCCTCTCCTCTTCTCTCTGGACAGCTACATATCGCCACTCCAACACCCCAGGCTTTACAACCTCACTCTAATTAAAACCAATGTTTCAGTTGTTGGCTAATCTATAGGCTATTGCAGACTGAACCGCCATCACTGATTGGTCTGGCCATTTCAAAGACCCTGGGAAAGGCAAACTAATTATTTTTGAAGGGTGACCTTTATCGGAAGAGTGGGAAGAAATCAGTCTTTGCGGTATACCTGACTAGATGTTTTACCTGTCCATACCAACAACGGATCTATGCAACCACCATTGATGTGCAGCTTTTACTGTGCGTATAGAGAACACTCTTTTATGTTGCTTACTTAATCGTACAAGACTCGTAGTTTAAATTGACTCAAAACAGTACAAATGGAATGTTTGAAGTCATAGCTCAAAGGAATACTTTTTTTTCATGTGTGATGGAATTCCACATGCTGCAATCTACTGTAGATTACGCTTCCTTTATAATGGGTCATCAAAAACAACAGGGAGCCGAATGACAGGTGGATAATTTTTTTAAAGACTCTATATACTGTACACTGTATAACCAGAGGTTGGAGGGAAGTATTGAGGTGTTGTCTTTCCAACTGCACCTCAGTTATAAGTAACTATTTGATTTAGTGGTAGAGAGTTCCCCTCTCTCCACTGGGATTCTCTGCCTCTAACCCTATTACAGGGGCTGAGTCACTGTCTTACTAGTGCTCTTCCATGTCGTCCCTAGGAGGGGTGCATCACTTCTTGAGTGGATTGAGTCACTGACGTGATCTTCCTGTCTGGGTTGGCGCCCCCCCCCCCCCTGGGTTGTGCCATGGTGAAGATCTTCGTGGGCTATTCTCAGCCTTGTCTCAGGATGGTAAGTTTGTGGTTGAAGATATCCCTCTAGTGGTGTGGGAGATAGTGCTTTGGCAAAGTGGGTGAGGTTATATCCTGCCTGTTTGGCCCTGTCCGGGGATATCGTCGAATGGGGCCACAGTGTCTCCCGACCATTCCTGTCTCAGTTTCCAGTATTTATGCTGCAGTAGTTTATGTGACGGGGGGCTAGAGTCAGTGTTATTTCTGGAGTATTTCTCTTGTCTTATCCGTTGTCCTGTGTGAATTTAAGTATCTCTCTAATTCACTTTCTTTCTCTCTCTCTTTCTTTCTTTCTCTCTTTCTCTCTCTCAGAGGACCTGAACTCTAGAACCATGCCTCAGACTACCTGGCCTGATGACTCCTTGCTGTCCCCAGTCCACCTGGCCGTGCTGCCGCTCCAGTTTCAACTGTTCCGCCTGCGACTATGGATCCCTGACCTGTTCACCGGACGTGCTACCTATCCCAGACATGCTGTTTTCAACTCTCTAGAGACAGCAGGAGCGGTAGAGATACTCTGAATGAACGGATATAACAAGCCAACTAACATTTACAACTGAGGCGCTAACCTGTTGCACCCTCAACAACCACTGTGATTATTATTATTTGACCCTGCTGGTCGTCTATGAACTTTTGAACATCTTGGCCATGTTCTGTTATAATCTCCACCTGGCACAGCCAGAAGAGGACTGGCCACCCCTCATAGCCTGGTTCCTCTCTAGATTTCTTCCTGTGTCCTTTCTAGGTAGTTTTTCCTAGCCACCGTGCATCCACACCTGCAATGCCTGCTGTTTGGGGTTTTAGGCTGGGTTTCTGTACAGCACTTTGAGATATCAGCTGATGTAAGAAGGGCTTTATAAATAAATTGGATTTGAATTGATCTGATTTGAAGAGCAATATTGCTTACTTTTCTGTGGTCCTCCACAGAAATGTTCAGTCAGGCACTCACCTGGGACTCCTCTTTGGGGTCCTGGATCCACACCATCATTGAGGTGCCTCGGGCGCTCGGTGCAGCAGTGGAAAATAAAGGAAAAAGAGAGAAACTATCGCCTTATACGGATCTTACTTTGATCACTCTTTTGTCACTGAAAATTTTTCTGCATAGAAGGAAATGTTAACTTTTTTGTTTATTCGAATTCAAAAGGCTTCTAAAATGTGTAATTTTTTTATTTGAAAAATGTATCAACCCCTACAAAAAAAGTCAATTAATTATAATCCACATTTCCTGTTGCTTCAGGATTATTTCCTGTAGTAGCAAACTGGCTCAAATAAAGATCCAACATCTATTGGAAGAAAATTCCCTGTCTCCTATTTCCTTGTGTGTCAATAAATGGGTCTGATTCAGGCTCAGTATTAAATCACCTTTGGGGTCCTGAGCAAACCTGGTGGAGAGCCTGTCTCACCTTGCCTTTGTTCAGCCAAACACCTGCGATAACAGAAAGCGTTACACTGAGGGAAGCATGCCCCAATCTCACCATGGGGCTTTTTCCCATCTTCTTTTCTTTTTCATCCACATTGTGTCTGGCCTTTTGTAGGGTTCTGATAGAAAGAGCACTTTCCACACAAAGACTCTCCACATTGTTGTACAGTGACAACAAATGAGTCTTTTGTGAATGGACTGAAGGTGCTCTTTCATTATGGTGAGGGAAGAAAGAGAAATCTTCCTTCCTGGTTCCAGGTGTGGTCCCAGTAAACCTTGTCAAACCGTGTTGATTGTGTTATGTGACAATATGTTTCTATTGCTCCCATGTGTTTACATCAGGGATGACAACACATTGCTTGTGCAATCATAGCTTTGATTAGATTGTAAATGACAGCATCAGGCAATTTATCATAAACTGTCTACTTGTAAGCTATCATTATAGCATTTTGTGGCAGTACAATGTATGGTTCAAGCTAATTGCAAATAGGAACCGCACCACACTAAATCCCCATAAGGGTATCAAATTCATAACTGAGAATACCCGAGTTTCCCCTCATTCATTTTGCAGACATCAGAGACAATGTATCATGTCCACGGTATAACTGTGTATACAGAGGGGGAACTATCTACTTTTTGGACACATACTGACCTCTACTGGAGTCACAATATGACCTCTGCTGGAGTCACAATATGACCTCTGCTGGAGTCACAATATGACCTCTGCTGGAGTCACACTGTGACCTCTGCTGGAGTCACACTGTGACCTCTGCTGGAGTCACACTGTGACCTCTGCTGGAGTCACACGTGACCTCTAATGGAGTCACACAATATGACCTCTACTGGAGTCACACTGTGACCTCTACTGGAGTCACACTATGACCTCTACTGGAGTCACAATAAGACCTCTACTGGAGTCACACAATAAGACCTCTACTGGAGTCACAATAAGACCTCTACTGGAGTCACAATATGACCTCTACTGGAGTCACACCATAAGACCTCTACTGGAGTCACACCATAAGACCTCTACTGGAGTCACAATGAGACCTCTACTTGAGTCACAATATGACCTCAACTGGAGTCACACAATAAGACCTCTACTGGAGTCACAATAAGATCTCTACTGGAGTCACAATATGACCTCTACTGGAGTCACAATATGACCTCACTGGAGTCACAATAAGACCTCTACTGGAGTCACACAATAAGACCTCAACTGGAGTCAGTCACAGTCACAATAAGACCTCTCTACTGGAGTCACAATAAGACCTCTACTGGAGTCACAATAAGACCTCTACTGGAGTCACACAATAAGACCTCAACTGGAGTCACACAATAAGACCTCTACTGGAGTCACAATAAGACCTCTACTGGAGTCACAATAAGACCTCTACTGGAGTCACAATAAGACCTCTACTGGAGTCACAACAAGACCTCTACTGGAGTCACAATATGACCTCTACTGGAGTCACACTGTGACCTCTACTGGAGTCACAATAAGACCTCTACTGGAGTCACAATAAGACCTCTACTGGAGTCACAATGTGACCTCTACTGGAGTCACAATAAGACCTCTACTGGAGTCACAATAAGACCTCTACTGGAGTCACAATAAGACCTCTACTGGAGTCACAACAAGACCTCTACTGGAGTCACAATATGACCTCTACTGGAGTCACAATGTGAACTCTACTGGAGTCACAATATGACCTCTACTGGAGTCACAATAAGACCTCTACTGGAGTCACAATATGACCTCTACTGGAGTCACAATGTGACCTCTACTGGAGTCACAATAGGACCTCTACTGGAGTCACAATGACCTCTACTGGAGTCACACCATAAGATCTCTACTGGAGTCACACCATAAGATCTCTACTGGAGTCACACCATGACCTCTACTGGAGTCACAATATGACCTCTACTGGAGTCACAATATGACCTCTACTGGAGTCACAATATGACCTCTACTGGAGTCACAATGACCTCTACTGGAGTCACAATGACCTCTACTGGAGTCACAATGACCTCTACTGGAGTCACACAATGACCTCTACTGGAGTCACACAATGACCTCTCCTGGAGTCACACAATGACCTCTCCTGGAGTCACACAATGACCTCTCCTGGAGTCACACAATGACCTCTCCTGGAGTAACACAATGACCTCTCCTGGAGTAACACAATGACCTCTCCTGGAGTAACACAATGACCTCTACTGGAGTAACACAATGACCTCTACTGGAGTAACACAATGACCTCTACTGGAGTAACACAATGACCTCTCCTGGAGTAACACAATGACCTCTCCTGGAGTCACACAATGATCTCTACTGGAGTAACACAATGACCTCTCCTGGAGTAACACAATGACCTCTACTGGAGTCACACTATGACCTCTACTGGAGTCACACTATGACCTCTACTGGAGTCACACTATGACCTCTACTGGAGTCACACTATGACCTCTACTGGAGTCACACTATGACCTCTACTGGAGTCACACTATGACCTCTACTGGAGTCACACCATAAGACCTCTACTGAGTCACACTATTGGAGTCACACTATAACCTCTACTGGAGTCACACTATGACCTCTACTGGAGTCACACTTTGACCTCTACTGGAGTCACACTGTGACCTCTACTGGAGTCACACTGTGACCTCTCCTGGAGAAACACAATGACCTCTCCTGGAGTAACACAATGACCTCTACTGGAGTAACACAATGGCCTCTCCTGGAGTAACACAATGACCTCTTCTGGAGGAACACAATGACCTCTACTGGAGTAACACAATGACCTCTCCTGGAGTAACACAATGACCTCTCCTGGAGTAACACAATGATCTCTACTGGAGTAACACAATGACCTATCCTGGAGAAACACAATGGCCTCTACTGGAGTCACACCGTGACTGCTGCTGGAGTCACACTATGACCTCTGCTGGAGTCACACTATGACCTCTACTGGAGTAAAACCATAACATTTACTGGAGTCAAACCATGACCATGGAAAACAATGGCCTCAGATGTTGACCTGCTTGAGCTCTTTAGTGTGCTTGAAGACCATTTCTGTAACTTTACCCAAATTGTAATCTCTGGTGGAGGTGTTTTGCTCGTTCTTCATATAAACAGCTATTTCAACAGGATAGTGTTGATTTGAATAAGTGATTTGATGATGCTTCTAAAAAAGCTTAATAGTAACTTATGGTCCTGTGTGGCTCAGTTGGTAGAGCATGGCACTTGTGGGGTGTGGGTTCAATTCCCACAAGGAACCAGTAGGAAAATGTACCGTTGACATAAGTATTTAGACCCTTTACTCAGTTCTTTGTTGAAGTACTTTTGGCAGCGATTACAGCCTCGAGGCTTCGTGGGTATGACACTAGAAACTTGGCACACCTCTATTTGGGGAGTTCCTCCCGTTCTTCTCTGCAGATCCTCTCAAGCTCTGTCAGGTTGGATGGGGAGCGTTGCTGCACAGCTATTTTCAGGTCTCTCCAGAGATGTTTGATCAGGTTTACGCCTGGACTCTGGCTGGGCCACTCAAACACATTCAGCCACTTCTGTGTTGTCTTGGCTGTGTGCTTAGGGTCGTTGTCTTGTTGGAAGGTGAACCTTCAACCCAGTCTGAGGTCCTGAGAGCTCGGGAGCAGGTTTTCATCAAGGATCTCTCTGTGCTTTGTTCCATTCATCTTTGCCTTGATCCTGACTAGTCTCCCAGTCCTTGTCGCTGAAAACATCCCCACAGCATGATGCTGCCACCATCATGCTTCACCGTAGGGATGGTGCCAGGTTTCCTCCAGATGTGACACTTGGCATTCAGGCCAAAGAGTTCAATCTTGGTTTCATCAGACCAGAGAATCTTGTTTCCCATGGTCAGAGTCTTTAGATGCCTTTTGGCAAGCTCCAAGCGGGCTGCCATGTGCCTTTTACTGAGAACTGGCTTCCGTCTGGCCACTCTAACATAATGGCCTGTTTGGTGGAGTGCTGCAGAGATGGTTGTCCTTCTGGAAGGTTCTTCAATCTCCACAGAGGAACTCTAGAGCTCTGTCAGAGTGACCATCAGATTTTTGGTCACCTCCATGACTTAGGCCCTTCTCCCCCGATTGCTCAGTTTGGCCAGGTGGCCAGGTCTAGAAAGAGTCTTGGTGGTTCCAAACTTTTTATATTTAAGAATGATGGAGGCCACTGTGTTCTTGGGGACCTTCAATGCTGAATAAATGTTTTGGTACCCTTCCCCAGATCTGTGCCTCAACACAATCCTGTCTCTGCGCTCTACGGACAATTCCTTCAACCTCATGGCTTGGTTTTTGCTTTGACCTGCACTGTCAACTGTGGGTCCTTATATAGACAGCCGCGTGCCTTTCCAAATCATGTCCACAGGTGAACTCCAATCAAGTTTTAGAAACATCTTTAAGGATGATCCATGGAAACAGGATGCACCTGAGCTCAATTTCGAGTCTCATAGCAAATGGTCTGAATACGAATGTAAATAAGGTATTTCTGTTTTACACTTTTTATAAATTTGCTAAAATGTATAAAAAACCCGTTTTCACTTTGTCATGATGGGTTATTGTGTGTAGATTGCTGAGGATTTTTTGTATTTAATCCACTTTAAAATAAGGCTGTAATGTAATAAAATGTGGAAAAAGTCAAGGGGTCTGAATACTTTCTGAATGCACTGTATGCATTGTATGCATCGCTCTGGATAAGAACTTCTGCTAAATTACCGTAAATGTAAGATGTACTTATTTGTCACAGCTTGGCTTCTCCCCTCTTCCCGTCTCAAACTGTCGTCTCCCACACTGTTATGATTGTCCGGAAATCTCCTCCGGCAGAATTTGGAGAGTGCAATCCGTGGCATTGGTGGTGAAGGTCAGGGAGCGTGGCAACCTGCAGAGACATGATCCCGATGACAGTAGTCATAAATCTCCCACCATCACACAGGGCCATGCAACCGCCGCATGGCTCCAAGCTGGAAACGCCAGCTTGAGATAAGAGCATGGTTATTACCGTCCTGACCCTCCTACCTCCCCTTCAACTCCCTCTCTCTTCCCTGTCCCTTCTCTCTCCCCCTCTCTCCACCACGTACCTCTCCTCCTATCCTCTCTGTCTGCATCCCTATGGGCCCTGGTCAAAAGTAGTGCACTATATAAGGAATAGGATGCCATTTTGGACACAGGCTTTCTTTGTGGATGTGTGTGGATGGTAAGTCTTGACACTGAGCTGTGATAGGGAAGGCATCACTCTGACAGCCCCTTACACTCCCTCTAATGAAGTCACTGGGAACGCAGCTTTTCAATTAGACATGTCCAGGGGATTGGCTAAATATGGTTAATTTGATGGACGGTTGGTTTACAATGGATGCTGAAATGTGGTTTGGAAAAATATACCCCAACACCTGTAAAAGTGAATACGATGTTAACAGGTCTGGTACCACATGTACTAGAGTGATGGACAGAGAAAAGTGTGGACAAAAAAAAGACATGCCCATGATCCAAAGCATACCACCTCATCCGTGAAACATGGTGGAGGGGGTGTTATGGCTTGGGTCTGTATGGCTGCCAGTGGAACAGGCTCACTTGTCTTCATTGATGATGTGACTGCAGACAGAAGTAGAATAATGAATTCTGAAGTCTATAGAAATATTTTATCTGCTCAAATTAAACCGAATGCCTCCAAACTCATTGGACAGCACTTCATCACACAACAAGACAATGACCCTAAACATACTGCGAGACTGAGGAGACTGAGGCCATAAGTCCCCGAAACAAGCAGGAACTGAAGATGACTGCAGTACAGGCCTGGCAGAGCATCACCAGGGAAGACACCCAGCGTCTGGTGATGGCGACGCATCGCAGACTTCAAGCAGTCATTGCATGCAAAGGATATGCGACCAAATATTAACAATGATTACTTTATTCTACATTATTTTAAACTGTCCAATGTTTTTTGATGCCCGAAAATGGGGGGGACTATAATTTCTAAACGGTTCATCCGATATGTATGAAAATACCCTCAAATTAAAGCTGACAGTCTGCACTTCACCCTCATTGTCATTGTATCCTCATTGTATCCATTGTCATTGTATTCAAACTCAAAGTGCTAGAGTACAGAACCAAAATAACAAATAAATGGTCACTGTCCAATGAATTATGGTGCTCACTGTATATAAAAAAACAGTGAGAAGCAGCAGTGTAAAAACAAACGAGGGGGGACAATGTAAATAGTCTGGGTAGCCATTTAATTGGCTGATCAGCAGTCTTATGGCTTAGGGGGTAGAAGCTGTTAAGAAGCCTTTTGGACCTAGACATGGCGCTTGCCGTGCAATAGCAGAGAGAACAGTCTATGACTTGGGTGATGGAGACCTTTACAAATTTTGGTGCCATCCTCTGACACCGCCTGGTATAGAGGTCCTGGATGGCAGGAAGCTTGGCCCTAAATCTACCCAGACCTGTGTGCCGAACTGCTAAAACAGAGGGTGACTTACAATGAGGAGAGATCCCAGCCACGCAAGCTAAATCTGAGATGCGGCTTCATCCACCCAGCAAAACTCATCTTGACCTTCCAGAACACAGCACACACATTCTCCACTGCCAACGAAGCTAAATACTTTTTCGAGAATCACTTCAAACCCAACAAACAAAGGAACGAGTTGACAGATGAAACCCCATTATGACTGGCTCAATATCCAGGTATGCTAACCATGCACAATCACGCAGCCTAGCCTATGGCTATGATGCTGCCCTCAGCATAAGACAATGATGAGGACGCCCCCTCAAGTGGGTACAAGGAACATTATTACTATTATTGCTGAGTATTGGACTTGTTATTATTATATTGCCTATGGTCGTAACGTCTGCTTCCAGCTCACACTCTCAAACACATACAGTGGGGCAAAAAAGTATATAGTCAGCCACCAATTGTGCAAGTTCTCCCACTTAAAAAGATGAGAGAGGCCTGTAATTTTCATCATAGGTACACTTCAACTATGACAGACAAAATGAGGGAAATAAATCCAGAAAATCACATTGTAGGATTTTTTTATGAATTTATTTGCAAATTATGGTGGAAAATAAGTATTTGGTCAATAGCAACATTTTATGTCAATACTTTGTTATATACCCTTTGTTGGCAATGACAGAGGTCAAACGTTTTCTGTAAGTCTTCACAAGGTTTTCACACACTGTTGCTGGTATTTTGGCCCATTCCTCCATGCAGATCTCCTCTAGAGCAGTGATGTTTTGGGGCTGTTGCTGGGCAACACGGACTTTCAACTCCCTCCAAAGATTTTCTATGGGGTTGAGATCTGGAGACTGGCTAGGCCACTAAAGGACATTGAAATGCTTCTTACGAAGCCACTCGTTCATTGCCCGGGCGGTTTGTTTGGGATCATTGCATGCTGAAAGACCCAGCCACGTTTCATCTTCAATGCCCTTGCTGATGTAAGGGAACACCCCCCTGAAATGTTCAAAAATGAATGGGAAGTCATTGGCACTGGATAAACCATATACACGGTGTCCAATACCACTCAATTCGGCGTCGTTTCATTCAAAGTTGATTGCAAATGCCATATGGCAAATGCCAAGTGTAACACTTTAAAATCCAACAGATGGCGAGTGCGCTCCACTGTGGTTTTTCATATTGCAAATGTAACACAAGTCAACATCCAAAAGTAAAATTTTGAAAAACTGAACATTTTTTCAAAAAATTATCACCCCCTTAAAAAAGTGCTTTCTGTATCATCTTTCTGTATCAACACACATTAGTCATATTTTATTATCATCATTTTTTAAATATTTTTTTACTTGTGCATAAGGCACATGTTTTGTCCATTTGCAATATGATTTCATAGGAAGTCAAAAGTCGAAAATGTGAACTTTTTTTCAAAAACTTATCACTCCTATGGCTGCGGTCCCTGTACAGGGATCAAAATCAGTGGAAATTCCAGAGCGCCAACTAATAGTACTCGATACAACTCAAACTTTCATTAAAACACACATGCAGGGTACTCAATTAAAGCTACACTCTTTTTTTTCGATTAAATCGGTCCATGTATACCCAAAATGTCCATTTATGAACACCGTCAGATCCAGGAAAAAACTCTGTTTCAAAACGCAACGTCATTTTTTAAAATTAAAAAAGTTGCCTATAAACATTGACAAAACACTTCAAACTACTTTTGTAATCCAACTTTAGGTATTAGTAAACGTATTAATAATCGATCAAATTGATCACGGGGCGATCTGTATTCAATAGCAGCAAGTCTTGAAATCATGGTCCATATTCTCCCTTTCATAACTTCCTCGGGTGTACTCGACGACAGGAAGTGCCTATTTCTCGGGATGAACTCGGGATGGCCGGGCAGTGATAGTGGTTCCTCTCCATCGCTCGTTGTGTTGATTTCATCATGTCCATTTGGTGATGTTTTTTCACTGTTGCAAATGGACTGTGCATTTCCAATATGGTTCAATGGGCATTTACCATCACGAATTTGTAATGCTCAAAAATCCTGCAGCAATGCGAAATTGACTGGCCCGATGAACTCGGGGTGGCTGGGCAGTGATTCTGTTTCCTCTCCATCGCTCGTTGGGGTTGATTTCAGAATGTCACTTTGGTGATGGCACCTCACTATTTAAACATATTTCAAATGGACAAAACTCACCAGCAAGTCACCGTCCATCAGTCAATTAGATATCATTCTGACACCACACCCACTTTTCCCAACTCATTTAGAAGTCAACTATCACATACTTCAGAGCTGGCCCAAAATTCACAGCGCCATCTGTTCAAACCATAATAAAAACGTAAAACACGTAGTTACGTTCTAGCTGCGGGTCCAGTTCTGACATTATGTGTAGGCCTAGCTGAGGCGACCCCGAATCTCAAATTTCGGCTCGATAGGTCATTTGGTGCCTGAGCAAGACCCTAATTGATGCTGAAAATCCACTTTTTTCCATGCCTTGCTCCTTGAATGAGCTATCGGACAGAAACGTTGGGGTCCGTCTATATGGGCTGAGGCGGTCGCAATGCACCTAGTCTGGCGACTCTGGGACATTTCTAAATGTCGGCATTTTCGTGATGCAAAAATGAATTGAAGTTATTGCAAACGTACGAGGCTGTTTCTCGGTCCGAGAACCTTCTAGAGACACGTAGCTTACCACGCGCTATCGACTTGAGGTCTAGAACAGGTTTCTAAAATGTCAGAACTCTAGGTCTGACGGTTCTTTTTTTAGCTCGAACAAAGGTAACTATTGCAGGCACTGTCTGTCTCTACGCACCACACTGTGTCCCTCTGTCCTAGCTGTGTGTGTGTGTGATTTTTTCTTGGAAATTTTATGGGAGAAATGACTGATTTACAGTTCATGGGGGTTGCCTAATCACACATATGAAGTTTTGGTTTTGGAAAGATCGGAGCTTTTTAACCCTCGAAACAGCACCTATGACACCATTTAAGGCACTTCTGGTTGGCACAGGAAGCTAGAAGTAAACACATATCCTGATTGGGGTATGTCTTTACAGAATCCTGAGTTTTAAGTGTTTACGTTAAGAACTGACCGATTTACACAGGGTTGAATGCATTATTTATCACAAACTGCTGGTTGGGTATGGAAAAACACTTTTAGGGTGATTTTAACAACTTCCGGTTGCTTCAGGAAGCTTAGAATTGACGCAGGTAGACCTCATAGCGTCCTGATAGACTGTCATTGGAGACAGGTTCATAAGGCATTCATAACCCACATAGGCTTCAGGTTGACTTTAGAGGAGCAGGCAATGCATTCCTATGGGGAGAGATGTCATTGTAATCTGTGAGATCAAAAAACTCTTATTAACTTCTCCGATATAGGGGGCGCTCTTTTAATTTTTGGATGAAAAACGTTCCTGTTTTAAACAAGATATTTTGTCACGAAAATATGCTCGACTACGCATATAATTGACAGCTTTGGAAAGAAAACACTCTGACGTTTCCAAAACTGCAAAGATATTGTCTGTGAGTGCCACAGAACTGATGTTACAGAAAAAACCCAGATAAAAATACAATCAGGAAGTGCCGCATTTTTTGAAACCGCCTCATGGCAATGACTTATATGGCTGTGGAGGAGCTAGGAGTCAGCTTACCTTTTCCACGTTTTCCCCAAGGTGTCTGCAGCATTGTGACGTATTTGTAGGCATATCATTGGAAGATTGACCCTAAGAGACTACATTTACCAGGTGGTCGCTTGGTGTCCTCCGTCGCAATTATTGCGTAATCTCCAGCTGCAGTATTTTTCCGTTTGTTTCTGATGAGAAGCCAACTGCCACCACTGATAGATTATCAAATAAATATGTGAAAAACACCTTGAGGATTGATTCTAAACAACGTTTGCCATGTTTCTGTCGATATTATGGAGCTAATTTGGAAAAGGCGTTGTAAGTGACTGCATTTTCGTTTTTTTTTTCTTAGCGAAACGTGATGAACAAAACGGAGCTATTTCTCTTACACAAATAATCTTTTTGGAAGAAATGAACATTTGCTATCTAACTGAGAGTCTCGTCATTGAAAACATCCGAAGTTCTTCAAAGGTAAATGATTTTATTTGAATGCTTTTCTTGTTTTTGTGAAAATGTTGCCTGCTGAATGCTATGCTATCAATACTCTTCCAAAAAAAAAATTTTACCTTTATTTTACTAGGCAAGTCAGTTAAGAACAAATTCTTATTTTCAATGACGGCCTAGGAACAGTGGGTTAACTGCCTGTTCAGGGGCAGAACGACAGATTTTGTACCTTGTCAGCTCAGGGATTTGAACTTGCAACCTTTCAGTTACTAGTCCAATGCTCTAACCACTAGGCTATACTGCCGCCCCAAATGCTTGTGTAGCTTTGGTAAAAGCATATTTTGAAAATCTGAGATGACAGTGTTGTTAACAAAAGGCTAAGCTTGTGTTTCAATGTATTTATTTCATTTCATTTGCGATTTTCATGAACAGGAAACGTTGCGTTATGGTAATGAGCTTGAGGCTATGATTATGCTCCCGGATACGGTACTTTGGTCCCAGCTCTCTGCAGGTCATTCACTAGGTCCCCCCGTGTGGTTCTGGGATTTTTGCTCACCGTTCTTGTGATCATTTTGACCCCACGGGGTGAGATCTTGCGTGGAGCCCCAGATCGAGGGAGATTATCAGTGGTCTTGTATGTCTTCCATTTCCTAATAATTGCTCCCACAGTTGAAAGCACAGCACAAAAACATGGCGTTCTGCATTAGCATCGAATAGCCCCCGTGATATGCAACTTTTCAGGGAAGTTAGGAACAAATATACACAGGCAGTTAGAAAAGCTAAGGCAAGCCTTTTCAAACAGAAATTTGCATCCTGTAGTACTAACTCAAAAAAGTTCTGGGACACTGTAAAGTCCATGGAGAATAAGAGCACCTCCTCCCAGCTGCCCACTGCTCTGAGGCTAGGAAACATTGTCACCGCCGATAAATCCACTATCATTGAGAATTTCAATAAGCATTTCTCTACATGGCTACCCTACCCATGTCAACTGCCCAGCACCCTCCACAGCAACCCGCCAAAGCCCCCACCATTTCTCCTTTACCCAATTCCAGATAGCCGATGTTCTGAAAGAGCTGCAAAATCTGGACCCCTACAAATCAGCCAGGCTAGACAATCTGGACCCTTTCTTTCTAAAATTATCTGCAGAAATTGTTGCAACCCCTATTACCAATTTGTAAGTCGCTCTGGATAAGAGCGTCTGCTAAATGACTTAAATGTAAATGTAAATGTACTAGCCTGTTCAACCTCTCTTTCGTATCGTCTGAGATTCCCAAAGATTGGAAAACTGCCGCGGTCATCCCACTCTTCAAGGGGGGTGACACTCTAGACCTAAACTACTGCAGACCTATATCTATCCTTCCCTGCCTTTCAAAGGTCTTCGAAAGCCAAGTTAACAAACAGATTACTGACAATTTCGAATCCCACCATACCTTCTCCGCTATGCAATCTGGTTTCAGAGCTGGTCATGGGTGCACCTCAGCCACGCTCAAGGTTCTAAATGACATCATAACCGCCATCGATAAGAGACATTACTGTGCAGCCGTATTCATCGACCTGGCCAAGGCTTTCGACTCTGTCAATCACAACATTCTTATTGACAGACTCGACAGCCTTGGTTTCTCAAATGATTGCCTCGCCTGGTTTACCAACTATTTCTCTGATAGAGTTCAGTGTGTCAAATCGGAGGGCCTGTTGTCTGGACCTCTGACAGTCTCTATGGGTGTGCCACAGGGTTCAATTCTAGGGCCGACTCTCTTTTCTGTATACATCAATTATGTTGCTCTTGCTGCTGGTGATTCTCTGATCCACCTCTACGCAGACAACACCATTCTGTATACTTCTGGCCCCTCCTTGGACACTGTGCTAACTAACCTCCAGACAAGCTTCAATGCCATACAATTCTCTTTCTGTGGCCTCCAACTGCTCTTAAACGCAAGTAAAACTAAATGCATGCTTTTCAATCGATCGCTGCCCGCACCTGCTCGTCCGTCCAGCATCACTACTCTGGACGGGTCTGACTTAGAATATGTGGACAACTACAAATACCTGGGTGTCTGGTTAGACTGTAAACTCTCCTTCCAGACTCACATTAAGCATCTCCAATCCAAAATTAAATCTAAAATCGGCTTCCTATATCGCAACAAAGCATCCTTCACTCATGCTGCCAAACATACCCTCGTAAAACTGACCATCCTACCAATCCTCGACTTCGGTGATGTCATCAATAAAATAGTCTCCAACACTCTACTCAACAAACTGGATACAGTCTATCACAGGGCCATCCGTTTTGTCACCAAAGCCCCATACACTACCCACCATTGCGACCTGTACGCTCTCGTTGGTTGGCCCTCGCTTCATACTCGTCGCCAAACCCACTGGCTACAGGTTATCTACAAGTCTCTGCTAGGTAAAGCCACGCCTTATCTCAGCTCACAGGTCTCCATAGCAAGACCCAGTCATAGCACACGCTCCAGCAGGTATATCCCACTGGTCACCCCCAAAGCCAATCCTCCTTTGGTCATCTTTCCTTCCAGTTCTCTGCTGCCCATGACTGGAACGAATTGCAAAATCTCTGCAGCTGGAGACTCACATCTCCCTCACTAGCTTTAAGCACCAGCTGTCCGAGCAGTTTACAGATCACTGCACCTGTACTTAGCCTATCTGTAAACAGCCCATCTATCTACCTACCTCATCCCCATACTGGTATTTATTTATTTATTTTGCTCCTTTGCACCCCAGTATCTCTACCTGCACATTTATCTTCTGCCAATCTACCATTCCAGTGTTTAATTGCTATATTGTAATTACTTTGCCACCATGGCCTATTTATTTCCTTAACTTACCTCATTTGCACTCACTGTATATAGACTTTTTGTTTTCTTTTGTTCTACTGTATTATTGACTGTATGTTTTGTTTATTCCATGTGTAACTCTGTGTTGTTGTATGTGTCAAATAGCTACGCTTTATCTTGGCCAGGTCGCAGTTGCAAATGAGAACTTGTTCTCAACAAGCCTACCTGGTTAAATAAAGGTGAAATAAAAAATAAAAAATGGTTTTATTCAAACCAAGCTGCTTACCTATTGCAGATTCAGTATTCCCAGCCTGGAGCAGGTCTATTTTGTTTCTGGTGTTCTTTGACAGCTCTTTGGTCTTGGCCATAGCGATTTTCTGGATTTTTTTTCTCATTTTGTCAGTCATAGTTGAAGTGTACCTATGATGAACATTTACAGGCCTCTCTCATCTTTTTAAGTGGGAGAACTTGCACAATTGGTGGCTGACTAAATAATTTTTTTGCCCCACTGTACCTACACGTACGCTACGGTCACAAGACGCAGGTCTTCTAATTATCCCTAGAATTTCTAAGCAAACAGCTGGAGGCAGGGCTTTCTCCTATAGAGCTCCATTTTTATGGAATGGTCTGCCTACCCATGTGAGAGACGCAGACTCGGTCTCAACCTTGAAGTCTTTACTGAAGACTCATCTCTTCACTGGAATTCTTTCCACTGGGATTACAGGGGCTGAGTCACTGGCTTACTGGTGCTCTTTCAGGACGTCCCTAGGAGGGGTGCATCACTTGAGTGGGTTGAGTCACTGATGTGATCTTCCTGTCTGGGTTGGCGCCCCTCCTTGGGTTTTGCCATGGCGGAGATCTTTGTGGGTTATACTCGGCCTTGTCTCAGGATGGTAAGTTCGTGGTTGAAGATATCGCTCTATTGGTGTGGGGGCTGTGCTTTGGCAAAGTGGGTGGGGTTATATCCTTCCTGTTTGGCCCTGTCTGGGGCTGTCATAGGATGGGGCCACAGTGTCTCCTGACCCCTCCTGTCTCAGCCTCCAGTATTTATGCTGCAGTAGTATATGTGAAGTGGAGAGTCTGTTTGTGATATCTGGAGTACTTCTCCTGTCTTATCCTGTGTCCTGTGTGAATTTAAGTATGCTCTCTCTAATTCTCTCTTTCTCTCTTTCTTTCTTTCTTTCTTTCTTTCGGAGGACCTGAGCCCTAGGACCATGCCTCAGGACTACCTGGTATAAGGACTCCTTGCTGTCCCCAGTCCACCTGGCCGTGCTGCTGCTATAGTTTCAACTGTTCTGCCTGCGGCTTTGGAACCCTGACCTGTTCACCGGACGTGCTACCTGTCTCAGACATGCTGTTTTCAACTCTCTAGAGACAGCAGGAGTGGTGGAGATATTCTTAATGATCGGCTATGAAAAGCCAACTGACATTTATTCTTGAGGTGCTGACTTGCTGCACCCTCGACAACTACTGTGATTGTTATTATTTGACCATGCTGGTCATTTATGAACATTTGAACATCTTGTACATGTTCTGTTATAATCTCCACCTGGCACAGCCAGAAGAGGACTGGCCACCCCTCATAGCCTGGTTCCTCTTTAGGTTTCTTCCTAGGTTTTGGCCTTTCTAAGGAGTCTCTCTAGCCACCATGCTTCGACACCTGCATTGCTTGCTGTTTGGGGTTTTAGACTGGGTTTCTGTACAGCACTTTGAGATATCAGCTGATGTACGAAGGGCTATATAAATACATTTGATTTGATTTGACTTTACAGTGGTAGGTTTGGGTCAGTTAAGCACGGACGTGACTTTGCCTTCATCCATGTTGACCCCTCCTGGTGTCAGTATGAACCCTATGAAGGTTACGGATACTTTCGGTCATGCGAGTCACAAGACCAGTTCGAGAGTTAGTTCTTCCAGAGCATTAATCCTAAGGGGAGCATTAACAGGGATTTATTTGACTCTTAACTGTTGTGCCATCAATGAAATTACCTTCGGCCCCCGAGTCCACGAGTCCCGGACAGCTAGTGAGTATGTGGTTACTCTCTCCACAATAGAGTCACAGATTTTCACATAATCACCACTGTCTCTTGGCCGGCATGAGAGGGGCGCGGCCGTTTTGCATGGTTTCGGAGATATTGGACTGTGGGGGACGAGAGAAGGCGTGGAAAAATCGCAGGCAATGGGAAACTGTATAAGTCTGCGGTTCACCAGTAGGTTGCCAATGGATATGGACACCCGGATGTATTGGTTTAGGTTTGTTAATTCTCATCTGCAGGCTAGTTCGGTCAGTAACTCCCGATTAAGACCCCTCCAGTAGACTGTAAGGAGAGCTGATTCACTC
Source organism: Oncorhynchus masou masou (assembly GCF_036934945.1). NCBI lineage: Eukaryota > Metazoa > Chordata > Actinopteri > Salmoniformes > Salmonidae > Oncorhynchus > Oncorhynchus masou. The sequence continues at coordinate 83,079,390 of NC_088223.1, read as the reverse complement.
CATCCACTGCCGGCAGAAGAACTCAAGGTATACTCAGTGGTGGAGCGATGGGACCTGTCGCAGCTCACATAACAGGTGACGACCTGAAACTGAATGGTCGAACACCTCCTTGAAGAGGGCGTGGAAACATGATTCAGAGGACAGATCAGAACTTTGAGCGGCCCACCGGGCTGTGACCCAATCCAGAGCTTTGTCTGTGAGCCTGCAACGGAAAAATGCGGTCTCTCCTTCACTGCAGCCGAGGTGAGTAAAACATTTAAACGTGTTAACCCTCGCAAGGCTGCAGGCCCAGACGGCATCCCCAGCCTCGCCCTCAGAGCATGCGCAGACCAGCTGGCTGGTGTGTTTACGGACATATTCAATCAATCCCTATACCAGTCTGCTGTTCCCACATGCTTCAAGAGGGCCACCATCGTTCCTGTTCCCAAGAAAGCTAAGGTAACTGAGCTAAACGACTACCACTCACTAGCACTCACTTCCGTCATCATGAAGTGCTTTGAGAGACTAGTCAAGGACCATATCACCTCCACCCTAACTGACACCCTAGACCCACTCCAATTTGCTTACCGCTCAAATAGGTCCACAGACGATGCAATCTCAACCACACTGCACACTGCCCTAACCCATCTGGACAAGAGGAATACCTATGTGAGAATGCTGTTCATCGACTACAGCTCGGCATTCAACACCATAGTACCCTCCAAGCTCGTCATCAAGCTCGAGACCCTGGGTCTCGACCCCGCCCTGTGCAACTGGGTACTGGACTTCCTGACGGGCCGCCCCCAGGTGGTGAGGGTAGGTAACAACATCTCCTCCCCGCTGATCCTCAACACTGGGGCCCCACAAGGGTGCGTTCTGAGCCCTCTCCTGTACTCCCTGTTCACCCACGACTGCGTGGCCACGCACGCCTCCAACTCAATCATCAAGTTTGCGGACAACACAACAATGGTAGGCTTGATTACCAACAACGACGAGACGGCCTACAGGGAGGAGGTGAGGGCCCTCGGAGTGTGGTGTCAGGAAAATAACCTCACACTCAACGTCAACAAAACTAAGGAGATGATTGTGGACTTCAGGAAACAGCAGAGGGAACACCCCCCTATCCACATCGATGGAACAGTAGTGGAGAGAGTAGCAAGTTTTAAGTTCCTCGGCATACACATCACAGACAAACTGAATTGGTCCACTCACACAGACAGCATCGTGAAGAAGGCGCAGCAGCGCCTCTTCAACCTCAGGAGGCTGAAGAAATTCAGCTTGTCACCAAAACCACTCACAAACTTCTACAGATGCACAATCGAGAGCATCCTGGCGGGCTGTATCACCGCCTGGTACGGCAACTGCTCCGCCATCAACCGTAAGGCTCTCCAGAGGGTAGTGAGGTCTGCACAACGCATCATCGGGGGCAAACTACCTGCCCTCCAGGACACCTACACCACCCGATGTTACAGGAAGGCCATAAAGATCATCAAGGACATCTACCACCCGAGCCACTGCCTGTTCACCCCGCTATCATCCAGAAGGCGAGGTCAGTACAGGTGCATCAAAGCTGGGACCGAGAGACTGAAAAACAGCTTCTATCTCAAGGCCATCAGACTGTTAAACAGCCACCACTAACATTGAGTGGCTGCTGCCTACACACTGACACTGACTCAACTCCAGCCACTTTAATAATGGGAATTGATGGGAAATGATGTAAATATATCACTAGCCACTTTAAACAATGCTACCTTATATAATGTTACTTACCCTACATTATTCATCTCATATGCATACGTATATACTGTACTCTATATCATCGACTGCATCCTTATGTAATACATGTATCACTAGCCACTTTAACTATGCCACTTTGTTTACATACTCATCTCACATGTATATACTGTACTCGATACCATCTACTGTATCTTGCCTATGCTGCTCTGTACCATCACTCATTCATATATCCTTATGTACATATTCTTTATCCCCTTACACTGTGTATAAGACAGTAGATTAGGAATTGTTAGTTAGATTACTTGTTGGTTATTACTGCATTGTCGGAACTAGAAGCACAAGCATTTCACTACACTCGCATTAACATCTGCTAACCATGTGTATGTGACAAATAAAATTTGATTTGATTTGAGTAGGTGAAACAGTTTAGCTTCCGTCCCTCTCCTTGCCTCTACCTGGGCTCGAACCAGGGACCCTCTGCACATATCAACAACTGCCTCCCACGAAGCATCGTTACCCATCACTCCACAAAAGCCACGGCCCTTGCAGAGCAAGGGGAACAACTACTTCAAGGTTTCAGAGCGAGTGACGTCACCAATTGAAAGGCTATTAGCGCGCACCCTGCTAACTAGCTAGCCATTTCACACCGGTTACATAGAGAGATGACAAAGTCCACCCTGTCTTTGTCAGAGGTGAAGTCAGCGGGGTGATGATCAATGTACAGGTTACACTGCAGGATAAATCCTTGCCATTTCGCTGGGGAGACTTGACACAACTGTGAGAAGCATTGAAGTCAACATGGGCCAGCATCCCTGTGAAACGTTTTCGACACCTTGGTTTACAGGGAGGGTTTTCTGATTGGGGAATGGAGTCTCCCTATGGGTCCTGTTTTTGGTTACACATCCATGGGGTTATCAACACTAAAGATAACAAGTATATAATTAATAGAACATTCCTTTCTGAAAAACAATGGCAACACCAGCTATTCTCTATTAGAATTTGAACGCCTACATCCTCCAATCAAATGTTCCAGCTGTCTTGATATCCTAGCAAGAAACCATATTGATATAGCAATTCTCTTAGAAGCACACTTGCTCCATCAGGACGCACATAGAATGCAGAACCATTTGTACAAATTGGCTGCTTTTTCATCAGCCCCAAACAAAACTAAGGCTGTAATCATAATGATACATCAGGAACTCAAAATCATCATCTTGGGTAAAGGCGAAGACCAGGAAGGCAGAATCACTTTCCTTAAATGTATTCATAATGGAAATAAGATGACCTTTATTAATGTGTATGCTCCAAATTCATATGATTCTACGTTTGTAGTATCTCCAAACAGCATATTGTTTGAATTAACTGAATTCCATTCTGTTATTGAGATGGCCATGAATGCCAAGACCAACTACAATCCACGGACAACCAAGCCTCTCCAACATATACATATACATATACTGATTACAATGTCATTGATGCCAGGCGAGCATATTATCCTAAAGTAAACGAGTGCACTTTCTACTCAAACATTAAAACATTCTCCCGAATCAATTTTATATTATTATCTACTACATCACTTTTTTTTTAAATAAGAAAATAGAAATTCGACATAATGAGCTTGTCCGATCACCACGCCTACTACTGCCATTTCAAATGTCGGAGTCTCCTAAAAGAGCCACAAGATCGCTTTTCGAACGCTTCATTACAACAAAATCTTACATTCAGTGATCAATTTGAAATGTAACTAAATTAATTCATAATGATTATTAAATATTCAGTCGATTACTCCCGGATTCTATGAGATGCCACCAAAGGTTTTATTAAAAACAGTGCAACTTGGTCCTCCTAAGTGGTGCAGCAGACTAAGGGACTGCATCATAGGGCTAGAGGCATCACTTCAGACCCGGGTTCGATCCTGGGCTGTATCACAACCAGCTGTGATCTGGAGTCCCATATGATGGTGGACAATTGACCCAGCGTCGTCTGTGTTAGGGGAGGGTTTGGCCGGAGGGGCTTTACTGGGCTCATTGCGCTCTATTAACTCCTTGTGGCAGGCCTGCAGCCTTACCCCGGTTGTCAATTGAACAGTGTTTCCTCTGACACATTGGAGCGGATGGGTTTGGTGGGTCATGTTTTGGGGGCCACAGGACTCGACCTTCACCTCCCGAGCCTGTTGGGGAGTTGCAGCTATGCAACAAGATCACATTTGCAGAGAAAAGGGGGGTAAAATACAAAAATAAATGAATAACATAATAAATAATTGTGCAACTGCATTTGCATCTCGGTTGAATAAATCACAATGAAAGAAGATATCAGAATTGGATATGTTGTTAAGTACATTAGAGCATTCTCAACAAATGCTTTATTCAGACCAGGTAGCTATAACTCTTTCCAAAGTCAAGACAGAACCTCATTTATTGATAAGACAGAGAGCAGACTTTCCCAACCATTGAGTTGGACTCAACCATTACTTCCATGGTAATCATCCAATTCGTCTACTGGCCAACAAGCTATGCAGTAATGATCAATTAGTTGATATAGCAACTATTGTATCTGAACCTAAATTAATCAATCAACGATTCTACCGCTTCTATAAAGAACCGTACACCTCTGATTGTAAATCCACACCAAGCCAGACTAAGTCCGTTCTGAAAGAATAAAACGTCTTCTCTCAACAGAGAAAGAGAATTGAGAATTGTCAAAGACCCCAGTCACCCAAGTCATAGACTGTTCTCTCTGCTACAGCACGGCAAGCGATACCAGAGCGCCAAGTCTAGGTCCAAAAGGCTCCTTAACAGCTTCTACCCCCGAGCCATAAGACTGCTGAACAACTAAACAAATGGCCACCCAGACTATTTATATTGACACCCCACCCCCCATTTGTTTTTACACTGCTGCTACTCGCTGTGTATCATCTATGCATAGTCACTTTACCCCTACCTACATGTACAAATTACCTCCACTAACCTGTACCCCCCCACATTGACTCGGTACCAGTACCCCCTGTATATAGCCTCATTATTGTTATTTTATTGTGTTACTTCTTATTTTTGTTAATTTGGTAAATATTTTCTTAACTCTTTCTTGAACTGTATTGTTGGTTAAGGGCTTGAAAGTAATTTGTTTCACGGTAAGGTCTACCCCCTGTTATATTTGGCACCTGTGACAAATAAAGTTTGATTTGATTTTTGTCTTTGTAGTGACTGGGTGTATTGATACACAATCCAAAATGTAATTAATAATGTCACCAGGCTCAAAGGGATATTCAATGTCTGCTTTTCTTTTACCCATCTACCAATAGGTGCACTTCTTTGCAAAGCATTGGAAAAGCTCCCTGGTCTTTGTGGTTGAAGAATATTTAGGCTTGCCATAACAAAGTGGTTGAATACTTATTGACTATTTTATTAACTTGTAAAAATGTCAAAAAACATAATTCTTTAAATCTCAATTTAATCCATTTTAAATTCAAGGACTAACACAACTAAATGTGAATACTTTCTGGGGGCACTATATATGGCAATTACCCCACTCTCTCCCAATTCACCAGGGGATACAGTTACTATTAGAAGTTATAACATCAGAATTATCGGCAGCGAGGATGAATTGAGCTAGTCATGGAATAATTGAGGCCTGGAGAAATACGCTTGTCTCTGGAAAGACTAACGCCCAACATACAAATAAACAATGTATAAAGCCATAAGAACTGTACTTTGTAACATGATCATAAGGTTCACACCTTTGTATTTATGTACCTTTTTAAAGTTTTTGTCTTTGTGAGTGATTATATAATGATATGCATTTGTTTATTAATCCTGTAACTTGATCCCCTATAAAAAAAAATCGAAGACAAAATGAATTAGAATTTGGTCACAAAAAACCCCAACTAATGTTGATTTTATGGATGGTCAGTCCTTGCATCCATAGCTCTGTTTATGAATCAAAATCAAATCAAATACATTTTTATTGGTCACATACACGTTGCCAATTTGAGAGTGGTTACATTTCTCCAGCCCAATCTCTCAACTTTTTAGCGGAACAGTAGCGAGGAGTACACTTTGTTATTGTTTCAAGTGCTGATTGCCGCTTTAAGGCATTATCTTTGAAGGTAAAGAAGTGCATTACTCTTATCTCATATCAAAGCACAATCAACAGTTCCACATTCACAGTTTATTGAGACTGGAATTCAATAGGTCGCTTTTAAACCCAAGATAGTGTGAACACATTCATGAAATGTGGGGAACCAAAGTGGCCGTTCGATTTTAAAAGCGTCGTCTTCCGCAGTTAGACACAATCAAGTCCAAGTTCCAGCCTTGTTGGATACCCTCATAATGATTGATTTCCCATCATACACCTTTGGTACTGGGGAAATATTGTACAGCCTTCATAACCCCTTTTTTCAACTGTCTCTCCAGCTGCCTTCAGGAATTCCATAGAGAAAATTTCACACACACACAAATACAAACACACACACATCCATCAAGGCATTCCATGAACCTACAAAAATAAATAGCCAGACTTCTCAGAAACTAGTCTGTCAAGGGAAAGCTGTTCACTCCTGCCAAGGTTGAGTGAGCATAATGTCTCATAATGGGAAAAGAATCGAGGAGCAGCCACTGTACATTGTCTGAAACTCTTATTAAATGATTGCCTTTCACAGTGCACAGTGAATGTGACATGGTACCCGTTAGCAGTGGAGTAACAGCGACCTATCCAACAGGGTGGCTGTGTGAAACCATTCTGCAGTATAAACAGCTGTTGATGTCTGATAAATATGGCTCTCAGGGAAAAAGATACAAGATGAGCACTACCATGACCCTCCTCCTTCCCATTCCGCCATTGGCATGCTAAAGGGGAACCAGCCAATTTCAGCGAACCTCAACATGAAGAGCGAGAAATATACAAACGTCATGGTATAGGAAATGAATCCTAATGCAACTTTTCAGATGAAATTAGATTCACATTTAACACCCTAAAGTCTATTGATGCACCGGTGCGTCAATCTAAGTAACATAATAAAATAATCAGTTTAAGCTAGAGATATCTGTTTTGTAGTGGATGCATCTCAATCCACCGCATCTGCCTATGACACACACGGTGCTGTGAAAGGGGACAGAGCTAGATCGGTGCTGTGAAAGGGGACAGAGCTAGATCGGTGCTGTGAAAGGGGACAGAGGTAGAGCGGTGCTGTGAAAGGGGACAGAGGTAGATCGGTGCCGTGAAAGGGGACAGAGGTAGAGCGGTGCTGTGAAAGGGGACAGAGGTAAAGTGGTGCTGTGAAAGGGGCGCTGTGAAAGGGGACAGAGGTAGAGTGGTGCTGTGAAAGGGGACAGAGGTCGAGTGGTGCTGTGAAAGGGAACAGAGGTAGAGCGGTGCTGTGAAAGGGGACAGAGGTAGTGGTGCTGTGAAAGGGGACAGAGCTAGATCGGTGCTGTGAAAGGGGACAGAGGTAGATCGGTGCTGTGAAAGGGGACAGAGCTAGAGTGGTGCTGTGAAAGGTGACAGAGCTTGATCGGTGCTGTGAAAGGGGACAGCTAGAGTGGTGCTGTGAAAGGGGACAGAGGTAAAGTGGTGCTGTGAAAGGGGCGATGTGAAAGGGGACAGAGGTAGAGTGGTGCTGTGAAAGGGGACAGAGGTAGAGTGGTGCTGTGAAAGGGGACAGAGGTAGAGAGGTGCTGTGAAAGGTGACAGAGGTGGAGTGGTGCTGTGAAAGGGGACAGAGGTAGAGTGGTGCTGTGAAAGTTGACAGATGTAGAGTGGTGCTGTGAAAGGTGACAGAGGTAGAGTGGTGCTGTGAAAGGGGACAGAGCTTGAGTGGTGCTGTGAAAGGGGACAGAGGTAGAGCGGTGCTGTGAAAGGGGACAGAGCTGGAGTGGTGCTGTGAAAGGGGACAGAGGTAGAGCGGTGCTGTGAAAGGGGACAGAGCTGGAGTGGTGCTGTGAAAGGTGACAGAGCTAGAGTGGTGTTTGTCAGACAATGAGACATCCCAAAAATCGGTCTTCTCACGAAAACATCTGTAGCGTCCGAACGTCTGTAGCATCCGAACATGACTGAACATATGAAAAGTTGTACTCAGTGATGTGACCTTACAGATAATTGTATGTGTGGGGTACGAATATGAGGTCGTCATTAAACATTTATATTAGACACTATTATTGCACACAGAGTGAGTCCATGCAACTTATTATGTGACTTGTTAAACTCATTTTTACTCCTGAACTTATTTAGGCTTGCCATAACTAAGGAGTTGAATGCTTATTGACATTTCAGCTTCATTTTTTATTAATTTGTAAAAATGTCTAAAAACATTTTCCACTTTGACATTATGGGGTATTGTGACACAAAATTGCAATTCAATCCATTTTAAATTCAGGGTGTAACACAACAAAATGTGGAAAAAGTAAAGGGATGTGAATACTTTCTGAAGACACTATAGCTGGCAGTTGGCACCCTGGCAATTCCTTTATCAGCTTCTGTCAGGTGCTATTCCATTAGTGTTCTGACTCTTCTCATGAGTCTGTCTGTGTAATTCATACTCTGCTGTGTGTTAGACTGAAGCTGTCATCTCCAGCCGCATCTCTCTCCCTCTGCCAAACCTCCACCCACCTGTCTGTTCCAGTTTCTCAATCTATCACGTCTATCACTTCTTCCCAGTCTGTGGATGAAAGGGGTAACAGTGCTATGAGTCCCTGTGTGAAAATAGAAGCTTTGTCATCGTTGGGTCTATAGCTGCTACCACACCATCTGTAAAGAGAAATGTACCACACATACCATACCCTCTATACCAACCTGGTCTCAGAGTATTTTGTATTATTCTGTACGTAAATCTGAAAACACTCTATTTAGTATGATATGTTTTAATTTGTGGATGTCCATCACCCATTTCGTATGATATGTTACAAATTAAAATGTGGATTAAATGTTACAAAATCTGGCTAGGTGGCTAACGTTAGCTAGCTCGCTAGCGTTAGCTGGTCTAGGGGTTAGGGGTTAAGTTTAGGGTTTTGTTTAGTAGATAGGTTAGAAGGTTAAGGTTAGGGTTAGGGTTAGGGGAAGGGTTTGCTAAAAGGGTTAAGGTTAGGGTTAGCTGAAGTGGTTGAGGTTAGGGGAAGTAGTTCAAAGTGGCTAAAAACTAGTAAGTAGTTGAAGAGCTAGTAATTAGCTAAAATGCTAAAGTTGTCCATGATGAGATTCGATCTCTCAACTTTTGGATTGCTCGACATTCGTGTTATACATCTACCCAGCCACCCGGAAAACCATTGATTTACGTACATAATAATACAAAAAGCTCTGAGACCACTTTGTCTATACAGACATCACATCCTGACCTGCTTTGAATATCAGATTTTAGATTATGGTTGGTCCCTACTTCTAACTTCTCACCTGGCCTAGTTTGACCAGTACATCCTTACTCTGTAGACCCTCAGGAGTGGCACATACAGGTTGTCCTGGTCACTCTAGGTTGTCCTGGTCACTCTCTCAGGGACTCCAGAGTGTCAGCCACTGAATGATGGGAAGGTAAGAGACGGAGAGGAGCTCAGAAAAGGTTAATTGGTTTTGTTGACCATCTGTTTCTTAAGCAGTGGTGGAAGCTGAGCATGGGTGAACAGCGTGATGAGGCCCAGCATAGCAAACAGCCTGTATGAGGATTAAAGGCATCGATTGGCTGGTGAGTGGTAACCTGTCCATCGTATTAATGGAGCACAAGTTCATATCACTCTTCTTCTTCTCTTTGCCTTTTGGCTCTCTTTCACAGCTCTCTCGTTCTTTCTTATCTCTCCGTCTTTCACCTGCTGTTGCGATTGTCTCCCTCTCTCAGGATCTCTCTCTCTCAGGGTCTCTCTCTCTCTCAGGGTCTCTCTCTCTCAGGCTCTCCCTCTCTCAGGGTCTCTCTCTCTCAGGGTCTCTCTCTCTCTCAGGGTCTCGCTCTCTCAGGGTCTCTCTCTCTCTCTCTCTCAGGGTCTCTCTCTCTCAGGGTCTCTCTCTCTTGCTCTCTCTCAAGCTCTCTTTCTCTGTCTGCCTCCCCCTCACTCTACCCTACTCTACTCTCTACTTCACCTCTAGGTGAACAAGGTGCACAAGCACACTGAAAGAAAGAGAGAGCTTAAAGAGGGTAGGGAATGCACTTGGCCAGTCTGAACACAGTGCCAATACAAACACCCTGAGCAGAACTGTTGCTTGTGAAAACCTATGATTCCTTCAGCTCCCACTGAGCAGAGAGTGACTGACTGCTTCGGACATGCTGACCACACCACTAGTGTTACGTGCGCAAGCGTTGCAAAAGAGACCTTACTGTGCAGCCGTATTCATCGACCTGGCCAAGGCTTTCGACTCTGTCAATCACAACATTCTTATTGGCAGACTTGACAGCCTTGGTTTCTCAATGATGATTGCCTCGCCTGGTTCACCAACTACTTCTCTGATAGATTTCAGTGTGTCAAATCGGAGGGCCTGTTGTCTGGACCTCTGACAGTCTCTATGGGTGTGCCACAGGGTTCAATTCTCGGGCCGACTCTCTTTTCTGTATACATCAATGATGTTGCTCTTGCTGCTGGTGATTCTCTGATTCACCTCATCGCAGATGACACCATTCTGTATACTTCTGGCCCCTCCTTGGACACTGTGCTAACTAACCTCCAGACGAGCTTCAATGCCATACAACTCTTCTTCCGTGGCCTCGAACTGCTCATAAACGCAAGTAAAACTAAATGCATGCTTTTCAATCGATCACTGCCCGCACCTGCTCGCCCGTCCAGCATCACTACTCTGGACAACTCTGACTTAGAATACGTGGACAACTACAAATACCTGGGTGTCTGGTTAGACTGTAAACTCTCCTTCCAGACTCACATTAAGCATCTCCAATCCAAAATTAAATCTAGAATCGACTTCCTATATCGCAACAAAGCATCCTTCACTCATGCTGCCAAACATACCCTCATAAAACTGACCATCCTACCGATCCTCAACTTCGGTGATGTCATCTATAAAATAGCCTCCAACACTCTATTCAACAAACTGGATGTAGCCTATCACAGTGCCATCCGTTTTGTCACCAAAGCCCCATACACTACCCACCATTGTGACCTGTACGCTCTCGTTGGTTGGCCCTCGCTTCATACTCATCGCCAAACCCACTGGCTACAGGTTATCTACAAGTCTCTGCTAGGTAAAGCCCCGCCTTATCTCAGCTCACTGGTCACCATAGCAGCACCCACTCGTAGCACGCGCTCCAGCAGGTATATCTCACTGGTCACCCCCAAAGCCAATTCCTCCTTTGGTCGTCTTTCCTTCCAGTTCTCTGCTGCCCATGACTGGAACAAATTGCAAAAATCTCTGAAGCTGGAGACTCATGTCTCCCTCGCTAGCTTTAAGTACCAGCTGTCAGAGCAGTTTACAGATGACTGCATCTGTACTTAGCCTATCTGTAAACAGCCCATCTATCTACCTACCTCATCCCCATACTGGTATTTGTTTATTTATTTTGTTCCTTTGCACCCCAGTATCTCTACCTGCACATTCATCTTCTGCTGATCTACCATTCCAGTGTTTAATTGTTATATTGTAATTACTTTGCCACCATGGCTTATTTATTTCCTTAACTTACCTCATTTGCACTCACTGTATATAGACTTTTTGTTTTCTTTTGTTCTACTGTATTATTGACTGTATGTTTTTTTTTATTCCATGTGTAACTCTGTGTTGTTGTATGTGTCGAATTGCTACGCTTTATCTTGGCCAGGTCACAGTTGCAAATGAGAACTTGTTCTCAACTAGCCTTCCTGATTAAATAAAGGTGAAATAAATCAAATAAAAAAAAAAAATGTACACATACCTGTACATACACATGTTGCCAATCGCCATATAAAGTCCCCAGGAGAAGAAGAAGAAGAAGAAGAAGAAGACGAAGACGAAGACTGAAGGAGAGATTACTAAAAACAAACTAATTTCCCCCTTTAATCTGTGGATGAATTGTTGGAGTAGAGAACACATGACATTGTGTTCACAAAATGGGTCAAAATTCTACAAAGATTCAGAAAAAAGGACCTTGTGCATTTCAGGTAAAATAACAACCAAATGTTTATATCCCAGCACAAATTAGATAGCAACAGCTAGCTAGCTATCTAAATGGCCATGAATGTTACATGAGTTTCGACCTGTCCCTAAATTAATATAGTTTGTTCAAAGTTTGTTTTGATATTTCAACCTGCATGTCCTAATCGCGTCTGGTGTGGATGGACAAAATCAACATGCGCGCGATGGCGCGCGATCTAGTCAGCATGTGAGTCTCCCCTCTCTCATAGAGGCAGAGTTTCATATCAAAACTGCATTAAAAGTCAGTTGCGCTCACACAGTACTATATGTCACTAATATCCAATTCCATAATGACTGCATCCCATTTTCTCACACTGTTTACTATTTCAATATTTATAATTCCAATATGCAAATTACAGATATAGGTGGAGTATAGATTTACTTTCAGAATCATGTAAGTACTGCCTTGGTTTGCAAGGTTATGTTATGAAATAAATATATTCACCATGTGTAATCAATAGCAACTGAATTGTTTTTGAGGAACTGGTGCGACTATGTGGAAACTGTCTGGTAATTTACATCCTTTAACTGGACCAAAACAGTTCATTTGGTAGTAAAACACTACCAACATGTTACTTCACCATTCAATTACCTGCTATTGATTGCTTTGAAAGGATTTGCACAGTTAAATACTTATCTTTGCATATCATTTCACTGTCAGCCTATTAAGACCTGCAGTAGTTATTCAACCCAGTTTCAATCAGAAACTTCTTATTCTCACTCCAACTTCATACTTTTAAAAAAGTGCAACCTCTTATTACATTTCTCACATTTTTTATTCATAGATTTTAAATGTGTAATTAAATGGGTTGTGGTGCAAAATGCTATATATCCATTGTTTAGCTGGAATGGAATGTTGATATATTTGGCTGTGATATGTGGTTGTCTTACTTAACCATCTTAAAACGAATGCACTAATTGTGAGTGCTCTTTGGATAAGAGTATCTGCTAAATTACTAAAATGTCAAATATAAATATTTTACATGCATATGTCATAATACTGTATTGATTCATGTTTCAACCCCGTTTTTTATATTGATGTTATTAATGTATAATTTGTACAGTTCTTTATTAAAAATGTTATTTGTCAACTAATATTATTTTAAAAACCTAGAAGTACTACTTATTTTCCTGAGAGTGAGGGGGATATAGCATTTTGCAACAAAACATGATTACTTGTATCTCTGAAATGAAATCATCAAGTGATAGATTTCAAACAAATAAAGTACCTGTCTGTCAGTGAACAACCCTCTTCCATAACTTCTTTAAACAATAAAAGCTCATTTACATTTCTGAATTTGGATATATATATCGATTTGGAATGAAACTCCTCATATGTCCCATTCAAGGACACCCCAGTGAACATAGAGGACAGGAGCGTTTAAACTCTGTTTACAATCAGCTGAATTATTCATAGGTATAAAATATTCACATTTCAATCAAGTCAGTACATTACTGGGGAGGGAAGGAGGGAAGGAAAGTGATTTAAAAAAAAAGCTCAACAGGAAGAAAGAAAGAAAGAAAGAAAGAAAGAAAGAAAGAAAGAAAGAAAGAAAGAAAGAAAGAAAGAAAGAAAGAAAGAAAGAAAGAAAGAAAGAAAGAAAACATTCCCATGTATTTGATGAATCTCCTGTTACTTTTCATTTTGGGAGAGTTAAGGGGTACTCATTATATGGAAATACAAGCTAATGAATAACAAAAGAAGCCCATAGTAATTAGTGGTTTAAATTAATTAATTAAAGTGGTTTAAAATAATAATGGAGGAAGGAGAGACATTGTTTTGTAGAGATAACACAAATTACATTTGAATCCAGAGATTATGGGTTATGTGCTATAAAAACACTAGCAGTCTCTTAGAGATCTGATTGCCAGCGAAGTCTCCTACATTTACCAATTATAGAGAGGGAGTATCAATTAAAGGTATGTTTTCATGTGTACCTTAGTTGATATACCACAGAAATAAAATAGGATTCCATGAATGTTAACTACCTGAAATTGAATTGCATGCAGTCGGTAATGAAGTTGGTTTCTAAGGTAATTCTGCATGCTGAAGAGGATTCTTTACCCCTGTACAGACCAAGGCTACAGAACAGAAACCACCACATCAGTAATTAAGAAACAGATTGCAGTTGGTTGAGAATGCTATTAGTATTTATAATAAGCCATCATGTGTTTTTGTCTATCAATAACACTGGGTCTGTTTTCTTTGTGTATTATCTGATCATGTCAATGGTACTAAGGCCCAGTTTACAGAGAGGCCAAATAGCCAGGAGATAGGCTCCTGTCCTATTCACCACCAGTGTTCCAATAGAAGCCCTGTATGGTGAGTTATCAACTACCTTGGTCTGATTGAACCAGATCTGTAGAAAAACCTAAAGTAACCTGTTACTGATTTGGTCCATTTCAGTCCAGCATCTCTACTGTGAAATGACAGTCTCTCCTGTGTCCTTAATTTAGGCTATTGCACTGCAGCCTCGTCAGGAGGAAATTAGTAGAGTCTTGTATGTGCAGTATATGTCTCTGGAGATGACAGCAACGGAGGTCCCCATCATTAATTGGGGCAATCAATTTAATACACTTAGTATCAGGTGCAGAGAAGGGAGTCAGTAAATGCACTCAGGTATTGACTGTCAAGGCAATAAATATACTGATGTGCTGCTTCTGAAGGCACACCGTTCATCACCAGAGGCCATTGGAATGTTCTACTTAATTCCAAATTCAAATAATGTCAGTCATTTTTATGGAAAAATGTGTATGTGTTTTACAATACTGTATTGACACTGTTTTATAACATAGTACGAGTTCAGATGATTTTCTCATATTCCTGCCAAGCTGGCGACATAAAATGCTCTGAGCTGGAGCCACAAATTGAACTTTGAACTCTTTTTTTTGTTAGGCCATTCACCTCCAAGACAGGTTATTTCTTCTTTAACACACATGCTTGATAACACAGTGAAAGTATAGTCAAAAGATTCCTCACACAACAGAAACAGGAGATAGGCTCGTGCCCTATGAGCCGTTCTGGCTCGTACAAAGCTTACTTACTATAGTCCAAAGAGTTTTCTCTAAAAACTCCAGGTTTACTCAAGCATGGATAACAGGGCAGCCGGTCAGCCACATATCCAAGAGTTCCATGCTCTGAGGCGACCCTGAACCACTGTACTCTGAAGACAGTGGCGGTTGGTGCACCTGGCCCCTGGAGGAGGTAGGCTGGTAGAGGGTTCAGTGAGTTCAGCCAGGGCCCCAGGCTCAAAGCCAGCAGCCTTTAAATGATGCCATCTCCTACATTCAACTGAGATCCCACTGAGACTATTTTCAAACCGCTCACAGGCACTCCTATTGCCGGAGGAACTCAGGCTCAGGAGGCTGACCTCTCAATTGGTAAGAAATGTTTCCCTTTTTAGTCTGGCTTTTTTCCTTTTCGCGATCACATGGGTGGGAAATGGACTCTCTGGGTAGATTATTAAAGTTTAATAATCCACTTTGACAGAGGACAGTGCTTGGAACACTTGCTTGAAATGCCAGGTTCAATGGCTGACGATGAGTCTGGATTTTAAATACTCCTTATCAAATATAAATAATAGAGAGCCACCATTAAGGCCCATATCTGATTTAGATAGATGGGCCTATTAAAAAGAAGCCTAATGAAGTGTCTTTTTCTGTTCTCCCAAGGTTCAGCAATAAAGCTAAATGAGGAACAATTTCTTTCTGTCCATTGCAAAAATGACTTACTCTGTCCTCTTCTCTTCTGTCTCAAGGTTCAATGAGCAACTGGGCAACCTGGACTCAGGGGTAGACGTAACATAGTAAATGTAAATCCTGGACACACTGTAAAATGTATATAGATTCAGAAATTTTGTGAAATAGCAGTTACAAAACAAACTGGATAGACATCAGAAATAGAGGAAGGACTAAAAACAAACAAAATATAACTATTGTAAAGTAGATTGTGTCTGTAAAATGTGTATAAGATGTATAAACTGAAGGTAGAAGCCTAAGTGTTATTGTTTATTAGTTTACTCCAATTGGGGGAGGGGTGGTGGGGGGGAATAATAAATAAAGGTATATTCTTTAAAAAAGTATATATATCTATATAGGTATGTGTATGTATATATGTGTATATGTATGTGTGTATAAATATATATATTTACCCCCCCAAAAAAATATGGGGGACAATTACATTGATGGAACCAACAATCTTTCTGCAATATTAAGCTGATCCACCCCTAAAAAAAAATGTAAAAAATCTGGGGCACTCCAGTTAGTGTGATATTTTACATTTTGTAAGTTATGTACTCATTTGTTGATGTCAATCATCCATTTTGTATGAATTGTTACAAATGTCAATTTCTATGATATGTTACAAATTGCAATTCGTACAATATGTTACAAATTTGCAAAATGTATGATATGTTACATATTACAATTTGTTCTGGCTAATGTTAGCGAGGTGGCAAGGTCACTAACATTAGCTAGGTGGCTAACATTAGCTAGGCTAGGGGTTAGGGTTTGGGGTTAAGGTTAAGGTTAGGGTTAGGAATTACGTTAACGGGTTTTAAGCTTAGGGTTAGAGTTAGGAGTTAGGTTAAAGGGTTAAGGTTAGGGTTAGGGTTAGGGGAGGGTTAACTAACACGCTAGGTAGTTGCAAAGTAGTTAAAAAGTAGTAAGTAGTTGCAAAGTAACTAAAATGCTAAAGTCGTCCGTGATGAGATTTGAACACGCATTATATGTCTGACCAACTACCCTACTTGTGTTTTTGACATCAAGTAACCTTCTATGTTATGTAAATAGACCAAACATAACATATCACACTAATTTCAATGTCCCGGATTTACTTTTACTATGTTCCGTCTAGTGTATGAAACCAGGCTGTATTGGGAGACCCATATTAGAGCTTTATGGCTTTTAAGAGAATGAGTCTGAGTCTGAGCTGTTCCATAGGAGACAAAAGACAGGAGATAATTTATACATTATATTTGTTTTTAACGGTCTCAAGGGAGTAGATGACTCATGTGATTTTTGCTTTTACTGTCTCTGAATAAAGTACTTCCTCCACAGCCCATGTATCAAATAGTCTGATTTCTGGCACCAGAGTTTCTGTTGGTTTGTTTGGTAGCCTATTATAATTATACACGTCTGTCTCTGGTTTAGTGTGAACGCATTAATATGATTGGAAGAATCTGTTGGATTTAATAATGGAATGAAATTTAGCTGTAGCTGTGCCAACTACGACTGTAAAGTGACCCTCTCTTCACTCTAGACATTCAAATTAAGTAAAGATGTTAAGCTTACATTAATCCAGGACTTGTTTGGCAGATGAAGGCTGAACGTGAACCAGAAACAGTTTGCTGACATTATGATTCAAGCCTTTTGCGACTATCCAAATTCTCATCCACAAACCATCCTGCATTGCTGACATCCTATCTCTGTAAGTGACCAGTAAGTGACCAGGAAACACACAGTTGGAGCATGTATCTCTTCGGTGGTATGCTTAACAAACTGACCCTGTGGTGCCCTGCTTGGACGGCTTACTCAGCATGGTTGTGTCCCAAATATCACCCTATTCCATATACTGTAGTGCACTACATAGGGAATGGGATGCCATTTGGGACGCATCCTATGTCTTCCTCCTGACTCCCTAGCTGTGTCCGCACTAATCATACTATTTGTGATGTAAATTCAGTATGCAGTATGCTTATTGATCATAGTACAGAAATAGTGAGCATGCCAAAAGTTCCCAGATGTCGTACTAAATAGGCCAAAATACGAAGTATACAAGAAGTGGACACTATTTCAGTGCTTTTAGGGCCCATAATGCAATTTTTCAGAAAATGGGTGTGGCTTCACAACGTTTTCAGATTTGAAGGAAATGGAGGAAAATATGCAGGAAAATATGCAGCCGAATATTTTTTAAATATTTTTTATATTTATTGACTTTTTAACAAGCTGACGAGAGCAGATACAAATTCATTGCATTAACAAATTATGACAAATATTAAGAAAATGTTGAGCAATATAATAAAGTAATGACACAGAAACAGCAGGGGTTCAAACTTTAGAACCCAGTTCCTACATTTGAATATAAAAATGTATTTTATCAAACTACATGCTACATTTGATCTCTGGGACACTCAGGATGACAAATCAGAGCAAGATTACTGAATATAAGTACAGTATTTACCTTCAGAGGTGAATGTATCAAACCAGTTGCTGTGATAAAAGTTTTTTGTTGTTGTTCACTCTCCTCAAATAATAGTATGGTATTTTTTCACTGTAATAGCTACTGTAAATTGGACAGTGCAGTTAGATTAGCAAGAATTTAAGCTTTCTGCACATGAAAGACACGTTTATGTCCTGGAAAGTTGGATGTTACTTACAACATCATGCTAATCACATTAGCGCACGTTAGCTCAACTGTCCAGGTATAGGGACACTGATCCCGTAGAGGCTAGTTACCGTCCTAACGTTAGTTGCCAACTAATACATCGAACTTGTCAGACAGTATTTAATTATTCACGTCATTCTAAGCTAAGTGGTATAGTCATTGTGAGTTCTCAATGGACATGGTTAATTCTTATCTACTCCGATTTCAGAGCACTCTCGTCTGAGTGTGGCAGAGCGCAGAATAACTGATGTATTTACGAATGCTCAACACCCGTTGAATATTTGAATATGTCCTGTGTCAGTAAACTTTGGCAAAAACAAGCGTAATTAAATTGTTGCCAGCTGCACAGATACAGTCGCCAACGCTCTGGATAACATGAAAACAGCATTACCAACTCTGCTAGGGTGAATAAAATGGTCAGAGTGAGTTGTTGTCTCCTTTGTGTCTGGAAGTAGCTAGCAAGCTAGCCAAGGATACCCAGTTAACTTGGGTGCTTGACTGCCGTTGTGAGGTCAGAACGCTCGGATCAACCTAACTCCTCGGCCAGACCGTCCAGTGTATGCTCCGAGAGCGAAACACTCTGAATTTACGAACGGACAATCTGACAACGCTCTGGATTTGTGCACTCTGGCACTCCAGATTGAATTTACGACACACCCGAAATTGCAAAATGTCTAGCTAGTCATTTAACAAGCTAGCAAGAGGTTGCATAGCAACAGCATCAACTTCCGGTAGACAGGCGAAGTGCTAATACGCTCAACTGAAAGGATTACCGTTTGTTTACAGTATACTTGTCACGTTCTGACCTTAGTTCTTTTGTTATGTCTTTGTTTTAGTATGGTCAGGGCGTGAGTTGGGTGGGTTGTCTATGTTCGTTTTTCTATGATTTGGTATTTCTGTGTTTGGCCTGGTATGGTTCTCAATCAGAGGCAGCTGTCAATTGTTGTCCCAGATTGAGAACCATACTTAGGTAGCCTGTTTTAACCCTTGAGTTGTGGGTGATTCTTTTCTGTTCTGTGTTATGTGTATTCACCGTACAGGACTGTTTCGTTTCGTTCGTTGTCGCTTTATTGTTTTGCTTCAGTGTTCGATTGTTCTATTAAATCAATATGGACACTTACCACGCTGCGCATTGGTCCTCCTCTTCTTCCACCACCAACAACAACCGTTACAATACTAAGATGAACTAATAGTATATCATATGTAGTATATACTCATTAAGTATGTAGTATACAGTCTGTTAGTATGGGTATTCGAACACAGCTCCGGTCCTGCCTTGACTCCCGCCCAACACCAACATAAACACAGCCATGCATTATTAAGAAATCAGCTGTGTGTGTCTAAAACCTGTCACACGATATAAACTCAAATGAGTAAACCAACCCTTGCTGGTGGAGAAAGACATCGGAGTAGCTGAGTCTCGTCTCTGTTCTATGCACCCCTTGGATCCATGGGGTATTCAGGTTCGGGGCAGGGGGCGACTACTTTTTTCCAAATCACCATTCAGGGGTCCGGGAGTTCCTCTGACAATCTGGCCAGGTTGACTCAAGCAAGACCAAACCAAGTGGAATACTGCAGAGAGGCGGCACTGGGTTCACCTAAATGGGATCTCCGCCTCCCGCTCAGCATGAACATATGGGCTCTGACTCACACTCCATGCGGTGCTAATGTATTCCAAAAGACACCCTAAGGTTTGAGAAACGGGTATTTAACACACATCCATCCGTACAGCATATAATTAAGAGAATTAGATTTCCTGCTCAGTTGGAGAATACAGGTTAGCGGTGACATAGAAAGGCGTGGAAGGAGATCCCATGTTTTAAAGAACTTAGAGAGTGGAGGTATCAGCTGTAGTGCCACTAGGGGTGCATCCCAATAATATCTCCTTTCTCCTGAAGTGTACACTCGTTCACTACTTCTCACAAATCTAAAGACATTGGATTGTTAGAGGCATGGGATAGAGTGAGCATCCACCATAGTGCTCCCAAGTGGCGCAGCGGTCTAAGGCACTGCATCTCAGTGCTAGAGGCATCACAACAGAACCTGGATTGATTCCAAGCTGTATCACAACCAGCTGTGATTGGGAGTCCCATAGGGTGGCTTGGTTGGTGTAGGCCATCAATGTAAATAAGAATTTGTTCTTAACTGACTTGCCTAGTTAAAATAAAATATATATATATATATCTTATACCAGTAATTTTCTTTCAAATCAGTGAAGAAAAGTGAACAAGTGCACACTTTGGGAGGAAGGAGCGATAATTGTGACATGGCCTCCCACTGGGCACAGACATCAATTCAACATCTATTCCACGTTGGTTCAGTGTAATTTGAAATGATGTGGAAACATTGTTGATTCAACAGGTGTGTGCCCAGGAGGATAGAAAAACACTGAGACACACAGACTGGAGTACCATTAAATATACAGGACTCTGGGGAGGCAGTGTGGTGAAAGAGCATGCAATATTAAGTAAAAATATGAAGTAAAAAGACAAAAAACATTCTGTAATTGACATCAATTTGGACCCGGATAGATGGATGCTCTCAAATGATTTTGGAAAATGTGACTTTCTTCAAAAAGCTGCAGAATGATTGCATTTGAAACCCGGGCGGGAAATGTGATCGGTTGTAGTGTTAATCTGAGCTGTATGATTTGGAGGTAAGATCCTCTATGGATGCCGATGTTGCCACGAAGCGACAAGTCCCGGGTTGCCAGGAGGTCCCCGGTTGCCACAACACCCTGGGGTGAATGCAAGGTGAATGTTTTGTTTGTATGATTTCTAAAGCTATGAACAAAAATCTGAAGAACATGTGAGTCATCTCATAAAAAATATATATACACTACCGTTCAAAAGTTTGGGGCCACTTAGAAATGTCCCTGTCCATTAAAATAACATCAAATTGATCAGAAATACAGTGTAGGTGTCACGAGTTACTAGGAGTGGTGGGTGAATCAGGCGCAGAGAGCAGGGTTCAGTAGATTGTCAATTTATTCTCCGGCGCACAAAAACGGTCACGCCAACACACACGGAGCATACAATTGACCAGCCCAAACACAGGACTAAAATAGTCCGGAGAATACATACACAAAAACCACCATACAACAGAGTAACAAAAACAATCCCGCACAAAACAAGGGCGGGACAACCTACTATATATAAGGACGCTAATTAAACTAAAATACACACAGGTGAAACTAATAAGACAAAACCAACAGACAAACGAAAAAGGCATCAGTAGTGGCTAGTAGGACGGTGACGACGACCGCCGAGCACCGCCCGAACATGCAGGCGAGCCAACTTCGGCGGAAGTCGTGACAGTAGGCATTGTTAATGTTGTAAATGACTATTGTTGCTGGAAACTGCAGATTTTATATGGAATATCTACATAGGGGTACAGAGGCCCATTATCAACAACCATCACTCCTGTGTTCCAATGGCACATTGTGTTAGCTAATCCAAGTTTATAATTTTAAAAGGCTAATTGATCATCAGAAAACCCTTTTGCAATTATGTTATCACAGCTGGAAACTGTTTTACTGATTAAAGAAGCAATCAAATTGGCCTTCTTTAGACTAGTTGAGTATCTAGAGCATTTGTGGGTTTGATTACAGGTTCAAAATAGCCAGAAATAAATCACTTTCATCTGAAACTCGTCAGTCTATTCTTGTTCTGAGAAATGAAGGCTATTCCATGTGAGAAATTGCCAAGAAACTGAAGATCTCGTACAACGCTGTGTACTACTCGCTTCACAGAACAGCGCAAACTGGCCCTAACCAGAATAGAAAGAGGAGTGGGAGGCCCCGGTGCACAACTGAGCAAGAGGACAAGTACATTAGAGTGTCTAGTTTGAGCAACAGACGCCTCACCAGTCGTCAACTGGCAGCTTTATTAAATAGTACCCGCAAAACACCAGTCTCAACGTCAACGGTGAAGAGGCAACCCCCGGGATGCTGGCATTCTGGGCAGAGTTGCAAAGAAAAAGCAATATCTCAGACTGGAAAATAAAAATAAAAGATAAATATGGGCAAAAGAACACAGACACTGGCGAGAGATATGGCTTTTTCTTTGCAACTCTGCCTTGAAGGCCAGCATCCGGGAGTCGCGTCTTCACTGTTGCAGTTAAGACGGGTGCTTTTCTTTCAAAAACAAGGATATTTCTAAGTGACCCCAAACTTTTGAATGGTAGTGCATATATACATACTGTACCAGTCAACCGTTTGGACACACCAACTCATTCAAGGGTTTTTCTTCATTTTTACTATTCTCTACATTGTTGAATAATAGTGAAGACATCAAAACTATGAAATAACACAAATGGAATCATGTAGTAAGCAAAGAACAAATCAAAATATATTTTATATTTCAAATTCTTCAAAGTAGCCACGCTTTGCCTTGATGACAGCTTTGCACACTCTTGGCATTCTCTCACCAGAATGCTTCTCCAACAGTCTTGAAGGCTTTTCCTTCACTCTGTGTTCCAACTCATCCCAAATCATCTCAATTGGGTTGAGGTCGGGTGATTGTGGAGGCCAGGTCATCAGATGCAGCACTCCATCACCCTCCTTCTTGGTCAAATAGTCCTTACAGAGCCTGGAGGTGTGTTGGGTCATTGTCCTATTGAAAAACATAGTAGTCCCACTAAAAGCAAACCAGATGAGATGGCGTATCGCTGCAGAATGCTGTGGTAGCCATGCTGGTGAAGTGTGCCTTGAATCTTGAATTCTAAATAAATCACTGACAGTGTCACCAGCAAAGCACCCCAACACCATCACACCTCCTCCATGCTTCACGGTGGGAACCTCACATGCAGAGATGATCCATTCACCTACTCTGTGTCTCACAAAGACACAGTGGTTGTTACCAAATATCTCAAATTTGGACTCATCAGACCAAAGGACAGATTTTCCACCAGTCTAATATCCATTGCTCGTGTTTCTTGGCCCAAGCAAGTCTCTTCTTCCTATTGATGTCCTTTAGTAGTGGTTTCTTTGCAGCAATTCGACTATGAAGGCCTGACTCACACAGTCTCCTCTGAACCGTTGATGTTGAGATGTGTCTGTTACTTGAACTATGTGAAGCATTTGTTTGGGCTGCAATTTCTGAGGCTGGTAACTCTAATGAATGTATCCTCTGCAGCAGAGGTAACTATGGGTCTTGCCAGTTTCATCATAATGCTTGATGGTTTTTGCGACTGCACTTGAAGAAACTTTGAAACTTCTTGAAATGTTCCGCATTGACTGACCTTCATGTCTTAATAAAGTAATGATGGACTGTCATTTCTCTTTGCTTATTTGAGCTGCTCTTGCCTTATACCACCCTTACCTTTTCACAACACAACTGTTTAGCTCAAATGCAATAAGAAGGAAATAAATTCCACAAATTAACTTTTAACAAGGCGCACCTGTTAATGGAAATGCATTCCAAGTGACTACATCATGAAGCTGGTTGAGAGAATGCCAAGAGTGTGCAAAGCTGTCATCAAGGTGGCTACTTTGAAGAATCTCAAATATAAAATATATTTTGATTTGTTTAACCCTTTTTTGGTTACTACATGATTCTATATGTGTTATTTCATAGTTTTGATGTCTTCACTATTACTCTACAATGTAGAAAATAGTACAAACAAAGAAAAACCATTGAATTAGTAGGCGTGTCCAAACTTTTGACTGGTACTGTACATATACCGAGAGAGATATAAATCTGTTGTTAAGTAACACAGTTATTTATGATTCACTTGAAGGCTGTCGTGGGCGTCTGGGTACTATGACATCAACAGTAATGTGTGATTATTTGGCATTCAGAGAAGCAATAAACAGGCTTTGTGTTAATCCAGGATTAATTTCTATGTGTATCAGATCAAGTGGGATTTCAGACTGGAGTGTTCCAAATACTCACTGGAGAGACATTACAAAATACATCAACTCACAGGAGTTTACAATCGCCACTGGCATGTCCGTCTGATGCAGTCTAATGCAATCTAATGCAGTCTGATGCAGTCTAATGCAGTCTGATGCAGTCTGATGCAGTCTAATGCAGTCTGATGCAGTCTGATGCAGTCTACTGCTTGCTCTGGGTTTGCAGCTGCATGTTTCAGTTACCATCCAGTTGAAAGTTGAAAGTTGCCTATGCTTGATCTCATGTTGTCTTTTGTTTAATTGTATTGTGTTTAGAGTTGTATTAAAATGTTTTAATTGTACTTTACATCAAGTTTGATTTGACATACATATGTGACATTCCATACTGTTAAGGTCCACACAAACAAATAAAACAAACAAACATACGTAAGCAAGCAGTCATTTCAGGACTGAAAGGCATCTAGGACAGATAGGCATCACGGTTCAGCAAGCCACAGAACAGAAGTGAAGAGGGGAAATAGATCGATAGACTGGTGATTTATCCCATTGGCCCACTCTCTCCTGGCTGGGCCCACGAAGGCAGGTTGGCTTCCCAGCATCCTTACTCGGATAGATCATCATCATGTAATTGGTTTTAAATCAAGAGGAAGTCACTGCCGCCCAGGGGGACAGATCAATCATAGAAATCAATGACAAAACACTAAGATAATGCCTCCCAAATGGGATTATCCTCAGAGGAGGGGAGGAGAGGCAGGAGGATTTGTATTTCCTCTCCTGTGCCAGTGGGGAGCTTTTTCTGTCACACCACCTAATTGGTTTCTCCCACTTCTGGCCCTGTGATTTACAGAGGGACACAATATGGCATCAGAATGTTTTATTTTGCGGGGGGGATAAAGACGTGTCACCTTATACATGTCTCTAGACTGGTTCAATGTACAGCACTGCTGATGTGTTATAACTAGGCTAGAGCTAAAGACCATAGTTGTTACTGGTCAGGTCAAGTGGTTAGGAAAACAGCCTGGCTCTAAGTAGCCTGCTGAATGATGTTTCCCAGACAGGGGTTTGGGACCACCTGGTGAGTTATAGCCCGTTTCTCTTGGTCACTGGTAAAGACTGGGTGGTGGCAAGGAACATTAACCTGGGGCAATAGAACATTAAAAAGGTTTCAGGCGAGTCAAACTGCAGGAAAGAACTTTAGGAATGATTTGGGTTAGAAAGTCCTATTACCCTTCAGCTGCCACCCCATCCATCTGAAGGTGTTATGAGTGGGACTGGCCTCAGAATGGCTCTGTTTAGTGTGGGGCCAAGGCCATATGCACAGGGACTGGCGGTTCCTTCCGGGTCATTTGCTGCTGATTGTCAGGGACCAGGTGAGGTACGAGAAGTGACATGTCAGGTTGAACACCTGGACACCACCAGATGTGCTGCTGACACTACAGTGTGGGAGACTTTGATCTCTTCAGACTGGACCTTATCATGATTAGGACCACAGTTTTTCCTGGTCATACTGGACAGTATCACGGTTAGGACCAGAGTTTTTCCGGGTCAGACATTCTTCAATCTACTATGAATCTGAAAAACTCATACAGTTATGAGTATCGTATCCAACTCATAACAAAAGATAAGTCTGATTCATGTGGAGAGCCACTAACACGTCATGTAATGGCTTCCAGTCCAGTCATAATAGTCATAATAACAAGGCCGTCTGACTGTGGTTGGAACAGATCTTAGGCTGCATGTTACATTTTTAATGCATTTTAATGCTGCGCCGGGCTTGGAGTTTTAAATAGAATATGAAGGAAAGCAATCAGGAATGGCCGCCCCTGCACGTCGCTCCACGCCATTCCAGTGTCACCCAGGACTCTTAAGTTCCAAGTGTCAAGGTGATTAATTAGTTATCTGCAGGTTGTATTGGGCCTGCATATTCAACTGCAGGATTACATGTCAAAGAATGATGAGTGTCTTCGGTAATGTTAGAAAACATAACGTTCAAGTTTTATATAGAGTATGACCTATGTGACTGACAGGGCAAGTGATATAAGAGCCAATCTTGTTATGGTTTCTCTTTAACCCTCAGTGATAGTATGATCACTGTATTGCTCTATAATCTTGTTATGGTTTCTCTTTAACCCTCAGTGATAGTATGATCGCTGTATTGCTCTATAATCTTGTTATGGTTTCTCTTTAACCCTCAGTGATAGTATGATCGCTGTATTGCTCTATAATCTTGTTATGGTTTCTCTTTAACCCTCAGTGATAGTATGATCGCTGTATTGCTCTATAATCTTGTTATGGTTCCTCTTTAACCCTCAGTGATAGTGTAATCGCTGAATTGCTCTATAAATATAGTTATTCACTCTTCACCTTGGCACATTTCAGAGAATTTCATTTCTGAGAATAATCATTCTCAAGTAGTCGCTGAGATAGCCACAAGTGATTTGGAATTATACTTCAGGTAATTACAATTTGCCGCAACCTCTCATATCCTGTCCTTGAAACTGTGTGTTGGAATCTGTCATGGAAGATGAGAGGTGAGAAGAACATTGGTGACAATTAGACAAACATGGACTTACACCGATTACCTCATTTGGTTCCTAGGTTAATTTGTTTGTTTTCATCATTGTACAGAGGTGAACCTTGGCACCAACACATTTCTCATTACCTAGTTACCGGTCCTCCACCTGCAGTGAGAGTTAGAAGGCAATAGTTTGAACTGTAAAATGTCTTCTTCTGTCACCGCATGTTCCCCACTGTTTATCATACTCCTCCACAGATGTAAGATCTTGATTTGGGCCAGTTTGCTACAGAAGGATAATAATCACGCAGCAACAGGAAATGTGAATTGTCATGTGGATTATAATTAATGGCCATTTCTTGTAGGGGTTGATAAATTTTTTATTAAGGAAAATTAAGTCTGACATTTTAAAGTGGAAATTATTCATGTTTGAAAGCATTTTAAACCTTGAAAACACTATAAGTTCTCAGCGACAAAAATTAAGATCCTACATCTGTAGGTACGAATAAAAAAAACATTCTGAGAAGAGGTGTGTGTGTGTGTGTTTGTGCGTACGTGTGTGCGTGGGCATGAGCGCGAGTGCGTGCATGTGTGTCTATGCATTAGGGTAATCAACACTGTTGTGGTAGAAACACCAAACTTCTGGTTGTACCCCCTCTTTGCATCTCCATAGTGTTAATCTGGCCTCATTAAAACAGAACAGTCTGCATTCCTCCACAAGGTTAAGGACACATCAGGGTGTTTAACTAAAGCTCTCACAGTCTGGCACAATGACTGTGTTGTGTCTGTAGAGTAGTGGGTTCCATACGGTTTAGGGTTAGATGTGGGAAAATGGCAACCTATTCAATACATAGTTCACTACTTTTAACCAGAGCCACCTGGTGTGGCAGTTGATGTAAGAGCCAACTGGTGTGGTCAGTGAAGGAGTTAGAGTAAGAGCCAACTGGTGTGGTCAGTGAGGGAGTTATAGTAACAGTCAACTGGTGTGGTCAGTGAGGGAGTTAGAGTAAGAGCCAAGTGGTGTGGTCAGTGAGGGAGTTAGAGTAAGAGCCAACTGGTGTGGTCAGTGAGGGAGTTAGAGTAAGAGCCAACTGGTGTGGTCAGTGAGGGAGTTAGAGTAAGAGCCAACGGGTGTGGTCAGTGAGGGAGTTAGAGTAAGAGCCAACTGGTGTGGTCAGTAAGGGAGTTAGAGAAAGAGCCAACTGGTGTGGTCAGTGGGGGAGTTAGAGTAAGAGCCAACTGGTGGGGTCAGTGAGGGAGTTAGAGTACGAGCCAACTGGTGTGGTCAGTGAGGGAGTTAGAGTAAGAGCCAACTGGTGTGGTCAGTGAGGGAGTTTGAGTAAGAGTCAACTGGTGTGGTCAGTGGGGGAGTTCGAGTAAGAGCCAACTGGTGTGGCCAGTGGGGGAGTTTGAGTAAGAGTCAACTGGTGCGGCCAGTGGGGGAGTTAGAGTACATCAGAACAGAGAGACTGGGGTACTACATCAGAACAGAGAGACTGGGGTACTACATCAGAACAGAGAGACTGGGGTACTACATCAGAACATAGAGACTGGGGTACTACATCAGAACAGAGAGACTGGGGTAATACATCAGAACATAGAGACTGGGGTAATACATCAGAACATAGAGGGGTAATACATCAGAACATAGGGGTAATACATCAGAACATAGAGACTGGGGTAGAACATAGAGACTGGGGTAATAACATCAGAACACATCAGAACATAGAGACTGGGGTACTACATCAGAACATAGAGACTGGGGTAATACATCAGAACATAGAGACTGGGGTAATACATCAGAACATAGAGACTGGGGTAATACATCAGAACATAGAGACTGGGGTAATACATCAGAACATAGAGACTGGGGTAATACATCAGAACATAGAGACTGGGGTAATACATCAGAACATAGAGACTGGGGTAATACATCAGAACATAGAGAGACATGACTGGGGTAATACATCAGAACATAGAGACTGGGGTAATACATCAGAACATAGAGACTGGGGTAATACATCAGAACATAGAGACTGGGGTAATACATCAGAACATAGAGACTGGGGTAATACATCAGAACATAGAGACTGGGGTAATACATCAGAACATAGAGACTGGGGTAATACATCAGAACATCAGAGACTGGGGTAATACATCAGAACATAGAGACTGGGGTAATACATCAGAACATAGAGACTGGGGTAATACATCAGAACATAGAGACTGGGGTAATACATCAGAACATAGAGACTAATACATCAGAACATAGAGACTGGGGTAATACATCAGAACATAGAGACTGAACAGGGTAATACATCAGAACATAGAGACTGGGGTAATACATCAGAACATAGAGACTGGGGTACACATCAGAACAGAGAGACTGGGGTAATACATCAGAACATAGAGACTGGGGTAATACATCAGAACATAGAGACTGGGGTAATACATCAGAACATAGAGACTGGGGTAATACATCAGAACATAGAGACTGGGGTAATACATCAGAACATAGAGACTGGGGTACTACATCAGAACATAGAGACTAATACATCAGAACATAGAGACTGGGGTAATACATCAGAACATAGAGACTGGGGTAATACATCAGAACATAGAGACTGGGGTAATACATCAGAACATAGAGACTGGGGTAATACATCAGAACATAGAGACTGGGGTAATACATCAGAACATAGAGACTGGGGTAATACATCAGAACATAGAGACTGGGGTAATACATCAGAACATAGAGACTGGGGTAATACATCAGAACATAGAGACTGGGGTAATACATCAGAACATAGAGACTGGGGTAATACATCAGAACATAGAGACTGGGGTAATACATCAGAACATAGAGACTGGGGTATACATCAGAACATAGAGACTGGGGTAATACATCAGAACATAGAGACTGGGGTAATACATCAGAACATAGAGACTGGGGTAATACATCAGAACATAGAGACTGGGGTAATACATCAGAACATAGAGACTGGGGTAATACATCAGAACATAGAGACTGGGGTAATACATCAGAACATAGAGACTGGGGTAATACATCAGAACATAGAGACTGGGGTAATACATCAGAACATAGAGACTGGGGTAATACATCAGAACATAGAGACTGGGGTAATACATCAGAACATAGAGACTGGGGTAATACATCAGAACATAGAGACTGGGGTAATACATCAGAACATAGAGACTGGGGTAATACATCAGAACATAGAGACTGGGGTAATACATCAGAACATAGAGACTGGGGTAATACATCAGAACATGGGGTAGAGACTGGGGTAATACATCAGAACATAGAGACTGGGGTAATACAACATCAGAACATAGAGACTGGGGTAATACATCAGAACATAGAGACTGGGGTAATACATCAGAACATAGAGACTGGGGTAATACATCACATCAGAACATAGAGACTGGGGTAATACATCAGAACATAGAGACTGGGGTAATACATCAGAACATAGAGACTGGGGTAATACATCAGAACATAGAGACTGGGGTAATACATCAGAACATAGAGACTGGGGTAATACATCAGAACATAGAGACTGGGGTAATACATCAGAACAGAGAGACTGGGGTAATACATCAGAACATAGAGACTGGGGTAATACATCAGAACATAGAGACTGGGGTAATACATCAGAACATAGAGACTGGGGTAATACATCAGAACATAGAGACTGGGGTAATACATCAGAACAGAGAGACTGGGGTAATACATCAGAACATAGAGACTGGGGTAATACATCAGAACATAGAGACTGGGGTAATACATCAGAACATAGAGACTGGGGTAATACATCAGAACATAGAGACTGGGGTAATACATCAGAACAGAGAGACTGGGGTAATACATCAGAACAGAGACTGGGGTACTACATCAGAACATAGAGACTGGGGTAATACATCAGAACATAGAGACTGGGGTAATACATCAGAACATAGAGACTGGGGTAATACATCAGAACAGAGAGACTGGGGTAATACATCAGAACATAGAGACTGGGGTAATACATCAGAACATAGAGACTGGGGTAATACATCAGAACATAGAGACTGGGGTAATACATCAGAACATAGAGACTGGGGTAATACATCAGAACATAGAGACTGGGGTAATACATCAGAACATAGAGAGACTGGGGTAATACATCAGAACATAGAGACTGGGGTAATACATCAGAACATAGAGACTGGGGTAATACATCAGAACATAGAGACTCAGAATGGTGCAGGGTAATACATCAGAACATAGAGACTACATCAGAACAGGGTAATACATCAGAACAGGACAGCGGAGTCAATAGAGACTGGGGTAATACATCAGAACATAGAGACTGGGGTAATTCTACATCAGAACATACATCAGAACATAGAGACTGGGGTAATACATCAGAACATAGAGACTGGGAGACTAATACATCAGAACATAGAGACATCAGAACATAGAGACTGGGGTAATACATCAGAACATAGAGACTGGGGTAATACATCAGAACATAGAGACTGGGGTAATACATCAGAACATAGAGACTGGGGTAATACATCAGAACATAGAGACTGGGGTAATACATCAGAACATAGAGACTGGGGTAATACATCAGAACATAGAGACTGGGGTAATACATCAGAACATAGAGACTGGGGTAATACATCAGAACATAGAGACTGGGGTAATACATCAGAACATAGAGACATAGATCAGAACATAGAGACTGGGGTAATACATCAGAACATAGAGACTGGGGTAATACATCAGAACATAGAGACTGGGGTAATACATCAGAACATAGAGACTGGGGTAATACATCAGAACATAGAGACTGGGGTAATACATCAGAACATAGAGACTGGGGTACTACACCAGAACATAGAGACTGTAATACATCAGAACATAGAGACTGGGGTAATACATCAGAACATCTGGGGTAGAACATAGAGACTGGGGTAATACATCAGAACATAGAGACTGGGGTAATACATCAGAACATAGAGACTGGGGTAATACATCAGAACATAGAGACTGGGGTAATACATCAGAACATAGAGACTGGGGTATAGAGACTGGGGTACTACATCAGAACATAGAGACTGGGGTAAACACATCAGAACATAGAGACTGGGGTAATACATCAGAACATAGAGACTGGGGTAATACATCAGAACATAGAGACTGGGGTACTACATCAGAACATAGAGACTGGGGTAATACATCAGAACATAGAGACTGGGGTAATACATCAGAACATAGAGACTGGGGTACTACATCAGAACATAGAGACTGGGGTAATACATCAGAACATAGAGACTGGGGTAATACATCAGAACATAGAGACTAAATACATCAGAACATAGAGACTGGGGTAATACATCAGAACATAGAGACTGGGGTAATACATCAGAACATAGAGACTGGGGTAATACATCAGAACATAGAGACTGGGGTAATACATCAGAACATAGAGACTGGGGTAATACATCAGAACATAGAGACTGGGGTAATACATCAGAACAGAGAGACTGGGACTGTAATACATCAGAACATAGAGACTGGGGTAATACATCAGAACATAGAGACTGGGGTAATACATCAGAACATAGAGACTGGGGTAATACATCAGAACAGAGACTGGGGTAATACATCAGAACATAGAGACTGGGGTAATACATCAGAACATAGAGACTGGGGTAATACATCAGAACATAGAGACTGGGGTAATACATCAGAACATAGAGACTGGGGTAATACATCAGAACATAGAGACTGGGGTAATACATCAGAACATAGAGACTGGGGTAATACATCAGAACATAGAGACTGGGGTAATACATCAGAACATAGAGACTGGGGTAATACATCAGAACATAGAGACTGGGGTACTACATCAGAACATAGAGACTGGGGTAATACATCAGAACATAGAGACTGGGGTAATACATCAGAACATAGAGACTGGGGTAATACATCAGAACATAGAGACTGGGGTAATACATCAGAACAGAGAGACTGGGGTAATACATCAGAACATAGAGACTGGGGTAATACATCAGAACAGAGAGACTGGGGTAATACATCAGAACATAGAGACTGGGGTAATACATCAGAACATAGAGACTGGGGTAATACATCAGAACATAGAACATACTGGGGTAATACATCAGAACATAGAGACTGGGGTAATACATCAGAACATAGAGACTGGGGTAATACATCAGAACATAGAGACTGGGGTAATACATCAGAACATAGAGACTGGGGTAATACATCAGAACATAGAGACTGGGGTACTACATCAGAACATAATACATCAGAACATAGAGACTGGGGTAATACATCAGAACATAGAGACTGGGGTAATACATCAGAACAGAGAGACTGGGGTAATACATCAGAACAGAGAGACTGGGGTAATACATCAGAACAGAGAGACTGGGGTAATACATCAGAACAGAGAGACTGGGGTAATACATCAGAACATAGAGACTGGGGTAATACATCAGAACATAGAGACTGGGGTAATACATCAGAACATAGAGACTGGGGTAATACATCAGAACATAGAGACTGGGGTAATACATCAGAACATAGAGACTGGGGTAATACATCAGAACATAGAGACTGGGGTAATACATCAGAACATAGAGACTGGGGTAATACATCAGAACATAGAGACTGGGGTAATACATCAGAACAGAGAGACTGGGGTAATACATCAGAACAGAGAGACTGGGGTAATACATCAGAACATAGAGACTGGGGTAATACATCAGAACATAGAGACTGGGGTAATACATCAGAACATAGAGACTGGGGTAATACATCAGAACATAGAGACTGGGGTAATACATCAGAACATAGAGACTGGGGTAATACATCAGAACATTGAGACTGGGGTAATACATCAGAACATAGAGACTGGGGTAATACATCAGAACAGAGAGACTGGGGTAATACATCAGAACAGAGAGACTGGGGTAATACATCAGAACAGAGAGACTGGGGTAATACATCAGAACAGAGAGACTGGGGTACTACATCAGAACAGAGAGACTGGGGTACTACATCAGAACAGAGAGACTGGGGTACTACATCAGAACAGAGAGACTGGGGTACTACATCAGAACAGAGAGACTGGGGTACTACATCAGAACAGAGAGACTGGGGTACTACATCAGAACATAGAGACTGGGGTACTACACCAGAACATAGAGAATGGGGTAATACATCAGAACAGAGAGACTGATATACTTTGACAATAGAGTTTGAATCCAGCACCAAGTGTGTCCCCCAAATGTCACCCTTTTCCCGACACAAGGCAGGGAGTGTCAGAAAGCGATAGATAGAGAGCGGGCCCTGGTCAAAAGTAATACACTACATAGTTAATAGAGTGCCATTTGGTACGTAGCCCAAACACTTAATCAG
The DNA here is from genome assembly GCF_036934945.1 of Oncorhynchus masou masou. Lineage (NCBI taxonomy): Eukaryota > Metazoa > Chordata > Actinopteri > Salmoniformes > Salmonidae > Oncorhynchus > Oncorhynchus masou. The sequence goes on along the minus strand of NC_088223.1, from coordinate 83,045,369 downwards.
CGATTCCAGTCATCCCTTTCCAGTCATCCCAGTGGTTTAACCCTTACCTACCCTGGGATCTGCTTGGACACATTGTGTCAGCACCATCCGTAAGCAGGCTGCCACTCAACAAATCTGATAATGGGTTAGAATGTTATACTGTGAGTAGGTGGGTACACAATGTCGTTGACAACATTCTCAATGCCACACGATTTAAAAAGAGTGATAAAATTGTGAAATGTGTGGGAAAACCATCCTACCTCAGTGAATTCAGGATATCTCTCTACTGTTGTTTATGCTTGAAACTACAATCTCCTTTTTTGTCACTGAACCAAAGCAATTTCATGGGATATCAGTGATAAATAAATATATATTTACCTCAGTACAAGCATTAAATTCATTCTATCAGCACATTTGGATTGAAGAACATACAAGGCTTGGTACTTTGTGGGGACAATAAAAGGCCACTCTAAAATGTGCAGTTTTGTCACACAACGCCATGCCATAGGTTCCTCAAGTTTTGAGGGTGCTTTCAATTGCCATGCTGACTTCAGGAATGTCTACCAGAGCTGTTGCCAAAAAATGTAATGTTAATTTCTCTACTATAAGCCGCCACCAACGTCATTTTATAAATTTTGGCAGTACATCCAGCCGGCCTCACGTGTTATCACACCAGCCCAGGATCTCCACATATCTTCAGCTGTGGGATCGTCTGATCCTCTGAGAGCCTACGAAACGGAGGAGAATATGTCTGTAATAAAGCCTTTTTCTGGGGAAAAACACATTCTGATTGGCTGGGCCTGGCTCCCCAGCAGTGGGCCTGTGCCCTCCCAGGCCCATCCATGGCTGTACCCCTGCACATCATGTGAAATTCATAGATTAGGGCCTAATTGATTTATTTAAATTGATTGATTTCCTTATATGAACTGTAACTCAGTAAAATAGTTGTGTGTATATTTTTGTTCAGTATAAATAACATTTTCAATTTTCACCTGTCTCCTAGGATGGTGGAACCTTTTGTAAGAGATTAAGAAAAAGGTACAAGGAATCTCTTTTTCTCTGACTATCTGTGTCTCTTTCTTTCTCTCTCCTTCCTCTTGTGTCTCTCTACAATGGATAAAGTGAGAGTGGCACTTTACTAAGAGCCTTCAGTAATTTTTAAATGGTGAAAAGCATTTTGAATATGAAGTCCCAGCATCCTACCTGCACACACAAACATACACATTCCCCCCAGTGTTAACCCCTCATTGTCTCTTCTGTGACAGCTGTCTCTGGCTCCAGTGCGTTCCATTTTCCAGAATGCCGAAGGCGCCCCAAAAACGCTGCTGCTGCCAGGAGAAATAGTGGAGCTGCTCCATCCTTCATATTACTTTATTTGTTTTGTCATAAAAGCAAATTCTTGAAAATTGACACTTGCCGCAACGAGCATCTGTTTTTGCCATCTGCGGGATATGCAAATGCGGGACGATGAATATTCAGCCCAACTTGGGTTGAGGCATGATTCCTCAAGCTTGCTCACACTTGGTGGAGGGAATCATGCATCGCACTGCAGACGGTGAGGAACGCACTTTTAGATGACGATATATACCCCCCCCCCCCCCTTCTCCTCCTAGTTTAAGAAGACATATGGTAAACAAAGGCTCCGCTAATTTGGAACAATTGATGAACTGATGGCAGCATCTCTTTTATTCATTCATTCGGAGCCAAACCTGATCGTCTCCCCTGTCTGGCTTAGTGAAAACACTCTCTCTCTCTCTCTCTCTCTCTCTCTCTCTCTCTCTCTGTCTCTCTCTCTCTCTCTCTCTCTCTCTCTCTCTCTCTCTCTGTCACTCTCTCTCTCTCTCTCTGTCACTCTTTCTCTCCTCTCTCTTTCTCGTTCATTCTCTCCCTCTCTGTTTCTCTCTGCCTCTCTCTTTTTCTCTCCCTCTCTATTTTCTTATCTTTCTCTCTGTCTCTTTGTGTCTCTCTTTCTCTCCACCTCTCTCCCTGTCTCTCTCTCCCTGTCTCTCGCCCCCAGCTTGCTCTCTTTCTCTGCCTACAGGGATGGCACCCTATGAATAATGCAGCAGAGAGGTGGAATGATAATGGAATATTAGAAGGAGAATGAGTGGCTGTAATATGAGTCAGGAGCCACGTGGGCTCTTTATTTATATCAATTATTTCAATAAAGTGCCACTTGTGCTTAAAGTTGGAGCGTGAGATGCATGACAGCCGATTAAGCCAGCCGAGCATGATGGAGGAACGATTACCGTTATGTTATTCTGTCAACATTATCATCCTTGTCATTACCACTATCAGTCAGTTTGATTTGCTTGGGAGGATGAGAATGGCGATGAAGACTTCAGCAGCAGGCAATCTTCTTACCTGCATTGTCTCTGTTGTTTGAGTTGCTCTCAATGGAGTTATGTACAAACAGTACACCCACTGATGATGTCACTGGAATAAGTCCTGACTTATGACCAGGAATCCTACAACTTTCACAAACAACAGTATTTTTCAGTCAAATATTCTACACTGAGTTTACCAAACATCAGGAACACCTTCCTAATATTGAGTTGCTCCCCCACTCCTGGCCTCAGAACCGTGTATGACTGCATGTCCTTTGGGTGCTGGACCATTCTTGATACACACGGGAAACTGTTGAGCGTGAAAAACCCAGCAGAATTACAGTTCATGACTGTTCAGTTCAGTTCTGGGACCTACTACCGTACCCCGTTCAAAGGCACTTAAATCTCGGAATGTTACAAATACACACCCTCTGAATGGCACACATGCACAATCCATGTCACAATTGTCTCAAGGCTTAAAAATCCTTCTTTAACCTGTCTCCTCCCCTTCATCTACACTGATTGAAGTGGATTTAACAAGTGACATCAATAAGGGATCATAGCTTTCACCTGGATTCACCTGGTCAGTCTGTCATGGAAAGAGCACTATGTACGTACATTCTATGTACATAATCCATCCATCTGAGATTTGTGGACAGTTGTGAATTCAATATAATGATAATATTGTAGATATATTGTTCACAATTACAGTCAAACAATAGATGCCAGCATTGTCCTTCACAATACCCATCCAAATGTGACGAAGAGAAAACGTCCCTAAAACCGTGTTACAAACCGAGAGAGATGAGGCTGCTTTATTTACTGCTTTGGAGTGCTGTTGCTGCAAGCTCATGGTCCTTCAGGGCTTCATTTAGCAAACTTACGGTCTAAGCTGCACAAATCTGTCCTGGGAGGATGTGAGCGGGAACTCAAGCAGCTGTCAGGAAACTCACTTCCTGGTCCTGCATCCCAGAGCAGCTGCCTGCTGCTCTAGGATGCAGAGACAGAGAGACAGAGAGAGCGAGACAGACAAAGAAATGCAGGACATGGAGACTGCTTTCCATTCAGCCACGGGCTCAGTGGATTCTTGCAGTGATGACATCACTCTAATTGCTTCACACTCTATCTGACAGTATCTGTCTCTCTCTTTCACTCTCTCTTTATTTCTCATACTCTCGCTCTGTCACTCTCTTTCCCCCTCTCCCTCTCACTCTCTCTCTATCTATCTCTCTCTGCCTCTCTCTGCCTCTCCCTGCCTCCTTAATGTTAAAGTGAGAGTAGCACATCAATGAGCGCCTTGAGTCTCCAGCCTATTCAGCCCCACAGCCCACCAGTTGACTCAATGGGGTCAACGGACACACTTTCTGTGATCGTTTCACAGTGATGACAACAGCCTGACTGTTCCAGACGAGGGTGTCCAAAGACAGGCTGCTGTTCCCCAGAAGCTCCGGCCCAGTTGATGAAAAGAGAAGACCTTGCCTGCAGCCCCTGTCATAGAGGGCCATTCATCCTGTGGCACAGTCAGATGGCCTCATAAAGATCCAGGGGAAGAGGATCCCAGGACCCTAACTAACTCTCCATGTCTGTCTGGACCCATATAGCAGTGGCCAACGTGACAGAGCTGTGAGTTACCTTGACGATGCCTGCCTCCCTGCCTGCCTGCCTGCCTGCCTGCCTGCCTGCCTGCCTGCCTGCCAAACGACCGGGTGTACTCATCTCTCCGATCACGTCACGCAGCCTGGGAGCCAGAAGGAGCTTCTCCAGTCCCTCCTTGTGTTCATACAGACACATACAACACACACACACACACATTATTCAACACTCTCAGGATACATCCCAAATGGCATCCTATTCCCTACAGTGGGGGGAAAAAGTATTTAGTCAGCCACCAATTGTGCAAGTTATCCCACTTAAAAAGATGAGAGAGGCCTGTAATTTTCATCATAAGTACACCAACTATGACAGACAAAATTAAGGTAAAAAATCCAGAAAATCACATTGTAGGATTTTTTATGAATTTATTTGCCCACAAACAAGCAAGATTTCTGTCTCTCACAGACCTGTAACTTCTTATTTAAGAGGCTCCTCTGTCCTCCACTCATTACCTGTTTTAATGGCACCTGTTTGGAATTGTAAAAGACACCTGTCCACAACCTCAAACAGTCACACTCCAAACTTCACTATGGCCAAGACCAAAGAGCTGTCAAAGGACACCAGAAACAAAATTGTAAACCTGCACCAGGCTGGGAGGACTGAATCTGCAATAGGTAAGCAGCTTGGTTTGAAGAAATCAACTGTGGGAGCAATTATTAGGAAATGGAAGACATACAAGACCACTGATAATCTCCCTCAATCTGGGGCTCCACGCAAGATCTCACCTCATTGGGTCAAAATGATCACAAGAACGATAAGCAAAAATCCCAGAACCACACAGGGGGACCTAGTGAATGACCTGTAGAGAGCTGGGACCAAAGTAACAAAGCCTAACATCAGCAAGGGCATTGAAGATGAAACGTGGCTGGGTCTTTCAGCATGACAATGATCCCAAACACACCGCCCAAGGCAACGAAGGAGTGGCTTCGTAAGAAGCATTTCAAGGTCCTGGAGTGGCCTAGCCAGTCTCCAGATCTCAAACCCATAGAAAATCATTGGAGGGAGTTGAAAGTCAGTGTTGCCCAGCAACAGCCCCAAAACATCACTGCTCTAGAGGAGATCTGCATGGATGAATGGGCCAAAATATCAGCAACAGTGTGTGAAAACCTTGTGAAGACTTACAGAAAACGTTTGACCTCTGTCATTGCCAACAAAGGGTATATAACAAAGTATTGAGATAAACTTTTGTTATTGATCAAATACTTATTTTCCACCATAATTTGCAAATAAATTCATAAAAAATCATACAATGTGATTTTTGGGATTTTTTTTCTCATTTTGTCTGTCATAGTTGAAGTGTGCCTATCATGAAAATTACAGGCCTCTCTCATCTTTTTAAGTGGGAGAACTTGCACAATTGGTGGCTGACTAAATATTTTTTTGTGCCACTGTATATAGTGTGCTATCCCTGGTCAAAAGTAGTGCACTATATAGGGAATAGGCTGCATTTTAAGACAAAGCCTTAAAGCTAGAATTCTTAGTTTATACAGTCATGGCCAAAAGTTTTGAGAATGACACAAATATTAATTTCCACAAAGTCTGCTGCTTCAGTGTCTATAGATATTTTTGTCAGATGTTACTATGGAATACTGAAGTATAATTACAAGCATTACCAAGACCAAATGCTTTTTTTGCAAAGACTCAATATTTGCAGTGTTGACCCTTCTCTTTCAAGACCTCTGCAATCCGCCCTGGCATGCTGTCAATTAACTTCTGGGCCACATCCTGACTGATGGCAGCCCATTCTTGCATAATTAATGCTTGGAGTCTGTTAGAATTTGTGGATTTTTGTTTGTCCACCCGCCTCTTGAGGATTGACCACAAGTTCTCAATGGGATTAAGGTCTGAGGAGTTTCCTGGCCATGGACCCAAAATATTGATGTTTTGTTCCCCGGGCCTTATGGCAAGGTGCTCCATCATGCTGGAAAAGGCATGGTTCGTCATCAAACTGTTCCTCGATGGTTGGGAGAAGTTGCTCTCGGAGGATGTGTTGGTATCATTCTTTACTCATGGCTGAGTTCTTAGGCAAAATTGTGAGTGAGCCCACTCCCTTGGCTGAGAAGCAACCCCACACATGAATGGTCTCAGGATGCTTTACTTTTGGCATGACACAGGACTGATGGTAGCGCTCACCTTATCTTCTCTGGACAAGCTTTCTTTCGTATGCCCCAAACAATCGGAAAAGCAATTCATCAGGACTTTACCCCAGTCCAATCCCTGTACCTTTTGCATAATATCAGTCCGTCCCTGATGTTTTTCCTGGAGAGAAGCGGCTTCTTTGCTGCCCTTCTTGACACCAGGCCATCCTCCAAAAGTATTTGCCTCACTGTGCATGCAGATGCACTCACACCTTCATGCTGACATTCCTGAGCAAGCTCTGTACTGGTGGTGCCCCGATCCCGCAGCTGAATCAACTTTAGGAGACGGTCCTGGTGCTTGCTGGAGCCCTGAAGTCTTCTTCACAACAATTGAACCGCTCTCCATGAAGTTCTTGATGATCGGATAAATGCTTGATTTAGGTGCAATCTTACTGGCAGCAATATCCTTGCCTCTGAATCCCTTTTTGTGCAAAGCAATGATGACGGCACGTGTTCCCTTGTAGGTAACCATGGTTGATAGAGGAAGAACAATGATTCCAAGCACCACCCTCCTTTTGAAGCTTCCAGTCTGTTATTTGCACTCAATCAGCATGAGAGAGTGATCTCCAGCCTTGTCCTCGTCAACACTCACACCTGTGTTTTCGAGAGGATCACTGACATCACTTGAAATGATTTTTGGGATCCAGTTCATTTGCATGGCAAAGAGGGACTTTACAATTAATTGCAATTCATCTGACCCTCTTCATAACATTCTAGAGTATATACAAATTGCCATCATACAAACTGAGACTGTACAGCCTCTCTCTTCCCCCTCTCTCTTTCCCCCTCTCTCTTTCTCTCCCTATCTCTTTCCCCCTCTCTCTTTCTCTCCCTCTCTCTTTCCCCCATCTCTTTTCACAAAGCAGACTTTGTGAAAATTAATATTTGTGTAACTCTCATAACTTTTGGCCATGACTGTACATTCATTTTTTGACTTATAAATTAAGGGTATATACCCATTGATCCTTGCAGATTCTAAACTGGGTGGTTCGAGCCCTGAATGCTGATTGGCTGAATGCCGTGGTATATCAGACCATATATGACAGGTATGACAAAACATTTCTTTTTACTCTTGTAATTATGTTGGTAACCAGTTTATAACAGCAATAATGCACCTCAGGGGTTTGTGGGCTGTATCCTCAAGGGCTGTATCCAGGCACTCCGCACTGCGTGGTCTGTAACAGCCCTTAGCTGTGGTATATTGGCCATATACCACACCCTTTGGGCCGTATTGCTTAAATATAACTTAGAAATGCCTCATTGGCTTAGTTCAACTGTCGTACCCCATCAGAACACATAATATAAGCTTGTTTAACTCCAATGTTTGAAAACAATGTAAATGTACACAAACACTGTATAGCCTCCAAAGATGGTTAAAACTATATTAGGGATGATCAAACCTTTCATGATCAATCCTTGCCTCCATAGTTCTGTCTATGAATTTGAGTGGTTACATTTCTTCAGCCTCATCCCTTAGCTTTTTAGCAAAATAGGGGTGGGGAGAAATCTTTGTTATTGTTTTAAGGATTCTAGCTTTAAAAAGAACTGGGGGAAAAACACAGAAACAGCCATGTTAGAATTCAGTCAGATATTCCCTTCCATCATGATTAAATCATCAAACCTTCCATTGAAGAGAAGAGAACGTTTTTTTTTCCCAAGTATGGATGAATATTCACGTATCATGTCTGCTGATGCTTGGCCATCAAAGTAACGAAGATAATTAATCTATTAAGTTAAAACATGGCCTGTTTGGTTTTATGGTCAGTGACACAAAGTCATTTTTGAATTACCATTTTGAGGGTTATTATTCATAATTCAAAGTATATATTTTTTAATTGATGCATATAGATGAAGATCCCGGCGATCCTCTCTAGTCAAACACTTCGTCCCCTGACAGATATGTTGCTGCTTTTTCCTCCACTTTACACTGGTGTAAAACTGCTTCTGTTATACAGCAGGTCTCGCTTCATGATTTTAACATCATTAACACTTCGTGGTGTTTAAACTGATTTTGCATTGCCCTCGGCATTCGCAGAAATTAGACAAATGTCCGAAGCTAGAACTGGAAGGCATTCTTTCCTCCCTCTCTCTTTCCCCCTCTCTAACCCCCCCCCCCCCCTCTTTTGCTCCCTCTCTTTCCCCCCTCTCTCTTTCCCCCTCTCTCTTTCTCTCCCTCTCTCTTTCCCCCTCTCCCTTTCCCCCCTCTCTCTTTCGCTCCCTCTCTCTTTCCCCCTCTCTCTTTCCCGCTCTCTCTCTCCCCCTCTCTCTTTCTCTCCCTCTCTCTTTCCCCCTCTAACTTTCCCCCTCTCTCTTTACCCCCTCTCTCTTTCCCCCTCTTTCCCCCTCTTTCCCCCTCTCTCTTACCCCCTCTCTCTTTCCCCCTCTCTCTTGCCTCCTCTCTCTTTCCCCCTCTCTCTTTCCCCCCTCTCTCTTTCCCCTCTCTTTCCACCCTCTCTCTTTCTCTCCCTCTCTCTTTACCCCTCTCTCTCGCTCCCCCTCTCCCTTTCTCTCTCTCTCTCTCTCTTCTTTCCCCCTCTCTCTATTTATTTATCTCCCTCTCTCTTCCCCCTCTCTATTTCACTCCCTCTCTCTTTCCCCCTCTCTCTTTCCCCTCTCTCTTTCCCCTCTCTCTCTTCCTCTCCCTCTCTCTTTCCCCCCTCTCTCTTTCTCTCCCTCTCTTTCCCCCTCTCTCTTCCCCCCTCTCTTTCTCTCCCTCTCTCTTCCCCCCCTCTCTCTTTCCCCCTCTTTTTCCCCCTCTAACTTTCCCCCTCTCTCTTTACCCCCTCTCTCTTTCCCCCTCTCTCTTTCCCACTCTCTCTTTACCCCCTCTCTCTTTCCCCCTCCTCTTTCCCCTCTCTTTCCCCCTCTCTCTTCCTCTCCCTCTCTCTTCCCCCTCTCTGTTTCTCTCCCCCTCCCCCCCCCCCTCTCTCTTTCTCTCCCTCTCTCTTCCCCCTCTCTCTTTCCCCCTCTCTCTTTCCCCCTCTCTCTTTCTCTCTCCCTCTCTCTTTCCCCCTCTCTCTTTCCCCCTCTCTCTTTCCCTCCTCTCTCTTTCTCTCCCTCTCTCTTTACCCCTCTCTCTTTCCCCCTCTCTCTTTCTCTCCCTCTCTCTTTCCCCCTCTCTATTTATTTCTCTCCCTCTCTTTCCCCCCCTCTCTTTCTCTCCCTCTCTCTTTCCCCCTCTCTCTTTCTCTCCCTCTCTCTTTCCCCCTCTCTCTTTCCCCCTCTCTCTTTCCCCCTCTCTCTTTCTCTCCCTCTCTCTTTCCCCCCTCTCTCTTTCCCCCCTCTATTTATTTCGCTCCCTCTCTCCTTCCCCCCTCTCTCTTTCTCTCCCTCTCTCTTTATCCCCTCTCTCCTTCCCCCTCTCTCTTTCTCTCCCTCTCTCCTTTCCCCTCTCTCTTTCTCTCCCTCTCTCTTTTCCCCCTCTCTTCTCTCTTTCTCTCCCTCTCTCTTTCTCCCCTCTCCCCCTCTCTTTCCCCCTCTCTCTTTTCCCCCTCTCTCCCCCCCTCTCTTTTCTCCCCTCTTTCCCTCCTCTCCCCCCTCTCTATTTATTTCCCCTCTTTCCTCCCTCTCCCCCTATCTCTTCTCCCTCTCTCTCCCCCTCTTCTTTCCTCCCTCTCTCTTTCCCCTCTCTCTCCCTTTATTTCCCCCTCTCTCTTCTCTCCCTCTCTCTCTCCCCCTCTCTCTTCTCTCGCTCTCTCTTTCCCCCTCTCTCTTTCTCTCCCTTCTCTTTTCCCCTCTCTTTCCCCCTCTCTATTTATTTCCCCCTCTCTCTTTCTCCCTCTCTCTCTCTTCCCTCCTCTCTCCCTCCCTCTCTCTTTCTCTCCCTCTCTCTTTCCCCCTCTCTCTTTCTCTCCCTCTCTTCCCCCCTCTCTCTTTCTCTCCCTCTCTCTTTCCCCTCTCTCTCTCTCCCTCTCTCCCCTCTCTCTTTCCCCCTCTCTCTTTCTCTCCCTCTCTCTTTCCCCCTCTATCTTCCCCCTCTCTTTCTCTCCTTCTCTCTTTCCCCCTCTATCTTTCCCCCTCTCTTTCTCTCCTTCTCTCTTTCCCCCTTTCTTTCCCCCCTCTCTCTTTCTCTCCCTCCACCCTTTCTCTCACTCAACACTGCTGGACATGCCCCCAGCTCATATTTGCTGTTGGAAGATTGCAGCCATTACAGAGGTCAGGTAGAAGAGAGAGATTAATAAAAGTGAAAATCCTTCCCAGTGCTGTTTATTATCCTGGCTGCCGTCTTGTTTCTGTGCATTCAATATTAAATACAGGAACACCAAGGAAAACTCTTGCCTCCATCTTGGAACAGGATTAAAAAAGGCAACCTTTTCAAGTGGTAAGTCCCAAAATTCGTCATTGGTATCAAACTGCTGTAATTTCACCGTGCTTCTCTCCCTTTCTTTTTGCAAGTTTCAACTATCGTCAGAGCTGCTTTGAAAGTGTGGGTGAGCGCAGCGATAAAGCACCCTCACATCTCCTGTCTGAAAACAGAGTTGACACTGACTGCAGTCGAGGGAAAGAGGTAAAGACAAGGCAGCCCTTCCTCTCTCTGAAAGCCCTGTTGTGTGTGTGTCTGTGTGTGTGAGTCACACACACAAGAGGGAGCTGGAGCAGGTGTGTTCTCCTCACCAAGTCATAATGTCTCTAATTACAGGCCATATGCATGTGGATTACAATAGACAGGTCTGGATTCCTGTCAGATTCACATGCTGAAAAGTCTTGCAAAAATGTTGAATGTAAATGAAGGCTGAACATGGCTGAGTACCCAATGGCACCCTATTCCCATAGGGCTCTGGTAAAAAGTAGTGCACTATGTAGGGAGCAATCATCTTTGGTCCTCATATAGAGATACTTTCCTCTCTCAACGTGTGGCAGTCCAAAATACTACATTAGTAATCATAGTAATCTCTCTGTCTGTAGGGGAAAGGATCGCTTCTGTGGCAGGTAGTCTACCCACAGGGGTTGGAATTATCCCGACAACCATGGAGCCGAAAAACGGGAGTGTCTAGTTTTAATACTGTTTACACTAAAACCATACAGCGGTCTCTCCACGCCGAAGATTAATTTAATCTCATTTCACGATTGCAGTTGAATCTCTCTCCAAAGCTTATTCCGACAGTGGTTAAAAAAAAGTGTTATAGGTGCAGATAGGATAGACTTTCAGTGGGTAAAGACAGCAGCTAGGATCTGTGTGATGTGTCAACACAGTACATTGTGCCGTGTTAAATCAACACTTAGAGTTCATTTTAACACTACCCCGGATAGCATATGGTCCAACTCTAGAGTGTAAAAAGTACTTTGATTATAGTGTTACATTTTTGTGTTCATGTAACATACTGCATTGTAAAAAATTAACACTGGATTACGCTTGCTAGTGTCACTAAAATGTAACACTAAGGGTGAATTAACACTCAGAGTGTAATTTATATTCAACACTAGGTTTAATCAAGAGATAACTCTTTAACATACACATTTAACATACACATTTCTGGTTACTCTGTCCAGTGTTAGAAACAATGCTTTCTGGAATTACAAAATAACAATGAATCAAACGGAACAATTGCATCACATCCCAAAAATATGTGCTTCAAATATAAAATTAGGCATGTGTTACAATCTTAGAACGTTCTATAAAAACAAAGGCGTTCTGTCAAGAGACATGGATTCTGGAATGTCCCACTTGAAATAACTGTCCATATCTTACTTTTAAAATGTAATATTCTGTGAACACATATAATGATGTTGACTTGTCCAATACTGCTATATGGCCAAAGCATAAATTAGAGAAAAATTGACAGAATGGAACCACATACCAAACATAATTCAATTACCTTACACAGCCCACCGCTTCAATACAACTTTAAATGCATGGAAATTGTCATTAAAACAAAGAGTTGAAGGGATGAGCTAACCAATAGAACTTGCTCATCTTTCACAACAATGTCCTCCAACACATATGATCAAGCCAAGATGATAGTCAGCACCTTCTTCCTTTTCACTGAGAGAACATTTTGTGTGCACTGAGACATTCAATCTAGTTTTAATCTCAGGACCTTCTTTCATGTCATTGATCTCTACCATCTTCCCTGGACCTTTGGCTAATCTGTCCTGGCTGAAAGATTCCCATTTATATGTCATGTGCTGTTGGTGCTTTTTGGCAAGTGTCATGGTGATATTTTTCAAACTCTTTGGCTGTATTTTAAAGAAGTTGTGTTTCGCCTCATAGCGAATACACCATGTGTGAAGACTCGGCCCAATATTCCTTTACACACAGACGATAATGTATCATGAAATGGTGTTCAGGAAAAAGATTCCTATTAGGAAAAGAGCCGATGATGCTCAGCAATGAAGTGTTTTAGAAAGATAGTCATTCCCTCAGTTAATGCTGGAGAAAACACAATATTCCCGATGTGTAGTAGTAACAGTAGCAGTTGCAAGTATTTAATCATCATTCTGAACCAGATCACCAAATATCTAAAGCATATTGCAGAGAAGACACCAGATTGGACAGCATTTAGGCCCAAAGCATTGCTTTCATCATCCAATTTGAGTGCAGGTGGACGATTCCTTCTCTCTGTGTAGCCATAGTTAAATTACTATATTCTACCAGAAATGTATTTGTCAGTCACAGAGTTTGCTTTACATAGTGTGACACAAATTTACCTCAAACTGTGCAACTCCTTCTAAAATGTTGTGCATAATATCAAGTTGTCAGCTGTGTTGAAGTACTGCAGAGAGTTCAATAAACAAGCAAGTTTCCCACCGTATACATGAGGTAGTGTTGGATTTGACTGTATAGTTTGACAGTGGTCTGAATGCCTTTTGTTTGCAAAATCACACTTCGGTCATCTTCACCGAACACTGTTTGAAAATCCCCCTTTTCAGTGAGGCCAAAACAACAACAATACCACCCACTAAATGATTCTACAAAACCAAAGAGGCAATGTATACCCAGATTATCACCAGTAACTTGGACAATAATGCCATGAACACAACCATTAAATATGGAAACTTCAATTCCCTCAGTCTCAAGAGCTTTCAGGTCACTTACAATTGGCTTTAGTACGGCAAGTAAACTCCTTCGAAAGGGTGACTTGACTCCCAAGTGGCACAGCGTTCTAAGGCACTGCATCTCAGTGCTAGAGGCATCACTACAGACACTCTGGTTTGAATCCAGGCTCTATCACAACTGGCCGTGATTGGGAGTCCAATAGGGAGGGGCACAATTGGCACAAAGTCGTCCGCGTTTGGCCGATGTGGGCCATCATTGTAAATAAGAATTTGTTCTTAACTGACTTGCCTAGTTAAAAAAAGATTACTGCAATGTCTGAAGAATTGGAACATAAGCAATATTGTAAGATACAATTAGTTGATCATAAGTTCCAGTTGTTTTGTTTCTTCTATGATCAAATCTGACACCAAGCACTTTACCCACCGGGTTAACACTTTCCCATTTCTGTGCAAAATCATTTTTTAGTTTTGATTTGAAAGGAAATGAAGTAAAAGGGTTTTCAATATCCTGAAATATCCTGATTTTGACCAAGCATTTCTTTGTGCTGTGAATATATACATTTCAAAGCTGTCTCTTTAGCTTGACCCTGTATCTCAATAACGACGCAATCGCTCCGCCCACAATCGTAAGGCTCTCCAGAGGGTAGTGAGGTCTGCACAACGCATCACCGGGGGCAAACGTCCTGCCCTCCAGGTGTCACAGAAAGGCCATAAAGATCATCAAGGACAACCACCCGAGCCACTGCCTGTTCACCCCGCTATCATCCAGAAGGCGAGGTCAGTACAGGTGCATCAAAGCAGGGACCGAGAGACTGAAAAACAGCTTCTATCTCAAGGCCATCAGACTGTTAAACAGCCACCACTAACATTGAGTGGCTGCTGCCAACACACTGACTCAACTCCAGCCACTTTAATAATGGAAATTTATGTAAAAATGTATCACTAGCCACTTTAAACAATGCCACTTAATATAATGTTTACATACCGTACATTACTCATGTCATATGTATATACTGTACTCTATGTCGTCTATTGCATCTTGCCATCTTTATGTAATACATGTATCACTAGCCACTTTAAACTACGCCACTTTTATGTTTACATACCCTACATTACTCCTCCCATATGTATATACTGTACTCGATAGCATCTACTGCATCTTGCCTATGCCGTTCTGTACCATCACTCATTCATATATCTTTATGTACATATTCTTATCCCTTTACACTTGTGTGTATAAGGTAGTAGTTGTGGAATTGTTAGTTAGATTACTCGATGGTTATTACTGCATTGTCGGAACTAGAAGCCAAGCATTTCGCTACACTCGCATTAACATCTGCTAACCATGTGTATGTGACAAATAAAAAAATAGATTTGATTTGCTTCTTCCATGGATACAGAACTATTTACAGTTATCTGACCTACACCCGCAGCCTGCAGTTGTGCAATAGCTGACGCACACAAATCAAGGATGTTCTTGTTGGATATAAGACATAAGAAGTTGTAGGTATGACATCACTTGGCTGACTATTATCTTTGTTATTCATGTCAATGTTCAGTAGAATATCCTCTTGTCCTTCGTGTACAACAACCTGTTTGACCACATTTCAGCATAAGTGTTTTACCAGGGCAAAGTCCATGAACCAACTAGAGATTCCTAACAAGCAAGATGGAACTCCAAAGACTAGCATGACAAACAAAAATCATATTTGAACTCCATATTTCTACTTAAGTGTAGGAATCTAGCTCTAAGCTCTAAAACAGATGGACTCTCTATAACCTTCCCAATATCTATCTTGTAGACAGTTGTCTGTATGAAGGTGTACATACTGTGCAGCATCAGATCGAATAGCTCATCAAATCAAACTTTATTTCTCACATGCGCCAAATACAACAACTGTAGACATTACCGTGAAATGCTTACTTACAAGCCCTTAACCAACAGCGCAGTTCAAGAAGAGTAAAGAAAATATTTAACAAATAAACTAAAGATTTAAAAAAAAAAGGTGCTTGTAGAGTTTCATGGCAGAGCTTGCTTGTCCAGGATGATCAAGTAACTATGGATGCTGCTCCTCTTGGTCCTGACAGCAAGGAGGTACGGTTAACTGCTTTGGGCAATAGTATCAATGTGTTTCTGGATACTGGTTCCTGCCTGAAGACAAAAACAACAAAAGAAACACTACCATTATTTCAAATTCACCAATAGTATAGTGGCTTGGATAAATAAACCGTGACACTAGGTACTCAAAAAAGGAGACCAATGCAAACGTTTTTGAATATGACGAGATGCTTCTCAGCTTGAGGCAGACACCTTGCCTGGTCTTTTGTGGCCTTGTGATGAAGGGGGAATCAAAAGGAGCTGGAGGAGGATGGAGGAGAGGTCACTGTCCATCCTAAACACAGAAAGATACTGAGCAAAATGTAATACAATAGCACAATAGTTATGAAACTGCCAAAGCAATCAAACTCTCCATTTTTGGGAGGATGCCGATGAGGTGATGTTGTTTGAGATGTTGAATTTGAAATGTGAATTTGTTTGAAATGTTGAAGAGCTTACCAGGCACTTCATATCCATGAATTGTGGAAATCCAGTCAGCAACTCGCAGCATTTACTTGGGTCATGAGTCATCTTCCGTCTGTATTCAAACGTCATCTTAATCTTCTGCTTGTTGGTGACCTCATCAGAAGAATGCTTCATCGGGGAAATGGCTTCCCTACACTTTTCACCAAATCAGGGTAATCTCTGAATGGGATGGAGTCTCTATCTCAGCTATTGGCCCACCACTGAATGACTGGCTAGGTGGTAATTTCTCAGGTGAAGCTGAATTCCTCTGGATGGTTCGGAGGACAAGTAACCATTTCCAGTTTGAGGGTCAAAATAATGTTCCTTGAAGAAAAGGAGAACACATTCACTCATCTTAACACAATGGAAAAGTCACATGAACACATACATTAACACTCCTAATCAGACAACAATTGCAAGATGTGTAACACAAACCCAAATGCATGCAAAATGTGGCATATACAAAACACATTTGGCCAATTAATACTCACATATCCTTTAGTTCTGTAGGAGTCCTTGAGGTAAGGGAACAAGTCGACAATTCCTTGAGCATATGTCTCCCTCATGGCGTGGTGCTGATGTCCTGACAACAAGAGTACTTCATTCATCCATTTGCAATGAAGCCCCCTGTTGATTCTGGTCGCTATAATAGCAACATTCATCTGAAATACATCTTAGATACAGACAGCTTTCTTGCGTGCCTGGTTTAGTGCTTAAACGTGAGTCTCGGTCATCTCTGCTGTGAGAAAATGTATCATCTTTCGCCAGGTGTCATAAGTCAGCCCTTTG
This sequence comes from Oncorhynchus masou masou, assembly GCF_036934945.1. Lineage (NCBI taxonomy): Eukaryota > Metazoa > Chordata > Actinopteri > Salmoniformes > Salmonidae > Oncorhynchus > Oncorhynchus masou. Next base: position 83,028,924 of record NC_088223.1, on the reverse strand, counting down.
GTATTGATGTCAAGATCGCCATCAGATTTTCTTCAGTATGTTATTTATTAACTATGAAAGGAAAATGATCAAGAACAATCCAAAACCATCCTTACCCGCTCTCATCGGACACTACAGGTAAAAAGGTTTACAGCTCCCAACTATCAGGGGGTAAACTGATATTTTTTTTTTTTTTTTTTTTTTTTACCTTTATTTAACCAGGCAGGTCAGTTAAGAACACATTCTTATTTTCAATGATGCCCTGGGAACAGTGGGTTAACTGCCTGTTCAGGGGCAGAACGACAGATTTGTACCTTGTCAGCTCGGGGTTTGAACTCACAACCTTCCGGTTACTAGTCAAAATCTGTCGTTCTGCCCCTGAACAGGCAGTTAACCCACTGTTCCTAGGCCGTCATTGAAAATAAGAATTTGTTCTTAACTGACTTGCCTAGTAAAATAAAGGAAAATAAACATTACACTCAGTTTAGCTTCATCCTCAGCTCTCTGTCGTTTTCTTGAAAGGCTCCAATCATCGCTCAGAATGACAGTATCATCCAACTCAATGGACAAGATCTCCAACAAGGAACGGGCAAAGGAGGAAGTCATCTGGGAAGATACTGTCACACAAAGTGGTTGGTTATTGTAAAGGTTTTAACAAAGACAGACATTCCAAATGAATGAGAGAAAGCAACACAGCCCTATACAAAGTGACTGCTCCAAAGGAGAGGCCGACAGTTAAACCCTCCTCTAACTTTATTTCTGTGAAAAACTAACACATACCAGGATCATTGTCCAGGGTGACTGTGAAAACACCAGGACTTGGCTGTGTCAGCACCTCCTCAAACATTTCTCCATCAACTTCAGTTCCCAACTCATCATACAGCTTTGCATTAATTTGGCTGGTGACTGGTACGTCATATTTCAGGAATGCAAAGACAAATAATTTCAAAATAACCATTAGTGGGGGAATTACAATCAATTGTTCTGTTCTATGTTCTCCAGTCCATTCTATAGCTGGTTTAAAAAAATCATTACTATGTGAGTTAGAGTTTAATGGCGATCCATAACAAAACTGTAAAATGTTTGCATTTTATATTTGAATGATCCCCAAGAGGAAATTCTGTTGTTATACCTTCAGTTAAAGGGGAAGTTAACACATTTTCACATGTTCTATGTTCTCCCTTTCAGTGTTTGTAGTTGATTTCCCAAATGGTTTTTTGATATCGTATTTCTGAAAATTGGTTTTACTTTTGCTGAATCATCACTTTCCATTGACTGAATGCATTATGAAAATGTGTATATAAAACACACCAAACTCACTAATATTACATATTTTGTTTCCACCATCCTATAACTCAATATTTGCATATTAAGGTTAAATCTTTCAAACATGTATTAATGGCACAGTAGACATAATATATACATAAACAGAAAAATAAGACCACCCAAACTTCAAATGGGTGAAGTTCCCCTTTAACATCACATTAGGAAGGCTGTGAAACTCACATAACAATATGAAACCATACGGACTCAACAGAAACAGAAAAGTGGAATTGCCCTTTTTAACTGAGAAATTAATCTTTTGCAACTACAGTGGTAAAAACAATTCAATTTTAATGGCCAACTTAAAAGCTTATCTTCATTCAAGAAGTCACTCAGCCTCAGGACAGTGAGTCAACTTCCCATGATCAGCAATATTGGATCTGAGGAGAGAGAAAGAAAGAGACATTGATTTAAATATTCAAGTCAAGTTCTGTTGATGAGTTTTTGAAGATAGGTTACCATGAACATGTAATCCATAACCATAAACGTATGAGACAATACTCAAATTCTGATTTGTGACTCATATTTGGCCAACCTTGTGATTCACAAATTGGCCTCCCATCAACTTCACTGAAACAGACAAATTAGTTCAGTACAGTGTCGTGTTTTTAAGTGATATGACATGCTATTCTATAAAATAATTTATCCGTAATTAATATTACCTGATTGAGCTAATCATGTAAATGTAATTAACTAGAGAGAGTCGGGCACCATGAAATAATATTTATAGAGCTGTTATCTTACGAATAAACTCTTAAAGACCTAGTAATATTTTACATCAATAGTAGTCAATATTAATCATCATCTTAATTCAGTCTCATCTGAAAGTTATCAATTCTTGGTTATCTGCATGAACTCTGGCCACAAGTTGAATCAGCAATACAAAATTGGGTTTAATTATTTATCTACTAAATACCTAACTAATCACACAGAATTACACATACACATAATTAAATCATAACTTGATTACAAATTACGTCATAAAGGAAAAAGTCCCTAGAGGGCGGAACAGATATGACAGCTTGTTACACAAAAGAAAAGGGTCTGGGTTTGAGTGAAAGAGCGGGAAGAATGAGGAACAAAGGGAAGAAGCTGTGCTATCGTATCTGATGCATTCTAAATTACCGCCCATTTGGAAAAGGAAAATGCAATAAATGTTTACTCTGAGCTTTGCTTCGGTAGGTTGGTGGTAGATGGAAGGCTACGTTGTAGTAACGGCGTTGGGTGATAGATGGGATACTCTGTCTGTTCCTTCCTAACCCTCGTTTGCATCTGCTATTGCTAAGTCAACGGCTAGGAGGTATCACTTCTGTAGTGAATAAGAGTTCAAAGTTCATACCATTCGCAACCAAAGCTTACGCTGATGTTGGCTTCGTTCTGAAGTTATTATCTGAACCATTCTGACATAGGACCGTCATCCTCACGTCCTCGGAACAGGAGGTTACATTATCATCAAGGGCTTATATAGGAAGGGAGAGGAGGGCGTGTTTGAAAAGTTTTATAGCCCATGTCCCTTCACAGGGGCGGGCCACTGATTGAGCAGAGCCCTATCTTATGAAAACCCAAATCTCACATTTTAGAAGCTAAAATCACATTTCATCCCATCACGAATAATTTCATATTCAAACATTTAAATTGATTGACAAACAATTCCATGTTTCTCTGACAACAATTCCATGTGAATCCGATAACTCTGATGTGTAGACTTTCCACTGTAGAGTTTATGTCATCTGATCATTGATGAGAATGTCTCAGATGACAACCGAACTGAAATCATATTCATTAAGTACCACTGCATATGTTCCTGTTGTTCGGATTACCAGAATATAGTTAATTTCCCCCACCTTCTGATGTTCCCAGAATCTCTATGTTAACCAAGGGTTTTGCAAATGTAACCTCAGTAGGGTAGAGAGAGGAAAAAGGGGGAAGAAGTATTTATGACTGTCATAAACCTACCCCCAGGCCAACGTCATGACAACTGTAAACTAATTTAATTCACAAGAAGGTAATTGAACAGTCTAAACAACCCATTTCAAATTAAGCAGCAATGAGGGTGCATTCGGAAAGTATTCAGACCCCCTGACTTTCTCCACATTTTGTTACGTTACAGTCTTATTCTAAAAATGTATATCCACATCGATCCACATACAATACCCAATAATGGCAAAGCGAAAGCAGGTTTTTAGAATATTTTGACAATTCAAAACAAAACAGAAATACCTTATTTACATAAGTGTTCAGACCCTTTGCTATGAGAATCGACATTGAGCTCAGGTGCATCCTATTTCCATTGATCATCCTTGAGATGTTTCCACAACTTGATTGGAGTTCACCTGTGGTAAAGTAAATTGATTGGACAGGATTTGGAAAGGCACACACCTGCCTATGTAAGATCCCTCAGTTGACAATGCATGTCAGAGCAAAAACCAAGCCATGATGCCTAAGGAATTATTCATTGTGCTCCGAGACAGGATTGTGTCGAGGCACAGATCTGGGAAAGGGTACCAAAACAGTTCTTCGGCATTGAAGGTCTCCAAAAACACTGTGGCCTCCATTATTAAATGGAAGAAGTTTGGAACCACAAAGACTCGTCCTAAAGCTGGCCGTCTGGCCAAACTGAGCAATCGGGGCAGAAGGGCCTTGGTCAGGAAGGTGATCAAGCACCTGATGGTCACTCTGACAGAGCTCCAGAGTTCCTCTGTGAAGATGGCCTCTGTGAAGATGGCAGAAACTTCCAGAAGGACAAACATCTCTGCAGCACTCCACCAATAAGGCCTTATGGTACAGTGGCCAGACAGAAGCCAGTCCTCTGTAAAAGGCATGACAGCCCGCTTCGTGTTTGCCAAAAGGCAGCAAATGACTCTCAGACCATGAGAAACAAGATGCTCTGGTCTGATGAAATGATTGGCCTGAAGGCGAAGCATCACATCAAATCAAATCAAATGTATTTATATAGCCCTTCGTACATCAGCTGATATCTCAAAGTGCTGTACAGAAACCCAGCCTAAAACCCCAAACAGCAAGCAATGCAGGTGTTGATGCACGTTGGCTAGGAAAAACTACCTAGAAAGGCCAAAGCATAAGAAGAAACCTAGAGAGGAACCAGGCTATGAGGGGTAGCCAGTCATCTTCTGGCTGTGCCGGGTGGAGATTAAAACAAAACATGCTCAAGATGTTCAAATGTTCAAAAATGACCAGCATGGTCAAATAATAGGTCTGGGACAGGTAGCACGTCTGGTGAACAGGTCAGGATTCCATAGTCGCAGGCAGAACAGTTGAAACTGGAGCAGCAGCATGGCCAGGTGGACTGGGGACGGCAAGGAGTCATCATGCCAGGTAGTCCTGAGGCATGGTCCTACGGCTCAGGTCCTCTGAGAGAGAGAAAGAAAGAAAGAGAGAAAGAAAGAGAGAATTAGAGAGAGCATACTTAAATTCACACAGGACACCGGATAAGACAGGAGAAGTACTCCAGATATAACAAACTGACCCTAGCCCCCGACACATAAACTACTGCAGCATAAATACTGGAGGCTGAGACAGGAGGGGTCAGAGACACTGTGGCCCCATCCGATGATACCCCGGACAGGGCCAAACAGGAAGGATATACCCCCACTCACTTTGCCAAAGCACAGCCTCCACACCACTAGAGGGATATCTTCAACCACCAACTTACCATCCTGAGACAAGGCCGAGTATAACCCACAAAGATCTCCACCACTGCACAACCCAAGGTGGGCGCCAACCCAGACAGGAAGATCACATCAGTGACTCAACCCACTCAAGTGACGCACCCCTCCTTGGGACGGCATGAAAGAGCACCAGTAAGCCAGTGACTCAGACACTGCAATAGGGTTAGAGGCAGAGAATCCCAGTGGAAAGACTACACTCAATCATATGACCCACTGAAGAGATGAGTCTTCAGTAAAGACTTAAAGGTTGAGACCGAGTTTGCGCGTCTCACATGGGTAGGCAGACCATTCCATAAAAATTAGGAGGGGACAATTAGGAGGCCTGCGTCTTGTGACCGTAGTGTACGTGTAGGTATGTACGACAGGACCAAATCAGAGAGATAGGTAGGAGCAAGCCCATGTAATGCTTTGTAGGTTTGCAGTAAAACCTTGAAATCAGCCCTTGCCTTGACAGGAAGCCAGTGTAGGGAGGCTAGCACTGGAGTAATATGATCAAATGTTTTGGTTCTAGTCAGGGTTCTAGCAGCCGTATTTAGCACTAACTGAAGTTTATTTAGTGCTTTATCCAGGTAGCCGTAAAGTAGAGCATTGCAGTAGTCTAACCTAGAATTAACAAAAGCATGGATTAATTTTTCTGAATCATTTTTGGACAGAACGTTTCTGATTTTTGTAATGTTACGTAGATGGAAAAAAAGCTGTCCTTGAAACGGTCTTGATATGTTCGTCAAAAGAGAGATCAGAGTCCAGAGTAACGCCGAGGTCCTTCACAGTCGTATTTGAGACTGTATAACCATTAAGATGAATTGTCAGATTCAACAGAAGATCTCTTTGTTTCTTGGAACCGAGAACAAGCATCTGTGTTTTATCCGAGGTTGAAAGTAGAACGTTTGCGGCCATCCACTTCCTTATGTCTGAAACACAGGCTTCTAGCGAGGGCAATTTTGGGGCTTCACCATGTTTAATTGAAAATGTATTGCTGTGTTTCATCCGCATCGAAGTGAATGTTAACATTATGTTTTCGATTGACATCCCCAAGAGGAAAAATATTTAGTGAAAACAATAGTGGTCCTAAAACGGAACCTTGAGGAACAGTTGATTTGTCAGAGGACAAACCATTCACAGAGACAAACTGATATCTTTCCAACAGATAAGATCTAAACCAGGCCAGAACTTGTCCGTGTAGACCAATTTGGGTTTCCAATCTCTCCAAAAGAATGTGGTGATCAATGGTATCAAAAGCAGCACAAAGGTCTAGGAGCACGAGGATAGATGCAGAGCCTCGGTCTGATGCCATTAAAAGGTAATTTACCACCTTCACAAGTGGAGTCTCAGTGCTATGATGTAGTCTAAACCCAGGGTGAAGCATTTTTTGTATGCATTGTTTGTCTTCAGGAAGGCAGTGAGTTGCTGCGCAACAGCCTTTTCTAAAAAGTTTGAGAGGAATGGAATATTTGATATAGGCCGATAGTTTTTTATATTTTCTGGGTCAAGGTTTGGCTTTTTCAAGAGAGGTTTTATTACTGCCACTTTTGGTGAGTTTGGTACACATCTGGTGGACAGAGAGACATTTATTATGTTCAACATAGGAGGGCCAAGCACAGGAAGCAGCTCTTTCAGTAGTTTAGTTGGAATAGGGTCCAGTATGCAGCTTGAACATTTAGAGGCCATTATTATTTTCATCATTGTGTCAAGGGATATAGTACTAAAACACTTGAGTGTCTCTCTTGATCCTAGGTCCTGGCAGAGTTGTGCAGACTCAGGACAACTGAGCTTTGAAGGAATACACAGATTTAATGAGGAGTCCGTAATTTGCTTTCTAATTATCATGATCTTTTCCTCAAAGAAGTTCATGAATTTATTACTGCTGAAGTGAAAGCCATCCTCACTTGGGGAATGCTGATTTTTAGTTAGCTTTGCGACAGTATCAAAAAGAAATCTGGAGGAAACCTGGTACCATCCCTACGGTGAAGCATGGTGGTGGCAGCATCATACTGTGGGGATGTTTTTCAGAGGCAGGGACTGGGAGACTATTCAGAATCAAGGGAAAGATGAACGGAGTAAAGTACAGAGAGATTCTTGATGAAAACCTGTTGCAGAGAGCTCAGGAACTCAGACATATGGCGAACCTTCCAACAGGACAACGACCCTAAGTACACAGCCAAGACAACGCAGGGGTGGCTTCAGGACAAGACTCTGAATGTCCTTGAGTGGCCCAGCCAGAGCCCCGACTTGAACCCGATCAAACATCTCTGGAGAGACCTGAAAATAGCTGTGCAGCAACAATCCCCATCCAACCTGGGTGGAGTTATGATGTTTCTTACACTAATTAAAGTAAAAATTACACATAGCATTTAACTACAGTTATCAACGCAGACACAAGGGATCTTTTGACACTGCATGTTGTTCAAACACTTTTGACACTGCAAATATAACACTGGTGATTTTACTGTGTATGTGGTCTGTCTATATCACTTTTGTTCAGTGGCGAAATCAACCCCCATTTTCTAAAAAATTAGCATTTAGATCATACATGCCACTGGCCCCAAACTCAGACAATTGGCACTGCTGCTGTCACGTACCGCAGCCCGTCCATTAATATAATTACCACAGAGTTGGATAATGAGGCATCAGAGCCTTCACTCAGATTAATGGATAAAGACAACTCTGCAGAAAATTAAAATCATTCCTCCTCTTCACTTTCTTTCCTTTAGTCCTCTCCTCCTCGCTCTCGCCCCTGATAAGTGAACGATCCCGGGACGTGGATGGGGGAAAAAAACTCCCTCCTGCTTGCTGTCTTCCATTCCGGAATTCTGCCAGCCTATTCCATCTCCATGACATCATAAGGCAACGATACATCTCAGGGTTCAGGAGCCAACCAGATGAGGCGACCACCGAGGTTGTCATTAATCCATAGGGGGATTTTCCCTCTGTTTAAAAAGGCTCCTCTACAGCCTCATTTAGGCATCAATAAAACACATCTCCATCTTCACTTGCTAACTGACACACATGTTGAACACATGCGTGCTTCAGCAGGCATGTCCACATGTATCACTTCGCTCCATGACTTCTCGTGACTAGGATCTCTGTTAGCATGACGAGAATGGACATTAGAGCCACCTCTAGAATGATAATGACGAGATTAAACTGATAATCACGTTACAACACGTCGCTAAATTGTGAGGTACAGTATATTCGGTGACAAGACTCTGGTTAGAGCAAACGCCAAACCACTCTCCCCTTCCATTGGCTCTTCACAACTACCCATTGTAGCTGGCCGACAAAACACTGAAAATAATGGCTACCTCCCAAATGGCACCCTATTCCCTATATATAGTCAAAAGAAGTGCACTATTAAGAGAACAGGGTGCCATTTGGAACGCACACAATGAATAATGGATGATGAACAGTCGAAGACAACAACCCGTCATTTCAATTAATGTTGATGGTTTAATCACTGCAATCACATCCCACTCTGTCTACGGGAAAAGAAGATGACAGGGATAGGGGAGGGAAGGGAGGAGAGGAGGAGGCAGTGCCTCAAAGAAGGGCTGAATGAAAGGCGGGAAGGAGGCGGCGGCGTAGGGCTCTTATCTCTGCATCAGGCTGTGACATGTTGCAGCTGTTTCTGAGTGCGAGACTTCCCTCCACCGTCTCATTAGAACAGCACCTGACAGAGAAAGAGAGACGCTAGAGAAGGACTGACTGACTGACTGACTGGCACGCACACACACACACACACACACACACACACATACATACACACACACACACACGTGACGATTAAGATGAGGGAGGCCGATTCTTTTTTTATGAGCATAGCCTTATTTCTATTATAGCATATTGGATGACTGTCATTCATATTCCTTCACCCTGTTAAATGTAACATTGATGGGTTTAGGCTACTACATGATACTCACATTTTTCCTATACCCATCATGACTTAGCCTATGAATTAAAGTTTACAATGTAGGTGCACAGGTTGAGAGAAAAATTTGAGCAATCAAGGTGACAGACAGTGACCTTCAATACCGCCTTGCACACACTAGCCTGCATCAAGTTGACTTAGGGTGTAATCAATGAACTGATCATAATCTTGATGTGATTGGCCTGACTGAAACATGGCTTAATGATGAATTTACTTTGTTAAATGAGGCCTCACCTCCTGGTTACACTAGTGACCATATCCCCTGTGCATCCCACAAAGACGGAGGTGTTGCTAACATTTACGATAGCAAATTTCAATTTACAACAAAAAAAATATGACATTTTCATCTTTTGAGCTTCTAGTCATGAAATCGAAGCAGCCTACTCAATCACTTTTTATAGCTACGGCCTCCTGGGCCATATACCGCGTTCCTCTTTGAGTTCCCTGAATTCCTATCGAACCTTGTAGTCATGGCAGATAATATTCCAATTTTTGGTGACTTTAATATTCACATGTAAAAGTCCACAGACCCACTCCAAGAGCCATCATCGACTCAGTGGGTTTTGTCCAACATGTCTCTGGACCTACTCACTGTCACAGCCATACTCTGGACCTAGTTTTGTCTCATGGAATAAATGTTGTGGATCTTAATGTTTTTCCTCATAATCCTGGACAATCGGACCACCATTTTCTTACGTTTGCAATTGCAACAAGTAATCTGCTCAGACCCCAACCAAGGAGCATCAAAAGTCCTGCTTTAAATTCTCATACAACACAAAGATTACTTGATGCCCTTCTAGACTCCCTCTGCCTACCCAAGGATGTCAGAGGACAAAAATCAGTTAACCACCTAACTGAGGAACTCAATTTAACCTTGCGCAATACCCTAGATGCAGTTGCACCCCTAAAAACATTGGTCATAAAAAACTAGCTCCCTGGTATACAGAAAATACCAGAGCTCTGAAGCAAGCTTCCAGAAAATTGGAACGGAAATGGCGCCACACAAAATTGGAATTCTTCCCACTAGCTTGGAAAGACAGTACCGTGCAGTATCGAAGAGCCCTCACTGCTGCTCGATCATTCTATTTTTCCAACTTATTTGAGGAAAATAAGAACAATCCGAAATTTCTTTTTGATACTGTCGCAAAGCTAACTAAAAAGCAGCATTCCCCAAGTGAGGATGGCTTTCACTTCAGCAGTAATAAATTCATTAACTTCTTTGAGGAAAAGATCATGATAATTAGAAAGCAAATTACGGACTCCTCTTTAAAATCAAATCAAATCAAATTTTATTTGTCACATACACATGGTTAGCAGATGTTAATGCGAGTGTAGCGAAATGCTTGTGCTTCTGCATATCTGCATATTCCTTCAAAGCTCAGTTGTCCTGAGACTGTACAACTCTGCTAGGACCTAGGATCAAGAGAGACACTCAAGTGTTTTAGTACTGTATCCCTTGACACAATGATGAAAATAATAATGGCCTCTAAACCTTCAAGCTGCATACTGGACCCTATTCCAACTAAACTACTGAAAGAGCTGCTTCCTGTGCTTGGCCCTCCTATGTTGAACATAATAAATGGCTCTCTATCCACCGGATGTGTACCATACTCACTAAAAGTGGCAGAAAATAAAGCCTCTCTTGAAAAAGCCAAACCTTGACACAGAAAATATTTTAAAAACTAATCGGCCTATATCGAATCTTCCATTCCTCTCAAACATTTTAGAAAAAGCTGTTGCGCAGCAACTCACTGCCTTCCTGAAGACAAACAATGTATACGAAATGCTTCAGTCTGGTTTTAGACTCCATCATAGCACTGAGACTGCACTTGTGAAGGTGGTAAATTACCTTTTAATGGCATCAGACCGAGGCTCTGCATCTGTCCTCGTGCTCCTAGACCTTAGTGCTGCTTTTGATACCATCGATCACCACATTCTTTTGGAGAGATTGGAAACCCAAATTGGTCTACACGGACAAGTTCTGGCCTGGTTTAGATCTTATCTGTTGGAAAGATATCATGGAATGGTGAATGGTTTGTCCTCTGACAAATCAACTGTAAATTTTGGTGTTCCTCAAGGTTCCATTTTAGGACCACAATTGTTTTCACTATATATTTTACCTCTTGGAGATGTCATTAGAAAACATAATGTTGACTTTCACTGCTATGTGGATGACACACACCTGTACATTTCAATGAAACATGGTAAAGCCCCAAAATTGCCCTCGCTAGAAGCCTGTGTTTCAGACATAAGGAAGTGGATGGCTGCAAACTTTCTACTTTTAAACTCGGACAAAACAGAGATGCTTGTTCTCGGTCCCAAGAAATAAAGAGATCTTCTGTTGCATCTGACAATTAATCTTGATGGTTGTACAGTTCTCTGAAAAAAAATTGTGAAGGACCTCGGCGTTACTCTGGACCCTGATCTCTCTTTTGACGAACATATCAAGACTGTTTCAAGGACAGCTTTTTTCCATCTACGTAACATTGCAAAAATCAGAAACTTTATGTCCAAAAATTATGAGGAAAAATTAATCCATGCTTTTGTTACTTCTAGGTTAGACTACTGCAATGCTCTACTTACCGGCTACACGAATAAAGCACTAAATAAACTTGTTAGTGCTAAATACAGCTGCTAGAACCCTGACTAGAACCAAAACATTTGATCATATTACTCCAGTGCTAGCCTCCCTACACTGGCTTCCTGTTAAGGCAAGGGCTGATTTCAAGGTTGTACTGCAAACCTACAAAGCATTACTTGGGCTTGCTCCTACCAATCTCTCTGATTTGGTCCTGCCGTACATACCTACACGTACACTACGGTCGCAAGATGCAGGCCTCCTAATTGTCCCTAGAATTTCGAAGCAAACAGCTGGAGGCAGGGATTTCTCCTGTAGAGCTCCATTTTTATGGAATGGTCTGTTTACCCATGTGAGAGACGCAGACTCGGTCTAAACCTTTAAGTCTTTACTGAAGACTCATCTCTTCAGTGGGTCATATGATTGAGTGTTATCCGGCCCAGGAGTGTGAAGGTGAACGGAAAGGCTCTGGAGCAACGAACCGTCCTTGCTGTCTCTGCCTGGCCGGTTCCCCTATCTCCACTGGGATTCTCTGCCTCTAACCCTATTACAGGGGCTGAGTCCCTGGCTTACTGGTGCTCTTTCATGCCGTCCCTAGGAGGGGTGTGTCACTTGACTGGGTTGAGTCACTGACGGGATCTTCCTGTCTGGGTTGGCACCCCTCCTCGGGTTGTGCCGTGGCGGAGATCTTTGTGGGCTATACTCGGCCTTGTCTCAGGATGGTAAGTTGGTGGTTGAAGATATCCCTCTAGTGGTGTGGGGGATGTGCTTTGGCAAAGTAGGTGGGGTTATATCCTTCCTGTTAGGCCCTGTCCGGGGGTACCATCGGATGGGGCCACAGTGTCTCCTGACCTCTCCTGTCTCAGCCTCCAGTATTTATGCTGCAGTAGTTTATGTGTCGGGGGGCTAGGGTCAGTTTGTTATTTCTGGAGTACTTCTCCTGTCTTATCCGGTGTCCTGTGTGAATTTAAGTATGCTCTCTCTAATTCTCTCTTTCTCTCTTTCTTTCTCTCTCTCTCTCGGAGGACCTGAGACCTAGGACCATGCCTCAGGAATACCTGGCATGACGACTCCTTGCTGTCCCCAGTCCACCTGGCCGTGCTGCTGCTCCAGTTTCAACTGTTCTGCCTGCGGCTATGGAATCCTGACCTGTTCACTTGACGTGCTACCTGTCCCAGATTTGCTGTTTTCAACTCTCTAGAGACAACAGGAGTGGTAGAGATACTCTTAATGATCGGCTATGAAAAGCCAACTGACATTTACTCCTGAGGTGCTGACTTGCTGCACCCTCGACAACTACTGTGATTATTATTATTTGACCATGCTGGTAATTTATGAACTTTTGAACATCTTGGCCATGTTCTGTTATAATCTCCACCTGGCACAGCCAGAAGAGGACTGGCCACCCCTCATAGCCTGGTTCCTCTCTAGGTTTCTTCCTTGGTTTTGGCCTTACTAGGGAGTTTTTCCTAGCCACCTGTTACATTCCCCAGTTTATGTGTTGTAGTTTGTGTATTTGCATGTGTTTATTTCAGGAAATGGCTTACTGAATTCCCTCAAGCAGCTGATTGGTCGACTCCATGGCTAATTGGAGAGCTGACCCCACCCCCTCGTCAAGACGCAGCTGTCTCCAATTACCCATTAATTCTGAAGCTATATAAATGCCAGTGTTCTGTTCAGGAGAGAGAGATTTGCTGGGAGGTCATTGCAGAGATTTTGCTAGAGAGATTTTGCTGGGGATTTTGCTGGGCTGAGAGTTTGCTGGGCTGAGAGTTGGTAGGTTTTGTGAGTTTGTTGCTCAGATAGAGCTTATTTGACGTCCTTTGTTTCTTAGTTTGTTTGAAATTGTTTAATATTCTGTTTCATTTGTTCCCAGGGGGAAGGGGAAGGCACCTAGGGAGTGCTTAGGCAAGAGGCCCGCGGGCATACATATACCCGTAGCATATTCGCTGTCTAGGCACACTAGGTAAGACCTGGGCGGACCACCCCCTTGTATTTTGGTTAGGGCACCAGGTGGTGCTAAATTAGGTAAGTAGTGGGTAGGCAGGTAAGATAGGAGAGGGGGGGCTTTGAGATTTGCTTTCTTTGCTTTGGTTCCATCCAGCCCCTTTTCCCCATATTACCGTGTGAAGGAATAAAGTCCTGGTAAACGGTATCACATTCTGCCTGTTGTCATTCTTTCTTGCACCTACAGTCCATACCTTTTTCACTTCACGGAGAGTTTAGTTGTAGCAGGGTGTTGCGTTCCCTCTTCATAGAGCCGTGCGTAACACCACCGTGATTCTACACCTGCATTGCTTGCTGTTTGGGGTTTTAGACTGGGTTTCTGTACAGCACTTTGAGATATCAGCTGATGTACGAAGGGCTATATAAATACATTTTGATTTGAATCATTAGTCCAATAGTTGTAAATGAGTTTCAATTGGACAAATTCAGGTGTGTTTATCCCCATTTTGATCCATTTAAAAAACGTTTCAGAAACAGAATCAGTGGAATGAATACACCCCTTATCACACGCAAACACAGTTCAATTTCATAGCAGCCACATACAAACAGCCTGAACATTTTCCTCGTATAATTCCTTCTCGCATCTACGTGCTCTCCTCCTCTCACCTTTTCCATTTGCTTTTGGAATTTGGTGCACAACACATCAGCTGTCTTTGACCAGGCAAAAAAAACTTCAGAGCCAAACCTTCATATCATAACCGCTAACTGCTACGCACAACCTACATCGTTGTCGCCATATTAGCTAACGTCTACATAGTTATTTGAACTAACGCGTTAGTATACTTTCTACAATAATGCAGTACAGTTTAGTCAGCAAGCAGTTTAGCAGCTACCCCGGTGGCAAAAATTAATACAATCAAAAACTTACCTTGACTTGGAAGACCTACAGTGTTGGATAGCAATAGCCAACTAGCTAACATAGCACCCCTCTGTTTGAGCCGGGTGTTTGAGTAGGCTAAAGTAGCTAGCTGCATTTGCTGACTAAGTGAAAAAAATACAACTAAATATAGCTCTGTCTCTCGCTTCTCCTTCATTTTTAAAGAAATGTATTTGTTCACAACTGTTCAACAATTGCCTTTTGAGTCAACTACTCACATTTTATGCACTGCAGTGCTAGCTAGTTGTAGCTTATGCTTTCAGTGCTAGACTCATTCTCTGATCCTTATATTGGGTGGACATCATGTCAGTTCATGCTGCAAGAGCTCTGTCAGGAAAGAGGACTTACTCTGTAAGTTGTCATAGTTACTGTGTATGTCTATGGAAGGGAGTGAGAACCATGAGCCTCCTAGGTTTTGTATTGAAGTCAATGTACCCAGATGAGGATGGAAACTAACTATTCTCCAGCTACACCATGGTGCTACCCTACAGAGTGCTGTTGAGGCTACTGGAGACCTTTATTGTGTTTTAACTAATTATTTTGTGACGTGAATATATATTTAGTATAGTTTTCTCTAAAAAGGACAACTTTGTCAATGTTTATTTGTTTTAAATTAAATTCACTGAGGATGATGATTCTCCCCTTACTCCTCTGAGGAGCCTCCACTGCTCCAAAGGTGTTCTACAGGTCTGGAATGACTGTCATTGAATAGGCCTCTCACTCACAGACATTATGCGGTGTACAGTACACACTCATACTGGCTTACTCACAGACACAGAGACACAGTAGCCTATACAGAGCCACAGTAGCCTCTCTCTCTGAAGTCCCAGCAGGGTTTGGCAGTAGCTAAGCCTGGTGTCTGTACCACAGCGCAGTCACTATTTGCCTCTTGTCCTCTCCTCTGTCTCCACACAGTATCGTGGACCAGGCTGACTAACAGGCTCCACAGGGCTGTGTAGCGCTGTGCTGTCAGGGTCCCCTGAACAGATGGAGGGCCACCTCTATGACAACACCTGGCAGAGCAGAGCACGTTGTCATGCCTGAGCTGTGTCAGACAGCAGCAGCTTCACATGCTCCACACCGTAATTAAGTCTGAGGGATGGACAGAGCCGAGGAGTGGGTGGTGAGGAGAGTTAGTGGTAGACAGTGAGAGCTGTTGTTTCAATGAAGGTGTTCGAAAAGAAGCTACTTGGTGATACATAACTTACTGTGTTTTAGGGTAGTTTTGAAGATGGTTTGAAAGGGATCTGGAAGCCGAAGGGACTGGGTGAATGCTGGAGGTGTCTGGATATTGGATAACATTGATAGTTAATGCAGTTAGTATTGGAGTTAATATTCATTGTGTTTTGGTCACCTTTTATAGCGTCTTGACCATCTGATTCTTAGTTATTCATGTTGTGGTCATTTAGACTTAAAGCTAAACCTCTGCTTGTGTTAATTTGTGAAATGTACATATTCCTACTCAAGGTATAACAAAGTCAATTAGCTAGGAACTTTACTGCTTCAGTTCACCTTGGTATTGTCCCAAACGGAACCCTATTCTCTTTATAGCGCACTACTTTTGGCAATGGCCGATATGGCTCTGGTCAAACGAGTACACTATATAGGGAATAGGATGCCATTTGGGATGCAGCCCATAACATCATAGAGCTGTGCCTTGCCAGCCCAGTGCAATACATGGAGGCTCTACAGTAATGAGCAATAATGCACTAACACCTTGATTAATCCTCTGTCTTAAACCATTAACAGAATGCCATTTAAGTGGCTTTAATTTACCTTTCCTGACGAACCTAATGTCTCACTTCATCCTCTATCCCCCCTGGTTACCCTCTTCACAGAGCTCTGGCTGCATCCTGTCCTCCACTGTGTTGTGTATTTTCTTGTTAGCACCTGTCTAACGTAATGCCTGTCCCAAAACACCACAAGAGCGGCCGATGTACAGTCACTGAAGAAGGGAAAAGTAAAGCACTCTGAAAACAGGGAAGAGAATCCAATCCACCCTCCTCCACCCCTATCGATTCCATCAGCACTTACTTAATAACATATTTTATTGGCAACTTTGGCAGACAATAGTGCTATTGAGGACAATCACAAAGGGGCTTTGCGAGGCGAGCGTTTATCGTTTGATGGAATGTGGACTGGACACGGCGGCTGTGTGAGTGGATTAACGGAAGCCATGACAACGTGTCACCTTTCAACAAACGGCCAGTAACAACAGACCAATCAGGTGGAATCTGTGAGAAGTGGGTGTCCCTTGTCTGGCGTTTAATTTCTACAGTCAGGGGCTTCGTCCTATTCATGTTGCCCTATGGGCCCTGGCCAAAAGTCATGCACTACATAAGGAATAGGCTGCAATTGGATCACTCCCTAAGTGATGAAACCCATCGGGGACTCGTAATGGCCTTTTAGGAGCTGAGCTGCATGTGAAGAGACAAGGGAGGGGAGGGCTTTTCATACAGAAATCATTACACAGTTCTGCCTTAGCAACAACAGGTGAATGCAGGAGATACAGGAGAAGAGACTCCTGTATCAAAGCCTTCTTCACCATAATAAAAGCAGCATCTGTATCAATATGTATAGATCAACCATCTACATATAAAACATATTTTCAATTAAAAACATTGTAAACAATTAAAAACCTTAAAAGCCAGGCTAGATGAATGTCTTTGGATTACCTTTGGTGTAATCACTGCAGCTAGAGGAGAGGAAGCAGAAAACCAATATCAGAGATTGGATGGAGGGGTGGGGGTTCGCTTTTAACACAGCAGTGGTTCTTATTGAAGAAAAAATAAAAGTTACACTGAAATCAAAATTGTGTTCAGAAACTATTTGTCCTGTAAAGTTCAGTTCACAATCTTCTGTTGTTTGTTCTCTCTCTCTCTCTCTCTCACTCTCAACATGAATGAATTCATTATTTAAAGCAATGCAAAAGGCCTGTGGAGGGTTCCATGCAGCATGCTCAGAGCAAACGCTGCCTCCTGGTGCTCTCGCCACCTACCACTGACAGCACTGCCACCGCTACATAATCATATCAATGGGCCCCACTGTTCCAGGGCTGTCTAGACTGACCCGGGCATCCCCCCTGACTGCATCTGCTCTCACTCTACAATTCAGAGTGGAGTCCTCCTCTCAGGCATGCAGTACACTCCTGCAACAGTCCTCCAAACAGTCGCTGCTTGTAGTCGCTAATTTTATTTGTCACATGCGCCGAATACAACAGGTGTAGACCGTACCGTGAAATGCTTACTTACCAACCCTTAACCAACAATGCAGCTTTAAGAAAAAGAAGAGTTAAGAAAAATATTTACCAAATAAACTAAAGTAAAAAATAAAAGTGCATCAATAAAATAACAATAATGTACAGGTACCATGTCAATGTGCGGGGGTACAGGTTAGTGGAGGTAATTGAGGTAATATATAAATGTAGGTAGGGGTAAAGTGGCTATGCATAGATAATCAACAGTGAGTAGCAGCAGCATAGAAAAAAAGGGGGGGGTCAATGTTAATAGTCTAGTGGCCATTTGATTAGCTGTTCAGCAGTCTTATGGCTCGGGGGTAGGAGCTGTTAAGGAGCCTTTTGGACCTAGACTTGGTGCTCCGGTACCGCTTGCCGTGCGGTAGCAGAGAGAACAGTCCATGACTTGGGTGACTGGAGTTTTTGGCAATTTTTAGGGCTTTGCTCTGACACCGCCTGGTATATTCACAAGCTGTAGAACTTTTTGAGGATCTACCTCTGTCCAACTACAATACACACATGGTTCAAAAAATGTTAACAAGAGCTGAATCTTAGCTTTTCTAACCAGCTGGGTGTCACATTTAATTACTTCTCGCTAGAAGAGAAAGAAGTTGTCAGCAAGGCACTAGAGTTCACTTAACACATGACAAACAAGTCGATTCACTTTTTAAAAAGCTCCCAAAATGCAATTCAGTCCAAAACATTGAGGACAAAAAAATCCGCTGCCCATCAGTCTGCATATATATACAGTGGGGAGAACAAGTATTTGATACACTGCTGATTTTGCAGGTTTTCCTACTTACAAAGCATGTAGAGGTCTGTAATTTTTATCATAGGTACACTTCAACTGTGAGAGACTGAATCTAAAACACAAATCCAGAAAATCACATTGTATGATTTTTAAGTAATTAATTTGCATTTTATTGCATGACATAAGTATTTGATCACCTACCAACCAGTAAGAATTCCAGCTCTCACACACCTGTTAGTTTTTCTTTAAGAATCCCTCCTGTTCTCCACTCATTACCTGTATTAACTGCACCTGTTTGAACTCGTTACCTGTATAAAAGACACCTGTCCACGCACTCAATCAAACAGACTCCAACCTCTCCACAATGGCCAAGACCAGAGAGCTGTAAGGACATCAGGGATAAAATTGTAGACCTGCACAAGGCTGGGATGGGCTTCAGGACAATAGGCAAACAGCTTGGTGAGAAGGCAACAACTGTTGGAGCAATTATTTGAAAATGGAAGAAATTCAAGATGACGGTCAATCACCCTCAGTCTGGGGCTCCATACAAGATCTCACCTCGTGGGGCATCAATGATCATGATGAAGGTGAGGGATCAGCCCAGAACTACACGGCAGGACCTGGTCAATGACCTGAAGAGAGCTGGGACCACAGTCTCAAAGAAAACCATTAGTAACACACTATGCCGTCATGGATTAAAATCCTGCAGCGCACGCAAGGTCCCTCTGCTCAAGCCAGTGCATGTCCAGGCCCGTCTGAAGTTTGCCAATGACCATCTGGATGATCCAGAGGAGGAATGGGAGAAGGTCATGTGGTCTGGTGAGACAAAGGGGACAGGATGACTGCACTGTATTGAGGGGAGGATGGATGGGGCCATGTATCGCGAGATCTTGACCAACAACCTCCTTCCCTCAGTAAAAGCATTGAAGATGGGTCGTGGCTGGGTCTTCCAGCATGACAACGACCCGAAACACACAGCCAGGTCAACTAAGGAGTGGCTCCATAAGAAGCATCTCAAGGTGCTGGAGTGGCCTAGCCAGTCTCCAGACCTGAACCCAGTAGAACATCTTTGGAGGGAACTGAAAGTCCGTATTGCCCAGCGACAGCCCCGAAACCTGAAGGATCTGGAGTTGGTCTGTATGGAGGAGTGGGCCAAAATCCCTGCTGCAGTGTGTGCAAACCTGGTCAAGAACTACAGGAAACGTATGATCTCTGTAATTGCAAACAAAGGTTTCTGTACCAAATATTAAGTTCAGCTTTTCTGATGTATCAAATACTTATGTCATGCAATAACATGCAAATGAATTACTTAAAAATCATACAATGTGATTTTCTGGATTTTTGTTTTAGATTCTGTCTCTCACAGTTGAAGTGTACCTATGATAAAAATTACAGACCTCTACATGCTTTGTAAGTAGGAAACACTGCCGATTTTGCAGGTTATCAAATACTTGTTCTCCCCACAGTATATAATGATTTCATTAGCTGTCAGTGGCCATAAACTGTAAATTAATATGTTAAGTAATAATTTGGGAGCATTGCGTTTGACCCCGTTTGACCCGTTACATGAGAGAATGCCCAGCGGTTAGTGAGGAGGAAGGTGTGGGTGTGGAGGAAAGGAAGGTATGGGTGTGGAGTGTGTGGATGTGGAGGAGAGGAGGGTGTGGTGGGTGTGGAGGAGAGGAGGGTGTGGAGGAGGAGGGTGTGAGTTTGGAGGAGAGGAGGAGGTGGAGGAGAGGAGGGTGTGGGTTTGGAGGAGAGGAGTGTGTGGGTGTGGAGGAGAGGTGGGTGTGGAGGAGAGGAGGTTGTGGGTGTGGAGGAGAGGAGGGTGTGGGTGTGGAGAAGAGGGTGTGTATGGGGCCTCCTTTGCTGAATATGCACCAGCTCAATGGACGGAACATTACAGTCTGACATTTAAATTTACTTCATTCTTATGTCGGCTGCAGCGTGTGACCTTTGCACACCTCCATCCATATATCGTTCCTAGGCAACGTCGACATGACGACGGTCCTCCATCCCACATGCTCAGATGGATTCCCTCTTTTTTTTTTATAGGAGCTGTATCAACCAGAAGGAAGTCCTTAGAGGGAATGACTGGAATCCTAATGATGTTCCTTCAGAATGCTGAGATTTCCCAGTATTCTAGTCAGTAGTCATGCCTGAGACTGTTCAGGTGTTTTATTACCTGGGGGACAGATGGTGACGCATGTCTATGTTATTGTGACCATAGAAATAATATTAAATTACTCATTTGTTTTCTAATTCCTAATGTTTGTGACTGACAAGGGAAAAGCAGTGTGTTTGGAAAAAGTCATAGGCCATGGCTCCCCAAGAAATTCAAACGGCCTTGTCACAAGGTGATCTGATACATTTAAAATGGAGGGTCAAGATGTTGAGGAAGAACTGTAGAGGGTGTCAGTGAACAGTTTTTTACAAGAGCACAATGGGAGAAAAAATTAATCCGTTATGAGAAATCTCACTCCAAAGCTTAACTCAAATTCATATTCACAAGATCCAATTAATGCATAGACATACCAAGAAACAAACTGCACCTCATCGGAGACTGAAGGAAATAGCAAAAGTAGCAAATAAAACCAGGAGAAGAAGTTAGTCAGAGATTGAGACGGAGCTAGGAAGACAGATCCAAAGTGAAAGACAGATATATGGATCCTGCAGGACTCTCTGAAGACAGACACGGGTAGAAAGATTAGCAAGGATTTTGTATAGCCCGAGTCGACAGACAGCATAGACTGACTGATTCCTAGGAGAGAGAAAGGAGCTAATACACTGTCCTGAAAGGACTGAAGGAGAGAAGTAAATCAGGGAGTTAAGGCAGCTAACATAGTAGGTCTGACAGAACCATGCGGACAGACGTTGTATGGCTTAGCATAGTACAGTAGCTGGAGGCGGGCAGAAACACACACGCAATTAATGTTTAAGCAATCCGCTGAGAACAGAACCGGAGGCAACCGGACCAACGCGCTTATTAACAGTATGGAGAGGAGATGCTCATGTGTAAGAGCTTCTGAAGAAGACAAGACATGCGACAGGTTTTCAAGACATGATGGGTTATAATCTAACCGTTTGATCATCATAAATTTAACTAACGACACAGCCTCTGAGCTAACAGTTTGTTAAAGGAGGAGGAGGGTTTTAGAGGAAGGGAGGTGCTTTGATGGTGAGTGAGTAATGAAGGGGAGGATGACAACTGAATGAGAGAATCGAGGGAGGCCCCAGGGAAACGGGACCCTCAGAGAAGAAGGCAGGCAGACTTCAAGGGGAGGATGACAACAGAATGAGAGAAGCGAGGGAGGCCCCAGGGAAATGGGCCCCTCGGAAAAGAAGGCAGGGAGTCTTCAAGGGGAGGATGACAACAGAATGAGAGAAGTGAGGGAGGCCCCAGGGGAACAGGCCCCTAAGAGAGGAAGACAGGCAGTCTTCAAGGGGAGGATGACAACAGAATGAGAGAAGTGAGGGAGGCCCCAGGGGAACAGACCCCTCAGAGAGGAAGACAGGCAGTCTTCAAGGGGAGGATGACAACAGAATGAGAGAAGTGAGGGAGGCCCCAGGGGAACAGGCCCCTCAGAGAGGAAGACAGGCAGTCTTCAAGGGTAGGATGACAACAGAATGAGAGAAGTGAGGGAGGCCCTAGGGGAACAGGCCCCTCAGAGAGGAAGACAGGCAGTCTTCAAGGGGAGGATGACAACAGAATGAGAGAAGTGAGGGAGGCCCCAGGGGAACAGGCCCCTCAGAGAGGAAGACAGGCAGTCTTCAAGGGGAGGATTACAACAGAATGAGAGAAGTGAGGGAGGCCCCAGGGGAACAGGCCCCTCAGAGAGGAAGACAGGCATTCTTCAAGGGGAGGATGACAACAGAATGAGAGAAGTGAGGGAGGCCCCAGGGGATGGGTACCTCAGAGAAGAAGGCAGGCAGTCTTCATAACAGCAAAGAAGACGTGTGGCGTTAATCAACAAGAGGAAATCCATGAGTCAACACTGTACACTATAGGCTTCCCCATTCCCAGACAAAAACTCAGGACAGTAAAGCTGTAGTTAATATTAAAATAACACACCCAAATCAAACGAGGCAAATAGGACTAGACATTCTAGACAGAGTGGATTATGCCACCCGGGTGACTTTTAGTTTAGGACAGGGACAGGAAATTAAAAGTCTAAGTGAAGTAATTAGAGAAGATAGAGGAGGTCAGAGATATTCATCTTACTGCATACCCTTGACCAATAAAAAGGTAATTGTCACATTTTGTGGTAGGAATACTTGCTAAGTTAATTTTCCATAAATTAAGGTAAATACCACTTCCTGAAGAACATCAACCAATAGTAGGTCTTAAAAAGTCTCACACAATATGAAAATCCGTTATGGGCTCCCAAGTGGCGAAGCGGTCTAAGGCACTGCATCTCAGTGCTAGAGGCATCACTACAGACCCTGGTTTGATTCCAGGCTGTATCACAATCGGCCGTGATTGGGAGTCCCATCGGGCAATTGGCCCAGCGTTGTCTGGGTTTGGGTTTGGCCGGGGTAGGCCGTCATTATAAATAAGAATTTGTTCTTAACTAACTTGCCTCATTAAATAAAAATAATTTTAATCAAAAATAAGAATCCATTACATGGCTCTGTGAATTGAAACAACATTTTGACGCAATGAAGAAAATATGCCGGAAATATACTGGTAAAGGAGACAGAAATGAAGTATGACACCTGCGTTCACACGTTGGTCCACAAATATCCTTGTAATGTCAAATAATGTTTAACCATCTACATTTGATAAACCTGACTATCTGATTTAATTTGATACCATGTGCAATCAAGTATTATGCGTTTAGCTGACTAAGATCAAGAAATGGTCATGAGAAGTGATTGCAAAATAGAAGTGTATTTAATTACTTTGTAAAATGAATTATAACATTATACAAGGCATAAAGCTTAAGTTGCATAGCATTCACAATCTAGGCATACAAATCTTACAGTTACAAGCCAAAACATGAAAAAAGAGACGCCTAATATGAAATGAGAATTGATCATACAACCGTTCTCCATGGTGATCATACAACCGTTCTCCATGGTGATCATACAACCGTTCTCCATGGTGATCATACAACCGTTCTCCATGGTGATCATACAACCATTCTCCATGGTGATCATACAACCGTTCTCCATGGTGATCATACAACCGTTCTCCATGGTGATCATACAACCGTTCTCCATGGTGATCAGACAACCATTCTCCATAGTGATCATACAATCATTCTTCATAGTGATCATACAACCGTTCTCCATGGACAGGATAAGAGACTGAACAAAGGCACTTCATTCCATTCATAACACAAGGTGACACTTTCAAACCTAAACCTACCACCATTGACCCATCAAACGATACCAAGTTACAGTAACCTGATCAGCCAGGCCCAATCTCCACAGGATGTCACAGCAGCTAAAGGTCTAAAGGAGACCTAATGCAAATAAGGCAGAGTTCCTAAAGACAATAAAGCCCCTTTAATAGAGTAGTTTAGAGTTCACCCTGTACTGAC
Organism: Oncorhynchus masou masou; assembly: GCF_036934945.1. Lineage (NCBI taxonomy): Eukaryota > Metazoa > Chordata > Actinopteri > Salmoniformes > Salmonidae > Oncorhynchus > Oncorhynchus masou. The sequence continues at coordinate 83,005,014 of NC_088223.1, read as the reverse complement.
AAGTTACCACAGAGACCATACACCCATATAAATAGCATTAGAGTTCTCCTCAGTGGACAAGCTTCTGATAGATACCAAACATTGATGTAATAGCGTTATTCTAACACACATTTCTGTAGTCAATTAACTGGTTACTGTTGGAGAGAGATCCATATACAGTGGGGCAAAAAAAAGTATTTAGTCAGCCACCAATTGTGCAAGTTCTCCCACTTAAAAAGATGAGAGGCCTGTAATTTTCATCATAGGTACACTTCAACTATAACAGGCAAAATGAGAAAAGAATTCCAGAAAATCACATTGTAGGATTTTTAATGAATTTATTTGCAAATTATGGTGGAAAATAAGTATTTGGTCACCTACAAACAAGCAACATTTCTGGCTCTCACAGACCTGTAACTTCTTCTTTAAGAGGCTCCTCTGTCCTCCACTCGTTACCTGTATTAATGGCACCTGTTTGAACTTGTTATCAGTATAAAAGACACCTGTCCACAACCTCAAACAGTCACACTCCAAACTCCACTATGGCTAAGACCAAAGAGCTGTCAAAGAACACCAGAAACATGATTGTAGACCTGCACCAGACTGGGGAGACTGAATGTGCAATAGGTAAGCAGCTTGGTTTGAAGAAATCATCAGTGTGAGCAATTATTAGGAAATGGAAGACATACAAGACCACTGATAATCTCCCTTGATCTAGGGCTCCACGCAAGATCTCACCCTGTGGGGTCAAAATGATCACAAGAATGGTGAGCAAAAATCCCAGAACCACACGGGGGGACCTGGTGAATGACCTGCAGAGAGCTAGGACCAAAGTAACAAAGCCTACCATCAGTAACACACTACCCCGCCAGGGACTCAACTCCTGCAGTGCCAGACGTGTCCCCCTGCTTAAGCCAGTACATGTCCAGGCCCGTCTGAAGTTTGCTAGAGAGCATTTGGATGATCAAGAAGAAGATTGGGAGAATGTCATATGGTCAGATGAAACCAAAATATAATTTTTGGGTAAAAACTCAACTCGTGTTTGGAGGACAAAGAATGCTGAGTTGCATCCAAAGAACACCATACTTACTGTGAAGCATGGGGGTGGAAACATCATGCTTTGAGGCTGTTTTTCAGCAAAGGGACCAGGACGACTGATCCGTGTAAAGGAAAGAATTATTGGGGCCATGTATCTTGAGATTTTGAGTGAAAACCTCCTTCCCATCAGCAAGGGCATTGAAGATGAAACGTGGCTGGGTCTTTCAGCATGACAATGATCCCAAACACACCGCCCGGGCAACAAAGGAGTGGCTTCGTAAGAAGCATTTCAAGGTCCTGGAGTGGCCTAGCCAGTCTCCAGATCTCAACCCCATAGAAAATCTTTGGAGTGAGTTGAAAGTCCGTGTTGCCCAGCAACAGCCCCAAAACATCACTGCTCTAGAGGAGATCTGCATGGAGGAATGGGCCAAAATACCAGCAACAGTGTGTGAAAACCTTGTGAAGACTTACAGAAAACGTTTGACCTCTGTCATTGCCAACAAAGGGTATATAACAAAGTATTGAGATAAACTTTTGTTATTGACCAAATACTTATTTTCCACCATAATTTGCAAATAAATTCATTAAACATCCTACAATGTGATTTTCTGGATTTCTTTTTCTCATTTTGTCTGTCATAGTTGAAGTGTGCCTATCATGAAAATTACAGGCCTCCTATCTTTTTAAGTGGGAAAACTTGCACAATTGGGGGCTGACTAAATACTTTTTTGCCCCACTGTATATATATTTGGCACCTTGGGGGGGGGGGGTTGCGGACTGGCCCTCAAATCATTGTTCTTTGTGTTTTCCTCATGTTCCTGGGCAGGGCCTGCATCCAGAAACACAGCACCTATGAAAATATAATGTCCTAACTATTGCCTACAACAGCAACCTTTCTCCAACAGGCCCTGACACCTAGCTAGCTTGTCAATGAGGCACACCTTGACCTCCCTGGGAAGATAAAGCAACAGCCAAAACATATACATCTGATATGTGTGCTTTGATAAGCATTGGCTGTATTCCAGTAGTTTCATCTATCTGCGGAGGGAGGCTTGCCCCCCGGTTTCCAGTCCATATATTGACCTATCAGCATGGGGAGCCCCCCCCTGCAGACCAAAATAAAGAAACAAAAATGCCCAATATCAGCCTTAATCAACCATCCTGCATGACCTTAGCAATATCACTGCAGATTCGGGTTTACATTCTGTCAACGCTTTGCCAATTTGTTTTTTTATTTACCCACTATCATGTGCTTTTGTGAAGCAATGGAATCTTTGGTTTCACTTCAATTGACAGCATTGGGGGTTCATGAAATCAACCATGTAAATAATTAAGTAAGTTCTACTTACTTACATGGTTATTAATTAGCCTACTCTGTGCTTGCCAGGTTTTAGGATGATAGGCATATCCATTCAAGCTAAAACAGTTACCAAGTTCTTTTCTTTTACTTTAGTTGGAAGCTTCCCAGAAGTGCCCTTCTGAATGTTCTCAAGCGTAGGTGCTGTTTCATCTGCACATCACTGAGTTGTGCCTCTACTGCCATCCAGTGGTGATGTGACCAACTGCAGCCTTATGTCTATCTATAGAACAGGCCCTTTACCTCCCTCAAGACCGACCCATAGGGCCCAACTCATATCAAGCTCTCTCAGTAATGTCATCATTCAGTTAATAAAAAATGTTTGAATGTGTTTTATCATCACATACATTTCACTACACACATCCAGTGTGTTGTTTTACAGGATCAACCATAGTAGTAAGGGACCCCTGGAGCAAATTAGGGTTACTGTAGGTGCCTTGCTCATGGGCACAGACAGTTTTCACCTTGTCGGCTCAGGTACTCAACCAGCAACCTTTCGGTTACTAACCCAACGCTCTAACACAGGGGTGTCAAACTCATTCCGTGCAGGGCCATGGCTGCAGGTTTTAGTTTTTTCCTTTCATTTAAAACATAGACAACCAGGTGAGGGGAGTTCCTTACTAATCAGTGACCTTAATTCATCAAACAAGCACAAGGGAGAAGCAAAAACCTGCAGACAGTAGGCCCTCCATGGAATGAGTTTGACATGCTCTAACCAATAGGCTAACTGCAGCCCCATGCAGAACCATGAAAGGTCATAATGCCATTGACCAGGGGTGGGCAACTCCAGTCCTGGAGGGCCCGATTGGTGTCACACATCCCTACCAAACACAGCTGCTTAATCAAATTGCATTCTAAACTGAAGATTAGGTGATTATTGGAGTCAGGTGTGACACCAATCTCGCCCCAAGGACTGGAATTTCCCACCCCTGCCATTGACACCGTTTAGGATTCAGGATTACTCACTCGGGAGCTGGCATAAATCAACGAACAAAGATACGACCTGTATAACTCAGAGCGAAGTATATTTCTGTCATCATGCAAGACAACTTTAGCAATTGAATGATTTAGGAGTTACTGTAAAGTCATGTGGTCATGACAGGCTCATTTCCACATACATGAATTCCCGTGTGGCTCAGTTAGTAGAGCATGGAGCTTTCAATCTGGGCGAGATCGTCTGCTAAATGACTAAAATGTAAAAATAAAAAGCATTAATTTCTCTTCACGATGAACACAACTAACTTTTTGATGACTCTTACAACCTGCTGTGGAGAAATTCAATTAGAAACAGATTAACATTTATTTAGTAGCAAATGAAGCATTACCAAGAGACACAAAGGGACCCATATACAATTGTGCTTTATAGAATCTCTACAGTTGATTGCAAAAGCAGTGTTCATCCACCACATGCTATATGAAAGCTACACAACACCGTATCTGTTCCATGCATGACATCTCAATCTCTTGCTTTAGCGATTGTCGTGACACCAGAGTGCGCACAGCTCCTGACAGAGCTGAAATCCACCACCTATTTACAATGTTTTAGCCTCATCCCAGATTTAGGCTGTTTACACAGGAAGCCCAAATCTGATATTTTGTTGATTAAATTGGCCTTTTGACTAATCAGATCAGCTCTGAAAAAGATCTGATGTAATTGGTGTAAAGACCAATTAGTGGAAAAAATATCAGAATTGGGCTGCTTGTGTAGACGCAGCCTTTGTGCCCTTTCCAATGCCATCGCTCATTGTCAAGGCAAACATGCTCGTCATGACAATGAGTGACAAGTTGGCACGTTAGCATAAACAGACTGGCACTCAGGCTAATGCTTCTTCTCTGTACTGAAGAGACAGTGGAAATTTAACAGCGATTGACAAGTGCATGAGAATTGATAATTCTGGATTCATGTCACAGGATAATGGCATTAGAACTGAAGGCTCGTTAAGGTAATGACGAGTGAGCAACGGTGGTTATCGTTTCCTCCAGACTGAGCCTACGTCCCAAATGGTAACCCATTCCCTACACAGTGCACTACTTTTGACCAAAGCCATAGGGCCCTGGTCAAAAGTAGTGCACTACATAAGGAATAGGGTGCCATTTGGGATTGCTAATGCCCCCAGAGCGTGGCAGAGAGCTGATTGATCTAAGGTAATCGGTGTCCAAGTGGTGCTTTACATGCACATTAGGCCACATGAAGAGTGCAGATTTCTGATAAAAAGAGAATAATGAAGGACCAAACAAATAGAAAGGAGGACCAGTCCTGGGATAAGTGTATAGCAATCTGGGCAAAGTGTTAAAACAAGTACAATGCCAGATTACAGAAAAATACAATAAGGAATAACTGCCACCATATCAATGTGGTGGTGTGTTCATGCATGTCTACAAAAGTCAAGGGAGAATGGATTTAGCGTAAGAAAGAACCACAACATAAATAATTGTCAGTATTGCTGTAAAAAAAAAAAAAAATCTGCATTTTTTTTTAAATTAAAGGTCTATAATTGTAGTATAGTTTTCCAACTCCAGTCCTCCAGTACCCCCCCACCTGATTCATCTTGTCAAGGGCTTGATTAGTTGACAAGTAGAAACCAGGTGTGCTTGCATGTCCGGGGCCACAACAAAAATATGTTTTGGGGGGGGGTACTGGAGGACAGGATTTGGGAAACGCTGGTGTAGTATACTGTATTCCTACAATATTAACTTCTACAACTACAAATGCTTTGTGGCTAATAACTACAAATAGCCTTCCTTCATTGCTAGGCAAACTAGTTACTAACAAGCAAAGTATCACAACATATTTATCTTGATATTGATTCTGACAATCTATACATCCAAATTTTCTGTGTGTGTAATCTGCAACAAAAAAAGGAGAGCAAAACTATATTAAAAGACAGTAAGGCTTAAACATGGTGGAATGTTTTTCATATAGACCAGTGTAATTGTCACCCAAATAAATAATTTCAAAACTCAAGAGTATGGTTAACAAAACAAAGTAATATTTCCAACGTACGTGGATGAACATTAAAAACGTGTAGGTTATCGATTACAGAGATGAAGTACCATCAAACTCCCTCCTGTCCAGGATTGTCCTGAAGCAAGAGGAAGTGGGGCAAGCTTGTGGGCAAGCGAGCATGTCAATAATGCAGCCGGAAACAGGTTTGTTCAATTCAGGTCAGTCTTTTCGCCTTCCTTCTCTGCTCAGAAAATGTAATCTTGAGTCATCTTGAGGGAAGGCATGGCATCGTTGACATTCTGGTCCAGCCGATGGTACTCCACATTGTTGCGAGAGCACAGGCCGTCCCTCCAGCGCCGACTCTGGGCCAGGAGGAAGATCTGGAGAGAGGGGGATATTCAAATTGACTTTTAACCTTTTTAAAATGGTAACCTAAACCAGTATTCATAAAGCGTCTGAGTTGCAGAGCTGATCTAGGCTCAGGCCCTCTCTATCCATGTAATCATACTCTAAAAAGGGAAAAATTATCCTAAATTAGAACTACTCTAGAATGCTTCATACATACAGACCAAAAAGTAACTGCACTAAGCGCTATCAGGATGATTGTTGTGTGTAGATTGATGAGGACAAAACTCAGTACATGTTGCACGGTATGTACACAAGTCCTGGAAACTGAAAATGTCCCAGATCTTCCATGGCCTACATACTCAGACATGTCACCCAATGAGCATGTTTGAGATGCTCTGGATTGACGTGTACAAAAGTGTGTACCAGTTCACACTAATATTCAGCAACTTGGCACAGCCATCGAATAGGAGTGGGCCAACATTCCATAGGCCACAATCAACAGCCTGATCAACTCTGTGTGAAGGAGATGTTGCACTGCATGAGGCAAATGGTGGTCACACCAAATACTGACTGGTTTTCTGATCCACACCCTTACCCTTTTTATTTAAGGTATGTGACCAACAGATAAATGTGTATTCCCAGTCATGTGAAATCCATAGTTCAGGGTCTAATGAATTCCTTATATGAACTGTAACACAGTAAAATCTTAAATTGTTGCATGTTGCATTTATATTTTTGTTGAAGATGAGGTTCAGTACAGCAGAATACAACCGTCTTGAATGGACTAATAAAGTATTCTTCCTCTGCTTACCTTCCTCTTGTTGTGGTAGGTGATGTATACGATGGCCACCAGGAAGGCCAGGATGACCAAGTGGAAGAAGAAGTGCGAGTCCTCATCCTGGATGGTGTAGATGTTGGTGTCCTTCATACGCACGTCTATCTTCCCAGCATTCTCTGCTGGTCTGAGCACTACCGGTTCATTGTCTGCGTCCACCATGATGTCATCCTCCTCGTCGTTGAAGTTCAGAGAAGCCTTAACTGCTGGCCCCAGGTCATAGTCGCCGTCATCGTCGTCATTTTCTCTGTCGTACACGTCAGTCTCTGCCTGGGACTCTAGATTGTCCTCTTGATCATCCTCTGTAGGGTTCATGTGACCGACAAGCTTGGTGTTGGAGGCAGAGCTTAGTTTCTCCAGGGTGGGCTTGAATGTGATGGTGCTGATGGCTGGATCTGCAGCCATGGTAAAGGTGGCAGCAGCATCTGCATCAGTGGGATTGGGAAGTAGTTCTTGAGTAGTCTGTCCTGCTTCCTTGCCAACAGTTGTTTTATTAATAATGGCAGGGGATTCAGCTATAACCTCCCCTTTGGTGTCCAGTGCGACATATGCTGTAACGCCATCAATGGGTGCATCCTGATTGAGTGTGGTAGCATCCTTGATGGGTGTGGTAGCGTCTTCTAAAGGTGTGGTAGCATACTCGATGGGTGTGGTAGCGTCTTCTAAAGGTGTGGTAGCATCTAAAAGTGTGGTAGCATCCTTGATGGGTGTGGTAGCGTCTTTGATAGGCGTAGCACTCTCATTGGATGTAGCAGCAGCATCCTTTAGGTCTGATGTTACAGCCTTAATGACTGCTGTTTTATCAACATTGATAGATGTTCTAGCTTTGTCATTAGTTACGGTGTCTGCCTTGCTGTCTGTTGTACCAGTGCTGTCGGCTGTTGCTGCACCCTTGCTGACGGTTGCCAAAGGCAAGGAGTGATCCAAACCAACAACTCCTGGATTCAGAGGTGGTTGAACCTCAACTGAATCTGGAAATGAGAGAAATGGGAATTCAAAACAATCACCGCATTCAATTGAACATTTGGAACAATGTAGCCAGGTGAAATAGGCCTAATCAAATTTTACACGACACACATCTTATCATTCTGTGTCTGACCTGCAATGGTTGTCATTGCGCCATCACTTTGCATGAGACCTACCGTTACTTTCTTTGCCCTCCAAGGTTCAGTATACATTTCTCACTGTATAAATGTGCAGTGTACAGCATGTACAGTAAATACCAGCTTAATTTATATGCAGGTCAAGTGTACAAGATGTTCAGTTGGGCTTCTAATGAGGGGGATCTTTGTTCTAGCACCTTCCATCTCAATCAATGACACGATTCAACTAGAGTCAATATGTTGTTTTTTTACTCCTGGGACTTTTGTAGGCGTCGTCCAAGCTGAGGGTTAAGCTGGCTGGGTGTGGAAAGTCAGAGGAATTGAGCCCCTAAGTTAGCGGTCCCCATGAAGGGAGTATTCATTCCTGAGGCTACTGCCAGCATAAATATTTAATAAAAAGGGAGGCCTTTGTCGCAACGATCGCCTTACACATTCATTTGCGACTAAACACACCCTCTAAATAGTAAATGACTGGAAAGTATCCTCCGTCAGGCTTTGTAAAGGGAGGGACATCCCAATAATACGCAACATGTTGTCTACTGAAATGTTCCCAAGTCTAACAATTTCTTCCCTCTTGCAATGTCTCATCAATCTCTCCTACGTCTACATCAGAAATACTGTTCTCCTCACACATTAAACACCAGTGTAGGACGACACCTTTCTTTCTGTAACTCAAGAAACTCTGGGGCAATCCCAGCATCTCCTCACACAGTGTATGGGCTACTGTTGGAAATGGTTAGATTTCTCACAGAGAAGAACACTTATGGATATTGGATACCATGCCATGTCAATTTGGATGCCTGTAAAAACAGGCCACATGGGTTCGCTTTCCCTGAATGTGGCATCAAGCAATGTTCCTAAGAGGAACTCTGAACAGTTCGGCTATGGCACACAAAGGGAACATAGAGTGGCTTTATGAGACGATAAGGCCAGAGATGTTAGCAAAATGTGATCTCTTCTCAAAATATGATTTTTGTAAGTCACTTTTAGAAGGCAATAAGGAAGCTATTGGGAAAGTATTCCTGGCCTCCTGAGTGGTGCAACGGTCTAAGGCACTGCATTGCAGCGCTAGAGGCATTACTACAGACCCTGGTTCGTTCCCAGGTTATGTCACAACTGGCCGTGATTGGGAGTTCTATAGGGCGGCGTGTCGTTTGGGGGGGGGGGGTTGGCTGTCATTGTAAATAAGAATTTTCCTAGTTAAAAATAAATAAATATATTTATTTAAGTATTCCCATGAAGACAAGCTTTATATCAATCTTTAATACAGCATTGTCAGGTCAAACAGACATTAAAATCTTGTGCAGACAGAACCCCAGAAACTAGCTATAGGCCTGTCTTAGATAAGGTCATACCCTTGTTGAAATGTCTAGCCTTGTGTAGCCTCTTATTTTAGAGAACAGTGACACAATTTCACTGACACAGATGCTTATTATTATTTCAGATATATGGTGAGGGACACCTGGTCAGACAGTCCCTCTTTTTCTCACACCTGAAATTAAGAGTCCAGGACCCTCAAGGCGCACACAAACTAGGATAAATAATTTAAGTTATCCAAATCAGAACTCCAACTTGGAAACTGGCATCTTTGTACAGCTGATTTCTTACCTGAAGAAAACTAAAGTCCAGTGTTGTGTATTCATGGATGCCAAGAGGAAGTCAGGCTTCCCCAAATATGTGTTTCCTTAATTTTCTGTCAATTTGGAAGTGGCTGACTATAACCAGAGAAATCATGCGAGCGAGGGAAACAGCACCCCTCTGTCTCAGTATGTGTAGTCTTTGTATCCGATGCTGTCTGGAACAAGAGTATGACATGTTGATGCAGTAGCATTTGAGTGAGTGATTGCAAGCTTAGCGCAAATGTGGGTTGTCCTAGCACAGTACCTTGGACAGCCACATGATATTTAGCAACATTGATTGGACTAAATTGTTTATATCTTTACGTTTTTTCAGTATATTAAAGTAAGCATATATAGCCTTGTTGATCTGATCATGTTTAAGTTGAAATGGTGCTGGAATAGCAGATGCATTGCACCTGCTGTCTTTGTGCTGACTTGACATAACTCCATGATTCTAAATCAGTAGTTGTTTAGTAAATTGTCAAAAAGAAGTTGCTTGACCATGTTGCAGGCCAAATAACTGTTTGTTACATGCAATACTTACTTTGTGGACTTCACCTGTCAGATGTTGCTCTCGGGTTTTGTGATAAAACAAAACTTTAATTTATTCCACCACTGTGTGACTTGTCTTTGTTGTCACATCCTTTTTGTGTATCACGGTGGCGTATGAACTAAGCAAATATCACAACATAGGTTGTACTATGGCTTTTTTACTGCCTTGACTTGCCCAGTGAGTTTACCCATGCACCTCTAATACTGATGTAATGATTTGACCTTGTTTCTATCACGAGTTCCCAGTTTTGAAAGCACCACACGCTACCTTCAACACAACTGGGAACTCTGGAAAATAAGAGGTCAAATCATGACGTCAGTGATGTTCAGAGCTCTTGAAAGAGGCCCGAGTGGAGATGGCCCAAGATGGCATCACTTTGATCAGGTGTAGTTGAACATATGTCCCAATAAACTAGGAAGATTATGATCAATAATCAGTGATTACTTATATGAAGTAACAGAAGGTGATTGGAAAACACTGACATCACACTACTACATGGGCAGAAGAAACTGAAAAAGGCAAGGAATGGCTGAACAGATCCTTATCACCTCAAATTTGATTGGTCACATACACATTTAGCAGATGTTAATGCGAGTGGAGCGAAATGCTTGTGCTTCGAGGTCTGACAGTGCAGTAATATCTAACAATTCCCCAACAACTACCTTACACACACACACACACACGACTCAAGGGATGGAATAAGAATATGTAAATATATAGATCACCAGGCAGCATAGGCAAGGTGCAATAGATGGTATAGGGTACAGTATATACATATGAGATTAGTAATGTAAGATATGTTATTATTAAAGTGACTTGTGGTCCATTTATTAAAGTGGCCAGCGATATGAGTCTATGTAGGCAGCAGCCTCTCTGAGTTAGTGATTGCTGTTTAGCAGTCTGATGGCCTTGAGATCGAAACTGTTATTGAGTCTCTCGGTCCTAACTTTGAAGCACCTGTACTGACCTCACCTTCTGGATGGTAGCGGGGTGAATAGGCAGTGGCTCGGGTGGTTGTTGTCCTTGATAATCTTTTTGGCCTTCGTGACATCGGGTGCTGTAGCTGTCTTGGAGGTTAGGTAGTATTCCCCTCAGATGCTAGCAGCGAAACAAAAGCATGCAGCCCACGTGAAGACTTTCCAGAACTCATGGCAAAAGAATCCTTATTTTCACCACTGCCACCGACGCAGAGTAAGAGCCCTCCTACCAAATACAGGGCAGTCAAATTGTTCTGCCAACCCTGACATTCTCAAGGCCATCTTTGAGAAACTGGCCATCATTGAAAAGACACTATTTTCAAATCAATGGAGTCGCTCTCAGCCACTGTGCAGCAGCTCCTTAATCAGGTGTCAACCCACAGCAAAGAAAATACTGACAATGGAAGCTGAAATACACAAACTGCAATATGTGAAATCTCCAGCTGCGACAGAATGTCATGGAAGTCCAGCGCCACAGCCAGAGATGGAACCTTAAACTGCATGGGGTGCGTTTTCATCGACATCCTCAGCAAAGTAGCACCCAGGATTCGAGACAAGCTCCCGGACATCATGGACGTGGTACACTGCCTGGGAAAGTGAAGGGATGACGGATCTCCGCAGACAACCATCATGCGGTTCACAACAAGAATCTACAATGTTGTCGGAAAGAAGCCAAGGAGTCCAGGCTTCTCATGGAGAAAGAACTACGCATCAAAGAGGCTCTCACTCCAGAAGATGCTGCTGCAAGGGGAAAACGTTGCCCAGTGGGAAAAAATGCAAAAGAAGGGAAGAGAGCATCTTTCAGCAGCCCTTCTGCATTTATTGATGGAAAGAAGATCGATTGCCAGGACGTCAAGTGTATGTCATGTGTACTGAATGTTTTGAAAACACTGTGCTCAGGTATATAGCTACATTGACTTAATCTATGTTGTCCTATTCTTTCTAAGTCAACTGAAAATGTTGAATTAGCTAAATTACTCAAGTAATAAGTCGATTGTCATTTTTATATCACCAGGTTGGTAAATGTGAATACGGGTTCATCGGATTGATCACAACTACCTCGGTTTAGGGTAGTCCAGTTCTCTCTAAAACGCAGGTTTCCTTACTAGCTACCTAGCTTAGTAGTTCAACTAGTTATTCATATCACTACACTGTAATTGTTTTATTTGTCAGGTTAGGCAACGTTTTAAATTCAATGCACTAAATATTGTATCTCTAAATGCCAGGGGTTTACAAAACACTAAATGTAGATTCCATTCTACTCCAGGAGACTCAGTCTGCGATTCAGATTCTAGTTTTTGGAAATCACAATGGGGAAATACTGCTTATTAGTCAGGGGACTAACCACTCAGCTGGCACTATGATATTGTTTCATAAGTTAGAGGTGATATTTCAAAGTCGTGTCCAAATATGGAAAATATTAATCTCCAATCTAAATAAGGCGTGTTTCATTGTGTACAATTGTTAGATATTACTGCACTGTTGGAGCTAGGAACAAGCATTTTGCGACACACACACATTTAGCAGATGTTATTGTGGATGTGACCGATAAAATGTTATTTGATTCTCACACCTCAAATAAGACTTTCTTTTTGGATCTTGCTGATAAGCTTACTGAGCTGCAAAACAAGTATACAAATACATGGCTTATAATTGCTGGAGACTTAATGAAACACCTCATAACTCTTTAGATAGATTTCCACCTAGACGAGCTCAAAGATCTCAGAATAGTAACACCACCTAATTTTGCAGTAAACTGAGAGTGGTTGAACCATGGCGCATCCTTAACACAAACTTAAATGAATACACCTGGTGTAATAAGTCAATAATGGTCAGATCCAGAAAGTATCCGTTTCATTTCTCCCCCACTTTTACAGTATGTACAAGAAGTCAAAAATGCTCCTTTGACTGATCATAAAATTATATTATTGAAGTTCTGTTCTGAAAAATCCAATGGCATTCGAGGATTCTGGAAACATAATAATTCACTCCTAAATTATCCAGTTTTTAACACAGCATAAAGAACTTCACCATAGACTTGTTCAATTCAAATGATTTAGAACCAAAGCCTGAAAGTAATTGAGAAATATTTCAATTCAAAAGTAAGACATCGCCATTACAGTTAATAAATGACGTGTTCTTTTAGAAAGGGATACCCTTACAGCAGAGGAAGAAACAGATCAAATGTACATTGAGTTATAGCTAAAGAGCTAAAAATGGGTTTGAGGTTTAGAAAAAAAAAGCTTTTTTTGGCCCTTGAAAAAAGGAACTAGGAGAGAATCTCTTTCTACATTAAATATACCTTGTGTAAAGACCCATAAGATCATCTCTAGCCTTGATTCTTTCTATGAAAATCTGTATACATCTAATTTTAATAGAATGTGAACATTTTATGGAAAATGTCCATGATCATGTTCCAATTATTTCTGATGAGTTCAGGTCCATATGTGAAGATGAGTTTTCCATAGTAGAGATTAGAGATGCTCTTAAATATATGAAGAAGGGCAAAGAACCTGGAACAGATAGTCTTTCTGTGGAATATTATTTACACTGTTGGGGACATTTAGAGGGACCAGTATTCAACATGTTGCTAGAATGTCTAGCGGCGATGATGACTACCATGAAACAAGGGGTTATTTCCTTAATACCAAAACCTGATAAAGATCCCCTTTTCCATAGATCATTTTAGACCTATTCAATTATTAAATACATATTATAAACATTTGCATATGCTAATAGACTTAAAAATGGGCCAAAACCACCTCATTAATGAAACCCAAACAGGTTTCATGAAAGGTCGCCAGATCAGCTGTAACATTAGGTTAGCTTTAGACTTGATTACGCTGATTCAATTGACTCAAAGGCTATTATTTTATTCCTCAAATGTTGTAAACATTTGATACAATTGAACATAAATTCCTAAAACATACGTTGTACACTTCTGGTTTCGGGACTGTAAAACATCTAAGATATTTCATATTCACCATAGTGTATGCCAGGGTTGCCCTATTTCAGCTTTCTTATTCCTTTTAGTTGTAGAATTACTATCTACTAGAATTTTAAACAACCCTGAATTAAAAGGGTATTTCAATATTTGGAAAATAAATACAAATCTAAATTAGCAGACAATACAGCTCTGTTTCTAAAAGACAAGGATCAAGTTGCTATTGCACTTATTATAAAATCATTCTCTTCTGCATCTTAACTTCAATAAATGCGAAATATTATACATACATAACTCATATTACCAATCTGTTGAATATTCCAGTGAAAGAATGTGAAATATTTAGGGGTGCACATGGCAAAAAAAACAAAAACATTTTCCATCAACATCTCAAATTCTCTCAGAGAATAAAGAAAATTAACTCCCTCTTTAATAACTGGTTCCTGCGTGACCTCTATTATTGGAAGGGTTTTATTGTTCAAAGCAGAGGGTCTGACGTTGTCTACCCTGCTCTATCGCTATTTGTAGCTGATCAAACCAGCAAGGATATCAATGAAACATCCCTAGACTTTATTTAAAATAAAAAAAACGTAAGTCTAATATCAAACTAAAGAGCTGATGGTGGGCTTGAAGTGCTAGATTTAATTGATAACAATACCTTTCAGGTAAACTGGATAAAAAGGATGTATACTTAGCTCTGAATGTATATGGTACTTCTTTCCCTGTCATATTTTTATGAAATTGGGTAGTCTTCAATTTGTGGAAATGCAACTATTCTCCAGCAAAATTACCCATCAAACTGTCCAAATTTCATGAACAAGCCCTTTTAGCCTGGAAACTATATTATGTTCACAACTTCTCCCCACACAAGGCACTTCTGTGGAACAACAAAGATATTGTTGTTAAAAACAAGTCCATGTTCTTACCTAAGTGGTTTGAAAGAAATATTATATTTGTCCTTGATTTGATAAACGAGGAAATATACTCTTATAGAAAATTAATAGAAACATAACTACCAGTACATAATAAAGAATTTAATTCTACATGCAAAGCAATACCTTGACGTACTCAATGAAATCTCATCTGTGTTTCAGAGAACATGTCAAGATATGCACAATTTGTTAGGTTGCTCCCTGCTGGATAATAAATGTAATAACACATTATTAAGATTTGGAGTTAAAAGTAATATCTCTCCTGGAGTGAAATTCTTCTGGAATGCATATACTGAAATTGAATGGAGGAACGCCTGGTTGCTCCCTCAAATGTTCTATATCAAATCAAGTAAAATAAATTAACTTTAAATCTTGCAATAACTTAACTTGTCTAAATTCATGGACTTAAGAGGACATATGCCTTTTCTGTGGTAAAGTGGAAACTATTATACACATTTATGAGTGTGACTCCAGTTAATTTGGAGCGAGTTAAGTATTTACAGTTTTAATTTAATTAATAAGACCCATGTATTTACAATGAAAGATGTCATATGTTATTATTCAAATGAAACGACTGAATTCGTCCTTAATTTCTTCATTATCTCGTAAATTGTATATGAAATTTGTCCCCAAATGCAAAATAGTTTTACTTGAAATCCAATATTTAATCATCTCTAGAATTAGTCAACCAAAAAAAACTATTCTTACAATGCTATCATAGGTTTGTACAATTGTAACCCCTGACCTTATATTCATTTTAAGTACTTTAACTTTGAAACAAAATTCATGTAGTGATTTTTTTTTTTTTTTTACTTTAATGTTATTTTATGTTTCTTCAGAGAAAATGTAGGTGTAGTTCGAGTTGGAATACTCCCAAAATAAAACTAAACATAAATATTCCATGGCAACTTCATGGTGAATATTAAACATACCGTTTTCGGGTTCCAGCGGTGCCGAAATACAGTTGAGAGGAAATAGTTCGAACAAGATAAACACAGCAAATGCACAGTGAATTGTCCAGTTACGTCTCGTCTCCCTGCAAGCCGCCATCTTCGTTGTGGATGATTGTTGACCGACGTGGTTAAGAAGTGAAAAACTGACCGAGAACAGAAACAAGAAACAATGGCAGCATTCCAAACACTTAAAAGACACACCCAATCCCCTCAGCCCTCAAAATAAGTGGACACTTCTAGTGACGTTCCATAACGTCTGACGAGTATACACTTGCAGGGTAAGGGGCGATGGACGAAGGAATGATTTTTAAATGGACCGCCCTTGCCAGGAAATTTGTCACTCGTTCATCCCGCGATGATTGTTTTTTCAGCCACCGGAAGCTTGTGGGTGCATTATATACTCTACAGTCAATTATGATTGCATGTCTACTTATATTAACTATATAATTATTATTATGCGTCTAATGTCTGATAGCTAGCAAATTAATTAGCTAAATACAGTTAGCCTGCCTAGCTACTTCCGAAGGACAAGGTTTTATTTCTACAATTTCCAAAAGTTAACCAAACAAAAACGTAATTACTTTTATGAGACGTGTTTGTGCATTAATAGCACAATTTCTAACTTATTTACATTCGTTTTTACTTACACTTGTATGTTGACTCAATATTGACATTGAGGTATAACGTTTTGGCATATTTTTTTTAGGGGATGTACAATCATCGCAAATTGAATTATGGGGCGTTTCAGGCCCCGAAGTGAACATAATTGTACACTCGCAAACTATTAGAAATGAGGGCTGAGGGGCTTACGTTGCGAACTTCCCTTGCTTGGCTCATCATGGTCACATAATCATCCCCAGTTTACAATTGGGTCATTCATTCCCCATCCTCTCCCCTGTAACTATTCCCCAGGTCGTTACTGTAAATGAGAATGTGTTCTCAGTCAACTCTCCATGGTAAAATAAGGGTTCAATCAAATAAAAATACATTTTGTACTGATGACAAATATGTCCGCGGGGATTCCCCCAAGGGCTGAGGGTTTAAGGGCTGTCTACTTTGAGTTTGAAACGCAGGCATTGGCCCTAAACCCTCGAATTACATTTTACATTGTCACATCCGAGTGTACCTTAAATGTCCCTTGCCTAAGCGAGAGAAAGTGATGATCGGAGGGGCAACGTCCTTGGTGGAAGTCTTGAAGTTGAGCTTAAAAACAACCGACCTAAAGCTATTAATGTACCTAGTAAGCTAATGTATCTAACTAGCACTCCTGCCAGGTAACTAGCTACAGTTACCCATAGCTGGCTAGCTAGTTTTATAGTTTGGTCATTTATTCCAATAATGGCAGGGTCGACAGGAAATCACAGACTACAAAAAGAAAACCAGCCACGTTACGGACAAGGACGTCTCGCTTCCAGAAAACAAAACACCTTTGCCCGCTTTGAGGATAATGCAGTGCCACTGTCGCAGCCCGCTAACAAGGACTGCGCCCCCACCCTCTCTGTGGCCAACGTGAGTGAGACATTTAAACGTGTTAACCCTCGCTGCGTCCTCAAGGCATGTGCAGATCAGCTGGCTGGAGTGTTTACGGACATATTCAATCGCTCCCTATCCCAGTCTGCTGTCCCCACATGCTTCAAGATGGCCACCATTGTTCTTGTACTCAAGAAGGCAAAGATAACTGAACCAAATGACTACCGCCCAGTAGCACTCACTTCTGTCATCATGAAATGCTTTGAGAGACTAGTCAAGGATCATATCACCTCCACCTTACCTGCCACACTAGACCCACTTCAGTTTGTATACTGCTCCAACAGATCCACAGATGATGCAATTGCCATCACACTGCCCTATCCCACCTGGACAAGAGGAATACCCATGTAAGAATGCCACCATAGTACCCTCCAAGCTTATCATTAAGCTGGAGGCCCTGGGTCTCAACCCAGCCCTGTGCAATAGGGTCCTGGACTTTCTGACTGGACGCCCCCAGGTGGTGAAGGTAGGAAACAACATCTCCACTTCGCTGACCCTCAACACTGGGGCCCCACAAGAGTGCGTGCTCAGCAGAGGGAGCACCCCCCTCTGTCCTTCCTTTAGTCCACGTTCATCTCCTTTGTTTTGTTGATGTTGAGTGAGAGGTGGTTTTCACACTCCGAATGCCTTCACCTCCTCCCTGTAGGCTGTGGAAAGGTGGAAAGTTTTAAGTTCCTCAGCATACACATCACAGACAAACTGAAATGGTCCACCCACACAGACAGTGTGGTGAAGAAGACGCAACAGCGCCTCATCAACCTCAGGAGGCTGAAGAAATTTGGCTTGTCACCTAAAACCCTGACAAACTTTTACAAAAGCACAATCGAGAGCATCCTGTTGGGTTGTATCAATGTCTGGTATGGCAACTGCAAGGCTGTCCAGAGAGTGGTGCAGTCTGCACAACGCATCACCGGGGGCAAACTACCTGCCCTCCAAGACACCTACAGTACCCGATGTCACAGGAAGGCCAAAAATATCATCAAGGACAACCACCACCCAAGCCACTGCCTGTGTAACAGTATAACTTTAGACCATCCCTCGCCCATACCCGTGCGCGAACCAGGGACCCTCTGCACACATTGACAACAGTCACCCACAAAGCATCGCTACCCATCGCTCCACGGCCCTTGCAGAGCAAGGGGAACCACTACTTCAAGGTCTCAGAGCAAGTGACGTCACCGATTGAAACGCTATTTAGCACGCACCACCGCTAACTAGTTAGCCGTTTCACATCCGTTACACTCACCCCCCTTTTGACCTCCTCCTTTTCCGCAGCAACCAGTGATCCGGGTAAACAGCATCAATGTAACAGAATAACTTTATGCCGTCCTCTCACCATACCAGGGCGCGAACTAGGGGCCCTCTGCACACATCAACAACAGTCACCTTCGAAGCATCGTTACCCATCGCTCCACAAAAGCCGCGGCCTTTGCAGAGCAAGGGGAACCACTACTTCAAGGTCTCAGAGCAAGTGACGTCACCGATTGAAACGCCACTAGCGCGCACCGCTAACTAGCTAGCCATTTCACATCCATTACACCTGTTCACCCCACTACCATCCAGAAGGCGAAGTCAGTACAGGTGCTTCAAAGCTAGGACCAAGAGACTCAAAAACAGCTTAGATCTCAAGGCCATCAGACTGTTAAACAGCAATCACTAACTCAGAGAGGCTGCTGCCTACATAGAGACTCATATCATCAGCCACTTTAATAAATGGATCACTAGTCACTTTAAACAATGCCACTTTAATAATGTTAACATATCTTACATTACTCATCTCATATGTATATACTGTACCTTATACCATCTATTGCACCATGCCTATGCCGCTCGGCCATCGCTCATCCATATATTTATAGGTACATATTCTTATTCCATCCCTTTAGATATGCGTGTATTAGGTAGTTGTTGGGGAATTGTTAGATTACTTGTTAGATATTACTGCACTGTCAGAACTAGAAGCACAAGTATTTTGCTACATTAACATCTGCTAACCATGTGCATTTGACCAATAACATTTTATTTGAATTTGATTTTAAGTGTATACTCATCAGATGTCATGATATGTCATCAGAGGTGTCCACTTAATTTGTGGGTTGAGGGTGTGTCTGTTAACCTCTTTTCTTTTTTGGGGGGAATGCAGCCAATGTAAATACAGTTGAAGTCGGAAGTTTACATACACTTAGTTTGGAGTCATTAAAACTCATTTTTCAACCACTCCACAAATGTCTTGCTAACAAACTATAGTTTTGGCAAGTCAGTTAGGACATCTACTTTGTGCATGACGCAAGTATTTTTTCAACAATTGTTTACAGACAGAATATTTCATTTATAATTCACTGTATCACAATTCCAGTGGATCAGAAGTTAACATACACATAAGTTGACTGTGCCTTTAAACAGCTTGGAAAATTCCAGAAAATTATGTCATGGCTCTAGAAGCTTCTGATAGGCTAATTTACATAATTTGAGTCAATTGGAGGTGTACCTGTGAATGTATTTCAAGGCCTACCTTCAAACTCAGTGCCTCTTTGCTTGACATCACGGGAAAATCTAAAGAAATCAGCCAAGACCACAGAAAAGAATTGTAGACCTCCACAAGTCTGGTTCATCCTTGGGAGCAATTTCTAAATGCCTGAAGGTACCACGTTCATCTGTACAAACAATAGTATGCAAGTATAAACACCATGGGACCGTGCAGCCATGATACCGCTCAGGAAGGAGATGTGTTCTGTCTCCTAGATATGAACATACTTTGGTGAGAAAAGTGCAAATCAATCCCAGAACAACAGCAAAGGACCTCGTGAAGATGAAGGAAACAGGTACAAAAGGATCTATATCCACAACAAAACGAGTCCAATATCGACATAACCTGAAAGGCCGCTCCGCAAGGAAGAAGACACTGCTCCAAAACCACCATAAAAATGCCAGACTACGGTTTGCAACTGCACATGGGGACAAAGATCGTACTTTTCGGAGAAATGTCCTCTGGTCTGAGGAAACAAAAATAGAACTATCTGGCCATAATGACCATCATTATGTTTGGAGGAAAACGGGGGATGCTTGTAAGATGAACACCATCCCAACCGTGAAGCACGGGGTGGCAGTATCATGTGGGTGTGCTTTGCTGCAGGACAGACTGGTGCACTCCACAAAATAGATGGCATCATGAGGTAGGAAAATCAAATCAAATTTTATTTGTCACATACACATGGTTAGCAGATGTTAATGCGAGTGTAGCGAAATGCTTGTGCTTCTAGTTCCGACAATGCAGTAATAACCAACAAGTAATCTAACTAACAATTCCTAAACTACTGTGTTATACACAGTGTAAGGGGATAAAGAATATGTACATAAGGATATATGAATGAGTGATGGTACAGAGCAGCATAGGCAAGATACAGTAGATGGTATCGAGTACAGTATATACATATGAGATGAGTATGTAAACAAAGTGGCAGTTAAAGTGGCTAGTGATACATGTATTACATAAGGATGCAGTCGATGATATAGAGTACAGTATATACGTATGCATATGAGATGAATAATGTAGGGTAAGTAACATTATATAAGGTAGCATTGTTTAAAGTGGCTAGTGATATATTTACATCATTTCCCATCAATTCCCATTATTAAAGTGGCTGGAGTTGAGTCAGTGTCAGTGTGTTGGCAGCAGCCACTCAATGTTAGTGGTGGCTGTTTAACAGTCTGATGGCCTTGAGATAGAAGCTGTTTTCAGTCTCTCGGTCCCAGCTTTGATGCACCTGTACTGACCTCGCCTTCTGGATGATAGCGGGGTGAACAGGCAGTGGCTCGGGTGGTTGATGTCCTTGATGATCTTTATGGCCTTCCTGTAACATCGGGTGGTGTAGGTGTCCTGGAGGGCAGGTAGTTTGCCCCCGGTGATGCGTTGTGCAGACCTCACTACCCTCTGGAGAGCCTTACGGTTGATGGCGGAGCAGTTGCCGTACCAGGCGGTGATACAGCCCGCCAGGATGCTCTCGATTGTGCATCTGTAGAAGTTTGTGAGTGCTTTTGGTGACAAGCCGAATTTCTTCAGCCTCCTGAGGTTGAAGAGGCGCTGCTGCGCCTTCTTCACGATGCTGTCTGTGGGAGTGGACCAATTCAGTTTGTCTGTGATGTGTATGCCGAGGAACTTAAAACTTGCTACTCTCTCCACTACTGTTCCATCGATGTGGATAGGGGGGTGTTCCCTCTGCTGTTTCCTGAAGTCCACAATCATCTCCTTAGTTTTGTTGACGTTGAGTGTGAGGTTATTTTCCTGACACCACACTCCGAGGGTCCTCACCTCCTCCCTGTAGGCCGTCTCGTCGTTGTTGGTAATCAAGCCTACCACTGTTGTGTCGTCCGCAAACTTGATGATTGAGTTGGAGGCGTGCGTGGCCACGCAGTCGTGGGTGAACAGGGAGTACAGGAGAGGGCTCAGAACGCACCCTTGTGGGGCCCCAGTGTTGAGGATCAGCGGGGAGGAGATGTTGTTACCTACCCTCACCACCTGGGGGCGGCCCGTCAGGAAGTCCAGTACCCAGTTGCACAGGGCGGGGTCGAGACCCAGGGTCTCGAGCTTGATGACGAGCTTGGAGGGTACTATGGTGTTGAATGCCGAGCTGTAGTCGATGAACAGCATTCTCACATAGGTATTCCTCTTGTCCAGATGGGTTAGGGCAGTGTGCAGTGTGGTTGAGATTGCATCGTCTGTGGACCTATTTGAGCGGTAAGCAAATTGGAGTGGGTCTAGGGTGTCAGGTAGGGTGGAGGTGATATGGTCCTTGACTAGTCTCTCAAAGCACTTCATGATGACGGAAGTGAGTGCTACGGGCGGTAGTCGTTTAGCTCAGTTACCTTAGCTTTCTTGGGAACAGGAACAATGGTGGCCCTCTTGAAGCATGTGGGAACAGCAGACTGGTATAGGGATTGATTGAATATGTCCGTAAACACACCAGCCAGCTGGTCTGCGCATGCTCTGAGGGCGAGGCTGGGGATGCCGTCTGGGCCTGCAGCCTTGCGAGGGTTAACACGTTTAAATGTTTTACTCACCTCGGCTGCAGTGAAGGAGAGACCGCATGTTTCCGTTGCAGGCCGTGTCAGTGGCACTGTATTGTCCTCATAGTGGGCAAAAAAGTTATTTAGTCTGCCTGGGAGCAAGACATCCTGGTCCGTGACTGGGCTGGATTTCTTCCTGTAGTCCGTGATTGACTGTAGACCCTGCCACATGCCTCGTGTCTGAGCCGTTGAATTGAGATTCTACTTTGTCTCTGTACTGACGCTTAGCTTGTTTGATAGCCTTACGGAGGGAATAGCTGCACGGTTTGTATTCAGTCATGTTACCAAACACCTTGCCCTGATTGAAAGCAGTGGTTCGCGCTTTCAGTTACACGCGAATGCTGCCATCAATCCACGGTTTCTGGTTAGGGAATGTTTTAATCGTTGCTATGGGAACGACATCTTCAACACACGTTCTAATGAACTTGCACACCGAATCAGCGTATTCGTCAATGTTGTTATCTGACGCAATACGAAACATGTCCCAGTCCGCGTGATGGAAGCAGTCTTGGAGTGTGGAGTCAGCTTGGTCGGACCAGCGTTGGACAGACCTCAGCGTGGGAGCTTCTTTTTTTAGCTTTTGTCTGTAGGCAGGTATCAGCAAAATGGAGTCGTGGTCAGCTTTTCCGAAAGGGGGGCGGGGCAGGGCCTTATATGCGTCGCGGAAGTTAGAGTAACAGTGATCCAAGGTTTTTCCGCCCCTGGTTGCGCAATCGATATGCTGATAAAATTTAGGGAGTCTCGTTTTCAGATTAGCCTTGTTAAAATCCCCAGCAACAATGAATGCAGCCTCCGGATAAATGGTTTCCAGTTTGCAAAGAGTTAAATAAAGTTAGTTCAGAGCCATCGATGTGTCTGCTTGGGGGGGATATATACGGCTGTGATTATAATTGAAGAGAATTCTCTTGGTAGATAATGCGGTCTACATTTGATTGTGAGGAATTCTAAATCAGGTGAACAGAAGGATTTGAGTTCCTGTATGTTTCTGTCATCGCACCATGCCTCGTTAGCCATAAGGCATACACCCCCACCCCTCTTCTTACCAGAAAGGTGTTTGTTTGTCGGCGCGATGCGTGGAGAAACCCGTTGGCTGCACCGCTTCGGATAGCGTCTCTCCAGTGAGCCATGTTTCCGTGAAGCACAGAACGTTAGTCTCTGATGTCCCTCTGGAATGCTACCCTTGCTCGGATTTCATCAACCTTGTCAAGAGACTGGACATTGGCAAGAAGAATGCTAGGAAGTGGGGCACGATGTGCCCGTCTCCGTAGTCTGGCCAGAAGACTGCCTCGTTTCCCTCTTTTTCAGAGTCGTTTTTTTGGGTCGCTGCATGCGATCCATTCCTTTGTCCTGTTTGTAAGGCAGAACACAGGATCCGCGTCGCGAAAAATATATTCTTGGTCGTACTGATGGTGAGTTGACGCTGATCTTATATACAGTAGTTCTTCTCGACTGTATGTAATGAAACCTAAGATGACCTGGGGTACTAATGTAAGAAATAACACGTAAAAAAAACAAAACTGCATAGTTTCCTAGGAACGCGAAGCGAGGCGGCCATCTCTGTCGGCGCCGGACATATTGAAGCAACATCTCAAGACATCAGTCAGGAAGTTAAAACTTGGTCAGAAATGGACAATGCCCCAAGCATACTTCCAAAGTTGTGGCAAAATGGCTTAAGGACAAAGCTATTGGAGTGGCCATCACAAAGCCCTGACCTCAGTCCTATAGAAAATGTGTGGGCAGAACTGGAAAAGCGTGTGTGAGCAAAGAGGCCTACAAACCTGACTCAGTTACATCAGCTCTGTCAATGTTTAGACGGTACGGATTATCTACATTGCTTGTTTTGTCACAAACTGAAATTAGGTGAATTATTAAAATTTTCACAACCAGGAAATGGCGGAGCGATTTCTGCATATTGCACCTTTTAATTATTAGGTATATGATAAACAATGTAACATTTTTACTACATAGGCATTTTGGTATGTTATGGATTTCAAGACATTAATTCTGCAAGTAAAAAAAAAAAGTGTGTGTGGGGGGGGGGACATTTCCCATTTTGAGCATCTGCCCCCTGAAAGGTATATGCACGGCCCTAACTGTGATGCTATCATAGCCTGGTGCCAAATTTGTGTCTGTCAAGTCCCATGGTTGTCATGTTTGGCAATGGTCGCCAGCTAATGCCACGGATGATGAAAATGACACTGATCATGTTTTGGGGGACAAATTTCAGTACGATTTAGCAATCTGTGGTAGATATGAGAATATAGCACTAAAGCAAATCCAAGGCATTTATTTTCATCATTATTATGGGTGAAAAAAGCACAGAGGCATACTCAAGATGTTGTTGGTATTTATTTAACACTGTCAGGTGCAGTTGGTCTGTTCCAACACAATCACCGGAAGACTACCATTCATCTCTTTTCACCAAAGCATTTGTCATTTGTATTAAGAGGGATGTTGAATAGTGTGCAGGACATGTTAACTTCCCTGTTCTTTTTAGGAACAATTGACAGAGGTTTGTCTTAAACATCACAGGTGGGTTAAGTATTGAATTATAGTATTTTTGCTCTATTTGACCAATGTAACAAAATACAATTCACACCAACTGCACAGAAAGACAAGTGAAACAAAAAAAATGAATCTGTCCCAAATAGCATCCTATTCCCTAAAATGTAGTTCCCTATATAGGGAACAGTGCCATTTGGAATGAATCCTGGATGTTCACAACAGGGTTTTAGTGCCTCAGAGCTACTACTGCTTAAGTGAAAAACCACAAACCCATAATAATATATCTTAGACACTTCCCTTCTTTGTCAGTTTACAATGAGAGAACTCTAGTACAGAGGAATAGATCACCTTCGCCAAGGAATGTCGTGCAACCGCCCCACCTTGTGGACAAAGAAAACTGTACTAACTCCTGCAAAGCCCTTTTTTGACCAACAGTGTATTATTTTCTCTTATCCTTATTGAAACAAAGATAATAAAATTAAAGTGTTTACATGATTGTAGTGAAATACAAATGCACAACAGAGCTTTCCCATTAACTTTTTGCAGACTCTAGAATAAAACCATAACAAGTTTAAGGTAAACTGGGCCCTGTATTCCAAAATAATTTATCTGAAGTGGTCCTGTAAAAGTAGCATATCAACTGTAGCGTGATTTGACCTTGTATGCCGCCTCACCTCAACCATAGCACATCTACTGTAAGGGAAACAAGGTTGTGAGGATAGCTATTTCAATAAAATATGTGTTGTTGCGTTCCATGCCTTATGCCTCAAACTCGAGTCCAAGACCGAGCTTGTGCCCACCAGCGTTAATGTTTTTCCCATCCAGGAGAGCAGAGAGGGTCAGCTTAATTCCTGCAGACAGAAAGACAAGGCATCAGCAAGGGGACTTTGGCAGGAGTTACAAGTGACAAGATCAGGGCTCATTGACTGGCTGAGGAGGTCAAGTGCCTACAGTGGTTTGTCCTTTAAAATGTTGTAGCGTACTGCAGCACAGCTTGCGTGGTGCCGCAGAATTCTACGGCAAATTATTTAAGTGCCAACCACTGGTACCATTAATGGTAGTTAGTGCTAGTTTGACCACTAGAGGGCATCTTTAAGAAGCCTTTGATAGCCTTCAATAGTGGCTGTACTAGAGAATGTAAAACCTTTTTTGGAAGAACATAGTATATGGGACTGATTAAGACATTTTGCTTGATTAATATGGTGTTTCAATTCCAAGAAAAACCCTCTGGGTTTCCTTTAGGATGGAACGGAAAATACGGCGCTATACAATGTGACGGTTGGGAGTAGGCTACAGTACTGGGCTAAAGAATCGCCGTGTCGTGCGGGCACACGGGAGACTGGGGTTCAATTCCCCGAAGGGGAGGAAGAAGTAGGCTGTCCTTGTAAATAAGAATTTGCTCTTAACTGAGTAGCCTAGTTAAATAAAATGTTACACTAAGAGTATAATATTTCTACACCCTAATTGTAGTTTAACCAATATACAAACAGAGATTCAGTGAAAATAAAAATCGCATTGATTTATCAAGACCATGCTTGTTTCAGAGCAATGCAAAACAGTGCTAAAAATAGTTGTAGACCATTGCTTCAAATCCTATTGCTTCTAACATCAATATGTTCTTTAAATAAATAAGATCTACACCACTTTTAACAGCAAATTACTCAACACTAGTGAGACTCGTGTCGCCTACAGTATATCGAAAAATAGAACGTGACTCTCCGCCAATAGAGGATTTGAGGATTCTAAATTAAAACCAAAAGCCGCCTCCTGGGTCTCCCGGTGGCAGCCGGCACGGGTATCAAACCTGCATCTGTGGCAACGCATTTTGCATTGGGGTGACATCGACAGCTGCACCACTGGGGAGGCCCCATCCACAAAGAATTACAGAGAGGTGTTGGTAAAGGTATATTGTCTTGCTAATAGCCCATAATGGTATATTATAATACTGTACATGGTGTCCAGGTCAGGATAACCAAAACATTTATTTATTAAAGACTCAGAATGAAATGGTTCAACTTATTTATTTTGATCCAAAGTCATGAATGAGTGAGTCACTCATTCATGGTAATATGTAAGGGATAATATAACGATATTTGAGATTATTTCCTTAAAAAAATACTAAAGTGAATGATTGTAATCTGAATAAAGGGCCAAAATAATATTTGTAAAGGCCAAAACATTTTATTTCTGTTTTTAGAGGGAGATAAACACTGGGCCATTTGTGCGCCGCCCTATGGGACTTCTTATCACGGTCGGATGTGATACATAATAGTGGATACAGCTGGAGAACTGCAAGGAAATCCCATTGTGTGACACTCGGGAGCCATGACCCATATATATTGTCCTGCTAATAACAGGGTTAATAATATATCTGTGAGAATATCCAAGGGGCTTTTATATAATTCTAAATTAATAATCATTCAGTTTGTTTAAAAAAAACTATTTGGAGATTATTTTGTTTTCAAATAACGTAAAATGAGAGAAAAAAGCCATTCCTGAACATGGGGTGAGACTGTTACTAATTTGTAAATAAAGCCAGTTTGTTACTTAGAATTATTTATTTCTGCTTTTAGAGGGAGAGAAACCAAAAACCTACAGTCATCTCATGGGTCTCCCGGTCGAGGCCGTCACAGGTATTGAACTAGCATCTGTAACAACACAGTTTGCACTGCTAGACAATGTCTTAGACCGTTGCACCACTCAGGCGCTGTACAATGTGACCGGTTGGGAGTGGCCTACAGTACTACAGTAAGAGCAAAATCATCCTAATAAAATAATATCCTTAGTGTAACAACAGTTTTAGAAAGTAATACTGAAGTTGGGCACAATTATCAGTTTCTATTTAGGTTTATGTCACCCACTCATTGTCAGTTAGAGACACAGTAGGACCCAAAAGCATAAGTAGTGCTCTAACTCCCTTGCACTGGTCTGGAGAAATGAAGTGGTGACGCAGAGTACCGTACTAAATGAGAAATTACTTCTAAGTACCGCAGCATAACTGCAAAACTTTAGTGGAGCAACCACTGTACTGCTGTTCTGTCCTTTCTGCCCTACATACAGCAGAAAGACATTTCAACTGCCTTTTACTGCACGTTTTATCAAGACGTCACTAGCATGGAGGAACATTGTCAAATAACAGTTTTATAATGAATGTAAAAAAATACACTCACCGGGCTTCAGAGTCTGAGTGTATCCCAGGCCAACAAGACTAGAATTGTTCACTTTGGCCTGTAGGAGAAACAGGAAAGTGGTCATGAAAAACCAACATTTAGGATTCAATCAAAAGGTACTTAAATACAACAATGCTTCAATAAATAATGTTAAACTGATTAGCCTAGCAGCTCTCTACTCGTGCCCAGAACATGACCCCAGGCAGAGGTCAAGTCTCAGCCAGTGAGGACTAGCTTGTGGCCTCTTACCGAGAAGGCTGCGTCGGCATCGATCTGGTACTTGGCTGCGATGCCAAAGCGAGTGTTGCTGTTACCAGCGGTCCAGGCCAGGTTAACTGCTGTCTCCAGCTGGTCATTCACCTTCTGGTAGATGGACCCACCAAACTCTGTGCCATCATTTCTGTTATGAAAAACAAGCTTATTCATCACTATGAAGGTGATACTTTGAATACAGAAGGCTGTGGGAACTAGCATTTCATTTATTTATTTTTAAAGTAGAGTATCCATGATCTATACAAAAACATGAATTACCCATCACATGAATTGCAATCAGACGATCAATGTCACAATCTTAACCAGCAGACCTACATGTAACTGCCAAAAATAATGGAAACACCTGAGTAATGAGGGCTACAAAGTACATTGAGAGCAGTTGGTTCCACAGAGATGTGGTTTCTGAATTAATCAATTGACATCCCATCATGCTTAGGGTCATGTATAAAAAATAAAAAATCTGCCCATTATTTTGGCTACCATGCCTATGCCCCCCCATAGGATGACAATACGCCTATCCACAGGGCACGAGTGGTCTCTGAATGGTTTGATGAGCATGAAAACGATGTAAACCATATGCCATGACCATCTCAGTCACCAGATCTCAACCCAATTGAACACCTATGGGAGATTCTGGAGTGGCGCCTGAGACAGCATTTTCCATGACCATTAACAAAACACCAAATGATGCATTTTCTTGTGGAAGAATGGTGTGGCATCCCTCTAATAGAGTTCCAGACACTTGTAGAATCTATGCCAAGGAGGATAAAAGCTGTTCTGGCCCAACACCCTGTTAAGGCACTTTAGATTGGCGTTTCCTGTATATATCAAGGATGAGCTGTCAAAGGATTAAAGAGCAATGTCTCAGAGCTAATTGACCTTGTCAAAACAAGTGATCATGACTGGGAGGACAGGTCACAGCAGGAGGTTAGCTTACTATACTATCCACCTTCCTCTTCTGACAAAGCCCTTTCACAAATCCCATCACCGTGGGATACAGTGGGACTAAAATAACTGCCAGTCTGCATCTGAGGGGGCCAGACAGAGTGCTTAGAGTTGCTATTGTCCAGACAAGGTCAGTTCTCAAAGAGCTGGAAACAACATTTTACTCACTAGTGGTTTAAAAGGCTTGGTTGGTTGGAGGATGGTAGGTCTGATAGATAAATATGGGTACGTGACCAATAACATTTGATTTGGTGCTTGCAACACTCAGTTGAGGGTATTACTCCTGAATGAGTCACAAACAAAATGCTTCATCACTGTAAATCGACCCTAAAGACCATGTTCAGGGTCCTTAAGCACCATCACTGGATTACTGTCATTGTTGTTAAGCCCGATCACTGGCTTACTGTCATTGTTGTTAAGCCCCACGTTACTGGCTTACTGTCATTGTTGTGGTTGTTGTTGAGCACCCGTCTTACTGCCATTGTTTGCTGAAATGCGGAGGCCGACCTGAACCACATTTCCGTATCTATTCATTTAATTCCATCTACTTACACATTCGTGTGGAGCTGGAACTCGTCGGTCTTGTAGCCCACGGCGAAGTTGCTCTGGGTGACCCTGTTCTTCCCGGCCTCGAAGGTCACCTGGTAGCCGGCCAGCCAGCCCTCGTAACCCACCACCGCCACGCCGTGCACTGCCGTCCCGTTGATGTCATAGTCCACATCACAGCCCAGGTTGAGGTGCTCCCTCTTATAGCCACTCTTGATCTTACCACTCTTCTTGCTACAGCAGAGAGGTGAGGGATGGCGGAAGGAACTTGTCAGTGTGAGGTAATACAGTGTCAAAATGGCAAGATACATCCAATGACCTATATTCAACAGAAAATTCCTTTTCATCATGTAATGTGCAATGTATTGTGTGATGACATTTATTTCAATTCATTAATAATGTGAAGCAATTAAATGGATAGTCATTTCTTACCCAGTGTTTGGCGAGAAGGAGGAATCGAACGTCAATTTAAGCCCTTTGGCCAACTGAGGGGAGAAAAAGAGGGCGATGGAGAGGAAAGCATGAATGAATCAGAATTAAAGAGTAACTTTCATGAAGAAGTAAATATTATAATCCAAAACCAGATGTTTTAGGCTTAGTTATAGTAGTCTTCATTTTGACAGTACATTGCACAAGTGATATATTGGTCTTTTAGTAGTAAATCTAGCTCTTTTTGCTCCTAGCGATTCAACTCTACCATTGAAGTCATGATGTCGAGGCACCTAATATCATCTCAAGGGAGGGGTTGGTATGAAATACACTCCCTTCTAGATGTGCTGGGTGGTACCACCTCAAGGGAGGGGTTGGTATGAAATACACTCCCTTCTACTGTAGATGTGCTGGGTGGTACCACTTCAATGCTTACTGTAAAAGCAGGTGACAGTGTGCCTTATTTGGCAATGGTCTTGGTAAGTGGAGTGTGCCAATATATTTAGCATGACGCTTACTTGCCTAAACTCAAGGTTTTAGCTTACTGTTTCATACACATCTACAGTGGGGCAAAAAAGTATTTAGTCAGCCACCAATTGTGCAAGTTCTCCTGTAATTTATCATAGGTACACTTCAACTATGACAGACAAAATGAGAAGAAAAAAAATCCAGAAAATCACGTAGGATTTTTAATGAATTTATTTGCAAATTATGGTGGAAAATAAGTATTTGGTCAACAAAAGTTTCTCAATACTTTGTTATATACCCTTTGTCGGCAATGACAGAGGTCAAACGTTTTCTGTAAGTCTTCACACACACGGTTGCTGGTATTTTGTCCCATTCCTCCATGCAGATCTCCTCTAGAACAGTGACGTTCTGGGGCTGTTGCTGGGCAACAGACTTTCAACTCCCTCCAAAGATTTTCTATGGGGTTGAGATCTGGAGACTGGCTAGGCCACTCCAGGACCTTGAAATGCTTCTTACGAAGCCACTCCTTCGTTGCCCGGGCGGTGTGTTTGGGATCATTGTCATGCTGAAAGACCCAGCCACGTTTCATCTTCAATGCCCTTGCTGATGGAAGGAGGTTCACTCAAAATCTCACGATACACGGCCCCATTCATTCTTTCCTTTACACGGATCAGTCGTCCTGGTTCCTTTGCAGAAAAACAGCCCCAAAGCATGATGTTTCCACCCCCATGCTTCACAGTAGGTATGATTTTCTTTGGATGCAACTCAGCATTCTTTGTCCTCCAAACACGACGAGTTGAGTTTACCAAAAAGTTCTATTTTGGTTTCATCTGACCATATTACATTCTCCCAATCTTCTTCTGGATCATCCAAATGCTCTCTAGCAAACTTCAGGCGGGCCTGGACATGTACTGGCTTAAGCAGGGGGACACGTCTGGCACTGCAGGATTTGAGTCCCTGGCGGCGTAGTGTTACTGATGGTAGGCTTTGTTACTTTGGTCCCTGCTTTCTGCAGGTCATTCACTAAGTCCCCGTGTGGTTCTGAGATTTTTGCTCACCGTTCTTGTGATCATTTTCACCCCGCGGGGTGAGATCTTGCGTGGAGCCCCAGATCGAGGGAGATTATCAGCGGTCTTGTGTCTTCCATTTCCTAATAATTGCTCCCACCGTTGATTTCTTCAAACCAAGCTGCTTACCTATTGCAGAGTCAGTCTTCCCAGCCTGGTGCAGGTCTACAAGTTTGGAGTGTGACTGTTTGAGGTTGTGGACAGGTTTCTTTTTATACTGATAACAAGTTCAAACTGGTGCCATTAATACAGGTAACGAGTGGAGGACAGAGGAGCCTCTTAAAGAAGAAGTTACAGGTCTGTGAGAGCCAGAAATCTTGCTTGTTTGTAGGTGACCAAATACTTATTTTCCACCATAATTTGCAAATAAATTCATTAATTCCTACAATGTGATTTTCTGGATTTTTCTCCTCATTTTGTCTGTCATAGTTGAAGTGTACCTATGATGAACATTACAGGCCTCTCATCTCTTTAAGTGGGAGAACTTGCACAATTGGTGGCTGACTAAATACTTTTTTGCCCCACTATGTGCTTTAATGGGAAAAATAAAAAAGTAGGCTATGAAGAGATGTTTATATTCGTAGCTACAACCATCGTATCAACGAGTAGATTTTTCCCCGAATTGCTATGACTGATTGGAGGCGCAGTCCTCTAAAACACAGGTCACTCATATTTCACTGTCTGGGAGTTCTACTCCACATGTAGCAGATTATTTATTTGTTCATCCTTTATTTACAATAGTCATCCCATACCCACACACTTTAATTCTGAAAAGTTAAAGCATACCTGTGAACGTTTGCCCTGGTAGTAGTTGTATGTTTTTATACAGTTAATTTGACCGTTAGAAAAAGAGGCACTGCGTAAATACTGCAATGTGGGTTGGATTGAGCCCCTAATCTTAATTGTCAAGAGTTCACATTTCAAATGTTAAAAAATTAGCACCCCATGAGGTATTCAAATTTATACCACCAGTGGCAATAGCTGTCAGAATCTCAGTGGCATACCACTGTGAGCTAAAAGGTCCAGAGCTGTATTTGCTCGTGATGCACATAATTTTATTATCAGAGCGTATCACTGGACTTCAGGTAAGTATGCTTTAGCGAGAAAGTGTTGAGCTCAGGTACAACTACATTCACCCACCCCCAAAATGTATATTTATGAGCAATTCCCCCTACCCACAACTTCACCTGAATGCATTTTTAAGGGGTTGGACAAAGGGTGATATTGGGGTTGAGAGTTACCCTTCAAAAAAAGGTCCCAAACAGTCATTCTGATTCCCATGTAAAATAGCCTTTTGAATGACTAAAAGATCACCCATAATATTTGTTTTGGATAAATGCAAAAAAATATATAATTGAGAACTCTCATGGCTAACTACCAGGAAGTTTGAAAAGACAGGCTAAGTGAGCATGGAGCTTATATTCATGAGCTCACCTTGACTAACAGCTCTTTGAAACACCTATGTCAAGCAACTTGGACGCAGTGAACAGTGTTGCAGTAAAATCATCTCAAGCAAATTTGGTGATACACAAAGCAACTCAAACATTGAAATTGCATCAATGGTGTTATTTTTTATACATTGAGCGTTTGGCATGTATCTTGTGATGCGGTTCACAGCAGCACTGCCAGATGTGTTGACATGAATACTGTGTCAGAAGAAGACCTAGCTCGCCAGTAACTAGCTAACACCAGACACAGATGAAGACCTAGCTCGCCAGTAACTAGCTAACACCAGACACAGATGAAGACCTAGCTCGCCAGTAACTAGCTAACACCAGACACAGATGAAGACCTAGCTAGCCAGTAACTAGCTAACACCAGACACAGATGAAAGGGGAAACCATAAGTATCTTTGCCATAGATGAATAGGGAAAACTTAATTATATTAGCTGACACCTTAGTCAAATTTGGGCACCAGTAGAGTCGCTATCTAGCTACATAAAAACACACCCTCTGCAAACACGCCTTCTCCAATGTTGGTTACAAGGCGGTACTTATTTAAATGTGGTATGAGAATATCATTTTACCATTTGTGTATTAAAATGAGATTTAGGGTGATGTCACCTTATCCTCTGAATAATCCCCTCTTGAATCCAAGTGTTTGACACAGGGGAGGGGACCAATAACTTTATGATCAAACTTTATCAATGTAGAAGCAAGTCATGTGTCATACTTTGATGTGGTTTCATCCTATTTCATGAAAAACATTGACTGCTCATGACCTTAAAAATGAATTTCTGAGACAGTTGGAAAGAATGATTAAGAAAGCATGGTTGTGTAATTAAAAGGTATATTGCTATAAGCATTTCACCACTTAACAGAGTGGCAGGGTCCACAGGGAACTGATACTCCCACACACCAGATTAAACATGTGAGGTTATGTAAATATAGGCCTATGCCTATTGCCATAAAATGGGTGGGCAACTCCAGTCCTGGAGGGCCTGATTGGTGTCAACATCCCTACCAAACACAGCTGATTAATCAAATTGCATTCTAAACTGAAGATCATGATTAGGTGATTATTGGAGTCAGGTGTGTTAGCTGGAGCAAAACTGTGACATCAATCAGGCCCTCTGGGACTGGAATTTCCCACCCCTTACATGAAATATATAATAAATCAATGAAACTGCAAACAGTCCGTGAGTGCTGGTCATTTTTATATTTACACTATGGGATTCAGTGGAGGCTGTTGAGGGGAGGATGGCTCATAAAAATGTCCGGAACGGGACAAATGGAATGGCATCAGACACCTGTTTGATGCATTTGATACCATTCCAATGATTCCGCTCCAGTCATTACCATGATCCCGTCCTCCCCAATTAACATCCCTGTGATGGGATTACTCCTTGGTTTATAGCCCCCTTCTAACAATTGCTGATTGAAGAAAACGGAGTTGAGTACATTGAGTACAACCTGATCTAAAGAACACATGATCCTGACCTGGTCCTCCAGAGTGATCTCTGTGCCCAGAGTGTTGTCAGTGTTCCACTTCTCAGTGAAGGTCAGCCCATGCTCTGCCCACTTGTACTTGGTCTCTAGGGTGCCAGCCACTTTGCTGGTCTCCGTGTTGGCAGAGCCTGTGCTGGTGAACTCCTGGGATTGGAGTCAAACAGAGGTCAAAGGTGAGATGTGATCATGCTATAAAGCAGTGAGGATTTGGATTGTTGAGGATCACATGGGCCAAAAAGTATCAGTGTGTAGACTGTGTTTGATTGTATTTGAGTATAAATATGTTAGTTTGTTTTCCTTTGCAGCTAGTGAAATAATCTAAAGTGAAGCTGGCAATCAGAGGTCTTTCACAGTTGTCAATGAGCAAGATAACTAGAGGGCCTCTAAGTTGTATGATGACAGATGGCTAGATAACTACTTAATTTATAGCACTGAGTCAAGTGCCTCTTTTGGCTCCAAGGGGTAATTGGACCAACTCTGCTGTGGATCTCACCAGTCCATTCTCTGACTTGGTTTTCAAGTCCAGCTTGATGAGACCAAAACCTGAGATGCATGGAAGAAAATTAAATCAAACTGTTGTAATTACAAAACATTCTAGGAGTGCTCTTCAAACTGATGATACATTTCTGTTCTGTTAAATTCTTTTCACTAACATTCCTGGCAATCTGTAAACACGTGGCTTCTAATTATTTCCATAATACACATGCAGTCTCATGGAGACTTATTTTACCACCTCATGAACACAAACCACCGTTCAATAAATCCCTCTGAGAAATACTAGCCTAGAACTACATTATTAGAACTATTACATAACATTGACTGATCGTGTGAGTGTATTGATTTGATGTACTCTCTAGCGTATAAACCACATTGTCATACCAGGCGTCAGCCACGGTTCACAAACCCAGCTTGCTTCCCATCCCTCTCGGAATCAGTGTGCTGGTCCATTGGGCAGTCCCACCCTTACCTAGGAAAGTACTATGGCTAACCTCAAGGGCTATTCAAGGCCCATTTACAAAGGAATCCCCATAGTACAGCCTGAGGCTCTCTGTCTCTGTGCAGCAGTGTCTCCCAGTCAATACACTGCCCAAGGACAGCCAGTCTAAACTAGAGGGTTCACCAAATAGATAAAACTAGGCTAGGCTGAGGTCCATTCCTCATTCTCTGCAGGACAGGAGCCAAGGCTGAGTAGATGGATAGTGAGTAGAAGTACTGAGGTGCTCACCGTATCCCTTGGTGAAGACATCCTTGGCAGACTTGCCAAGGTCAACATAGGTTGGAGGAACGGCCATTATCTGTTTAAAAAAATTCAATTTGAGAGCTTTGTGTTTGACGAAAGCACAAACACAGAGCAATGAGACAGATATTTCAAAGGATGTATAAATATGAAACAGCTGTTCTGCCCACGATGACTAATTTGTTCCCTTTTGAAAGGACGGGCTGTGGTCGATCTTGGTTTAGTTATAAAATAGATGAAATAGAAAACCTCTGTGCAACACCAATGACATAAAGAACTAGTAGTGTGCTGGACCTTCAGTGATACACCAAGGAAGGCTGGGGAGAGAACACTGCTGGTGAAGGACGTGGGAGAGAAGGGGATGGATGGAGGGTGTCATTGATGGATAGGGTGGGCCGATTGGGAAAGCAGGCAGGCATGCGCTCACCCGTTTGCTCTGACTCATCAGAAAAATAACACTTGCCGGGATAGAGATCTCACAACAGTCAAAATGAATACACTGGACTGGGCCATCTCAATAATAGACAAGTGATTTCTAAATTGCAGATTAGATTAGTTGTATTATTGGATTGACGACATCCACTATGTAAGAACAAGTGGGCAGAGATTTCCATGTTAAATAACATAAGAAAACACCTGCTTGTTGCAGATTGCAAAAAAGACGCTGGCAGATTAAGAATAAGCCTAATCCTGGAATTAAAAGCATTGTCAATTGACATTCTCCATTGATCTTGCTTTTTAGTCCAAGATGAGGCTTAAACTGCACACTTGTCCTCTACCCATGTGTGCACAATGCTAATTTGCAAATAGAGTATAACCCAAAGACCTATTATGTACGTCAGCGTGTGCCACAGCCTACAGTGACAACTTCAGGGCTCCCGAGTGGGCAGCGGTCTAAGGCACTGCTAGCGGCGTCACTAGACACCCTGGTTCAAATCCAGGCTGTATCACAACCGTCCGTGATTGGGAGTCCCATAGGGGGGTACACAATTGGCCCAGCATCGTCCGGGTTTGGCCGGTGTAGACAGTCATTGTAAATAAGAATTTGTTCTTAATTGACTTGCCTAGTTAAATAAAAAAGTTCAATATATTTTTTTAGAAATCCTTCAGACACCATTCAAATCACCACACCTTGACAAGGTAAAAATCTGTCGTTCTGCCCCGGAGCAAGGCAGTTAACCCACTGTTCCCCGGTAGGCCGTCATTGTAAACAAGAATTTGTTCTTAACAGACTTGCATAGTTAAATAAAAAAAATTAAATGTACCTTTGTTCTCCCTGTGGTAAATAAATACATGATTTAGTGACACCCAACACCAAGCCTTACACAACCCTTATTTCATCACACTTTGAAGTTAATTTTATGGGCTTGTGGAGGCTCGTATTATTTAACTATAATCTCTAGTGACCAACAGGCACATGCTCAGAGGGGAACACTGGGAAGGGGACAGGAAGTGTCAAGCATTCCAGAACACATACATTACATACATCTCCGATCTCTCTCTCACACACACACACACGACACTAGTGACACAGCATTGACACTAGTGATGCATCGATATGACATTTTTTTGGTTGATACCAATATGATACTTTCCTTGCCCAAAAACCAGACACCAATACCCGATATTTCAATTTTAGCGGCCTTTTAAGCATTTTTGTAAAGTTAAATAGTTAACACACACACATGGACGAAGCGATCTAAGACAATGCATCTCAGTGCAAGAGGCGTCAATACAGTCCCTGGTTCAAATCCAGACAGCATCACATCCGGCTGTTATTGGGAGTCCCATAGGGCGGGGCACAATTGGAACAGCGTCGTCTGGGCCGTCATTGGAAATAGGAATTTGTTCTTAACCGACTTGCCTAGTTAAATAAAGGTTAGACGCATGCACACACCACACTGACCAAAAAGTAATTTTGTTGGCATTTATGTCCCCATAACCAGTAAAACAATCAAAATCTATTTCTTTAACTTACTTGCTGTTCCTTTGTTCAGTCATTTCATTCTCAACCAGGATTGATGGAATGCCGTTTGGGTCTTTGCGTGTCAAAAAAGATACGTCAAATAACACGACAATCTGTTTCAGTAGCTATAGTTAGCTAGCTAACCAGCCAGATGAAGCTAGCTGGCTGCTTATAACCTTAACCCTGTTGCCCAAAGCTAAGTAGCCGGCTAGCTATTTATTTTCATGAAGTTCAATTTCAATAGGCAAACAACCTAGCTAATACTTACAAGGATTCCTAAATCATTGCTAAGAATAATGAAAATGGCATCAGTTTCTACTGGTCATTGTTTTCAGGCTGGTTGTATTGGTGCTAGTTAGGTATCAAGCTAAAGCTAGCTACCCCAGAAGTTGGTCAAACAAATGCTTCATTACCAACGCGGTATTGTAAAACACATCGTTCATGGCCGGTGTTTGCAGACTTTTTTGTACAGCTTTAACAGTGCTAATGTATATTTTTTGACATGTAAAGACCCAAACGGCGTTCCATATGTCGTGAAGCTAATAGCAGTAACGCTATTACTGTGTAACTCCGGTAAAGCAACATCTGAAAAACAGCGCACTTGGTAGTGTGTACCAGTGCTCGACCAGTCGGCGAAAGTCAGCATCACCCACGACAGAACTGTTGATTGTCAAGGGCAATGAATTCCATTATCTTGGCTTTAAAGGATTTCACCTTTGAGTTGTCTCTCTGAAATGTTAGTACTCTTTCAAATGACTGCTCGACTTGTTGACTGCTCGATCCACACAGCAGACCTTGTGGGCTAGGTTAGGAATGCTGTGTTGTATATGTAGCACAAAATTTTACGTGGCGTCATTACATCATGCACCTACGTTATATAGGTATGCACGGTAGCTTTGACATGGGTTTTTAACATAGGTGTTAAACTAGACATCGGGCAGATACAGATGTTGACATATGTCCACCGATATCGCTCATCCCTAGAACTATTCTCTAAACATTGCTTGTTTTGTCAAACTGAAATTAGCCTAACTATTAGAATTGTAGCAACCAGGAAATGGAGATTTCTGCATATTGCACCTTTAAACAGTCTGCCGATTGCTCTGCCGTTATGTAGACAATTATTGTACCATCTAAACCACTGTGAAATATGTTCAGCTGTTTGAAGTTAATTTACAAAACCGAACGTAAAAGCAGCAAAAGGAACTTAACGGGAAGCATATGAATAGTGCACATAGAACAGATCTACGGCTTCTTAGACTAGATTTCAATGAGAATGACAAATCTTGACAAAGCTAGATCATTTCTATGAGAATTTGGTCGGGTCACTCAAAGTTAAATTGCAGCGTACCTGTGGAATTATTTCTTATATTCCTAACTGAAAAAGGAACAACCGCACGGACAACCGGTAAAGTAAGTTAAAATACAATTTTATTCGACATCCTGGCTTGTAAATTCGAGGTGATGAGGAAACTTTCCTGATTCAAACGCTCATTTCTGCCAACATAGAATTCAACTCATCGTCGGGTTTCCAGGCAACCTGGCTACATGATGCCTAAGGGGTTATGCAACAAGGTGACACAAGCATCACTGCTTAGACATCTTAAGTTTCCTTGATAACTAGCTAGCTGCTGGGTTTAGCAAGCAATTTGTAGACAACGGGACAACTGCATACCTTGCATAATCGGTGGTTATAGCTAGCGGTTTTAATCAATTTGCACAGGAAAAAAGTAACTAACCTCAATAAATCCAAATAATTGTTTGCCACACTTAGTTGACCTCAAGCAGGGTATTAGCTACTTGAGGCCTTGTTCAGCTAGCTAACATTGCTGCATGCCTATCAGCATCTCTCCTCCTGGGCTGCTTCTGATTTCGCGGTGAATGCACGTGCCGTCTCTTAACATTTAAGCCAGGAGGTCAATGTCCATCACAACAGGGATATAATAGGCAACAGTATTACATTTCGACATACCTCTGTCAGTGGTTTCCAATCCTGCCTGAGAAGGATCCTGTCAACTGGACAAAGGGAGGGGTAAGAGGAGGTGCTTACAGCGTCACACTCTAGAAGTCACGCAGGCGTGTGAAAAAAGCCTTCGCCTCTTGCATTATTTGTGGCGCACGCGCTGTTGATATTTTTATTCCTGCATATCGCATCATCAGTAGGCTTAAACCCGACGCCGTTTACAACAGATCTAGGATAATCTCTTCCCACCTCATCACATATCCCCACCATTATGTGCTTATACCCAAAACCGTCCGCACTGGAGAAGAGCCAGGATTTGCGACATTGAGAGCATCCTAACTGGTTGCATCACTGCCTTTGACCGCACGGTACTAGAGAGGGTAGTGCGCACGCCCCAGTACATTACTGGGTCCAAGCTTCCTGCCATCCAGGACCTCCAGGCGGTGTTAAAGGAAGGCCCTAAAAATTGTCAAAGACTCCAGCCACCCTAGTCATAGACTGTTCTCTCTGCTACGGCAAGCAGTACAGGAGCGCCAAGTCTAGGTCCTAGAGGCTTCTGAACAGCTTCTACCCCCAGGCCATAAGACTACTGAACATCTAATCAAATGACTACCCAGACTATTTGCATCCCCCCCCCTCCCCCATTTTACGCTGCTGCTACTCTGTACTCTGTTATTATCTAAGCATAAGTCACTTTAATAACTCAACCTACGTGTTTATATTCGACTGACCGGTGCCCCCACACATGGACTCTGTACCTGTACCCCCTGTATATAGCCTCACTATTGTTATTCTACTGCTGCGTATTTTTCTAAAAACTGCAATGTTGGTTAAGGGTTTGTAAGTATAAGCATTTCACTGTAAGGTCTAAACCTGTTGTATTCGGTGCATGTGCCAAATACATTTTGATTTGATTTTAAGCACTCATCTCAGTTGACCTATGTAGGGCATTAGCTGCATCCATGCCCAGCAAATGTGTTAGTGTCTGGCCTATGCATAGTGGAAAGAAACAGTCTTATTCATGATGGAAATATTTCAATAAAAGGTTAGTGATGAATGGCATTTATATCCATAACACTGTAGGCCTCGTCGTGATTTTATTTAGACAAGTCAGTTAACAAATTCTGATTTACAATGACATCCTACCCAGGCCAAACACAGACTACGCTGGGCTAATTGTGCGCCTCCCTATGGGACTCCCAATCACGGCGGCTTGTAATGCAGCCTGGAATCGAACCAGTGTCTGTAATGATACCTCTTGCACTGAGATGCTGTGCCATAGACCACTGCACCACTCAGGAGCTCAATAATGATGAAGGCAAAAACATGCTCAAAATGCTCTTGTTTTTATTGGCATTTTGTACATTCAAAATGTTGCATATTGTGAAGTGTAGGCCTATCCACCACGCAGTTGCTATTTTTAAAGTTATTTTTTCTCCTCAGTGCCAGTTCTCATAGCATACTGTTTTTCTGCACCATTTTAAACCTTGTGAGTGCAGTGCATGGGTGCATAAATTGTGAAATTCTGTGTAACATGTCTTCATAGAATAGTGTAGAAGTGGTTGTGTGGAACGCTGCCAAACCTCATGGCTTCCTCTGTCATAGATAGTGTGCCGCTGACAGCATATACCTCCAGGTTATCTAGTGAAAATAACTACAATGTGATACCGTCTATACCAGTTCACTTTCAGTGTCATATAAATAAATTATATTATGCTCAAGATAATAAATTGCCCTGTGTTCAGATGAGACGTTAAACGGCTGTCCTGACTCTGGTCACTAAAGATCCCATGGCACTTATTGTAAGAGTTGGGGTGTTAACCCCAGTGTCCTGCCTAAATTCCCAATCTGGCTCTCATACCATCACGGTCACCTAATCATCCCCAGTTTACAATTGGTCGTTGCTGTAATGAGAATGTGTTCAGTCAATTTACCTGGCAAAATTAGGGTAAAAAAAAAAAATGGCTATAGCAGACATGCTGGATATAATGACGAGATGCTTGAGTCTCCGCCCTAACAATGGGATTCCTTGTCCGCAGAACGGCTGGCTGGCTTCCCATTCCGTAGCAGCAAAGATAACATCATAACACTCGTTTTATAAAGGCAGATATAATTACCGTAGACGCATATCATAGTTCAAAAGAAGAGCATTGTACTGTATGCTCTCCATAGGACTACCTGTGCATTTCTACTGCCTGGGTCACCTGTGCGCCTATAGACAGAGAGGAAGAGGCGAAGCGAGTGTTTACACCGTCCAAAATCTGTCCAGATTAAGCAGATCATGAATTATTAAACATGTGAGGAGTTTTTGTATGGGGGAAAAGAGTGTTGAATTTAGTCAGGGTAAAAATGAATTGCTATTTTGATACGTGAGGCTTATTTCATCTAATAGAAGTTTCATACAGTTGTTACTTGTGTACTGATATAAGTGTGATGCACGTGACATCCCGGAAATTTTGAGAAAAACTTGAAGGGCTATGCATATTCATAAAACTAGCATATCATCTCACTCTCCTTTGAGTACAGGCGGTTGTGGTAAACCCCCTCATCGAATAATATTAAAGTAATGAGATGTATCCACCATCCGGGAGCTTTGGGCAAAAGACCCAACCAAATAACGATGTTTGGAAAGTGGATTGTTTTACACGCGTTTATGAACATTTGTAATCCCACCTGTGCTAGAGTGGGGTTTTTTTTCACGTTGAATCAACGTGGGAAACTTTTAACCTAAATCTAAATGACAGGGTGACATTTTTGGTTGATTTCACTTTGAATTCACATTTGACAACTCAACCAAATGTTCAACTAGACGTTAAACTGCCCGGTGGGTTAGAACAGCCATTGAAAGAGGACATGGTAGATGCTGTGAGCTGTTTTGGCCAGTAGATGACAGTGTAAGCAATGTTCTGTGACTCCTCTCTCTTTTTCCACTAAGCACATTGAAACAATTCTCATAAAATTACAAAAAAGGCAACTGAGAACATCAAATTAATTTTGTTCTCTGGTGGGAGATGTCCCCCCTGACAGAAGTACTAGGCCTACAATTCGTTTACGTATTTTGATATCTGAAAATGTGGGCCAAAATGTGTAAAGAGTAGTCAGTCCTTGTACTGTCCCTATTATTTGTTTTCCTAATAATTTGACATTTTGTGGTATTCGGACACTCTCAAAGTCTTCATTT
This sequence comes from Oncorhynchus masou masou, assembly GCF_036934945.1. NCBI lineage: Eukaryota > Metazoa > Chordata > Actinopteri > Salmoniformes > Salmonidae > Oncorhynchus > Oncorhynchus masou. The sequence continues at coordinate 82,962,136 of NC_088223.1, read as the reverse complement.
AGTATTTTTTTAAGTTATTTGTTTGATTATAAAAAGTTAGAATATGAACTAAACAATTAGTATTTTTTAAATTATATTAAACTTTTGGTTTTGATGTTATTCACAACATACTGATTTTAAAAAACATCTGTTTAGCTCAGTTAAAAAAATGTATTTCTCATATTAATAAACATTAATATCACATAAAATAGCAACAACTGAATTAAATGAAAACCCTCAGCATTTTGAAGTAATTGATGTTAACGTTCTCATACTGTTGGCCCAAAAATAACTACTAACTATGAAAAATATTTAAATCTCATGTACATAACTATCTGATGGATCTGTTGAATTTGCAACATTTCAATTATTATTTTAATTGATAATACTTTAAGTGGTATGTTACTTCATTTGAGCTAATTCTTCAAAGTAAATAGGGACTGTTTTTGTAATTGAATTTCTGTTATAATCGATTAATTCCAAAATTATATGATGCAGTGTTTTATGATTGTAATTGTATTTTCCTTAAAATGGCTTGAAGTCAGTCATGACAGAAAACGATAATTAGTGAAATGAAGTGTAACAGTAGAGCAGTTATAAACAGCATAATACATAACCAAGAAACAGTCTGTCACAGAGTCTATTTTCTTTATTTGATTGTTTTAATCAATTAAAGTTAAGGTATTTCCTTAACTTTTTGAACTGCTCTTTTGGACATGCAAAATTGTATTTTGTTGTTCTTGTATACGTGTCATTGTATCCTGAATCACATTTTATCAACAACTTCAGTTGTCGCCTGTCAGTCGCCTGAAGTTGCAGCCAAATTCATTTGTATATTATCCTCAAGTAATATCTGAATGCTCCTTTCATCCCCATGCATCAAAGCCAACCAATGCACACTTCAAACAGCCATCACCAACTGCCAATCATGTCCCAAAGAAGACAAACACAACTGAAACTGTAAATCAACCCAGGGCCCGCATCTACAAAGTAAATAAATATATTATAAACAGATGCCATGATTTACAACATATGGATAAATAAAGCACTATGTCATCTTTTTCTAAACAGTGGTTCAAGCGAGGTCCAAAACCCTCCCATCCAACCAAGCCTCTCATGAGTCAATGACTTCACTGGAGCCTGGTGTATACTGGCACAACCCAGACTGGTTATGGTTGCATAAATCATATTCTTTCTCCAACCTGGTCTCAGAGAATTTCATAGTTTTCTGTTAGTAAATCTAAGACTAAATTTAGCGTGATATGTATTCATTTGTGGATGTCCGTCACCCATTTCCTGCAACTTGGGCTCAGAGCATTTTGTATTATTCTGTATGTAAATCCAATACACTCCATGCAGGGACAGATCGAAATTTAGTGGGGGGGGGGGGTTACCCCCCTCATAGAGTTAACTGAAAATAATGTTAACGACTACAAATAACAATAACTGTAGTGACCCTGTGTTTATAAACATGGATGTTGACTTTACCACTTCAGCATGCTTTTGTGGCACAATCAATGTCAGGCAGAGCTTCTGGTCAGCGGGGTGGTGGCACCGGGATCCTCATCTCTCCCAAGTGGTCATTCTCTCTCTCCCCCCTTACCCATCTATCTATCGCCTCCTTTGAATTCCATGCTGTCACAGTTACCAGCCCTTTCAAGCTTAACATCCTTATCATTTATCGCCCTCCAGGTTCCCTCGGAGAGTTCATCAATGAGCTTGATGCCTTGATAAGCTCCTTTCCTGAGGACGGCTCACCTCTCACAGTCCTGGGCGACTTTAACCTCCCCACGTCTACCTTTGACTCATTCCTCTCTGCCTCCTTCTTTCCACTCCTCTCCTCTTTTGACCTCACCCTCTCACCTTCCCCCTACTCACAAGGCAGGCAATACGCTCGACCTCATCTTTACTAGATGCTGTTCTTCCACTAACCTCATTGCAACTCCCCTCCAAGTCTCCGACCACTACCTTGTATCCTTTTCCCTCTCGCTCTCATCCAACACTTCCCACACTGCCCCTACTCGGATGGTATCGCGCCGTCCCAACCTTCGCTCTCTCTCCCCCGCTACTCTCTCCTCTTCCATCCTATCATCTCTTCCCTCTGCTCATACCTTCTCCAACCTTTCTCCTGAGTCTGCCTCCTCAACCCTCCTCTCTTCCCTTTCTGCATCCTTTGACTCTCTATGTCCCCTATCCTCCAGGCCGGCTCGGTCCTCCCCTCCCGCTCCGTGGCTCGATGACTCATTGCGAGCTCACAGAACAGAGCTCCGGGCAGCCGAGCGGAAATGGAGGAAAACTCGCCTCCCTGCGGACCTGGCATCCTTTCACTCCCTCCTCTCTACATTTTCCTCCTCTGTCTCTGCTGCTAAAGCCACTTTCTACCACTCTAAATTCCAAGCATCTGCCTCTAACCCTAGGAAGCTCTTTGCCACCTTCTCCTCCCTCCTGAATCCTCCTCCCCCTCCCCCTCCTCCCTCTCTGCAGATGACTTCGTCAACCATTTTGAAAAGAAGGTCGACGACATCCGATCCTCGTTTGCTAAGTCAAACGACACCGCTGGTTCTGCTCACACTGCCCTACCCTGTGCTCTGACCTCTTTCTCCCCTCTCTCTCCAGATGAAATCTCGCTTCTTGTGACGGCCGGCCGCCCAACAACCTGCCCGCTTGACCCTATCCCCTCCTCTCTTCTCCAGACCATTTCCGGGGACCTTCTCCCTTACCTCACCTCGCTCATCAACTCATCCCTGACCACTGGCTACGTCCCTTCCGTCTTCAAGAGAGCGAGAGTTGCACCCCTTCTGAAAAAACCTACACTCGATCCCTCCGATGTCAACAACTACAGACCAGTATCCCTTCTTTCTTTTCTCTCCAAAACTCTTGAACGTGCCGTCCTTGGCCAGCTCTCCCACTATCTCTCTCAGAATGACCTTCTTGATCCAAATCAGTCAGGTTTCAAGACTAGTCATTCAACTGAGACTGCTCTTCTCTGTATCACGGAGGCGCTCCGCACTGCTAAAGCTAACTCTCTCTCCTCTGCTCTCATCCTTCTAGACCTATCGGCTGCCTTCGATACTGTGAACCATCAGATCCTCCTCTCCACCCTCTCCGAGTTGGGCATCTCCGGCGCGGCCCACGCTTGGATTGCGTCCTACCTGACAGGTCGCTCCTACCAGGTGGCGTGGCGAGAATCTGTCTCCTCGCCACGCGCTCTCACCACTGGTGTCCCCCAGGGCTCTGTTCTAGGCCCTCTCCTATTCTCGCTATACACCAAGTCACTTGGCTCTGTCATAACCTCACATGGTCTCTCCTATCATTGCTATGCAGACGACACACAATTAATCTTCTCCTTTCCCCTTCTGATGACCAGGTGGCGAATCGCATCTCTGCATGTCTGGCAGACATATCAGTGTGGATGACGGATCACCACCTCAAGCTGAACCTCGGCAAGACGGAGCTGCTCTTCCTCCCGGGGAAGGACTGCCCGCTCCATGATCTCGCCATCACGGTTGACAACTCCATTGTGTCCTCCTCCCAGAGCGCTAAGAACCTTGGCGTGATCCTGGACAACACCCTGTCGTTCTCAACCAACATCATGGCGGTGGCCCGTTCCTGTAGGTTCATGCTCTACAACATCCGCAGAGTACGACCCTGCCTCACACAGGAAGCGGCGCAGGTCCTAATCCAGGCACTTGTCATCTCCCGTCTGGATTACTGCAACTCGCTGTTGGCTGGGCTCCCTGCCTGTGCCATTAAACCCCTACAACTCATCCAGAACGCCGCAGCCCGTCTGGTGTTCAACCTTCCCAAGTTCTCTCACGTCACCCCGCTCCTCCGCTCTCTCCACTGGCTTCCAGTTGAAGCTCGCATCCGCTACAAGACCATGGTGCTTGCCTACGGAGCTGTGAGGGGAACGGCACCGCAGTACCTCCAGGCTCTGATCAGGCCCTACACCCAAGCAAGGGCACTGCGTTCATCCACCTCTGGCCTGCTCGCCTCCCTACCATTGAGGAAGTACAGTTCCCGCTCAGCCCAGTCAAAACTGTTCGCTGCTCTGGCCCCCCAATGGTGGAACAAACTCCCTCACGACGCCAGGACAGCGGAGTCAATCACCACCTTCCGGAGACACCTGAAACCCCACCTCTTCAAGGAATACCTAGGATAAGATAAGTAATCCTTCTCACCACCCCCCCTTAATGATTTAGATGCACTATTGTAAAGTGGCTGTTCCACTGGATGTCAGAAGGTGAATTCACCAATTTGTAAGTCGCTCTGGATAAGAGCGTCTGCTAAATGACTTAAATGTAAATGTAAATGTAGAGTTACTAGCCAGAATGTTACGGGTTCACCGACCACCACAGCTCACTCTCCCTTCCTGTTCCATTACACTACGACCAGAGCTGACTGCAGACAATGATCAGCTAGGGGGAAGTCAGATTTTCAACATTTTGATGCCATATTTGTAAATATATAAAATATGCAACGAATTTTCAACCAACAGGTTTCTGGGCCAATGCACCACACAACCAATAAACAAAGCATACAGACTTTGGGCACTTCAAAATCATGTATTACGTTTTCATCACCATAATAAATAGGCTATGTCAATCTCCACAAACAGAAAATAGATCCCTCCCTACCTTGTAGGCTTACCCAGTATCGTAGGCTTGACCATTATCGAAGGCTTGGCTTGACAATCTTCGAATGTCATTAAACATTTGGGTGTTTTGTAATAGATGTCTCTTTCTATTCATCAATTGGCCACTGCACAGTTAGGATTGATTGATTTTTTTTGTCAGTAAAAAAAGAAGTGCTCAATGAAGTCGGGGACTTACTTCCATTGTGTCCCTAATTTTTACATAAATACGTATACAATTACATAGATACAGAGATAGAGACAAAACAATGCTCAACCTCCAGATGAGGATGAGGGGGGAGTTTGACTACAATTCTTAGAGGCTTGTTTGGCTTGAAGCTTGTTCTTTAGATGTTTGGGGCTGCTGGTGAACTATGATGTGCAGGCATAATCAAAGTGACACTGGACTAGCGCACTTGCCAGAGACCTTAGGGCGTCTATAGCAAGGTTCCCATCCAATTGGCGACAGAGTTTCATGTGAATATTCTAAAATCTTCATAACATTTGAGTTTCCTTCAGGAAGAATTGGCGCCGGAAAACATGATGAGGAAGAGTTTAATTTACCGAACAATTGAGAAATTTAATGGGCATCCATATCCATTCAGATCCAACGCAACGCAGCCAGCACCATCAATAAATGAGGGATGTTAGCTAAATGAGCCACATTAACATATCATTAAAAACAGCCTATAACACATTACAAAAACACTATTCCTTGTGTAGCATTTGCAAAACTATATAGTCCATTTGTTATGAGGGGGGGGGGGGGGGGTAGGCTACTTAAACAATAACTGTCCACCTCACGGTTCATTGTCAGAGATTTGAGCGCTAAATGTATCAGGGCATTACATTCAAAGGCTTAGATGTCTACTGTATGATATTCAAAAGTATGTGGACACCCCTTCAAATTAGTGGATTTGGCTATTTCAGGCACCCCCGTTGCTGACAGGTGTATAATATTGAGCACAGAGCAATGCAATCTCCATAGACAAACATTGACAGGAGAATGGCCATATTGAAGAGCTCAGTGACTTTCAATGTGGCACCGTCATAGGATGCCACCTTTCCAACAAGTCAGTTAGTCAAATTTTTGCCCTGCTAGAGCTGCCCCGGTCAACTATAAGTGTTGTTATTGTGAAGTGGAAACATCTAGGAGAAACAACGGCTCAGCCGCGAAGTGGTAGGCCACACAAGCTCACAGAACGGGACCACCGAGGTCTGAAGTGCTTAGCATGTAAAAATTGTCTGTCCTTGGTTGCAACACTCACTACAGAGTTCCAAACTGCTTCTGGAATCAACGTCAGCACAATAACTATTCGTCGAGAGCTTCATGAAATGGGTTTCCATTGCCAAGCTGCTGCACACAAGCCTAAGATCACAATGCGCAATGCCAAGCTTTGGCTGGAGTGGTGTAAAGCTCAGGAGCAGTGGAAACGCATTCTCTGGAGTGATGAATCACGCTTCACCATCTGGCAGTCTGACGGACAAATCTAGGTTTGGAGGATGCCAGGAGAACGCTACCTGCCACAATGCATACAGCCAAGTCTAACGCTTGGTGGAGGGGGAATAATGCTCTGGGGCTGTTTTTCATGTTTCGGGCTAGGCCCCTTACTTCCAGTGAAGGAAAATCTTAATCCTACAGCATACAATGATATTCTAGAAGATTATGTGCTTCCAACTTTGTGGCAACATTTTGGGGAAGGCCCTTTCCTGTTTCAGCATGGCAATGCCCCTGTGCACAAAGTGAGGGTCGTACATAAATTGTTTGTTGAGCTCGGTGTGGAAGAACTTGACTGGCCTGCACAGAGCCCTGACCTTAACCCCATCAAACACCTTTGGGATGAATTGGAACGCCGACTGCGAGCCAGGCCTAATCGCCCAATATCAGTGCCCGACCTCTCTAATGCTCTTATAACTGAATGGAAGCAAGTCCACTCTAATGTTCCAACATCTTGTGGAAAGCCTTCCAAGAAGAGTGGTGGCTGTTATAGCAGCAAAAGGGGACCAACTCCATAGTAATGCCCATGACGTTGGAAAGAGATGTTCGATGAGTAGGTGTCCACATACTTTTGGCCGTGTGTGTGTGTATAAAACAAAGAAACTGCCCTTTTTCAGGACCCTGTCTTTCAAAGATAAATCGTAAAAATCCAAATAACCTCACAGATCTTCACTCTAAGGGTTTAAACACTGTTTTCCATGCTTGTTCAATGAACCATAAACAATTAATGAACACCTGTGGAACGGTCGTTAAGACACTAACAGCTTACAGACGGTAGGCAATTAAGGTCACAGTTATAAAAACGTAGGACACTAAAGAGGCCTTTCTACTGACTCTGAAAAACACCAAAAGAAAGATGCCCAGGGTCCCTGTTCATCCGTGTGAACGTGCCTTAGGCATGCTGCAAGGAGGCATAAGGACTGCAGATGTGGCCAGGGCAATAAATTGCATAATCAACTGTGGGAGTAATTATTAGGAAATGGAAGACATACAAGACCACTGATACTTGTCGTGTTTGGAGGACAAGGAATGCTGAGTTGCATCCAAAGAACACCATACCTACTGTGAAGCATGGGGGTGGAAACCTCATGCTTTGGGGCTGTTTTTCTGCAAAAGGACCAGGACGGCTGATCCGTGTAAAGGAAAGAATGAATGGGGCCATGTATCATGAGATTTTGAGTGAAAACCTCCTTCCCATCAGCAAGGGCATTGAAGATGAAACGTGGCTGGGTCTTTCAGCATGACAATGATCGCAAACACACCGCCCGGGCAACAAAGGAGTGGCTTCGTAAGAAGCATTTCATGGTCCTGGAGTGGCCTAGCCAGTCTCCAGATCTCAACCCCATAGAAAATCTTTGGAGGGAGTTGAAAGTCCGTGTTGCCCAGCAAACAGCCCCAAAACATAACTGCTCTAGAGGAGATCTGCATGAAGGAATGGGCCAAAATACCAGCAACAGTGTGTGAAAACCTTGTGAAGACTTACAGATAACGTTTGACCTCTGTCATTGCCAACAAAGAGTATATAACAAAGTATTGAGATAAACTTTTGTTATTGACCAAATACTTATTTTCCACCATAATTTGCAAATAAATTCATTAAAAAATCTTACAATGTGAGTTCCTTGTTCTTCATGATGCGCTTTTAACGGACCTCTGAGACTATCACAGTGCAGGTGCATTTATACGGAGACTTGATTACACACAGGTGGATTGTATTTATCATCATTAGTCATTTAGGTCAACATTGGATCATTCAGAGATCCTTACTGAACTTCTGGAGAGAGTTTGCTGCACTGAAAGTAAAGGGGCTGAATAATTTTGCACGCCCAATTTTTCAGTTTTTGATTTGTTAAAAAAGTTTGAAATATCCAATAAATGTCGTTCCACTTCATGATTGTGTCCCATTTGTAGTTGATTCTTCACAAAAAAATACAGTTTTATATCTTTATGTTTGAAGCCTGAAATGTGGCAAAAGGTCGCAAAGTTCAAGGGGGCCGAATACTTTCGCAAGGCACTGTATGTTACGTATTCTAGTTAGGTGGGTAATGTTAGCTAGCTGGCTTAGGTTAAGATTAGGAGTTTGGTTAAAAGGTTTTAAGGTTAGGGTTAGGGAAAGGGTTAGCTAAAATGGCTAGGGATAGGGGAAGGATTAGCTAAAAGGGTTAGGGTTAGGGGAAGGGTTAGCTAAAATGGCTAGGGATAGGGGAAGGATTAGCTAAAAGGGTTAGGATTAGGGGAAGGGTTAGCTAAAATGGCTAGGGATAGGGGAAGGATTAGCTAAAAGGGTTAGGGTTAGGGGAAGGGTTAGCTAAAATGGCTAGGGATAGGGGAAGGATTAGCTAAAAGGGTTAGGGTTAGGGGAAGGGTTAGCTAAAATGGCTAGGGATAGGGGAAGGATTAGCTAAAAGGGTTAGGGTTAGGGGAAGGGTTAGCTAAAATGGCTAGGGATAGGGGAAGGATTAGCTAAAAGGGTTAGGATTAGGGGAAGGGTTAGCTAAAAGGGTTAGGGTTAGGGGAAGGGTTAGCTAAAATGGCTAGGGATAGGGGAAGGATTAGCTAAAAGGGTTAGGGTTAGGGGAAGGGTTAGCTAAAATGGCTAGGGATAGGGGAAGGATTAGCTAAAAGGGTTAGGGTTAGGGGAAGGGTTAGCTAAAATGGCTAGGGATAGGGGAAGGATTAGCTAAAAGGGTTAGGGTTAGGGGAAGGGTTAGCTAAAATGGCTAGGGATAGGATTAGCTAAAAGGGTTAAGGATTAGCTAAAATGGTTAGGGTTAGGGGTTAGGGTTAAAGGGTTAGCTAAAATGGCTAGGGATAGGGGAAGGATTAGCTAAAAGGGTTAGGGTTAGGGGAAGGGTTAGCTAAAATGGCTAGGGATAGGGGAAGGATTAGCTAAAAGGGTTAGGGTTAGGGGAAGGGTTAGCTAAAATGGCTAGGGATAGGGGAAGGATTAGCTAAAAGGGTTAGGGTTAGGGGAAGGGTTAGCTAAAATGGCTAGGGATAGGGGAAGGATTAGCTAAAAGGGTTAGGGTTAGGGGAAGGGTTAGCTAAAAGGGTTAGGGTTAGGGGAAGGGTTAGCTAATATGCTAAGTAGTTGCAAAGTGACTAAAAAGTAGTACGTTTCAAACTCACATTCTTTGGGTTCCTAGACGTTTGCATTATAGTAGCTAAAAGTAGTATTTAGTTGAAAAGTTGCTAAAACGCTAAAGTTGTCCATGAGACACAGCCTTTGGGTTGCCACCCCAACCAACAATTTTACTTTTATTTTTGCCTTAAGTTACTATCTGTCTTATGTTACGTTTGGTATGGGTACATATCATACTAATTGCAGTGTTTACGTTTACATTTACATTTACATTTAAGTCATTTGGCAGACGCTCTTATCCAGAGCGACTTACAAATTGCTTTACTATATTGCATCGAGTCAATGAGACCAGGCTGTTCCCCCATGTTCCTGCTACTACTCAAATAGTCACATTCCAAAGACCTTCTCCTCAATAAACTACCCACTGGGCACAGTTGTCAGTTCAACGTTTAGTTTAGATTTACATTTTGTTGAGTTGACAGCTAACGTGAAGTTAGCTGATTTACCAAATGTAAATAAAAATAATTATTAAAACAAAGTGGATAGCAGAGAACATGCCTATGTTTACCCTCATTTCTTGGACAGACCAGAGCCTTAGATATGCAGTTTTAGAAACTGTTCTTCATTTTGTAAGCATTACATGGCAAAGTTTCCAGAAGGTTGTGGATTCGCAGACCACCACAGACAAGAGTAGGGATGAAAATATCTCCATTATAATAAAAGCACTGCATACATCTACAGTGCCTTCAGAAAGTGCTCACACCCTTGACTTTTTACACATTTTGTTGTGTTACAGAGTTTAAAATTGATTCAAAAATAAATAAATAATTTAAAAAAAATGTCACTCGTCTGCACACAATACCCCCTAATGTCAAAGTGGAATTATGTTTTTCAAACATTTTACAAATTAATCAAAAATGAAAAAGCTGAAATGTCTTGAGTCAATAAGAATTCAACCCCTTTGTTATGGCAAGCCTAAATAAATTGAGGAGTAAAACATGTGCTGAACAAGTCACATAACGAGTTGCATGGACCCACTCTGTGTGTATTTTTTAATGACAACCTCATCTATGTACACCACACATACAATTATCTGTAAGGTTCCTAAGTCGAGCAGTGAATTTCAAATACAGATTCAACCACAAAGACCAGGGAGGTTTTTCCAATTCCTCGCAAAGAAGGGCACCTATTGGTAAAAAAGCAGACATTGAATATCCCTTTGAGCATGGTGAAGTTATTAATTACACTTTGGATGGTGTATCAATACACCCAGTCATTACAAAGAGACAACGTCCTTCCTAACTCATTTGCTGGAGAGGAAAGAAGCCGCTAAGGGATTTCACCAGGAGGCCAATGGCGACTTTAAAACAGTTTAACGGCTGTGATCGGAGAAACGAGGCATCTGAGTAATACTGCAAAGAAATTCAGCACAGCAATTTACTTTTTTTTCCTGAATACAAAGTGTTACATTTGGGCAAATCCAATACAACCCATTACTGAGTGCCACTCTCTATATTTTCAAGCATAGTGGTGGCAGCATCATGTTATGGGTGTGCTTCTAATCGTTAAGGACTGAATAAAAAATAAACGGAATGGAACTAAGCACAGGTAAAGTCCTAGAGGGAAACCTGGTTCAATCTGCTTTCCACCAGACCCTGGGAGATGAATTCACCTTTCAGCAGGACAATAACCTAAAACACCGGAGCTTCTTACCAAGAAGGCAGTGAATGTTTCTGAGTGGCTGAGTTACAGTTTTGACTTAAAACTACTTGAAAATCTATAGCAAGAAATAAATTGTCACATAATATCCCATTTGCATAGGAGTCACGTCTTTCCCTGGCATTTTACAGCTAATTTCTAGCATAAAGCATAATGACTAAAGAGTCATTATGACTAAAGACTCATTATAGATCGCTTTATATAATCAGGTCCGTTTTTTTTCATGATTCCATGTGTTATTTCATAGTTTTGATGTCTTCACTAATATTCTACAATAAAAATAAAAATTAAAAAAATAAATAATAATAAAAAAATATTCTACAATGTAAAAAAAAAAAAAAAAAAAAAACAACCCTTGAATGAGTAGGTGTCCAAACTTTTGACTGGTAGTTTACACCATCCCAGCAGTGCAAAAACTCAGGAAGAAAGTACATTGTCTTGGAAATATAACTTTGCCCTGTGCTTCTCCGATCATGTTCTTCCGAGGCCTATAGCCTATATTATAAACCGGGTGGTTCGAGCCCTGAATGTTGATTGGCTGAAAGCCATGGTATATCAAAACATGTATCTTTATGTTCTAATTACGTTGGCAACCAGTTTATAATAGCAATAAGGCACCTCAGGGGTTTGTAGTATATGGCCACTGGGGCGGCAGTGTAGCCTAGTGGTTAGAGCATTGGACTAGTAACCGAAAGGTTGCAAGTTCAAATCCCCGAGCTGACAAGGTACAAAATCTGTCATTCTGCCCCTGAACAGGCAGTTAACCCACTGAAAATAAGAATTTGTTCTTAACTGACTTGCCTAGTTAAATAAAGGTAAAATAAAAATATATATATACCACAGGTAATGGCTGTATCCAGGCACCTTGTGTTGCGTTGTGCAGAAGAACAGCCCTCAGCCGTGGTATATTGGCCATATACCACACTCACTCCTGCCTTATTGCTTAAGTATAGGCTATATATCATTTGATTGAGACCATTCTCGACACACTTGATATTGCGCCCCCAGCAGAGAATCATGGAAGAGGGGCACATCGAGATATTATAACCAACTAATTCTCAAACCCTGAGCAATATGACATTTCATCGATTACAGGACCCTCCCCTGGACTAAATAAAAAAAATACTAAACACTCCCCCTGACTAAAATTACCCTCCTGATTTTACTCTGGGTAACAATTGTGTAAATTTCGACCGATGACTTTTTCAATATCTATTCAGTTTTTCAACATCATTATATTACATTTTTGGGATGAAAGGATGTGGAAACAATGTTGAGTCAAACTGTTTTTGCTCAGTGGGTATGGGCAATAATGTAATATGGTAACTGACGTTTTTGAAGATGGGATTGTTTATTGTCTCCACTCTTCTAAGTAAAACATAATTTATATAAATGTTATTTAGAGAGGGGGTGACACAGAATACAATAAGTAGTTAGTAGGAGATTCAGTTATTTTCTGTACTTTCGTCTTTTTGAAATCCCCATGGTCTAATGTTGGTTGTCCTGGTGCACAACATTAGTGATGTCACAGATGAGCTGAAACAATATAAAAGGGGTACTTTGAAAGCCTTTGGTTTTCGTCAGTTTAGCGTCACAGAAGTTGGCATTATATAGGGGAAAAAAGAGATGTGTGTTTCCTATCTGAACGTTGCGAGAAGGTACGAAAAATGTCTAGGCTTGACTGTGGTCAAAGCTGTTCTCACATACGCATACACAGAAACGCAAACAGTTGAGCCTTGAGTCACTCCACAGTCACGCCTGCTTGTGTTGTCTTGTTTTGTTGCAAGTGTGAGACTGATCTTTATCTAGCTGCCATACACTGTAGTCCAAGGAAATGTAGTAAGATGGGTAACAGGCAGTTTCTCAGTAGTGGAGAGATCTGTGCTGATAATCATGTATGTATGTTCAGAGGCACCTGCTGCCAGTATAGAACAAGCTTTCTTGTGAGAACTAAAGTATTGCTGCAATCGCCCAATTTCTTTTTCCCAATATGCCTCACAGGTGCATAAGCCCCCTAAAGCAGGGTTCCCCAACTGGCAGGCCGTGGTCTTTAATTTGACCCGCAGGTGATTTTATTTTGCCCCCCCCCCCAAGTTTTCTGAACAAATTTTGTCTACGTGTTTTGGTAAATTGTTGGACACGAAAGACTAAAAACACCAACATAGCAGCTCCAAGTGGTTTTAATTTGGGAAATCTATTCTAAAGTATAAGAGAAATACACTGAGTGGACAAAATATTAGGAACACCTTTCTAATACTGTGTTGCACCCCCTTTGCCCTCCGAACAGCCTCAATTCTTCGGGGCATGGACTCTACAAAGGGTCGAAAGCATTCCACAGGGATGCTGGCCTATGTTGACTCCAAGGCTTCCCACAGTTGTGTCAAGTTGGCTGGATGTACTTTGGGTAGTGGACCATTCCTGGCACCTACTACCATACCCCGTTCAAAAGCACTTAAATATTTTGTCTTGCCAATTCACCCTCTGAATGGCACACATACACAATCCATGTCTCAATTGTCTCAAGGCTTAAAAATCCTTCTGTAACCTATATCCTAAACTTCATCTGCACTGATTTGAATTGAATTTAACACGTGACATCAATAAGGGATCAATAAGGGATCATAGCTTTCACCAAGATTCTCTGTCTTGGAATGTTTTGTACATTCGGTGTATGTGATCGTATACAAAAGTAAGCAAAGTTTGAAATTATTATGTTTTAGTCAAGTATTACTTTTTGGACTTCTTGCGCTAAACGTCTAGTCCACAAATGATTTGTAATTATGTTTGGGCCCCCTGACCATCTGCTAAAGAAAGAATTGGCCACCGGCTGAATCTTGCTAATGATCCCTGCCCTAAAGTGTACCACTGTGGTAGGCCAATAATTACATTGGTTATTTAGCATTCCGTAGATATGTTATCAATATGTCTGGTCTTCTAAATATAAACCAAGAGCCAAGGTGTCAAATCAAAAATGTTCAACATGAAGCAATTTTGATATTTTTTCCATTGATAATCACAGCATAGGTTTGGCTCAGAGAAGTGAGAGATTTGCAGTATTGAAGCTTTTGAACGGCCACTATATCAGAGGCCTGCACCTCAGTGCACTTAACATCAACACGTGTACTGAATATGTGATCATCTAATCAACAGATCCTCCATACCCCCCCCCCAGGTGTCTGCTGCACATCAAAGAGGCAAAGAATGGAATGTTATCTCTATGCCTGAACTTAATTTCATGACTCTGCTGCTGCCTGGCAGTTAACTCTGGTTGATGTGTTGGTGCCATTTGCACCTTAAGGTAAGGTTGGACCACAAAATAAACAAAGATCCAAAGCCCTAGTTAAGATTCATTATCAAGTTAGTACTATAGCACCTTGACAAGATGTAGCCTAGAACAGAGAAATGACCATTGAATCAATCATACTTTTGAAATGAACATATTTTCTGAGGAGCCATAATGGACAATAACTTCCAGACGGTTACACAATGGAAACTTGCTGTATCTTTTGCTTGTTGTGTAACACCACTGAGAAATGTTCCTCTATCTACAATCTATTGTTTTTTTTTCAATGGAAAGTGTAAAGAACTCAGACAACAAAAGGAGATGTTGTCTACTTCAAAGCATGGCATATGTGATAGCTTTGAGGAGGCTTGCGTCTCTCAATAACGAATGCCTTGTCACATCTTGATGTACAGTGCCTTGCGAAAGTATTCAGCCCCCTTGAACTTTGCGACCTTTTGCCACATTTCAGACTTCAAACATAAAGATATAAAACTGTATTTTTTTGTGAAGAATCAACAACAAGTGGGACACAATCATGAAGTGGAATGACATTTATTGGATATGTCAAACTTTTTTAACAAATCAAAAACTGAAAAATTGGGCGTGCAAAATTATTCAGCCCCTTTACTTTCAGTGCAGCAAACTCTCTCCAGAAGTTCAGTGAGGATCTCTGAATGATCCAATGTTGACCTAAATGACTAATTATGATAAATACAATCCACCTGTGTGTAATCAAGTCTCCGTATAAATGCACCTGCACTGTGATAGTCTCAGAGGTCTGTTAAAAGCGCAGAGAGCATCATGAACAACAAGGAACACACCAGGCAGGTCCGAGATACTGTTGTGAAGAAGTTTAAAGCCGGATTTGGATAAGAAAAGATTTCCCAAGCTTTAAACATCCCAAGGAGCACTGTGCAAGCAATAATGTTGAAATGGAAGGAGTATCAGACCACTGCAAATCTACCAAGACCTGGCCGTCCCTCTAAACTTTCAGCTCATACAAGGAGAAGACTGATCAGAGATGCAGCCAAGAGGCCCATGATCACTCTGGATGAACTGCAGAGATCTACAGCTGAGGTGGGAGACTCTGTCCATAGGACAACAATCAGTCGTCTATTGCACAAATCTGGCCTTTATGGAAGAGTGGCAAGAAGAAAGCCATTTCTTAAAGATATCACCAAACATGTGGAAGAAGGTGCTCTGGTCAGATGAAACCAAAATTGAACTTTTTGGCAACAATGCAAAACGTTATGTTTGGCGTAAAAGCAACACAGCTCATCACCCTGAACATATCATACCCACTGTCAAACATGGTGGTGGCAGCATCATGGTTTGGGCCTGCTTTTCTTCAGCAGGGACAGGGAAGATGGTTAAAATTGATGGGAAGATGGATGGAGCCAAATACAGGACCATTCTGGAAGAAAACCTGATGGAGTCTGCAAAAGACCTGAGACTGGGACGGAGATTTGTCTTCCAACAAGACAATGATCCAAAACATAAAGCAAAATCTACAATGGAATGGTTCAAAAATAAACATATCCAGGTGTTAGAATGGCCAAGTCAAAGTCCAGACCTGAATCCAATCGAGAATCTGTGGAAAGAACTGAAAACTGCTGTTCACAAATGCTCTCCATCCAACCTCACTGAACTCGAGCTGTTTTGCAAGGAGGGATGGGAAAAAATGTCAGTCTCTCGATGTGCAAAACTGATAGAGACATACCCCAAGCGACTTACAGCTGTAATTGCAGCAAAAGTTGGCGCTACAAAGTAGTGTCCCACTTGTTGTTGATTCTTCACAAAAAAATACAGTTTTATATCTTTATGTTTGAAGCCTGAAATGTGGCAAAAGGTCGCAAAGTTCAAGGGGGCCGAATACTTTCGCAAGGCACTGTATATTTCACTAGTCATCCACAAAGCCAACACTTGCTTTGGCCTCCTTTCCTTCCAGTTCTCTGCTGCCAATGACTGGAAAGAATTGCAAAAATCTCTGAAGCTGGAATCTTATATCACCCTCTCTAACTTTAAGCATCAGCTGTCAGAGCAGTTTACCGATCACTGTACCTGTACACAGCCAATCTGTAAATAGCACACCCAACTGCCTCATCCCCATATTATTACTTACCCTCTTAGTCTTTTGCAACCCAGTATCTCTACTTGCACATCATCATCTGCACATATATCACTCCAGTGTTAATGCTAATTTGTAATTATTTTGCCTCTATGGCCTATTTATTGCCTTACCTCCCTACTCTTCTACATTTACACACACTGTACATACATTTTTCTATTGTATTATTTACTGTATGTTTGTTTATGTGTAACTCTGTTGTTTTTGTCACACTGCTTTGCAGTTGTAAATGAGAACTTGTTCTCAACTGGCTCAACTGGCCTACATAAAAAAACATTGTGTATAAACAGAGCCACACGGCAAGATGGGAAGTGCAAGGAGATTAAAAGCGGACTTCGAAATCGTTCAATCACTCAATTTTCTCTATCTTTTGTTATTCCTGTTTTAAAATATACTTATATTTTGAGAAACATTGTTGGATTTATTCTTAAATGTTTTGGTCAAATTAAATTAACAAATCATTGCATACATTTATATTAAGTACATTTAAATGAAATTCCAATTAAATAGACGATCTTACTGCCCCAGAAGTTGGGGGTCCAATTCCGGCATCCGTTTGTCCCACTTTCATTCCTTCTCTGTCTCCTGTTTCTAATCTGTCTAAATAAAGCAATTCAAAAGTAAAGGTGGAATTCCACAAAAAAAATATTTTCCAAAGACTCTTATCATCAATCAATATTTAGGCAAAAACCATTTGCATTCGTAATTTGATTGTTTTCTAAATACAATTTGATTGTATGATAGACACAGTATGCAAAAAAAATGTTTTCTATGTTTTGATGCTGCCTTTTACATGCACTGAATTTTTTCACACTCTAAAAGACACCAATATTCAGATTGAAGAACAATTTCAGAGTACTTCTATTCTGTTTTAGAATAGTTTTTGTGTATCATAACACTTACATTGGGTTTATGTTCAAATACCCTCCAAACACCAGATCTCAGGTTAGATGCACTACTTTTCATGGTTTCATTACACAATCATGGTGTTTTGAGCCTTTCTATTTTTACAGTGTTATAGATACGAGATCAATCTAGCCTCAATTAATGTTTTCAGTTGTTCTAGTTTAGAGAATCTAGAGAAATAACAGTTGATAACAATCAATAACAGTTGATAACAATCAATAACAGTCGATTGATATACAGTATGTTGGTTCATCTTTTTCTGTCATTGCCAGAGCAAACCTATAATGTCGCCCTCCATGAAACCACAACAGATTTCATCTCATTTTATTGGTCACATATATTCAGCAGATGTTATTGCGGGTGTAGAGAAATGCTTGTGTTCCTAACTCCAAAGGTGCAGTCGTATCTAACAATTGACAACAACAATACACACATGTAGAAGAATGGATTCAAGAAATATATAAATATTAGATTGAGCAATGTCGGAGTGGGATTGACTAAAATACAGTAGAATAGAATACAGTATATACATATGAGATGAGTAAAGCAGTATGTAAACATTATTTAAACATTATTAAAGTGACAAGTGTTCCATTTTGTTTTTGTATTTTTATTTATTTATTTGTATTTTTTATTCTTAGGGGGTGGATAGATTGTAGCTTCCATCAATGTAACTGTCAGCATCATTTCCAATCCCCCATATATTTTTGAGGTGAATATACAGTTGAAGTTGCTGCTTCTTCCCTTCTCTGCCTTCCTTCTTCTCTTCCTGTGTACATACACTTAGTTTGGAGTCATTAAAACTCGGTTTTCAACCACTCCACACATTTCTTGTTAACAAACTAGTTTTGGCAAGTCTGTTAGGACATCTACTTTGTGCATGACACAAGTCATTTTTCCAACAATTATTTACACACAGATTATTCCACTTATAATTCACTGTATCACAATTCCAGTGGGTCAGAAGTTTACATACACTAAGGTGTGATCTGAGTGGGCATTCTATGTTGTGTGTCTGGCCTGATATGGTTCTCAATCAGAGGCAGGTGTTAGTCATTGTCTCTGATTGGGAATCATATTTAGGTAGCCTGTTTGGTGTTGGGTTTTGGTGGGTGATTGTCCTTTTGTCCTTATTGTCCTTTTTGTCCTTTTGTCCTTAGGTCTGTCGTGTGTTAGTTTGCACCAGTATTAGGCTGTTTTGGTTTTCTTGTTACGTTTGTTTGTTTTGTAATTTGATTCGTGTTTACTTCTGTTTTATTAAACATGGATCGTAATAGCCACGCCGCATTTTGGTCTGCCTCTCTTTCACCTACAGAAAACCGTGACAGAATCACCCACCACAACAGGACCAAGCCGCATGGTAACTGGCAGCAGCAGGAGCAGCGTAAAAAGGACTTCTGGACTTGGGAAGAAATCCTGGATGGGAGAGGACCCTGGGCTAAACCAGGGGAGTGTAGCCGCCCCAAGGTGCAGCTCAAAGAGGAATGGACTTGGGAGGACGAACTGGACGGTAAAGGACCCTGGGCACAGCCAGGAGAATATCGCCGCCCCAAAGAAGAGCTGGAGTCGGCGAAAGCAGAGAGGCGCTGGTATGAGAAGGCAGCACGGCGACGCGGATGGAAGCCCGAGAGTCAGCCCCAAAAATGTATTGGGGGGGGGGGCTCACAGGAAGTATGGCGAAGCCAGGTAGGAGACCTGCGTCAACTTCCTGTAGTTACCGGGGGCTAGAGAGACCGGGCAGGCACCGTGTTATGCTGTGGTGCGCACGGTGTCCCCAGTGCGGGTGCATAGCCCGGTGCGGTATATTCCAGCTCCGTGTATCGGCCGGGCTAGAGTGAGCGTCGAGCCAAATGCCATGAAGCCGGCTCTACACATCTGGTCTCCAGTGCGTCTCCTTGGGCCGGCTTACATGGCACCAGCCTTGCGCACGGTGTCCCTGGTTCACCTGCATAGCCCTGTGCGGGCTATTCCACCTCGCCGCACTGGCAGAGCTACCGTGAGTATTCAACCAGGTAAGGTTGGGCAGGCTCGGTGCTCAAGAGCTCCAGTGCGCCTGCACGGTCCGGTCTACCCAGTACCACCTCCACGCACCAGCCCTCCGGTGGCAGCTACCCCTGTGCATGTCCTCGGCCCAGTGCCAGCACCACGCATCAGGCCTACAGTGCGCCTCGCCTCTCCAGCACTGCCAGAGCTTTCCTCCTCTCCTGCGCTGCCGGAGTCTCCCGCCTGTTTAGCGCTGCCAGAGCCTTCCTCCTCTACAGCGCTGCTGGAGTCTCCTGCCTGTTCAGCGCAGCCAGAGCTGCCAGACTGCATGGAGCAGCCAGAGCTGCCAGTCTGCATGGAGCAGCCAGAGCTGCCAGTCTGCATGGAGCTGCCAGAGCTGCCAGTCTGCATGGAGCTGCCAGTCTGCATGGAGCTGCCAGTCTGCATGGAGCTGCCAGTCTGCATGGAGCAGCCAGAGCTGCCAGTCTGCAAGGAGCTGCCAGCCTGCAAGGAGCCGCCAGAGCTGCCAGTCTGCAAGAAGCCGCCAGAGCTGCCAGTCTGCAAGAAGCCGCCAGAGCTGCCAGTCTGCAAGAAGCCGCCAGAGCTGCCAGTCTGCAAGAAACCGCCAGAGCCGTCAGTCTGTATGGAGCAGCCAGAGCCGCCAGTCAGCATGCAGCAGCCAGAGCCGCCAGTCAGCATGCAGCAGCCAGAGCCGCCAGTCAGCATGGAGCAGCAAGAGCCGCCAGTCAGCATGGAGCAGCCAGAGCCGCCAGTCAGCATGGAGCAGCCAGAGCCGCCAGTCAGCATGGAGCAGCCAGAGCCGCCAGTCAGCATGGAGCAGCCAGAGCCGTCAGTCTGCCAGGATCCACCAGTCAGCCAGACTCTTCCAGATCCGCCAGTCAGCCAGGATCTTCCGGATCCGCCAGTCAGCCAGGATCCGCCAGACTCTTCCAGATCCGCCAGTCAGCCAGACTCTTCCAGATCCGCCAGTCAGCCAGGATCTGCCAGAACCGCCAGACTCTTCCAGATCCGCCAGTCAGCCAGGATCTGCCAGAACCGCCAGCTAGCCAGGATCTGCCAGAGCTTTCCTCCTCTCCTGTGCTGCCGGAGTCTCCCGCCTGTCCGGCGCTCCAGCCGGAGTCTCCCGCCTGTCCGGAGTCTGAAGAGCCCCTCTGTCCCGAGCTGCCCCTCTGTCCTGAGCTGCCCCTCTGTCCAGTGGGGTTATATAGTAGGGTCGCCGTAGTTAGGAGGCCAAGGAAGCGGACAAGGTGGCGGACAAAGACTAAGGTGAAGTGGGGGCCACGTCCAGCACCAGAGCCGCCACCGCAGACAGATGCCCACCCAGACCCTCCCCAATAGGTTCAGGTTTTGCGGCCGGAGTCTGCACCTTGGGGGGGGGGGTACTGTCACACCCTGACCATAGTTTGCTTTGTATGTTTTGTTTTGTCAGGGTGTGATCTGAGTGGGCATTCAATGTTGTGTGTCTGGTTTGTCTGTTTCTGTGTTTGGCCTGATATGGTTCTCAATCAGAGGCAGGTGTTAGTCATTGTCTCTGATTGGGAATCATATTTAGGTAGCCTGTTTGGTGTTGGGTTTTGGTGGGTGATTGTCCTTTTGTCTTTATTGTCCTTTTTGTCCTTTTGTCCTTAGGTCTATCGTGTGTTAGTTTGCACCAGTATTAGGCTGTTTTGGTTTTCTTGTTACGTTTGTTTGTTTTGTAATTTGATTTGTGTTTAGTTCTGTTTTATTAAACATGGATCGTAATAGCCACGCCGCATTTTGGTCTGCCTCTCTTTCACCTACAGAAAACCGTGACAACTGTGCCTTTTAAACAGCTTGGAAAATTTAAAAAATGATGTCATGGCTTTAGAAGCTTCTGATAGGCTAATTGACATCATTTGAGACAATTGGAGGTGCACCTGTGGATGTATTTCAAGGCCTACCTTCAAATTCAGTGCCTCTTTGCTTGACATCAGGGGGAAATCAAAAGAAATCAGCCAAGACCTCCACAAGTCTGGTTCATCCTTGGGAGAAATTTCCAAATGCCTGAAGGTACCACGTTCATCTGTACAAACAATAGTACGCAAGTATAAACATCACGGAACCACACAGCTGTCATACCACTCAGGAAGGAGAAGCGTTCTGTCTCCTCGAGATGAACTTACTTTGGTGCGAAAAGTGCAAATCAATCACAGAAAAACAGCAAAGGACATTTTGAAAATGCTGGAGGACACCGGTACAAAAGTATCTATATCCACAGTAAAACGAGTCCTATATCGACATAACCTGAAAGGCCACTCAGCAAGGAAGAAGCCACTGCTCCAAAACCACTATAAACATGCCAGAATACGGTTTGCAGCTGCACATGGGGACATAGATCGTACTTTTCTGAGAAATGTCCTCTGGTCTGACGAAACAAAAATGGAACCGTTTGGCCATATTGACCATCGTTATGTTTGGAGGAAAAAGGGGAAGGCTTGCAAGCCGAAGAACACCATCCCAACCGTGAAGCACGGGGGTGGCACCATCATGCTGTGGGGGTGCTTTGCTGCAGGAGGGACTGGTGCATTTCAAAAAATAGATGGCATCGTGAGGATGGAAAATTATGTGGATATATTAAAGCAACATCTCAAGACATCAGTCAGGAAGTTAAAGCTTGGTCGCAAATGGGTCTTCCAAATAGACAATGACCCCAAGCATATTTCCAAAGTTGTGGCAAAATGGCTTAAGGACAACAAAGTCAAGGTATTGGAGTGGCCATCACAAAGCCCTGACCTCAATCATGTAGAACATTTGTGGGCAGAACTGAAAAAGCTTATGCGAGCAAGGAGGCCTGCAAACCTGACTCAGATACACCAGCTCTGTCAGGAGGAATGGGCCAAAATTCACCCAACTTATTGTGGAAGGCTTCCCAAAACGTTTGACCCAAGTTAAGCAATTCAAAGGCAATGCTAGCAAATACTAATTGAGTGTATGTAAACTTCTGACACACTGGGAATGTGATGAAAGAAATAAAAGCTGAAAGAAATAATCCCCTCAACAATTAATCTGGCATTTCACATTCTTAAAATAAAGTGGTGATCCTAACTGACCTAAAACAGGGAATTTGTACTTGGATTTAATGGCAGGAATTGTGGAAAAACTGAGTTTAAATGTATTTGGCTAAGGTGTACGTAAACTTCCGACTTCAACTGTATGTATATATATATACACATATATTTAAAAAAAAAAATATATATATATATATATATATATATTTCACACACATGTGTGTATATATATATTATTTATTTTATTAAACCTATACGTGTGTGTGTGTGTGTGTGTGTGTGTGTGTGTGTGTGTGTGTGTGTGTGTGTGTGTGTGTGTGTGTGTGTGTGTGTGTGTGTGTATATATATATATATATATATACACACACACACCTGTGTATATCCCCTAATTGGAGTAAACTAATGACAAATAACACTTAGGCTTCTACTTCCAGCTTATACATTTTATGGACACAATCTATTTTACAATAGTTATATTTAGTTTGTTTTTAGTCCTGTTCTTCCTCTTTTTCTGATGTCCATCCAGTTTGATTTCTATTTGCCACATTTTTGTAATTGTGCTATTTCACAAAAGTTCTGAACCTATATGCATTTTACAGACCCAGCATGTTTTACATTTGTTATCTTGTTGTTATTAGTCCCACCCTTCATCTCCATTCAACCCCTCCCATCTATCTCTTAACACCATCCATATTGGATTTCTATTTGCCATATATTTTTTAACTGTGCTGTGATGCTTCACAAAAGTTCTGAACCTTTCTATTCTCATAGTTTCTACAGGTTGTAAATTAAAGATACACATTTTTGCCAAAATAATTATTATATTTTTGATCGATTGACTATGAATTTTCAAATCACCCAGTATTGCAATTGCTGTGTTTGCTCCAGGTAAATGTTGTGATTATTCAGCCGTTCCTAGACCTGTGCCAAAAAACGAGCTAGATATGGACAGTACCGAAATAAATTATCTAATGACTCTGCCTCCTCACAGCAAAATCTGCAGAGCTGGGAAGGTGTGCGTGGCCATGCAGTCATGGGTGAACAGGGAGTACCGGAGGGAGCTGAGCAAGCAACCTTGTGGGGCCCCTGTGTTGAGGTTCAGCGAAGTGGAAGTGTTGTTTCCTTCCTTCACCACCTGGGGGCGGCCCGTCAGGAAGTCCAGTACCCAGTAGCACAGGGCGGGGTTCAGACCCAGGGCCCCGAACTTAATAATGAGCTTGGAGTGTACTATGGTGTTGAATGCTGAGCAATAGTCAATGAACAGCATTCTTACATAGGTATTCCTCTTGTCCACCCTAACAGACACCCTAGACCCACTCCAATTTGCTTACCGCCCAAATAGGTCCACAGACGATGCAATCTCAACCACACTGCACACTGCCCTAACCCATCTGGACAAGAGGAATACCTATGTGAGAATGCTGTTCATCGACTACAGCTCGGCATTCAACACCATAGTACCCTCCAAGCTCGTCATCAAGCTCGAGACCCTGGGTCTCGACCCGGCCCTGTGCAACTGGGTACTGGACTTCCTTACGGGCCGCCCCCAGGTGGTGAGGGTAGGTAACAACATCTCCTCCCCGCTGATCCTCAACACTGGGGCCCCACAAGGGTGCGTTCTGAGCCCTCTCCTGTAATCCCTGTTCACCCACGACTGCGTGGCCATGCACGCCTCCAACTCAATCATCAAGTTTGCGGACAACACAACAGTGGTAGGCTTGATTACCAACAACGACGAGACGGCCTACAGGGAGGAGGTGAGGGCCCTCGGAGTGTGGTGTCAGGAAAATAACCTCACACTCAACGTCAACAAAATTAAGGAGATGATTGTGGACTTCAGGAAACAGCAGAGGGAAC
This sequence comes from Oncorhynchus masou masou, assembly GCF_036934945.1. Classification (NCBI taxonomy): domain Eukaryota; kingdom Metazoa; phylum Chordata; class Actinopteri; order Salmoniformes; family Salmonidae; genus Oncorhynchus; species Oncorhynchus masou. The sequence goes on along the minus strand of NC_088223.1, from coordinate 82,938,017 downwards.
ACCCCCCTATCCACATCGATGGAACAGTAGTGGAGAGAGTAGCAAGTTTTAAGTTCCTCGGCATACACATCACAGACAAACTGAATTGGTCCACTCACACAGACAGCATCGTGAAGAAGGCGCAGCAGCGCCTCTTCAACCTCAGGAGGCTGAAGAAATTCGGCTTGTCACCAAAAGCACTCACAAACTTCTACAGATGCACAATCGAGAGCATCCTGGCGGGCTGTATCACCGCCTGGTACGGCAACTGCTCCGCCCTCAACCGTAAGGCTCTCCAGAGGGTAGTGAGGTCTGCACAACGCATCACCGGGGGCAAACTACCTGCCCTCCAGGACACCTACACCACCCGATGTTACAGGAAGGCCATAAAGATCATCAAGGACATCAACCACCCGAGCCACTGCCTGTTCACCCCGCTATCATCCAGAAGGCGAGGTCAGTACAGGTGCATCAAAGCTGGGACCGAGAGACTGAAAAACAGCTTCTATCTCAAGGCCATCAGACTGTTAAACAGCCACCACTAACATTGAGTGGCTGCTGCCAACACACTGACACTGACTCAACTCCAGCCACTTTAATAATGGGAATTGATGGGAAATGATGTAAATATATCACTAGCCACTTTAAACAATGCTACCTTATATAATGTTACTTACCCTACATTATTCTTCTCATATGCATACGTATATACTGTACTCTATATCATCGACTGCATCCTTATGTAATACATGTATCACTAGCCACTTTAACTATGCCACTTTGTTTACATACTCATCTCATATGTATATACTGTACTCGATACCATCTACTGTATCTTGCCTATGCTGCTCTGTACCATCACTCATTCATATATCCTTATGTACATATTCTTTATCCCCTTACACTGTGTATAAGACAGTAGTTTAGGAATTGTTAGTTAGATTACTTGTTGGTTATTACTGCATTGTCGGAACTAGAAGCACAAGCATTTCGCTACACTCGCATTAACATCTGCTAACCATGTGTATGTGACAAATAAATTAGATTTGATTTGATTTGATTTGATTTGATAGGGCAGTGTGCAGTGCGATGGCAATTGCATTGTCTGTGGATCTATTGGGGCGATAAGCAAACTGAAGTGGGTCTAGTGTGGCAGGTAAGGTGGAGGTGATATGATCCTTAACTAGCCTCTCAAAGCAGAGTGCTATAGGCGATAGTCATTTAGTCCAGTTACCTTTGCTTTCTTGGGTACAGGAACAATGGTGGACATCTTGAAGCAAGTGGGGACAGCAGACTGGGATAGGGAGTGATTGAATATGTCCGTAAATACTCCAGCCAGCTGGTCTGCACATGCTCTGGGGATGCGGCTAGGGATGCCGTCTGGGCCGAAAACCTTGCGAGTGTTAACACGCTTAAATGTGTCACACCCTAATTAGTTTCACCTGTCTTTATGCTTGTCTCCACCCCCCTCCAGGTGTTGCCCATCTTCCCCATTATCCCCAGTGTATTTATACCTGTGATTTCTGTTTGTCTGTTGCCAGTTCCTTTTGTTAGTCAAAACTACCAGCATTTTCCCCTTGCTCCTGGCTTTTTCTAGTTCCGGTTTTCTAGTTTTCCCGGTTTTGACCATTCTGCCTGCCTTGGCCCTGCGCCTACCGCTCTGTATCTTGTCACACCATCCTCGATTAAAGACCTCTGCCTGCCCTGACCCCGAGACTGCCTACTATTCTGGGAAGCAGGTAGCCTAGTGGTTAGTGTTGGACTAGTAACCGAAAGGGTGCAAGACCAAATCCCCGAGCTGACAAGGTAAAAAAAATCTGTCGTTCTGCCACTGAACAAGGCAGTTAACCCACTGTTCCTAGTCCGTCATTGAAAATAAGGTTTTGTTCTTAACTGACTTGCCTAGTTAAATAAAATCCACCCTGGATTACTGCCCTTGACCTGCGTTTTTCCTGTTCTAGTAATAAACGTTTAATTCGACACTGTCTGCATCTGGGTCTTCTCCTGAAACGTGATAGAATGTCTTACTTATGTTGGCCACGTAGAAGGAGAGCCCACAGTCCTTGGTAGCGGGCCGCGTCGGTGGCACTGTGTTACCCTCAAAGCGGGCGAAGAAGGTGTTTACAGTGGCTTGTGAAAGTGTTCAAACCCCTCGCATTTTTCCTATTTTGTTGCCTTACAACCTGGAATTAAAATAGATTTTGGTGGGGGTTTGATTTACACTACATGCCTACCACTTTGAAGATGCAAAATGTTTTTTATTGTGAAACAAACAATAAATAATTTTAAAAAACAGACAATTTGAGCGTGCATAGCTATTCACCTCCTCAAAGTCAATACATTTTGTAGAGCCACCTTTTGCAGCAATTGCAGCTGCAAGTCTCTTGGGGTATGTCTTCATAAGCTTGGCACATCTAGTCACTGGGATTTTTGACCATTCTTCAAGGCAAAACTGCTCCAGCTCCTTCAAGTTGGATGGGTTCCGCTGGTGTACAGCAATCTTTAAGTCATACCACAGATTCTCATTTGGATTGAGGTCTGAGCTTTGACGAAGCCATTCCAAGACATTTAAATGTTTCCCCTTAAACCACTCTGTTACGCTTTTCTTTGTGTGAAGGAGCAAAATGCGCCGTGAAGATTGCGATCCATGTTTAATAAACAAAAGTAAACACGAATCAAAATACAAAAAACAACAAACGTAACATGAAAACCGAAAACAGCCTATACTGGTGTAAACTAACACCGAACAAGGCCAGGAAAAGGACATAAGGACAATCACCCACGAAACACTCAAAGAATATGGCTGCCTAAATATGGTTCCCAATCAGAGACAACGATAAACACCTGCCTCTGATTGAGAACCACTTCAGACAGCCATAGATTCACCTAGAACAACCCACTAAGCTACCATCCCAATACATGTGAAAAAACCCCAATACAAAACACACCACATACAAAAACCCATGTCACACCCTGGCCTGACCAAATAGATAAAGAAAACACAAAATACTAAGACCAGGGCGTGACACACTCGAGTGTTGCTTTAGCAGTGTGCTTAGGGTCATGGTCCTGCTGGAAGGTGAACCTCTGTCCCGGTCTCAAATCTCTGGAAGACTGAAACAGGTTTCCCTCGAGAATTTCCCTGTATTTTGCGCCATCCATCATTCCTTAAATTCTGACCAGTTTCCCAGTCCCTGCCGATGAAATGCTGCCACCACCATGCTTCACTATGGCCCTCTCTTGGCAGGTCTGTTGTGGTGCCAAATTCTTTCCATATTTTAATAATGGATTTAATGGTGCTCCATGGGATGCTCAAAGTTTTGGATATTTTTGTATAACCCAACCCTGATCTGTACTTCTCCACAACTTCTCCCAACTGTCCCTGACCTGTTTGGAGAGCTCCTTGGTCTTCATGGTGCTGCTGGCTTGCTGGAGCCCCTTGCTTAGTGGTGTTGCAGACTCTGGGGCCTTTCAGAACAGGTGTATATATACTGAAATCATGTGACAGATCATGTGACACTTAGATAGCACACAGGTGGACTTTATTTAGCTAATTATGTGACTTCTGAAGGTAATTGGTTGCACCAGATCTTATTTAGGGGCTTCATAGCAAAGGGGGTGAATACATATGCACACACCACTTTTCTGTTTATATTTTTTAGAATTTTTTTAAATACGTTTTTTTTTTCATTTCACTTGGACTATTATGTGTATGTCCATTACGTGAAATCCAAATAAAAATCCATTTACATTACAGGTTGTAATGCAACAAAATAGGAAAAAATCCAATGGGGGATGAATACTTTTGCAAGGCACTGTCGCTTGTCCGGAAGCAAAAACAACAGCAGCGACGTGCTGGTTTTCCTTTTGTAATCCCTGCTACATACGTCTTGAATTGCGACTCCACTTTGTCTCTGTACTGCCGTTTTGCCTGTTTGATTGTGTAGCGCTTCCAGGGTGACTTCACTGTAAATTGAATGTAGCCGACCAGGCCTGGGAGAATGTTTGTTCCCAGGATTTATCCACAACTAGATGATATACTGTGAGAAGTAGCCTGTTCAAATCTATTTCTCACACATACAAACTCTCACCAAACTCTCTCTCCCAAATACATGAGTAAGTATGGTTTAGGGTTGGGTTTCGCTTGTCATTACAGGGACAGAGTTAGTTGACTATGAATCACCTTGTTCAGGGGTCATTGTTTATTTTCTGCAAGGATATAACTACCACACTATCATCACAACATCGTCCTGCAGCTTCCTGTGTAATACTGTAGCTTCCTGTGTAATACTGTAGCTTCCTGTGTAATACTGTAGCTTCCTGTGTAATACTGTAGCTTCCTGTGTAATACAGCAGCTTCCCATGTAACACAGCAGCTTCCTGTGTAATACAGTAGCTTATCTCCTGATAGTATTTCCATGTAATAACATTATCCAGGGTGAAGAGAAATCTCAGCTGCATGAATCCAGATGTCCTAAAAGGGGAAATACAGTGTGAGAATTTTAAATGTAATCAATTACTTTAAGAAATATACATTTAACAATAGGTATCAGTGTGCATCATACCCATGCCTGTTTGGTTATAAAAAGAGGGTGAAACAGTTCAGCACCAATTGGGACATCCATCTCTGTTTTCAGTCTCTGAATCAAGTCCAAACCATGAAAGCTTGAGGTTTAGGATTCTAAAGCCGGTTCAATCTCAGAACGTTTCCCACAGCCTTTCATGGGTTGCCAAACATTTATTTGTTTTGGATTGGTTTAATTAACCCCGCCTTTCCCAGTTTCACACAGACTAGCCCCAGCCGCAGTGAAACGATTACAAGGCCCTCCCTCATAAATCCAGCTCAATGACCGTATTGTCCGATAAACAACGGCAAAATATTTAATATCACTGGATAATATTTTGTTTTTGTTTTACAAGTAAATCAATCTCCAACTGAGCTGACAGTTCTCATTAGTACATGTCTACATACACTACATGGCCATAAGTATGTGAAGGCTCGTCCAACATCTCATTCCAAAATAATGGGCATTAATATAGAGTTGGTCCCCCCTTTTTTTCCAATAACAACCTCCACTCTTCTGGGGAAGCTTTCCACGAGATGTTGGAACATTGCTGCTATAACAACCTCCACTCTTCTGGGAAGGCTTTCCACGAGATGTTGGAACATTGCTGCTATAACAACCTCCACTCTTCTGGGAAGGCTTTCCACGAGACGTTGGAACATTGCTGCTATAACAACCTCCACTCTTCTGGGAAGGCTTTCCACGAGACGTTGGAACATTGCTGCTATAACAGCCTCCACTCTTCTGGGAAGGCTTTCCACGAGATGTTGGATCATTGCTGCCATAACAACCTCCACTCTTCTGGGAAGGCTTTCCACGAGATGTTGGATCATTGCTGCTATAACAACCTCCACTCTTCTGGGAAGGCTTTCCACGAGATGTTGGAACATTGCTGCTATAACAACCTCCCCTCTTCTGGGAAGGCTTTCCACGAGATGTTGGATCATTGCTGCCATAACAACCTCCACTCTTCTGGGAAGACTTTCCACGAGATGTTGGAACATTGCTGCTGCGACTTGCTTTCATTCAGCCACAAGAGCATTAGTGAGGTCGGGCACTGATGTTGGGCGATTAGGTCTGGCTCGCAGTCTGCGTTCCAATTCATCCCAAAGGTGTTCGATTGGGTTAAGGTCAGGGCTCTTTGCAGACCAGTCAAGTTCCCAACCTGTTGCCACAAAGTTGGAAGCACAGAATCGTCTACAATATCATTGTATGTTAAGATTTCCCTTCACTGGAACTAAAGGGCCTAGCGCGAACTATGAAAAACCGCCCCAGTCCATTACTCATTCACCAAACTTTACAGTTGGCACTATGCATTCAGGGAGGTAGTGTTCTCCTGGCATCCACCAAACCCAGATTTGTCCGTCGGACTGCCAGATGGTGAAGCGTGATTCATCACTCCAGATAACTTGTTTCCACTGCTCCAGAGTCCAATGGTGGTGAGCTTTATACCACTCCAACCGACGCTTGGCATTGCGCATGATGATCTTAGGCTTGTATGCAGCTGCTCGGCCATGGAAACGCATTTCATGAAGCTCCCGACGAACAGTTATTGTGCTGACGTTGCTTCCAGAGGCAGTCTGGAATTCTGTTCTGAGTGTTGCAACCGAGGACAGAAGATATTTACACACAACGCGCTTCAGCACTCTGCGGTCCCGTTCTGTGAGCTTATGTGGCCTACCACTTCGCAGCGGCACTTACAGTTTACCGGGGCAGCTCTAGCAGGGCAGAAATTTTATGAACTGACTTGTTGGAAAGGTGACATCCTATGACAGTCACTGAGCTCTTCAGTACGGACCATTCTACTGCTAATGTTTGTCTATGGAGATTGCTTGATTTTATACACCTGTCAGCAACAGGTATGGTTGAAATAGCCAAATCCACAAATTTGAAGGGGTGTCCACATACTTATGTATATATAGTGTACAATTGGTGTCACTGTGGCAAAATGATAATTATATCTTTACTGTTCTCATCAATTGAAAAAATGTATTAGACATGATGAAATTATGAATTATAGATGTTTTCTTTGAGGGGGAAATTTGGATATGATTTCATGTACAAAGTGCATGATTTAAGTGTCTTGGTAATAGACAACTAATCAAATACCACAGACGGTTGTCATTACACTATTGTCTTGGAAAGTAGTTCACCATCGAGAAAATAAGTTGCGGGATCAAAAATGAAGGCAGACTCATCGAATTAAAGCATAATTCTTCTGGCGTCAGTATTTTTTCACTTGACAGATGTCATGATAAAAATGATGTGCGAGTATGTAATATATTAGTGCTCCAACCATAGTAAAATGTCTCATGAATCCAGTGGTTTTCTATTTCATACTATATCTTCGTCCATTGGTTAAAATAAATCTGTTGCAGGGAATTTGAATCAATCCCAGACTGGACCAAATCATTTTTCTAAGTAAAATGAGTGATGTGGCTTCTGATATAGCACTTCTTCTGATATAGCACTATAGGACATGCTAGTTCATTTTGAGAGAACGTTCCTTAAACCTCTAGAATTCTCTGGCAGTGACACAGACAAGAACAATTATAATTAAGACTGTAAAGTACTGATCTGATTCTAAGTAATTATACCACAAATTTAAAAAACAGAACAAATCACATATTTTCGTTCGAAACCTTGATCAGATTTTTCAAAAACATTTGCATGTACAGGAATTTGACTTGGTGAAATGGTGCTGCGACGGAGTTACAGACAGACAATAGACAGAAAATAGACAGGAATGGTGAAGTTGAAAGTTGGCATTGTGCTCTCTGAGTCTGAGCTGGGATTTTACAGTCTGATAAAGGGGCAAAAATCATGTTTGTCCACTGATAGACAAGACCAGACTGGCCCTGTAGGTTACTGTAGAACAACTGCTTCCACTAATTCCCTTCTTATTCCTCAAGGGGTCAGCCTAAGTCACTTTGCTAAGTCCTTGGTCCTATGAATTATGAAGTATCTTACTGGCCAATTCCACACAGTACATTGGTAAAAGAAAAGTGTCCCGCAGTTCTGTAAGAAGCTGTGGAAAATAGTGTTTCTCGCATAAACTCATAAATTGGTTGACATGTTGTTGCAATGGTGTAATCCGTATAATTACCGTGTAAATAACATTTAATAAAAAAAAGCAGTGGTGTAAAAAGTACCAAATTGTCATACTTGAGTAAAAGTAAAGATACCTTAATAGAAAATAACTCAAGTTAAAGTGAAAGTCACCTAGTAAAATACTACTTGAGTAAAAGTCTAAAAGTATTTGGTTTTAAATATACGTAAATATCAAAAGTAAATGTAATTGCTAAAATATACTTAAGTATTGAAAGTAAAAGTACAAATAATTTAAAATGACTTATATTAAGCAAACCAGAAGGCAACATGTTCTTGTTTTTTAATTTACGGATAGTCAGGGTCACACTCCAACACTCAGACATAATTTACAAATGATGCAAGTGTTTAGTGAATCCGAAAGATCAGAGGCAGTAGGGAGACAGTAGGGAGGCAGACCATGGATGTTCTCTTGATAAGTGCATGAATTTGACCATTTTCCTGTCTTGCTAAGCATTCAAAATGTATGTACTTTTGGGTGTCAGAGAAAATGTATAGAGTAAAAAGTATATTATTTTCTTTGGAAATGTAGTAAAGTAAAAGTTGTCAAAAATATAAAAAGTAAAGTACATATACCCCAGAAAACGACTTCAGTAAAAATACTTGAAAGAAATACTTAAGTACTTTACACCACTGTACGAAAGTGCTCTTGTTAGCCTACATGCATTAGTACCATTGACACACTGTCCCATGTGCAGTATATGTAGCTACAGAGCTTTCGTTTTCATCACACATCTCACCATTATTTACTTAACCATCACAACACAATTGGATTCCGAGTGGTTGGGTTAAATGCGGAAGACGCATTACAGTTGAATGCATTCAGTTGCACAACTGATTAGGTATCCCCTCTTCCCTTGACCTTTTTGTCCCTGAGTGAGAAGTTAAGTCTGATCCTCGGCTTTCACCACTCCTCAGGCAACCAATTAGCAACAGCTCTCTAAATATTTTCCCTTTATTTCCATGGATTTTGCCAGCTTGTAAAAAAGTCTGGGGTGATTTTTTTTTCTGTGTGACACTCCCCACTTTTGACCTTGGCTTCAGAGAGGCTGTTTGGCTCTCATAATGCTTAGAAATTCACAAGATCAGACATAGGAGTTTTTGCTGTGTTCTTTATTATCCTGGCGCTTGTAATAGTCTTACCACATTTTCTATCCTCCATTCACTTGTGAAGGCTGCTGGTGCTGCTGGGATTAAGAGCTGAAAATCCATCCATTTATTCATGTTGATGCTATTGTTCTTTTATGAATGGTTCATATGCATTGCTTCTTGTGATACACAAAAACTGTTTAGAGCAAAGTGGCCATGTAATAAGATTTTCTCAATCTACAACTGTTTTTATTTTTTCAAACACTACAAATCTGCACATCTCACTGCACCCTCATATGACATGTCTTGAAATATGCAGACAGAAGGATTAAAAGTAATTTTACAATACTTTTGACAGCCAATTTTCTAACTCCGTCCATAACGTTTGGACTTTATAGCATTCCCAGAAGGCATGGATTATTGAGCCATTGTTAGTTTTGCACTTAAGACATGACTCTGTCATTGTGATGTACATTTTGTGGATGTTGTCTATTGCATAATAAATTCTATACATAAAGTACCAGTCAAAAGTTTGGACACACCTACTCATTCAATGGTTTTTCTTTGTTTGTACTATTTTCTACATTGTAGAGTAATAGTGAAGACATCAAAACTATGAAATAACACATGGAATCCTGTAGTAACCAAAAAAGGGTTAAACAAATAAAAAATATATGTTATATTTGATATTCTTCAAAGTAGCAACCCTTGCCTTGATGACAGCTTTGCACACTCTTGGCATTCTATCAACCAGCTTCACCTGGAATGCTTTTCCAATAGTCTTGAAGGAGTTCCCACATATGCTGAGCACTTGTTGGCTGCTTTTCCTTCACTCTGTGGTCCAACTCATCCCAAACCATCTCAATTGGGTTGAGGTTGAGTGATTGTGGAGGCCAGGTCATCTGATGCAGCGCTCCATCACTCTCCATACAGCCTGGAGGTGTGTTGGGTCATTGTCCTGTTGAAAACAATGATAGTCCCACAATGTGCAAACCAGATGGGATGGCGTATTGCTGCAGAATGCTGTGGTAGCCATGCTGGTTAGGTGTGCCTTAAATTCTAAATAAATCACAGACAGTGTCACCAGAAAAGCACCCCCACAACATCACACCTCCTTCTCCACGTGTCACGATGGGAACTACACATGCGAAGATCATCCGTTCACCTGCTCTGCATATCACAAAGACATGGCGGTTGGAATTGAAAATATAAAATTTGGACTCATCAGAACAAAGCACAGATTTCCACTGGTCTAATGTCCATTGCTCATGTTTCTTGGCCCAAGCAAGTCTCTTCTTATTATTGGTGTCCTTTAGTAGTGGTTTCTTTGCTGCAATTCAACCATGAAGGCCTGATTCACGCAGTCGTCTCTGAACAGTTGATGTTGAGATGTGTCTGTTTCATGAACTCTGTGAAGCATTTATTTGGGCTGCAATTTCTGAGGCTGGTAACTCTAATGAACTTATCCTCTGCTGCAGAGGTAACTCTCGGGTCTTCCTTTCCTGTGGCGGTCCCCATGAGAGCCAGTTTCATCATAGCGATTGCTGGTTTTGCGACTGCACATGAAGAAACTTTCAAAGTTCTTAATTTTCCGGATTGACTGACCTTCATGTCTTAAACTATTGATGGGACTTTTGTTTCTCTTTGCTTATTTCAGCTGTTCTTAGCCCTATTTGGTAAAAGAAATATTCTGTATAGCACCCCTACCTTGTCACAACACAACTGATTGGCTCAAACGGATTAAGAAGGAAAGAAATTCCACAAATGAACTTTTAAGAAGGCACACCTGATAATTGAAATGCATTCCAGGTGACTACCTCATGAATCTGGTTGAGAGAATGCCAAGAGGGTGCAAAGCTATCATCAAGGCAAAGGGTGGCTACTTTGAAGGATCTCAAATATAACATATTTTGATTTGTTTAAATCAAAATCCTCCGACACATTGGTGTGGCTGGCTTCCGGGTTAAGCGGGCATTGTTTCAAGAAGCAGCGTGGCTTGCAGTGTGGCTCCATTTTGTTTCGGAGGACACATGGCTCTCGACCTTCGCCTCTCCCGAATCAGTATGGAAGTTGCAGCGATGGGACAAGACTGTAACTACCAATTGGGGAGAAAAGGGGGCAATAAATTATTATTTTAAATGTAGTGGAGTAAAAGCGGGTCAAAAATATAAATAGCAAAGTGAAGTACAGTTACCCAAAATAAACTACTTTATTTTATACTTTAAAGTATTTTTTACTAATGTACTTTACACCACTGATTCTAAGTATTTGATAGTTTTGTGGTCCACTTAAAGGATTACTGTATATAATGAGTTATTCTTTTTATTTTATTCTGAAAATATTTTTTGCAAGGTGGGCATTGCATTTTCAATATTGGTCAGGTATATCAGGAGATTATTGGCAAATAAGTTTAGTTTATATTCATGTTTACCAATACTGATACCTGTTAAGTTTGGGTCCTGTCTAATTCTTTCTTCAAGCAGTTATTTGCCAGTGCAAACAGGAGGGGGAGAGAGGACATCCCTGTGTTGTGCCCCTTTTAAAGAAATGTAATCAGATAATGTACAGTATTACATGTGTATATTTTTGCTTTATGATATTTATATATTTTCATTAAATGTATTATTCCAGCTAGAAAGTTGAAGGCTTCCAAAGTTTTGAATAGAAAAGGACATTCAAGACAGTTGAAGGCCTTTTTGGGATCAACATGCATTATTTATGAATCTATATCTAATGTATTATACTGAAACATATTATTGTATTTGTTTGTAAGTGTCTATTTTTTATATATGTATCAAGTTTGGTAAGTCTTTTGCCATTCTATTGCTTATGAGCTTTGTTAATATTATATATAATTTCCTTTCATGTTGATTGATGCTCATGTATGATCTTTGTGGATATCTTGTCTTGAAGCGAGACCCTGTGAACAGGAGTCTCATGGGCATGTCCACATGAGGATGTGCATGTGGTCTGCCAAGTTATCTCATTAGCCTAAAGCAGGAATAACAGCACTCAGTCTGAACATACTTACACAAACTGCTTTCTTGCCTGTCTGCACCTTGGCAGGTATCAATTGGTGGCTTCTGTATTGGTCTTGTGAAACATTGGTACCCAGATCATCGATGCATGTGTGTTTGTGCATTCTAGGAATATGGGACCAAATGCTAAACTTTTTCTCTATTTATTTGTAAGAATCTTTAGGGGTGTCAATATTTTGGGGGGGACAATCATATTTGTTTTATAACTTTTTAAACAAAATCTCTTTCTCTGAGAAATTGTATTAGTATAAATAATCATTTGTATAAAACATTTTTGGAGTATGCAATATAGCTCAGTATTTGAATTATTTATTTTATACAGTCCTTATTGCTCTTCTTTATCAAGGGTGTCAATAATTTCGGAGCCCACTGTACATGCATGTGTGCCTAAATCCTGCCATCCCCTTGATACATGGATACATGGCTACACACATACACATTTCAAACCTAAACAATGATCCATCATGAGAATCCACATCCTCTACTCGGCCACATCAGCCCACTAACAGCGGAAAAACTGATCCCGGAATCTGCTGTTAACTGTCAACTCAAAACTTCAACTCGCCCACTCACCACTAGAAAGCGACCACTGTGAATGCACACATTTAATAGCTGTGCCATCAGACTAAAGGAAGCCCTGGTGACTGATCTTTCTCTATCTGACATTCATTTTTTTCACTCTTCAAACCAATAAAAAGAAACACAACAATGGCAGAATTGTAACTGTAATTATCTTGTTCATTGTGATGTACTGTATTGAGGTGGCTTTCTCAGTGACGTCATATTCATATCCATACAGTTTCATAAGCTGAATTAATAACAAAAGTACATGTGTGTGTGTGTGTGTGTGTGTGTGTGCACGCTTGTGTGTGTTTTGTACAATTATATATTAAGCCATATAAGTACATTGTAATAACTATGCAGTATAAAAGTGCATACGTGTATGTTAGTTTGTTCGCACCGTACCGCTCCTGCCACTATTAACTTGCTGAAGTACACTCATTCCTCTTGGATTTCCTGTCACATGCCTTCAACCCCTCCCATTTATGGTCTAACTGGGGCAGGGAGTCAGGGGGTCCTCAGGCATCAGCCTTCAGCTGCCCACTGCTGTGGTCAGACCCTGCTGCCTTCCCACCAAGGTTCTCACGCTAGTCTACCTATGGAATCCAGTGCTCAGACCACAGACACACACATCGCACACAAGTCATATACACACACACACACACACACACACACACACAAAGTCTTACATACACACAAATGCATGCATATATCCACACACACACACACAAATGCATGCATATATCCACACACACACACACACACACACACACACACACACACACACACAAATGTTTGCACACACGCACACATATAGAGGCACAGTCTCTCTTTATGTGAGAGACTGTGCCTGGATAAAAACCTCATCAGGAAGATAGTTACTCAACCACAGCAGACCTTGCTGGACTGTGGTAACAACAAACCAATATCAGCAAAACAGCTAATATCAAGTTAGGTACAGAGGTGGGGCTGGGCTGCCTCACTCACTGTAGCACAAATCCAAGCTAAAACTTGCTTTTGCATGTCAATGACTTTAGGGTTACACTCGAATACAATTGTGAAGTTGTGTGGTGATGCCAAATAAGGTTGCACTGTTGTTTTAAATAATTGCAACGTGGACTTGTTGGCGTAAGATAAACAAGCAATGGAATAAAGTCAATGAGTTAAAAAGTTGCAGTAAAAAAAAAGATCTTTCCACTGAAGCAACCTGCTGCCTTGTGGTGCATCTTGAACAAACAGACATCATTGTTTCAATCTAGTGTATCTCTAAATAGCAGGCACGTTCCAACTCAGGGGCAGGGGAAAAGAGTACATTTTTTTCTACAGTTATTTCTTTGAGTGCATGTGTACTTGCATCTGTGTGTGTAAGTGTGTTTGTGCGTGCATCTGTGTGTGTGTGTGCCTTAATGAGTGTGTGTGGGCACACGCACGCCTGTGTGTGTGGAAGAAGCGAGGAGTGAATGGCTTGGCTCCACATCAAAGGTCCCTGCGAGTCTCTGCATTAACGAGGCCCTTTGTTTCCTGCCTCACAGATTACAACAGGTTTCTCCCTCCACTGCCAAGGTTCAGTCTCTGCATGGGAGGGGAGGGCACAGTAACCTCAGGACCAAGGCCTTGTCCTCAGTAACATACAACACTACAGCCCTGGTGGGTAGGAGCTTTGGGCCAGTAACCGAAAGATTGACGAGGTAAAAATCTGTCGTTCTGCCCCTGAATTAACACACTGTTCCCTGGGCGCCGAAAACGTGGATGTGGATTAAGGCAGCCCTCCGGACCTCTCTTATTCAGAGGGTTTGGGTTAAATGCGGAAGACACATTTCAGTTGAATGCCTTCAATTGTACAACTGACTAGGTATCCCCCTTTCCCTACAGCCCTGACAACAGAGTAGGGGAGGGCTAGGGTAGAACAGTCATCACAATACCCCACTCATGGGCCCTGGTCAAAAGTAGTGCACTATATAGGAAATAGAATGCCATTGGGATGCAACATTTGTCTCTGTATGGTAGGTCCCATCAGAGAGCATTTTTTTATGAGCCAGTCCAGCTCTTTTAACTAACAACTTTAAAAGCACATGAGCTAAGCAGTTGTGATAGAAGATGGACCCTTTCCAATAATGGTTTGCCACTTTCTTCTCCTTAATACACTCATTCCCTTACTCAAAATGAGGCACATGGTTAACTTACTTTTTACTTAGCAATTTACCTCCTTTTAACTTAAATGTAGCATTCAAAGTAACCTAGCTTTATTTAACCTTCATAGAAACAAGTGCACATTGCAGAATCACTATTACATTTCTAATGTATCCTTTTCTGCTGTGCTTATTATCCTCAGCTTGACTCTGCCTCACAACGCACTCAGAGGGGACACATCAATTATGTAGACCTCAGAGATGTATTCAAATAGTGTTTGTGTGAAAGTCCTAGATAATTATAGAGGGGATAACAGACAGAAATGCCTTTTTACATATTTTTCATCAAACTCCAGTTTAGAAGGAGAAAGAACCTTCCAGGTCAATATATATGTTGTGTCCCAAATTGCAACCTATGCCCTTTATAGCAGGGTTGGGGGCAATTTCATTTCAATTCCAATCAATTCAGGAAGTACACTGAAATGACAATTATCTTCAATGCTTTTTAAATTAGGAATTGCAATTTGCATTAGGCCTACTTTCTAAATTGACTGGAATTCAAATGGAATGGACTCCAACCCTACTTCATAGCATACTTTATAGCATTTTTTTTATTTAAGCTTTATTTAAACAGGGAGTCACATTGAGATTAAAAATCTATTTTACAAAACAGCCCTGTATACATTACAATAAAAACAGAATAATAAAACATACACATATATGTGTATATAAAAAATATAATTGTTTTGTATATAATTATAATATACCGCACCTGCTGTCTCTAACTCTGAAGGCCCGGCTATGAAAAGCCAATTGACATTTACTCCTGAGGTGCTGACCTGTTGCACCTTCTACAACCACTGTGATTATTATTATTATCTGACCCTGCTGGTCATCTATGAACGTTTGAACATCTTGGCCATGTTCTGTTATAATCTCCACCCGGCACAGCCAGAAGAGGACTGGCCACCCCTCAGAGCCTGGTTCCTCTCTAGGTTTCTTCCTAGGTTCTGGCCTTTCTAGGGAGTTTTTCCTAGCCATCGTGCTTCTACATCTGCAATGCTTGCTGTTTGGGGTTTTAGACTGGGTTTCTGTACAGAACGTTGTGACATCAGCTGGTGTAAAAAGGGCTTCATAAATACATTTGATTGATTGATTGATTGATACAATTCAGCACACAATAGCAAAATAAATATATTTAATAAAAGCAATCACATTCAACTACATAGAGGTCCATAATCAGTAATGTAAACTGCCTGAGTGACACCAGTACATCTCGCTGCAGTGAACTCTGCAGATTGTTCCACAAATTAGGGGCATAAAAACAAAACGCAGATTTCCCCAAATCTGTGGAGACTGAAGGGATCTCTAGTGTTATCCGTTCCTGAGAACGGGTTTGGTAACTGAGGATTCTAAACTTCATTAATGAAGTTACATATGGAGGCAGTTTCTGTCAGATTGCTTTGGAAATAAATCAAAGAGAATGCAACTATCTTCTTACAGACAGAGAGGTCCATCCCACATTTTTATACAGACTACAATGATGAGTCCTAAAATTGTCCCCTGTGATAAAACATATTGTGGAATGGTAGACTGTGTCCAAGGGTTTCAAAACGCATGCATGTAAACAACATCACTAAAATACTATACAGGGAGAAGCGTTGTTTGAACAATCGTTCTCCTATTTTCAATACTGAGGCATGATTTATTTCAATATTAAAAAACAATCTTGGATCTTTGCTTCTTAGTCACATTCTCTATATGCTTTACGAAGGACAACTTCTCATCAATCCAGACACCCAGGTACTTATATTGAGAAACAAGCTCAATTTGGGCTCCATTTGAAGCGTAAATATGCAGGTCCTCAGGGTCAACATTTCGTGACCTAGAGAACAGCATGAGCTTGGTTTTACTTGCGTTTAACACTCATTTAAGATCTGTAAGTGATTTCAGAATTGAATCAAAGTCATGCTGAGGTGGCACAGGAATACAAAACTGTGTCATCTGCATAGAGATGAATGTTACAAGTATCAACAGTGTTTCCTATGTCATTAATATACAATGTGAACAATAATGGACCCAAAATCGAACCCTGAGTAACATGTTTTTGAATCTCAAGAAATTCACATTCAACCCCATCTGTTAAGATGGCCTGAGTTCTGTCACTAAGAGAAAACAAATTTTAAATAAAAAGATCATTCTGAAACTATAAACAGGCTGTATATCCTAGGCCTATTTTTGATAACTTCTTCAGCAAAACAAAATTATCAACAGTGTCAAACACCTTTGACAGGTCAATAAACAAGGGAGCACAGCTCTTTTTAGCATCCAAGGCATTGACAAGATCATTAACAACTAGCGTGGTTGTTGTGGTAGTACTATACCCAGGCCTAAACCCTGATTGGTTTATATTAAAAATACAGTTATCAGATAAAAAGGAACGAAGTTGTACATTATCCAAGGATTCAAGAATCTTAGCTAAAGAAGGTAGTCTAGTAATGGAGTGATAGTTGTCCAGATCATTTGTATCCCTTATGGAGTGACCCCATATATACGTATTTCCATGCTTTGGGAATACTTCCTGATAACAATGTTAAAATGTGGGCTGCCGAGGCAGCAATAAAGGGACACGTACGCAGACCAGGCTCCAAATGATCAGCCCCTGTGGATTTGTTTGACTAATGTTAGCAAAGCATTCAGGACTTCTTCATCAGCGAATTTCCGAAAACAAAACTCCTGACCAAGCATTTTCAGTATCATTCAATAGAGTAGACAAACTACTATTTTCACGAGCTGGCTTTGAAATACATTCAAATATATATCCCACAGAGATAAAATGGTGATTAAATGCATTAATAATATCAATTTTGTCAGTAATAGTGCCAGAATCTAAATTAATTTATTGGGGGAGAGAAGAGGAGACACAACCCTTCAGTGACGTAGCAGCTTTCCAAAATGTAGCTGTGTTCCCTGTACATTCAGATAGTCTATTAACATCATCTGATTTTGCTTTTTTAACTAGTTTTACACACAGATTTCTCAATTGCCTGAAAGACTGCCAGTCTGGGCATGAGTCTGTGAATCTAGCTTTGGCCCAGGCAGCATCTCTGTTGTGTATGACTTCAGATACAGTAGCTCTGGACTGAACCAAAGGCAAGACCTATTTCTGAATTCACCGTTTTTTTAAAGGGAGCATGTTAATCTACAATAGAATTGAAAACATTTGAGAAGTGGTAACTCTGGGTCGGGTATAGATGCAATACCATCAAAGTCACCAAAACAAAGGTCACAAAAAACAGCCTGTTAATTTAAATGTTTAAAATTGATAAAACGAGGTTCGGATCTAGGCATCCGTATATCCCTGACACATGCAATGGGACAGTGGTCACTAATTATCACGCCTTGGTCTTAGTATTTTTGTGTTTTAGTTTATTTGTTGGTCAGGCCAGGGTGTGACATGGGTTTATGTTGTATTTCGTATTGGGTTTTTTGTTGGTATTTGCGGCTGAGTAGGGGTGTTGCATAGGTTTGGCTGCCTGAGGCGGTTCTCAATCAGAGTCAGGTGATTCTCGTTGTCTCTGATTGGGAACCGTATTTTGGTAGCCTGGGTTTCACTTTGTATTTCGTGGGTGATTGTTGCTGTCTCTGTGTAGTTTCACCAGATAGGCTCAGTCACTTTGGTTTTTCTTTTTTCCTTGTTTTGGAAGAGAAGAGAACGAGCGCCATTCTCCTTGCGGAGATGGTGCTAAATACATCAACACGGTCGGTCCCTGGGATTGGGCTGGCCAACACGATTCGGTTTGCTTGGAAGGAAAAGGAGTTGGAGCCTTTAGGACGGGAAACTTTTGGAAGGATAATATTGATAGGATTCTAAAGCTGACGGTGAAGGACGTGTTTTGTTTCCAAGGCAACTCGTTGGAGGGAGTATACGACGTGGCACTATATACAGAGGAGAAACATGATGATATCCTGAGAAGGGCAAGAGCAGTGGGAGGTGAGAGGCCGATGAGCCACTACGAAATAACAAGCCTGGCGAAGAATAACTTTAGGGTTGTAACTGTCAACATTTACAACCCATACGTTAAAGATGAAGAGGTGAGGGCCTTTCTGGGGAGATACATGGATAACGTCTCCTCAGCAAGGCACCTCAAAGACTCCCTTGGGTTTTGGAATGGGAGGAGAGGCTTTCAGGCCCTCCTCAGGGAGGACCCAAAGGGACATGGTGGCTACCTCCATCCTCCTGCTATGTTCTCCCTAGGGGCTGACAGGGGGACGTTGTTTTATGCATGTCAGCCCCCATTTTGCAGGCGCTGTATGGCCTACGGACACATTTTCGCCTCGTGCAGCATGAGAAAATGCAGATTTTGTGGATCTGAGGATCACGAGACGAGGGATTGTGACAAGCCTAAGGCGTGCCACGGGTGTGGCTCGTCAGCACACCTGTGGCGAGGGTGCCCGGCTCGTCAGAGGTCATATGCGTCTGCGACTGGGGGGGAGCAGGAGCGGGGAATGGGGGAAGAAGAGGAGGGGAAGGAAGCACGCCTCATGACCAGAGTACAGGTCCAGAGGGGAAGGCCACAAGGAAGGAAGAGGAGCAAGAAGCGGCGGATGGAAGAGAGAAGGAAACGGAAGGCACGGGAGTAGGAGAACCAGGAAAAGCGGCGGAAGAAGGCAACCGAGTGGAGGAGCATGAGAGAGAAGAAAGCGAGGGAGGAGTGGTGGAGAAGGAGACGGTGGAAGAGCAAGTGGACTGGGGGGAAAGTGACATGGTGGAAGAGATGAGGGGTATGGTGGAGGAGCTGGCGGGGGGGGGGGGGGGGTATCTCTCTACTGCCGCCATCACAGAGCTCCGGGCAGCCGAGCGAAAATGGAGGAAAACTCGCCTCCCTGCGGACCTGGCATCCTTTCACTCCCTCCTCTCTACATTTTCCTCCTCTGTCTCTGCTGCTAAAGCCACTTTCTACCACTCTAAATTCCAAGCATCTGCCTCTAACCCTAGGAAGCTCTTTGCCACCTTCTCCTCCCTCCTGAATCCTCCTCCCCCTCCCCCCCTCCTCCCTCTCTGCCAATGACTTCGTCAACCATTTTGAAAAGAAGGTCGACGACATCCGATCCTCGTTTGCTAAGTCAAACGACACCGCTGGCTCTGCTCACACTGCCCTACCCTGTGCTCTGACCTCTTTCTCCCCTCTCTCTCCAGATGAAATCTCGCTTCTTGTGACGGCCGGCCGCCCAACAACCTGCCCGCTTGACCCTATCCCCTCCTCTCTTCTCCAGACCATTTCCGGAGACCTTCTCCCTTACCTCACCTCGCTCATCAACTCATCCCTGACCGCTGGCTACGTCCCTTCCGTCTTCAAGAGAGCGAGAGTTGCACCCCTTCTGAAAAACCTACACTCGATCCCTCCGATGTCAACAACTACAGACCAGTATCCCTTCTTTCTTTTCTCTCCAAAACTCTTGAACGTGCCGTCCTTGGCCAGCTCTCCCGCTATCTCTCTCAGAATGACCTTCTTGATCCAAATCAGTCAGGTTTCAAGACTAGTCATTCAACTGAGACTGCTCTTCTCTGTATCACGGAGGCGCTCCGCACTGCTAAAGCTAACTCTCCTCTGCTCTCATCCTTCTAGACCTATCGGCTGCCTTCGATACTGTGAACCATCAGATCCTCCTCTCCACCCTCTCCGAGTTGGGCATCTCCGGCGCGGCCCACGCTTGGATTGTGTCCTACCTGACAGGTCGCTCCTACCAGGTGGCGTGGCGAGAATCTGTCTCCTCGCCACGCGCTCTCACCACTGGTGTCCCCCAGGGCTCTGTTCTAGGCCCTCTCCTATTCTCGCTATACACCAAGTCACTTGGCTCTGTCATAACCTCACATGGTCTCTCCTATCATTGCTATGCAGACGACACACAATTAATCTTCTCCTTTCCCCCTTCTGATGACCAGGTGGCGAATCGCATCTCTGCATGTCTGGCAGACATATCAGTGTGGATGACGGATCACCACCTCAAGCTGAACCTCGGCAAGACGGAGCTGCTCTTCCTCCCGGGGAAGGACTGCCCGTTCCATGATCTCGCCATCACGGTTGACAACTCCATTGTGTCCTCCTCCCAGAGCGCTAAGAACCTTGGCGTGATCCTGGACAACACCCTGTCGTTCTCAACCAACATCATGGCGGTGGCCCGTTCCTGTAGGTTCATGCTCTACAACATCCGCAGAGTACGACCCTGCCTCACACAGGAAGCGGCGCAGGTCCTAATCCAGGCACTTGTCATCTCCCGTCTGGATTACTGCAACTCGCTGTTGGCTGGGCTCCCTGCCTGTGCCATTAAACCCCTACAACTCATCCAGAACGCCGCAGCCCGTCTGGTGTTCAACCTTCCCAAGTTCTCTCACGTCACCCCGCTCCTCTGCTCTCTCCACTGGCTTCCAGTTGAAGCTCGCATCCGCTACAAGACCATGGTGCTTGCCTACGGAGCTGTGAGGGGAACGGCACCGCAGTACCTCCAGGCTCTGATCAGGCCCTACACCCAAGCAAGGGCACTGCGTTCATCCACCTCTGGCCTGCTCGCCTCCCTACCATTGAGGAAGTACAGTTCCCGCTCAGCCCAGTCAAAACTGTTCGCTGCTCTGGCCCCCCAATGGTGGAACAAACTCCCTCACGACGCCAGGACAGCGGAGTCAATCACCACCTTCCGGAGACACCTGAAACCCCACCTCTTCAAGGAATACCTAGGATAGGATAAGTAATCCTTCTCACCCCCCCTTAATGATTTAGATGCACTATTGTAAAGTGGCTGTTCCACTGGATGTCAGAAGGTGAATTCACCAATTTGTAAGTTGCTCTGGATAAGAGCGTCTGCTAAATGACTTAAATGTAAATGTAATGTAAATGTATCACCAAAGAAGAGAATGAAGAGGAGGGTGCGATTGGCCGACAGTGAGGGAGAGGGTTGCTGCTCTGGGTTGCTGCTGGTTTCCCCAGGCCCTCAACTTCTGTTGGGTGGGGACACACCTAACAAGACTCAGGACTGGGTACAGGAGGAGGTGGTGAGTTTTTTGTTTGGGGACTCAGCCTCCCCAAATTTTTATCCAAACCAGCTGCAACACTGGGGAGGGGGAGGATTGTGGGGGTAGACCCAGGGTGCAGGGCACCCCGGAGCCAAACACTATTCCTGCATCCTGGGATGGTGTGATGGAGGAAGAGGGGGGATGTCGGGATTACGGATGGTGTTCTCACCGGTAGATATGGAGCAGGGGAGCATCGGGTGAGTCTCCTGTTTTTGTTTTTTTTCTTTCTGGGTTTAGAATTTGAGTGTATTACATGTGTTTATTTTTTAATGGAGTCTAATTTTACTTTTGTTAGTTTAAATGTAAGGGGTTTAAGCAATTTTGTTAAGAGGAGGGCGGTTTTTAGTTATTTGGAGGGTGTGGGGTTTGATTTTTGTTTTTTACAGGAGGTTCACCTGAGGGATGGAGGGGATGTTAGTAGGTTTAAGAGGGAGTGGGACAAGGGGGAGTCGGTTTGGGGTGTTGGGGGGGTGCACTCATCGGGGGTAGGGATTTTGTGTGGGCACAGGGAGGTAAAAGTGGAGGATTCTTTTGTGGTAATGCAGGGGAAGGTTATAGGGGTGGATGTCACGATAAGGGATTGTATGGGCCACAGGTGGTGGCAGGCAGGAGGGAGATGGTGGACTGTCTGACGTCCCTGTGTGTCACAAATAGGAAATTAGTGATAGGGGGGGATTTTAATACAGATTTAGGAAGAGGGGGGGATAGCAGTGCAGGCGCCATTGCCAGGCTAATGGCTTGCCATGGTCTGGTAGATGGTGGTCTGCACACTACTCCGAAAATGGACGGTCCTACATGGAGCAACTCCAGGGGAGTTGAGCGGAGGCTCGACTATATTTTTGTACCCAGGTCTTTGGGTAAGTTGTCTGGGCGGCTGTTGCCTGTTTTCTTTTCGGATCACGACGGGGTGCTCCTGCAGGTGGGGTCGCCAGTCTGCCTCTTTGGTAGGGGGTACTGGAAGCTAGATCGGGATGTGCTGGAGGAGCAGGCTTTTGTTGACGGGTTTTATGGTTTTTTTTGGAGGCTTGAGGGCCTCCGGTCCATGTGCGAGGGGGTGTTAGAGTGGTGGGAATTAGTTAAGGTGAGGATTAGGGCTTTTATAATAGTGTATTGCAAGAGGAAAAAAGGGAGGAGAGGAGGGAGGTGGATCGTATCCAAAGGTTAATTGAACTCGAATACGAGGCAGGCAACCTCGGCGGGTCGTTTGACTGGGTGAGATCCGCAAACCTAAAGGCGCAGCTCAGGGAGTTGCAGGAGCGGAAGGCTCGAGCTTTCCTGGAGCGTGCGCATAGTGGCTTTCTAGAACATAATGAGACTTGTTCTGCTATGTTCTTTAAGTTGGTTAGGGCAAGACAGAGTAGGAAGGTAATGCATGGTGTTAGGGAAGAAAATGGTAGTATAGTTAGAGAACCAGAGGATATGGTCAGGGTGACAACTGATCATTTCCAAGGTTTATTTAAGGAAAGGGAGATAGATGTAGAGCAGGGAAATGTGTTTTTAGAACAATTGTCCAGGCGGTTGCCGGAGGACATTAGAGAAGTGATGGAGGCCCAGATCTCACTAGAAGAGGTTGAGAGCACTCTTAGGAGGATGGGAAAAGGGAAGGTGCCTGGGATGGATGGGCTGCCGGCTGAGTTTTATCTCAAGTTTTGGGGTATACTTGGACCAGTGGTCCTCGAAGTCTTGAAGGCCATCCTTGAGACGGGGGTCCCGGGGGATCAATGGCTGTTGGTGTGCTGTCACTTTTATATAAGAAGGGGAAGTAACAGACCTTGGCAACTGGCGGCCGTTGACCATGCTGTGTGTAGATTACAAGCTACTTGCAAAGGTTTTAGCAGACCGGTTGCGCACAGCCCTTCCCTACGTCGTTCATGAGGATCAGACGTGCGGGGTAGAGGGCCGCTCTATTAGATGGAACCTACAGTTAATCAGGGACTCCATCGCTTGGGTTGAAGATAGAGGACTGCCTTTTATGGTAGCAGCGCTAGATCAGGTGAAAGCCTTCGATCGCGTGAATAGATCCTTTTTATTCAGAGTGTTAGGTCGATTAGGATTTAGGGAGAAGTTTATAGGATGGATTCGTACATTATATGTCAGAGCGGGGTGCCGAGTTAGTGTAAATAGTCACTTGGGTGACGTTTTTGACCTCTCGTCTGGGGTCAGGCAGGGGTGCCCACTCTCGGCTCTCCTCTTCGTTCTGTACATGGAGCCTCTGGGGGCTGCTATTAGGGCAGACACAGGGGTGGAAGGTTTGCTGATCCCTGGAAGTGGTGGGCTGCGTGTTAAGATGACGCAGTACGCCGACAACACTTCCTTGATGTTGTGCAAGGACTCGTGCCTGACAAGGTCCCTTGCCATCTTTGGGGATTTCACCCGAGCGTCGGGAGCAGTTCTGAACCATGCAAAGTCTTCCGTCAAGTTTTTCGGAAGATGGCGCGGTAGAACGGATGTGCCTGGGGGGCTATCTCTCTGTGAGAGGGCCCTGAGGATTCTCAGGGTCCATTTTGAGACCTCCGGCTCAGCGACACTAAACTGGAACATGCGTATCGCAGTGGTACAGAGGAAGCTAGCAATGTGGAAAGCTAGGTATTTGTCTTTTATGGGTAAAGTCCTGGTCCTAAAGGTGGATGTGTTGCCATCTCTTTTGTATTTGGCATACATCTACCCATTGCTGGCTTGTCTGAGGAGGCCTCTAGTGAGGCTTGTGTTTCAGTTTATGTGGAGTGGCAGGTGCGAGTGGGTCGCCAGGGCACGCATGATCTGTCCCATCGGGGAGGGAGGTAGGGGGGTACCACATTTCCCCCTCAAGCTGGACACAATTTTTGTTTCTTTCTTGTTAACGGAGCTTGCTCAGCCAGTGATACACCCGTCCGGTTACCTCCTGCGGGTGTTTTTCTCGTATCAGGCGAGAAGCATAATGGTGTGGTCTAACACGGGTCCTCGGGCGGAACAGCTGCCGTGGCACTTTGGTCATGCGGCCAAGTGGCTGCGTGCACACCCTGAGGTTGAAATTGCCCGAGTAGGTTTAGATCATAGGCACCTGTACAAGGAGGTCAGAAAGGCAGGGAGTCCGGCGCCTGTAGTGGGCATCTCGGAAGTGGTCTGGGAGGGGGTGCAGGCGCGGGGTCTGGACAACAGGTCAAGGACCTGAATTGGTTGAGCCTTCATAAGTGTTTGCCGGTACGTTCCATCTTGTACCGGTATAGTTTGGTGCAATCCCCCACCTGTCCAAGATCCTCTTGTGGCAGGGAGGAGACTGTGCGCCATGTCTTTTGGGACTGTGCCTTTGCCGGAGTAGTATGGGCTAGGGCACGGGTGTTGTTAGGTTTGGTAAAGGGGATTTTGTATTGACGTGGGCCAGGTTAGAGAGGGGTGTAGGGAGAGCGAGAGGGACGGATAGGGACAGGTTTCTGCTCTGGCTTCTCATGAGTCTCTTTAAACGGGGCTGTGGGAAGCAAGGCAGAACATGGTGAAGACAGGGAGAGATTGGGGGGTGGAAGGGATAGTGAGGAGGGTGGAAGGAGATTTGAGGGGAGGATGAAGAGGGAGGAGAGGAAGTGGGGGCAGCATGCTGCTCGGGAGAGGTGGAAGGGGGGTTTAGGGCTGGGTGTCATTTAGATTTGTAAGAGGATAGATTAGGGACGGGGAGATAGGGAAAGGTATTTTGTAGGGTGACGGGGAGGGAAGATGCTCCCCTGAGGTTTTGTTTGGGGTTTATGTTTAGTTTAATTAGTTTAATTAAAATACCATTATTTAAGTATGTATGTAAATTATGAGTTGTAAAGAATGAATGGTATTGAAGATAATAAATTATTTTTTATAAAAAAATAAAAGATAGGCTGTATTTAGGTTTCACGTTCCGTTTTGTTGTTTTGTATTTGTCTCAGTATTTTCATGTAATCGTCATTTGTTTTCATTAAAAAAAGGGTGATGGCAGGGTGACCGAGAGTATTCAACCGGGTAAGGTTGGGCAGGCTCGGTGCTCAAGAGCTCCAGTGCGCCTGCAGGGTCCGGTCTGTCCAGTACCACCTCCACACCCCAGCCCTCCTGTAGCAGCTCCCCGCACCAGGCTTCCCGTGCGTGTCTTCGGCCCAATACCACCAGTGCCAGCACCACACATCAGGCCTACAGTGCGCCTCGCCTCTCCTGCACTGTCAGAGCCTTTCTTCTCTCCTGCGCTGTCGGAGTCTCCCGCCTGTTCAGCGCTATCAGAGCCTTTCTCCTCTCCAGCGCTGCCGGAGCCTCTTGCCTGTTCGGAGCAGCCTGAGCTGCCAGTCTGCATGGAGCAGCCAGAGCTGCCAGTCTGCATGGAGCAGCTAGAGCTGCCAGTCTGCATGGAGCAGCCAGAGCTGCCAGTCTGCATGGAGCAGCTAGAGCTGCCAGTCTGCATGGAGCAGCCAGAGCTGTCAGTCTGCTTGGAGCAGCCAGAGAATCCAGTCTGCATGGAGCTGCCAGTCTGCAAGGAGCTGCCAGTCTGCAAGGAGCTGCCAGTCTGCAAGGAGCTGCTAAAGCTGTTAGTCTGCATGGAACAGTCAGAGCTGTCAGTCTGCAAGAAGCCGCCAGAGCTGTCAATCTGCATGGAGCAGCCAGAGCCGCCAGTCAGCATGGGGCAGCCAGAGCCGTCAGTCAGCATGAAGCAGCCAGAGCCGTCAGTCTGCCAGGATCCGCCAGTCAAGCAGACTCTTCCAGATCCGCCAGTCAGCCAGACTCTTCCAGATCCGCCAGTCAGCCAGACTCTTCCAGATCTGCCAGTTAGCCAGACTCTTCCAGATCTGCCAGTCAGCCAGACTCTTCCAGATCTGCCAGTCAGCCAGACTCTTCCAGATCTGCAAGTCAGCCAGACTCTTCCAGATCTGCCAGTCAGCCAGACTCTTCCAGATCTGCCAGTCTGCCAGACCCTTCCAGATCTGCCAGTCAGCCAGACTCTTCCAGATCTGCCAGTCAGCCAGACTCTTCCAGATCTGCCAGTCAACCAGACTCTTCCAGATCTGCTAGTCAACCAGACTCTTCCAGATCCGCCAGCCAGCCAGGATCTGCCGGATTCAACTGCCTGGCTGGGCTTCATCTCAGTACTGGGCTTCCTTTCAGTACTGGGCTTCCTCTCAGTGCTGGGCTTTCTCTCAGTACTGGGCTGCCCCTCAGTACTGAACTGCCCCTCAGTCCCGAGCTGCCCCTCAGTCCCGAGCTGCCCCTCAGTCCCGAGCTTCCCCTCAGTCCCGAGCTGCCCCTCAGTCCCGAGCTTCCCCTCAGTCCCGAGCTGCCTCAGTCCCGAGCTGCCCCTCAGTCACGAGCTGCTCCTCAGTTCAGTGGGGTTCTGGGTGAGGACTATTAGGCCATGGTCGGCGGCGAGGGTGGATCATCCCAGGACGCGAAGGGGAGGAACTATGACATTTATGGAGTGGGGTCCACGTCCCGAGCCGGAACCGCCACCATGGACAGACGCCCACCCGGACCCTCCCTATGGTTTTGAGGTGCGTCCGGGAGTCCGCACCTTAGGGGGGGGTTCTGTCACGCCTTGGTCTTAGTATTTTTGTGTTTTAGTTTATTTGTTGGTCAGGCCAGGGTGTGACATGGGTTTATGTTGTATTTCGTATTGGGGTTTTTGTTGGTATTGGGATTTGCGGCTGAGTAGGGGTGTTGCATAGGTTTGGCTGCCTGAGGCGGTTCTCAATCAGAGTCAGGTGATTCTCGTTGTCTCTGATTGGGAACCGTATTTAGGTAGCCTGGGTTTCACTTTGTATTTCGTGGGTGATTGTTCCTGTCTCTGTGTAGTTTCACCAGATAGGCTGTATTTAGGTTTCACGTTCCGTTTTGTTGTTTTGTATTTGTCTCAGTATTTTCATGTAATCGTCATTTGTTTTCATTAAAAAAAATAGTAACCAACACGCTGCATTTCGGTCCGACTTTCTTGCGACAAACGAAGAACGCCGTTACACTAATATCCAAAGAAAATTAGGGTGTGTGTTAAATGCGGAATACACATTTCAGTTGAATACATTCAGTTCGACAACCGACTACCCCCCCCCCCCCCAATACCCCACTCCCAGCATACTTCCCTGGAGCATTTGTAAATATGAGGTCAATCGAAGTCGATTTCAGAAGGGTCCTTTAAGTTTGGACGAGTAGGCTTTGTAATCAACTGGGACAAATTTAGATTAGTACAAATATCCTTTAAACAGTCAACGTTCCCCATGCAAGATTAAAATCTCCAGCGATCAACACCGCTGGGGTAGTAAAAATGGCAATTAAATCAGTGAGTTTGTTTAGTGCACACTTCTTGGAGGAGGGTGGACGATAGATTCCTATAACTGAGTTTGAGTTTGAACCGAGCTGAAGACTTAAAGCCAACAGTTCAAATAGTTTAGGACTGGATGTAGCCTTTAACAGAGACACATAAATAAGATTCTTTGTGTAAATAGCAATACCACTCCCTTTGCCTTTCCTATCAACCCTAAACACATTGTAACCATCCATAGCAACATCAAGAGTCCAGGGTTTATCAGTTAACCAGGTTTCAGATAAAATACAAATATCAGGGTCTGCCTGAGAGAAGCAGATCTTGACATTATCCATTTTTAGGTAATAAACTATGAATGTTAAGATGTAAAAATGTCAAACCTTTTTTAATACAAGTCAGATTACTTTGAGATTTCAGAACAACAGGAGACTCAAAGATTGGATTATACCTATTAGGAAAAGAAAACAAAGTAGGAATAGCAATTACATTTCTCCATTTAACACCGTTAGGCATGTCACCACTTTCAGATACAACATGTGGAACTCTCATAGTGACCAAAGAGGAGATGGTAAAAAACGGACTTAAATGTAATGTTAATATTGTCCTCACATCAATTTAGTTGACCAAGAACCTTTCCCATGTTCGATGACAACAGCTATAAGAAATAGTAACCTCACACATCTGATTAATTACTCTCATTTACAGGGTTTCACATTCAAGGGCTCTTCATATTTATGGAATCCTTCATGGAGGAAAAGATATATAAAATTAGACTGTCGAAAAGATTTGCTAAGGTTCAGTATTGCACATTGGACGCTGCTTGAGAGAACATGTTTTTGGTTGGAGGGAAACTACCAATAAAACGCACACAAGTGGTTCCAGTTAAGAGCTGTTCCCTTCGATGTGGCGTAGCCTCAATGAAAGGATATGATTTAATTACTTTGCTGCTTTAATGTGCCTGAAGTTTATTTAGAAAGCAGAGTATATAATTTGTTTTATAGGAACTGCAATTTATCATTTGTGCTGTAATCTGTACAAAAGAGAGTGGTTTCCCTTGCAAATGATTAAGAAACGGAAAAAGAATTACTAAAAACCAAAGTTCTCACTTGAAATCATTCCATGATTCCAATTGTTCAGGCTTAGTGATATCTGAGAAGGAAAATGCATATCTGAGACGCCAATGCACCAACATGTATACCAAACAGGTTTAACTTCGGTGGAACTCGATAAATGTTGCAAGATTCCACATCATGTGTACAACATCACCCCCAGACATAGTTCTTACAAACTTGATCTGAGTTCAACCCGTTGGCATTATAGTAACTACTTATGTGCCATTAATATTTGCATTGGGTTACCGTAAACTGCTGCCTGAAGCAATATTACCAATGGTATATTTTTCTCTCGACATGAAGTGCTACTGTTGGCAGGCAGTGTTTTTTTTTCTTTCCTTTTTTGGTGTTTCCTGCCCCTAAGGCAGAGAGAGCAGAGAGTATAATTTACTGACGTCATGGCTGCAATTACCATAGAGGAGATAAGAGAGGAGGATACAGAGGCTGGTGTGTGAGTGAGTCATGCAAACGCACAGACTGATAAGAAGGATTTGAGTTCAACAAAGATCGATCATATTAATCAAATCCAAAAGTCACACAGAGTCAAGTCCAACGAAGGAACAAGCACAGACACCACCTCAAGGATATGTGAAACCAATGTAAGCACAGAAAGAGAAACACACAAGAAGACCCAAAGATGCGAGAACTTGTGATGTCAGCCACATAGAGAAACTGGTTCTATGAAAAACAGCTGTCTATATTTAATCAATGCGAATAAACAAGGAGTTTAAACAACTCATTTATAATTTAGATTTGCATACATTAAACTGCTCATTTTAATCTTTTTATTAATATGCATGGCCAATATTGTATAAATATGCAGCTTTATGCAAATACTAGGCACATTTTCTGTTTGTATTTAATTCTATTTCCCAGCTGTGGTTCATCATTTTCTTTCAAGGCAACAGATTAAGTCAAATATTAAGTCACAGCATGGGCGCGTATAAATATTTCTCAATTAAAACTCAGAAGACCATGCTACTGTATCAGCATAAAAAATGCATGAAGTGAAAAATCATTTTTTTTAAATAGTCAGGGGAGACCTGTTTTGGTTGTCTCACGGGTTGGTTGTCACAGTGCTTATTACTCCCAATCTAGAGGGTGCTGTGTAGTAATTGTAAAATTAAAATGTGTGAATTCTTTAAAAGAACTCATCCATCTGGTCAATTCATGTCAACATGACAAAACATGGAGGTAGTGCTGAGCGATTAGTACTTTTTGAGGTTGGTTCGATTTCAGGTCAATTATTTAAAAAATAATCACGGTTTTCCATTTCGGTTTCAATTATTTGGGTTGGATGATGTAACACAGAATAAAACAATGAATAAAAGTCCCATGATGGTAGTGGCTGCCCATTTACTGTGTATCTCTTATTTACCATAATTTCTTCACATAACTTTACCAAAATATTTCAATTGTTGTGTATATTACATTTGTTTTATTTGATGACTTTATTATTTAATTCCAATTCATCATCTCCTCTCTATATAGCTGCTGCATATGCGGTCTTACAAAATTACTATTTTGTAGATCTTCAAAGTAAATAAGGCATAATTTTATGACTGCTGAATACTAACTATCAATCACTTAGATCATGTATTTTCAGGTAGGGATACCTAGCGAAGCAACAGCTGCCTTCTATTTCCACAATCACGCATTCTTCTGCCTCTCACTCCATCATTTGCTCACTCACACATAATTTGCACATACAGTTATACTGACTCTAAGCACCCGCACACCCACTCACATGCAAGCTGCTACTCTGTCTTATATCCTGTTGCCTAGTCCCCTTACTCCTTAAATATTTCCTGTATATAGTATGCTTGCTTGCTTGCTTGCTTGCTTACTTACTTACTTACTTACTTCCATACTCTATTGTGTCTCATATTTCCTATTCTTGTGTTTTTTCTAGTATTACATTGTTTTTATTATTGCATTGTTGGGTTTTGAGTTTACAAGAAAGGCAATTCACTGTACTTGTGCATGTGACATTAAAACTTTAAACTCATCTGTCGTAAGCATAAAAGACACAAAGACCACAACTAGCTGCGCATTGGATTATGGACATTGTAGTTAATTACCCAGCTTTATGCGCTAAACTTTATAGAAAATTGGCCTGTTGGAAACTACAACTCCTTACTACATCACACAGTTAAGGCTGAATCTGATTTATCACTCAAGAGCAGTGGTGTAAAAAGAACCAAATTGTCATACTTGAGTAAAAGTAAAGATACCTTAATAGAAAATGACTCAAGAAAAGTGAAAGTCACCCAGTATAATACTACTTTAGTAAAAGTCTAAAAATATTTGGTTTTAAATAGACTTAAATATCAAAAGTAAATTGAATTGCAAAAATATACTTAAGTATCAAAAGTAAAAGTATAAATAATTTCAAATAAGGATTTGATAATGTAATTTTATAATAAGGAAATCGGACAGCACAATTTTCTTGTTTTTTAAATTTACGGATAGTCAAGGGCACACTTCAACACGCAGACATAATTTACAAATGAAGCATTTGTGTTTAGTGAGTCCTCCAGATCAGAGGCAGTAGGGATGATCAGGGATGTCCTCTTGATAAGTGCGTGAATTGGACCATTTTCCGGTCCTGCTAAGCATTGAAAATGTACTTTTGGGTGTCAGGGAAAATGTATGGAGTAAAAAGTACATTCTTTTCTTTAGGAATGTAGTGAAGTAAAAGTAGTCCAAAATATAAATAGTAAAGTACAGATACCCCAAAAAACGACTTATGTAGTACTTTAAAATATTTTCACTTAAGTACTTTACAACACTGCTCAAGAGAAACTAGGTTTCGGCTAATCACTCCACCACTACATTGAGGTGAGGGGATTTATGTGCTTTTCATAGGTGAAAGTAAAAATAAGATGTATTGGTATTTTCTTTATGAACGTTTGAATTATGGCAGTATACATGAAAAATGTTGTAGAAAAGAGGAAAGGGAGAGCTACATTCCAAACCTATTTCTGAGTTGCTTGGTCAAGCCATGTGGTAACTAGCATCTTAATTAGCATTTGGGGGGTGGTTGGGGATGGTTGTCACATGGAATGTGGGGTTAGTTGTCACTATCAACTCCATTATAACCATATTGTTCAGGGACATTTCCACTGCCAGTATTCAATAAATACCAAGCTCTTTTCTGCTGTTGCTATAGAGACCTCTCTTCCCAGTAAACACCTTTGGCCAACATATCAAAATGTATTGAGAGTATGTAGTGTGGAGACATTATGCACATTGGAAAGACGTCGCCAGGACATTGGAATATGATATAGATGCCTTGGCCGATGTATAAACCATATATAGAACTGTAGAATTTAGAATGCAGGTATTCTAAATACATGTATGTGAAACGTCTTGCATCTCACACAATTCTTTTCTGTCACACACCCACACTAGTACACATACACACACAAATTTACTGAAAATGTCATAAGTTGTTCTCAAGGCATAAAATGCTGAATTTTGTTAGGAGTATAGTTTGATCTAAGAAAGGCTATTTCTAAGAATGTTTGCTAAATTGCTTCATTTCCTGTTACAAAGGGAATAAGCTACTAGCAAACATTGTGTCAATCAACCCCATACTGTGTGACAACCAACCTGTGATGGGGCTGGTTGTCGCAAGTTGACAGTGTGTGTTTGATGGCTTATAACCCCATGTCAGAATAAGATATGATGATAAAAAAGGGTTCCTATTTCAACCCAATACCTTGGTCTTTCTATTACTGTTGAAAAGAGTCTTGTAAGATGTACTGGTGCTGAGAAATACACATGGGTAAAAAGTGACAACCAACCCCGGCCTCCCCTACTTGTTTGACAAGGCACCCAGACACCAAGTCTACATCTTTGAACTACATTCTGTTTTCCCCTCCAAATTTGTTTTGCATCGATCAAATAGTTTCATTCCAGCAAGTTGCTGTTTTTTGAGATTACAGCTGAATCCATGTGCTCTAGAGACTAGCTGCAACATTTTATGCCTCTTTTATTGATGAGCTTGACTCATTTTCTGATGGTTTACAGGGGATGCCCTACATGTCTCTGATGTTCTCACAATGTCAATACAAATCTCACATCAATATTTCTACAACTTCACAAATGTTGGGCGAACATGGTTTTATGGTTTTGTTTCTAAATATGTAGTGTATATGAAGGAACTATGTTTTACCCTCAGCATCCCTGATCTCTCTCTCTTTATAAGCCCTATGTATGGTATACACAACATGTGCATCCAATGAAATGCTGACTTGCAGGTTCCTTCTCAACAAAGTAACAACAATAAGAAATAATCAAATCTAAGAATATGAACATAAAGAAAATAGCATAAGTACAACACAGAAAGGCACAATTTATAGTACAATATTTACACCTGTTTTGAGGAAGGGGGAATTGGAGGGCAAGTGTTTTAAATTGTGCAGTATTTAGCAATCATAATAAGAGTCTGGTAGAAGTGTGTGTGTGTTCAACAATGTATATATATATATATATATTTTACCTTTATTTAACTAGTCAAGTCAGTTAAGAACAAATGATTATTTACAATGACGGCTTACACCGGCAAAACCCGGACGATGCTGGGCCAATTTGTGCGCTGCCCTATGGGACTCCCAATCACGGCCAGTTGTGATTCAGCCTGGAATCGAACCAGGGTGTCTGTAGTGACGCCTCAAGCACTGATAGGCCTTAGACCACTGCACCACTCAAATGTATAACAATGTTATAACAATGTTACATAACTAGACTGCGTTGTGGGAAATATCTATCAATGCAGAAGAATTTGAAAGACCGTTTGCTCACGTGTCTTATATCCAGGACTTCGGTTCAGTCTTTGCTAAAAACAAGCAACTTTATCCATGATGAAGTGTTAAAAGACATGAACATGGCCAACAGGCTCTGAGGTGATGTCTCTTTAAGAGCGGAACCCTCTGCTGAAACAACCCCCAACAAGTCATCGAATCTGTCAATCACTGGTCGGCGATCTTTGATGTTGGGAGTCCTCGCCTTGTTTCGAGCTCAAATGCACTATTTGTTGCTGCCGAGCAACATTACTTTCAACTTGTAGGGCCGCTCCACAGCAGAGCAACTTTTGTTTTGTTTTATACTTTGGCCGTATCTGAGCGCAACAATTTAGGGAGGTTTGGGTTAATAGGAAGTTTCATTTATTTTTTTCAAAGGAGCACTCCGCTGATTAGGGTAATTTTCAAAGCAACATGCCTCAGCTCAGTAGTGGCGGAGGAGATGATCAAGGAGCAAACGATGAAATGATATCCTTCAAGGATGAAGGCGAACAAGATGAGAAAATTCAAGAAAACGCTTTCACAGAAAGGGACTTAGCTGACCTCAAGTCGTCTCTGGTGAATGAATCGGAGACAAATCAAAGTTCGAACGCAGCGGTAGGTAGAGGACAGAGAGAGAAAGTTATGTTATGCGCTGTTGGTAAGGTTGAAAGGGGTCTTGGTATGAAACTTTTGTCTCTTCAAAGTAATTCTCAGGTTACTAATCTATGTTTAATGTTGCTTTGGACACTCAGGCGGTCAGACGAAGTCAGCAAAACGAACATAGAGGTTATCAAGAGAAACACCGGGAGCATCTCGACAGCGGTAAGAACTAGACAGTAGCTGAATTAGGCTAACTGTACCTCAGTAAAACAAGTTGTCTGTGATTTCTGACAATACTGTGCTGTTGCGTCATAGACTGACTGTAAAAAGAAGGTGTTGCTTTCCCTGGGCTACATAGGTTATAACATGGTAATACGGTTTCAAGTAGCTTCAGTCTGAAAGTCCTAAAGAAAATCTAAATTAAAGCATTTTGTAATTTAACATTAGGTTTATATATTGTCCCAATGGGGCAAAAACGGCCAAAAACACAAACGTATGCTTGCTGTGCTGAACCTCTGGGCAGCTACAAGTTATTTAAAGTTAGAAATGCTCTAGTTCATTAACAATGTTTGAATATGTCAAGTAACTTACAAAACGTTGTCCACTTATGCATTCAGCTGAAAGGTTGAAAACAAGCCATGTGGATCAATGACCCTCTGTTTGGACAGCCTGTAAAGATGCATTACACATTTGAAGTTACCATCAACACTCTAGACTGGAGAGATCAGTGGCTAGCCATTCTATTGCGTGACAAACAACAAAGGGTTGGGGTTTGGCTGTGTTTTTGTGATGCAAGATTACGGCTGTCACTTTGTCTCACAAATGTGTTACAGTAGTAAACAAGTCTGTAACAATCCGTCGAAGAGCTCTATCATTCTTTGTCGAATATACTTTTTTCAATAGTAAAAAACTGCTAATTATAACCGTTTTAACTACAATAGTTAACCAAAAAGTATTTATTTGAAGTTAAATGAATATCAGAAAACATCTCATCTCACATCTTTGTCTTTCTCCACAGTGTCCAAACATCAAGATGGAGGGATGTATAAAACAGCGTATCCGGGGTACCCGTTTCTCATGCTGCCTGACCCATACATCCCCAACGGATCCGTGTCCCCATCTGTAAGTCCACATCACCTTACCTTCCACATCACAATGTCGAGTTCTTCATTCTGTTGAATCATTATGGATCATTATTCCAAGTCTCTGAATGAAACTATGTGTCTATTATACCAGAAGTATGCAAGGACAACAAACTAAGGAAATTAGAAAGTTTAAAAAAGACCATCTAAAGTCGTACGTGTAAACCCATGTATCACTGTCTGATCATCCGCACCCCCATACAACCTTGAATATGTTCGGAACCAGCAGCACATCAAAAACAAAACACATTTTAAGCCGGGACTAACTGACACTGAGAACGGTTATATGCACGCAATAATATGGTTATTGTGGATAGACAGATTACTATAATACCTCGATTACGTTTACATGCTTTGCAAGAACAATTTCCCTAAATAATCCTGTTTACATGGACACATCTGAAATCAGGCTACCTGATTGGGACTTTTAATAAATGCAGAAAATTGCAAATCAAAATAAACCTACCACAGTGACCATGTTATTCTGAGTTGGTATATACTGTATAATGTTTGTATTTAAAAACTACTTTTATGATGCATACTTCCGGTTGTTCTGAACTCAGAACTCACTTCACTAGCGCTGAAGAGAGAGGCTCTCGGCTGGTGCTATCACACGTGCAAATCAAATACATCACTGTTACTCCGATTAAGGTGTTTACATGTCCTAATAATATGATAGATTGCGGTGTTTTAATTTGCGTATGCTTATTAAATTATGACTGTACGCTGAATAAGATTGCAGAGTAATGTGTTTACATGACTAATGCCTTATTCGGCCTACTACCATAATCAGTTAAATATCGAATTAAAAATGTGTTGACTCCCTCATTTTGCTTACACTTTTGTATGTTGTCTGTGTATTGGTTGGTAGTGTAAAACGTATAACTTAAAGCTGCAATCAGCAGTTGAAACCATATAAAAGTGTACTTCCCACAACTGTTTAGGTAAAAAGCAAGGGGGATAGGACTGGAGAATAGTTACCACTCTCAAATTCAAAGACAGAGGTATGGATGCAAGGACAGACCATCCATGATCTCAAAATTATAGTTCTTACCATGTTTTTAGGCTTTACAGTGTTTGTTTACATTTACTTTGTTTAAAAACATTGGAGTAAACCAAACTTACATTTTGGGTTCTGATGGGGTATGACATTTATAAGTTATATTCTTCAAGAATCAATGGGCACATATAATTAATTTATAAGTCCAAAAATGGATGTAGCAACTGCTACTTTCAACAAGGAACTAAGCATCTTTCATCAGGTGAAGCTCATTATTCAATGTTAAATCTGTAATAACAGTAAGCACTCTCATATGAAGCGTGGTGTTTTGAAAAAGCATATGTTCCTGCCATCAATTCGTGTGTGTGTGTGTGTGTGTGTGTGTGTGTGTGTGTGTGTGTGTGTGTGTGTGTGTGTGTGTGTGTGTGTGTGTGTGTGTGTGTGTGCGTGCGTGCGTGCGTGTGTGTGTGTGTGTATGCACGTTTGTGAGACAAATCTTATATAGACCAAAAACAGTCTTCTGTTTGTATTATAAGTAATGGCTACATTTGTCTCCAAATGCATCAGATAATATATGAAAAACAGAACACATTTTATTGAGACGTTATTACATAGACATCAGTTATCATTATGTAGTAAACACACACTGTGAAAACTACTCTTAACTAGTTCCATTTTTATGTCCAGAAATGAATGTGCTGCCACCTCTTTCTTCTCATGAATGCATCCCCAACGTCTTATCCTTAATTGCCTCACAGCGCAAAGCACAGAGGTTCTCAAAGATTGTTTTGGGAATAAAGAGCACTTTCTTCTGTGTGTGAGTGTGTCTCCTCGGCTTCATACAATGCTCACTTGTTGCTTCCCTTGTAATTACCCGGCAGCAGCACTGTAGCTGCAGCTCTATCGACCTGCCACTTGAAAGGAAGGGAGGATGGTGTAGATGGTGATTATAGCTTGGGACATGGCAGTGGGGCGGGAGGGGAAACAGTGCTGTGGATCCCCTCCTGTTTGGTTCTCCAGTTGAAATGTTTACATTGAACAAGGTGATGCCTGTATTCCCTTCCCCCCCACCCGCAGGCAGGCTCTTTGCTTCTATCTCAGCTCAGGTGGTCTATCATCTTTACAGGGGTTCATTTGTTGCTTTTATTTTTCTTTGTTCTTTTTAATTGGCAGATTATGTGTATTATTTTTTGTCTGTTGTTTAGGCATGCCAAATGTCCTAGTAAAAACAAGACTTTGTATACTATCCATATGACTAGTATTAGACTATTGAAAGGAGAATTCTAAAACAATTTTATTATGAAAAGATGTACATTTCCTTCATGAGTTCAAAGGCCTCACTAAACAGATCGTCTATTTAGCTAATTCTTCCCCCAGATATTTGAATAACAATAATTATTTTTATTTATTTTTTTATTTCACCTTTATT
Source organism: Oncorhynchus masou masou (assembly GCF_036934945.1). Taxonomy (NCBI): domain Eukaryota; kingdom Metazoa; phylum Chordata; class Actinopteri; order Salmoniformes; family Salmonidae; genus Oncorhynchus; species Oncorhynchus masou. Next base: position 82,900,165 of record NC_088223.1, on the reverse strand, counting down.
TAACCAGGTAGGCTAGTTGAAAACAAGTTCTCATTTGCAACTACGACCTGGCCAAGATAAAGCATAGCAGTGTGAACAGACAACACAGAGTTACACATGGAGTAAGCAATTAACAAGTCAATAACACAGTAGAAAAAAAGGGGGAGTCTATATACAATGTGTGCAAAAGGCATGAGGAGGTAGGCGAATAATTACAATATTGCAGATTAACACTGGAGTGATAAATGATCAGATGATCATGTACAGGTAGAGATATTGGTGTGCAAAAGAGCAGAAAAGTAAATAAATAAAAACTGTGGGGATGAGGTAGGTGAAAATGGGTGGGCTATTTACCAATAGATTATGTACAGCTGCAGCGATCGGTGAGCTGCTCAGATAGCTAATGTTTGAAGTTGGTGAGGGAGATAAAAGTCTCCAACTTCAGCGATTTTTGCAATTCGTTCCAGTCACAGGCAGCAGAGTACTGGAACGAAAGGCGGCCGAATGAGGTGTTGGCTTTAGGGATGATCAGTGAGATACACCTGCTGGAGCGCGTGCTACGGATGGGTGTTGCCATCGTGACCAGTGAACTGAGATAAGGCGGAGCTTTACCTAGCATGTCCTTGTAGATGACCTGGAGCCAGTGGGTCTGGCGACGGATATGTAGCGAGGGCCAGCCGACTAGAGCATACAAGTCGCAGTGGTGGGTAGTATAAGGTGCTTTAGTGACAAAACGGATGGCACTGTGATAAACTGCATCCAGTTTGCTGAGTAGAGTGTTGGAAGCAATATTGTAGATGACATCGCCGAAGTCGAGGATCGGTAGGATAGTCAGTTTTACTAGGGTAAGCTTGGCAGCGTGAGTGAAGGGGGCTTTGTTGCGGAATAGAAAGCCGACTCTTGATTTGATTTTCGATTGGAGGTGTTTGATATGGGTCTGGAAGGAGAGTTTGCAGTCTAGCCAGACACCTAGGTACTTATAGGTGTCCACATATTCAAGGTCGGAACCATCCAGTGTGGTGATGCTAGTCGGGCATGTGGGTGCAGGCAGCGATCGGTTGAAAAGTACGCATTTGGTTTTACTAGCGTTTAAGAGCAGTTGGAGGCCACGGAAGGAGTGTTGTATGGCATTGAAGCTCGTTTGGAGGTTAGATTGCACAGTGTCCAATGACGGGCCAAAAGTATATAGAATGGTGTCGTCTGCGTAGAGGTGGATCAGGGAATCGCCCGCAGCAAGAGCAACATCATTGATATATACAGAGAAAAGAGTTTAAAAGAGTTCAAGATTAATGTTATTAAACTCTTCAAAAGAATTTCACAAACATCTCACATCTATTCTGTTCACAGAAATTATTTTACAGTGTCTCAAAACGAAAGGCATGAGGCTGGAAAGCGTGTTCCTCCTAAACCGAGTGCATCCTAATATGCTTGTTACAGCGTTGTTTCGTGGGCCAGGGAATTATGTTCTGGATCTAACATTAATGTAGATATCAGTTGTCCTTCCAGAGACGGTGTCTAAAGAAGGCTATTTGAGACAATCCCAGATTCTGTACTAGATTTCCCTTAGCTTTTCTCTGAACAAAGCTTCCTTCTGAGTGAGTAGCTGTGAATTGGGCAGGGTTATTAATGCTCTGGATAACCACAAGACATTGTTTAATTTGAGGGGATCAGTAGAAGAGGTTCGCCTGGAAGAGTCAAACCCCTGTGGATGGAGGATTCTGAATGAGAGCTAACAGAATACACTCCTCCTGATCTCTCCATCTCGCTCCTCTCTCTGCCTCCTCTCGAGCTCTATCCTCACCACATTACACTCATTCTCATCTCCCCATCCATCTCGTTCCTCTGTCTGCCTCCTCTCTCCTCTTTCTGCCCTCTCTCTCTCCTCTCTCTGCGTTCTCTCTGTCTCCTCTCTCTGCCTTCTCTCTCTCTCTCTCTCTCTCTCTCTGCCTTCTCTCTCTCTCTCTCCCCTTTTTGCCTCCTCTATCACTCTCTTCTCTCTCTCGCTTCTCATTCTGTCTTCTCTTTTCTAATCTCCCCTCTCCTACTCCTACCTACTCCTACCTATCCCTACCTACTCTTACCTATCCCTACCTACTCTTACCTACTCCTACCTACTCCTACCTACTCCTACCTATCCCTTCCTACTCTTACCTATCCCTACCTACTCCTACCTACTCCTACCTATCCCTACCTACTCTTACCTATCCCTACCTACTCCTACCTATCCCTACCTACTCTTACCGATCCCTACCTACTCCTACCTATCCCTACCTATCCCCACCTACTCCTATCTATCCCTACCTATCCCCATCTACTCCTACCTACTCATACCTATCCCCACCTATCCTTACCTATCCCTACCTATCCCTACCTACTCCTACCTATCCCTACCTATACCCACCTACTCCTACCTATACCCACCTACTCCTACCTATCCCTACCTACTACTACCTAACCCTACCTACTCCTACATATCCCTACCTATCCCCACCTACTCCTACCTATCCCTACCTATCCCTACCTACTCCTACCTATCCTTACCTATCCCTACCTACCCTACCTACTCCTACCTATCCCTACCTATCCCTACATTTCCCCACCTATCCCTACCTATCCCCGCCTATCCCTACCTATCCCCACCTATCCCGACCTGTCCCCACCTACTCCTACCTATCCCTACCTCTCTCTCTCTCTCTACCTACTTCTACCCATCCCTACCTATCCCTACCCATCCCTACCTATCCCTACCCATCCCTACCTATCCCTACCTATCCCCTACCTATCCCTACCTACCCTACCTATCCCCACCTATCCCTACCTACCCCTACCATCCCTACCTATCCCTACCTACTCTTACCTCTCCCTACCTACTCCTACCTACTCCTACCTATCCCTACCTACTCTTACCTATCCCTACCTACTCCTACCTATCCCTACCTACTCTTACCTATCCCTACCTACTACTACCTAACCCTACCTACTCCTACATATCCCTACCTATCCCCACCTACTCCTACCTATCCCTACCTATCCCTACCTACCCTTACCTATCCCTACCTACCCCTACCTATCCCTACCTATCCCTACCTACCCTACCTATCCCCACCTATCCCTACCTACTACTACCTAACCCTACCTACTCCTACATATCCCTACCTACTCCTACCTATCCCTACCTATCCCTACCTATCCCTACCTATCCCTACCTATCCCTACCTACCCCTACCTATCCCTACCTATCCCTACCTACCCCTACCTATCCCTATCATCTCCTACCTACCCCTACCTATCCCTACCTACCCCTACCAATCCCTACCTGACCCTACCCATCCCTACCTATCCCTACCTACCCCTACCTACAGCTACCTAACCCTACCTATACCTACCTACCCCTACCTATTCCTACAAATCCCTACCTATCCCTACCTACTCCTACCTATTCCTACCTACCCCTACCCTCCCTACCTACCCCTACCTATCCCTATCTACCCCTACCCATCCCTACCTATCCCTATTCTCCCTACCCATCCCTACCTATCCCTATCATCCCTACCTATCCCTATCATCCCTACCCATCCCTACTCAGCCCTACCCATCCCTACCTATCCCTATCATACCTACCCATCCCTACCTATCCCTACGTACCCCTACATACCCCTACCTATCCCTATCACCCCTACCCATCCCTACCCATCCCAACTCATCCCTACCTATCCCTACCTATCCTTATCAACCCTACCCATCCCTACATATCCCTATCATCCCTACCTATCCCTACCTATCCTTATCATCCCTACCATCCCTCCCTACCCCTATCGTCCCTACCTATCCCTACCTACTCCTACCTATCCCTACCTACTCCTACCTATCCCTACCTACCCTACCTACTCCTACCTATCCCTACATATCCCCACCTATCCCTACCTATCCCCACCTATCCTCACCTATCCCTACCTGTCCCCACCTACTCCTACCTATCCCTACATCTCTCGCTCTACCTACTCCTACCCATCCCTACCTACCCCTACCTATCCCTACCTATCCCTATCATCCCTACCTACCCCTACCTATCCCTACCTACCCCTACCTGACCCTACCCATCCCTACCTATCCCTACCTACCCCTACCTACAGCTACCTAACCCTACCTATACCTACCTACCCCTACCTATTCCTACCTATCCCTACCTATCCCTACCTACTCCTACCTATTCCTACCAACCCCTACCATCCCTACCTACCCCTACCTATCCCTACCTACCCCTACCCATCCCTACCTATCCCTATCATCCCTACCTATCCCTATCATCCCTACCCATCCCTACCTATCCCTATCATCCCTACCCATCCCTACCTATCCCTATCATCCCTACCTATCCCTATCATCCCTACCTATCCCTATCATCCCTACCCATCCCTACCTATCCCTATCATCCCTGCCTATCCCTATCATCCCTACCCATCCCTACCTATCCCTATCATCCCTACCCATCCCTACCTATCCCTATCATCCCTCCCTACCTATCCCTACCTATCCCTACCCATCCCTACCTATCCCTACCTACCCCTACATATCCCCTACCTATCCCTACCATCCCTACCCATCCCTATCTATCCCTACCTACCCCATCCCTACCTATCCCTATCCCTACCTCTCCCTACCTATCCTTATCTATCTACCTATCCCTACATATCCCTACCTCATCCCTACCTATCCCTACCTATCCCTATCCCCTACCTATCCCTCCCTCCCTACCTATCCCTATCTATCGTCCCTACCTATCCCTACCTACTCCTACCTATCCCTACCTACTCCTACCTATCCCTACCTACCCTACCTACTCCTACCTATCCCTACATATCCCCACCTATCCCTACCTATCCTATCCCTATCTATCCCTACCTGTCCCCACCTACTCCTACCTATCCCTACATCTCTCACTCTCTACCTACTCCCACCCATCCCTACCTACCCCTACCTACCCCTACCTATCCCTACCTACCCTGCCTATCCCTACCTATCCCTACCTACCCCTACCTATCCCTACCTATCCCTACCTACCCCTACCTATCCCTATCATCCCTACCTACCCCTACCTATCCCTACCTACCCCTACCAATCCCTACCTGACCCTACCCATCCCTACCTATCCCTACCTACCCCTACCTACACCTACCTAACCCTACCTATACCTACCTACCCCTACCTATTCCTACCTATCCCTACCTATCCCTACCTACTCCTACCTATCCCTACCTACCCCTACCATCCCTACCTACCCCTACCTATCCCTACCTACCCCTACCCATCCCTACCTATCCCTATTCTCCCTACCCATCCCTACCTATCCCTATCATCCCTACCTATCCCTATCATCCCTACCTATCCCTATCATACCTACCCATCCCTACCTATCCCTACGTACCCCTACATACCCCTACCTATCCCTATCGCCCCTACCCATCCCTACCCATCCCTATCATCCCTACCCATCCCTACTCATCCCTAGCTATCCCTATCATCCCTACACATCCCCACCCATCCCTACCTATCTCTACCTATCCCTACACATCCCTATCATCCCTACCTATCCCTACACATCCCTACACATCCCTAGCCATCCCTACGTATCCCTACCCATCCCTACATATCCCTACCTATCCCTACCCAGCCCTACACATCCCTACACATCCCTATCATGCCTACCTATCCCTACCTATCCCTACCCATCCCTATCATCCCTACCCATCCCTACCTATCCCTACCCATCCCTATCATCCCTACCCATCCCTACCCAGCCCTATCATCCCTACCCATCCCTACCCATCCCTATCATCCCAACCCATCCCTACCCATCCCTGCCCATCCTTACCCATCCCTACCTATCCCTACCCATCCCTACACATCCCTAGCCATCCCTACCTATCCCTACCCATCCCTACATATCCCTACCTATCCCTACCCAGCCCTACCCATCCCTACACATCCCTACCCATCCCTATCATCCCTACCCATCCCTACCTATCCCTATCATCCCTACCCATCCCTACCTATCCCTATCATCCCTACCTATCCCTATCAGCCCTACTTATTCCTACCCATCCCTACCTATCCCTATCATCCCTACCCATCCCTATCAACCCTACCCATCCCTATCAGCCCTACTTATTCCTACCCATCCCTACACATCCCTACCCATCCTCATCATACCCTACCCATCCCTATCATCCCTATCATCCCTACCCATCCATACCTATCCCTACACATCCCTATTATCCCTACCTATCCCTACCAATCCCTACCCATCCCTACCCATCCCTACCTATCCCTACCCATCCCTACCTATCCTTACCCATCCCTACACATCCCTAGCCATCCTACCCATCCCTACATATCCCTACCCATCCCTGCACATACCTACACATCCCTACACATTCCTACACATCCATATCAACCCTACCTATCCCTACCTATTCCTACCCATCCCTACCTATCCCTACCCATCCCTACCTATCCCTACCCATCCCTATCATCCCTACCTATCCCTACCCATCCCTATCTATCCCTACCCATCCCTACCTATCCTACCCATCCCTATCATCCCTACCCAACCCTACCCATCCCTATCATCCCTACCTATCCCTACCTATCCCTACCTATCCCTACCTATCCCTACCTATCCCTATCATCCCTACCCAACCCTACCCATCCCTATCATCCCTACCCAACCCTACCCATCCCTATCATCCCTACCTATCCCTACCTATCCCTACCTATCCCCACCCATCCCTGTCATCCCTACCCATCCCTACCTATCCCTACCCATCCCTATCATCCCTACCCATCCCTATCATCCCTACCCAACCCTACCCATCCCTATCATCCCTACCTATCCCCACCCATCCCTGTCATCGCTACCCATCCCTACCTATCCCTACACATCCCCATCATCCCTACCTATCCCTACACATCCCCATCATCCCTACCCATCCCTACCTACCCCTACCTACCCCTACCCATCCTTACCCATCCATATCATCCCTACCTAACCCTACCCATCCCTACCCATCCCTACCTATCCCTACCCATCCCTATCATCCCTACCTATCCCTACCTATCCCTACCCATCCCTAAAGATCCCATCCCTACCTATCCTACATAGAGCTATCATCCCTACATCCCTATCATCCCTACCCACCTCCCTATGTAATGTTTAACCCTACCCATCCTGTCATCCCTTACCCATCCCTATCATCCCTACCCATCCCTATCATCCCTACCCATCCCTATCATCGCTACCCATCCCTACCCATTTAAAACATCCCTACCTTGTCCACTATACACATCCCTATCATCCCTACCTATCCCTACCTGATTTTCGGTACATCCTCTTACATTCCCTACCCATCCTTACCCATCCCTATCATCCCTACCCATCCCTACCTATCCCTACCCATCCCTATCATCCCTACCTATCCCTACCCATCCCTACCTATCCCTACCTACCCCCACCTACCCCTACCCATCTATACCTATCACTCCCCTACCCATCCATACCTATCCCTACCCATCCTTACCCATCCTTACCCATCCCTACCCATCCCCACCCATCCCTACCTATCCCTACACATCCCTACCCATCACTATCATCCCTACCTATCCCTACCCATCCCTATCATCCCTACCTATCCCTACCCATCCCTACATATCCCTACCCATCCCTACCTATCCTACCCATCCCTATCATCCCTACCCATCCCTATCATCCCTACCCAACCCTACCCATCCCTATCATCCCTACCTATCCCTCCCTCCCTCTCTTTCTCTCCCCCTCTTTCTCTCTCTCTTTCTCTCTCCCTCTCTCTCTCTCTCTCTCTCTCTCTCTCTCTCTCCCTCTCCCTCTCTCTCGCTCTCTCTCCCTCTCGCTCGCTCTTTCTCTCTCCCTCTCGCTCTATCCCTCTCCATCTCTCTCTCCTTCTCTTTCTCTCTCCCTCTCCCTCTCTCTCCCTCTTTCTCTCTGTGTGTTTGTGTGTGTGTGTGTGTGTGTGTCTCGCCAGTGCTTCTGTGCCGAGCTTTCTTTGCCTTAAGTGTTTGTCCTTTCCCAGATAAACAGATTCATTACAAGCAAAGCCTGGGTAAACACTAGAGCCCCTCGTCCCTGGGTAAACACTAGAGCCCCTAGTCCCTGGGTAAACACTAGAGCCCCTAGTCCCTGGGTAAACACTAGAGCCCCTAGTCATTGGGTAAACACTAGAACCCCTAGTCCCTGGGTAAACACTAGAGCCCCTAGTCCCTGGGTAAACACTAGAGCCCCTAGTCCCTGGGTAAACACTAGAGCCCCTAGTCCCTGGGTAAACACTAGAGCCCCTAAACACTAGAGCCCCTCCTTTGGTAAACACTAGAGCCCCTAGTCCCTGGGTAAACACTAGAGCCCCTAGTCCTTTGGTAAACACTAGAGCCCCTAGTCCCTGGGTAAACACTAGAGCCCCTAGTCCCTGGGTAAACACTAGAGCCCCTAGTCCCTGGGTAAACACTAGAGCCCCTAGTCCCTGGGTAAACACTAGAGCCCCTAGTCCTTTGGTAAACACTAGAGCCCCTAGTCCCTGGGTAAACACTAGAGCCCCTAGTCCTTTGGTAAAAACCCCCTAGTCCCTGGGTAAACACTAGAGCCCCTAGTCCCTGGGTAAACACTAGAGCCCCTAGTCCCTGGGTAAACACTAGAGCCCCTAGTCCCTGGGTAAACACTAGAGCCCCTAGTCCCTGGGTAAACACTAGAGCCCCTAGTCCCTGGGTAAACACTAGAGCCCCTAGTCCTTTGGTAAACACTAGAGCCCCTAGTCCCTGGGTAAACACTAGAGCCCCTAGTCCTTTGGTAAACACTAGAGCCCCTAGTCCCTGGGTAAACACTAGAGCCCTTGGTCCTTTGGTAAACACTAGAGCCCCTAGTCCCTGGGTAAACACTAGAGCCCCTAGTCCCTGGGTAAACACTAGAGCCCCTAGTCCCTGGGTAAACACTAGAGCCCCTAGTCCCTGGGTAAACACTAGAACCCCTCGTCCTTGATTAAACACTAGCAGGGACACTGGCTTGTTTAACCAGGCCTTAGTCCCTGGGTAGGCCCTGTAAACCCTGCATACAAGCCCAGAGGCTGAGGCTCTGTGCCTCTGACTGATGACGATAAGAAACAGTGGTGCAGGATTATGCTACGCGCCCGCTTTTGTGTGTGAACAAGCTACTTGGAAACTTGCGACGGCCCCAAAACTGCTCCTTGTTGTCATTTAACATGTAAGAAGGAGATGATTGAAAATATCAAGGATGATGGCTGGCGGTGGCGGAATAGTCTAATAGATGTGTTGACCGTAGCGGAACACTCCGAGAAAGCCGTGTCAGTCAGAGAATGTACATTATGTACTGAACTTTGACTTTGAGACCAACTAAAGCATGCTGGTACACATTGTGTAGTGATGTTGAAAATACATTGCAGTCCCGTACTGGGACAGGGCAGGCTAACAGTGAGGGTGTGACTGTCCCAAATGGCAACCGTTTCCCTATATAGTGCACTACTTTTGACCAAGCCTATATAGGGAATAGGGTGCCATTTTGGACGCAGAGGGTGAGACCACACTCTCTCTTTCTCTCTGAGCCTCAGGTAAGTTAGCAAACGCTTTAAAAAGGAACAGCAGGAAATGACAGAGAGGCTGCAGATTTTAATACAAACGATGATAAGGGGCCTTCATCCTCAGAGCTTTGAAGTAGATGGCTGTAAATAAGCCTCAAGTGAAAATGTGTAGGAGACTATTTTAAGAGACGGAAACATTTAGAAAATATCAAAAACCTGTTGAATCCCCCGAGGTGTTTATAGCTGTAATTATTCATGCACTTATTTATTTTCTGGTGGGCGAAGAAGAAGAAGGAGAAGCAGAGTAAAAGACAGGTGTGGTAGAGGAAGTGTGTGTTTTTCTGATTGATATTTTGCCTGTCACACACGCCACTTATAAGACACGCTCCTTGTTTTCCGACCAATTTTGAGTCCATTAAAGAGCTCTCCTGAAAGGGGGGGATGTTCCAGCGTTCTGCTGCTGACGTTTGTCTTTTATAGTCATCGACTCAAAAATATCAGTTTCAACGGCAGGTTTTATAACGTTTTTTACAAGAGTGCCACTCACCGAGGAGAGAGGCTCAGCAGTGAGCAGAGCACGTCTGTAATAAACACTGTTCAGTCTTCTAAATCTTCCACCAGGAGCCGCTCAGCGCTGCTTGTGTCTTCCTGGGCCCCTGTTTGTGTTTGTCTGCAAGGACTTTACAGGGGGGTAAGGAGATGGGGGGGGGGGGGGGTTGCACCCAGGTAACTCATTGGCTGACGGGAGCAAACCAAACAGCGGCTCCATTGGGGTTGTTTGCAGAGCCGGGCTGAATAAAGCAGGTGGGAGAGCAGCATCGTCCCCCATCCAGCCCAGATGCTCAGCTTCTCAGACTGCAGTGAATAAACTACATGAACATGCACAGCAGCACAGCACAGCACAGCACAGCAGAGCACAGCACAGCATAGTAGAGCACAGCAGAGCAGAGCACACAGCACAGCAGAGCACAGCAGAGCACAGCAGAGCACAGCACAGCACAGCAGAGAGCACAGCACAGCATAGTAGAGCACAGCAGAGCAGAGCACAGCACAGCAGAGCACAGCAGAGCAGAGCACAGCAGAGCACAGCAGAGCACAGCAGAGCAGAGCACAGCACAGGGTTTAAATAGAACGCCTTCCTTCTAAGTCTCCACTATGCAAATAGGTGTAAATATAGTCCTGTTTGGGGTTACTGAAGCATTACAAAGTACAGGAACACGAGGTAACCTGCTTTTTACCCATTCAATGTGTAATTATCAAAACCTTGAGTTCTCCAAATTCCAATCTGGGGCTGAGGTACCTGTGTTACTAGGACACTGTAGTTTTACACATGTTGATATTGTTTCCTGTTTACCTAATTGAAATTAAATGACTAGGGTGACCATGTGACATATGGGAACAGGTTTTGTTTAATTTCTTGTTACTGTATTTCACATGCGGTCTTCATACATTATCACCTACTCAGATGAATCCTATTTTACAGGATATACATATACAGCCACTAGTTGTTTAGAAAATGGAGAGAAAAAGTGTTATATAACCATGACTTTAGATTATTGTTGTCAGAGGGAGGTATCGCTTTGATGTTTTCGGATGATGTTTATGAAAAAAACATAATTGTTGTGTAGGAAAAGCAAGAGGAAAGAGAGTTTGAAGATGGCTGAACAAAACATGTAGGCACCTTAGAGCTCGCCGAGCCTCTGCTCTATGGGTGGGTGGGGAGGGAGGGGGAGGCCGGGTATGTCTGGGATGGGGCTCTCTGGAGCTGGGCTGTCCAGGCTGGGGACACTGTATCCTGGGGAGAGTGAGTGACAGTCTTCTGTGCCACTGGGCTGATGGATGCAGCTTTAATGGCCTGCCTGGGCCACAGATGTCTCATTCTCACCCTGTTGTGTCTAACTCCCTGGCCATTTGGTATGTGTCAGGTTGGGGTGGGAAATCAGCAGCGTGACCCACCACTGGAAGAGGGCCAGGCAGAGATGGAGGGGTGATGTTGGAAAGCTGGGCCCTGGAGAGACTGGTGGAGGAGATCACCCCTTAGAGGTGTGACACTCGGGCAGGTTACCATTGTTTTCCTGGGTGCTAGCTAGCAGGACAGGAGTGAGTGAGTGAGTGAGTGAGTGAGTGAGTGAGTGAGTGAGTGAGTGAGTGAGTGAGTGAGTGAGTGGATGCCTCCTGTGTGAATTAGCTCATTCATTGTGATGTCATCTCATCTACAGTATCTGGGCCAGGAAATCAGTCATCGGTTTTTCCACTTTGAAATAGAAGTGTGTTGGATGATGGGGTGTGACCATTCACAAGCCTGTTTGAGTGCTTGTTGTCCACTCTCTTGTTGACATGATGACTGACTGGTCATGAGGATTTTCCATGTACTCTCTCTCATCTGGCTCTGTAAGAAACTTTACTACCTATTTTTGCTGTGTCTTCTGTCTTATCCGGCTACAACGGATCGTACCACGTGTGTCTTCTGTCGACGGGCTGTACCATGTGTGCTTAGAGCAGGGTGGAAATTTCAGCTTGATGTGCTTTCTTTGCACCCTGTTGGGGTGGAATGTTTCACCACAACATGGAACTGTCCCTTATCACCGGTACCTTAATCACTGTCATTTCAGAGTTAGCCGTAGCATCACAGAGTGACATGACTTTTTATTTGTTTACCTTTATTGAACTAGGCAAGTCAGTTAATAACAAATTCTTAATTTCAATGACGGCCTAGGATCAGTGGATTAACTGCCTTGTTCATGGGCAAAATGACAGAGTTTTACCTTGTCAGCTTGGGGATTCCATCTTGCAACCTTCCGGTTACTGGCCCAACGCTCTAACCACTAGGCTGTTGCTCCGTTGCTCCTGTTGCTCCGGTTTCCCTTTGAATAGGTCAGGATTCCTATGCCTTGTAATAGTGAGGAAAGTGGTACTGTGTTGGGCTGTGTTGGCCACGCATGTACACTGTGTTCCTGCTACCTATCCAATGTGGATTAGGCATGTTATAAAGGTATGTGTCATGTACGTCTCAATGTCAGATTAGGACTATTATGTGTTTGGGGTCTTTTTTTATTATTATTTTTTTTACTAGGCAAGTCAGTTAAGAACAAATTCTTATTTTCAATGACGGCCTAGGAACAGTGGGTTAACTGCCTGTTCAGGGGCAGAACGACAGATTTTGTACCTTGTCAGCTCGGGGATTTGAACTTGCAACCTTTCGGTTACTTGTCCAATGCTCTAACCATTAGGCTACCCTGCCGTCCGTCTGTATGTATTCTAATTAAGCAATAAGGCCCGAGGAGAGCCAGGAAACAGCCCTTAGCCGGGGTATATTGGCCATATATCACAAAGCCCTGAGGAGCCTTATTGCTGTTATAAACTGGTTACCAACGGAACTGGATCGGTAAAACTAAGTGTTTTGTCGTACCCGTGGTATATGGTCTGATATACCACGGCTGTCAGCCAATCATCAAATGGTTATAATTAAACTGAAGGGGTAGGGGACAGGAAATGCATAGATTACATAAACAAATTCTGTAACATGATTACAAGCTTTGTAGGTTCCTTTCAAGAGGCCACACAGGAACACATCCTTCAGTCACAGGTTGTGCTGCCCACTTCAGGACGTTTGTCCTCTGCTGCGAGGGACAGGCCCAGTTGTGGCAAAGCTGAGCGGCAGAGCCACACAGCAGCAGGAGTAAACCAGAGCTGAGCGGTGGTGGTGGGTGGGTGAGGCCGTGGGTGAAGGCTGCTGTTAGATGGGTATCAGATGGGGCAGGATTAAGCCGCTGTGATCACACCCATGTGTGCCTTGCCATGCGGCTGGGGTGGCTCCACTGGGTCTGGGGCTGGGCACTCGCTCATTCAGGGGCTGGGCTGGGTGGATGGGTGGGGGTTAGAGGGTGGGCTGGGCAGCCATGGTGGTGGTGGTGGTGGTGATGAGCCGTGGCTTGACCCCAGCAAAGGGAAGGTTAAGCCCAAGTCCTTGTGCGACCACTCCTTGGTTGCATCCCAAATGACACCTTATTCCCTATACAGTGCACTATTTTGAGCCCTATGGGTCCTGGTCAAAAGTAGTACTATATAGGTAATAGGGTGCCTTGTAGGACCACTTCCAGAGACGTACTACACAGATACTGCAATGGCATTGAATGTTGCATGTTGAACTGTATTGTGTTGAAAGGGGAGATTGGCATTGAAATCTGTGTTGACATGCAAACATGTTGGATTTTAGGGGTTCCGCCTAGCCGTCCAAGAAGAAGCTTGTTAGAAGAGGCATGTTAGGGTATCTGTCGCATGTAACCACATAAGGTCATATGTTGTGCTTGACTACGTGTGTGTTCTGGTAGAGAGCAGGGCAGTTGGAGGGCTGGGGACTGTCAGTCCCATACTTACCAACATTAAAATAACTTTATTTGAAAGGTATTTCATTGAATTCTAAAAGTTTGAGGGTTTGGAAGAGCATCTAACTGTCAAAGGGAGACAGACGGAAGAAAATCCCTGTAAATCATATGGGAACAAAATCCCAAAGAGAGAGAAAGAGAGACAGATTCTACTCCCAGAAAGGCTGAACATGGCGCAGCGGTCTAAGGCGCTGCAGTGCTTGAGGCGTCACTACAGATCCGGGTTCGATCCCGGGCTGTGTCGTAGCCGGCCGTGACTGGGAGATCCATGAGGCAACGCACAATTGGCCCAGCGTCGTCAGGGTTAGGGGAGGGTTTGGCCAGCCAGGATGTCCTTGTCCCATTGTGCTCTAGCGAAAAGGGGGTGAAGATTTATTTTTATTTTTAAAAACAGGCTGATTCATTTCTCCAATGTTTTTATATCCTTGACAAGGAAAGTCAATCTTTGTTCAACATTAATAGTAATGTCCCCTAACATTTTCAGCTAACATCTCTTATGATCCTTCACAATGTTTCTGAAACAATGTTTAGATAGGAAAAGGATAATAGTCCGCACATTGTGAACTTCATTCCACTGTGTGTAGAAGACAATGAAATGAGTATATATGCCCGCATGGATTGTTTTCCAAGGTGAGACTGTGGTTTGTTTGAAGCAGCGTTGAGCTGCATCATTCCTGTAGGTCTCAGACAGTCCCTGAAGAGTAAGCTGATATGTTTTGTCAGAGCCGGTTCCTCGTGTGTATACTCATCTCTGAGACAGGGGCCCGGATATAATGATGCACTTCCTACTGCAGGCAGGGAGGGCTCCCAAACACACACAGCCATATAAAAGCAGCTGTGTGTGTGAGAGAGAGAGAGAGAGAGAGAGAGAGAGAGAGAGAGAGAGAGAGAGAGAGAGAGAGGAGAAAGAGAGAAAGAGAGAGAGAGATGAGGAGGAGAAAGAGAGAGAGACATGAGGAGAAAGAGAGAGAGAGGGAGAGGAGAGAGATGAGGAGAAAGAGAGAGATGATGAGAAAGAGAGAGAGAGAGAGATGAGAAAGAGAGAGATAAGGAAAGAGAGAGAGAGAGATGAGGAGAAAGAGAGAGAGAGAGAGAGAGAGAGATGAGGAGAAAGAGAGAAAGAGAGAGAGAGAGATGAGGAGAAAGAGAGAAAGAGAGAGAGAGAGATGAGGAGAAAGAGAGAGAGAGAGAGAGAGAGAGAGAGAGGAGAAAGAGAGAGAGAGAGAGAGAGAGATGAGGAGAAAGAGAGAGAGAGAGAGAGAGAGAGATGAGGAGAAAGAGAGAAAGAGAGAGAGAGAGATGAGGAGAAAGAGAGAGAAAGATGAGGTGAAAGAGAGATGAGGAGAGAGAGAGAGAAGAGGAGCGAGAGAGAGAAGAGGAGAGAGAGAGATGAGGAGAGAGAGAGAGATGAGGATAAAGAGAGAGAGAGAGATGAGGAGAAAGAGAGAGAGATGAGGAGAGAGAGAGCGATGAGGAGAAAGAGAGAGATGGGGAGAGAGAGAGAGATGAGGAGAGAGAGAGATGAGGAGAAAGAGAGAGAGACAGATGGGGAGAAAGAGAGAGAGAGATGAAAGAGAGAGAGATGTGGAGAAAGAGAGAGAGACAGATGGGGAGAAAGAGAGAGAGATGAAAGAGAGAGAGATGTGGAGAAAGAGAGAGAGAGATGAGGAGAAAGAGAGAGAGAGAGATGAGGAGAAAGAGAGAGAGAGAGATGAGGAGAAAGAGAGAGAGAGAGATGAGGAAAAAGAGAGAGAGAGATGAGGAGAAAGAGAGAGAGCGAGATGATGAGAAAGAGAGAGAGAGAGAGAGAGATGAAGAGAGAGAGAGAGAGATGAGGAGAGAGAGAGAGAGAGAGAGATGAGAGAGAGAGAGAGAGAGAGAGAGATGAGGAGAAATAGAGAGAGATAGAGAGATGAGGAGAGAGAGAAAAAACGACGAAGCCAAAGTTAATTTCTACTCTTTTATTTTTCTCTTTTTCCTAGACGGGGAAGCACACATTCCTACAAACACACACACACACACTTTAGATTGGGGCGTCTTTAGAGAGAGTAGGTGGGTGTGGTGGTAGTTACTGAGGCAATGCTGTTGTGGGGATGTAAAAGACATTTCATCTCAGAGCCGGAGCCTCAGTCGCTCTACCAGTTAAACAAGAGGCATCCCAGTTCCGCCGAGCTGCTCGCTGCCTTCCTTTCAAATGTTATGGAATGTGGTTTTCTCTGTGGTTTTCCCTCTATGATCGTCTGGAGCCAACTGGAAACCATTTCATGTCTAAAAATAGGGCTTTGCTTATGGGATCGGGAGCAAGGTCTTTGTAGATATCAAACAAGCTGAGGCGAAGAAAAAAATGAATATCTTGCTTCAAAAAATAGCATCAACATTTTTAATAGTGGACATGAAAGTTATTAACGTAAAACGCTCCACCATTTCAGCTGGAACCGCAGAGCTCTGCCGCGGATCTGTGCTTTCGTGCCTGAGCTTAAAGGGAGGTTGTCTGGGAAAGACTGTGTGTAGTGGATACAGACGGTCTGTGTACCAAATGGCACCCTGTTCACTCGAGCCTCTAGTCAGAAGTAGTGCACTATTTAGGGAATAGGGTGCCATTTGGGGCGCAGACTGTGTGCTGTGGATACAGAGGGGGACCCTTCCTGCCTCAGATGTAATGACGCCTGTTTGAAGTCCCTGCCGCTCACCTCTGTCACACCTCCAATTGTTGCTGTCTGAGTTAGGAAACATTTAGGATGTCAGACCTAGTTCACATATCACTGTCGTTTGGGACATTGATGTGCAGGTTTTATAGCGTTAATGTGTGTATGTGTGTGTGTGTGCGTGTGTGCGCTTATGTGGGTGTGTGTGTGCGTGTGCATGTGTGTATTAGTGTGTGCGTAGGCATTGTGGTGGCTGGGCCTCTGACATACATCCTGTATATCAATGCCAAGTCGAAGAGCTTGTGTGAATACAGTGATGTGTAGTGTGGTTAGACGACTTATCTACTCTGTGTTAGTGTGTGCGTTAACGTGTATGCATGCGGAAAACACTCAACATAGACAGTGAGGGAGGTAAAACAAGCCTCTTTCTCTCTCTCCTCTCCTTTCTCTCAGTACCTTATCTGATTTCTAGAGGGGGAGTAAAGAGAGGGAGTGTACAGCAGAGCGCTAGCGGAAGAGAGTTTGCAGTAAACAATGAGAAGCCAGTAACCGCGTGTGCACCTGGTACACCTCACTGCGAACGACTTGAAACAGTCAGAGGCACCTTCGCAGCACCTTAACCATTTCACGGCCGTCCACAGCAAGCAGCACACAAGGAACAACCGTAACCTTAATCCGTTAAGGCAGAGACCACAGCATAACAGACAGAGAACACAGTAACTAACTAACGCCTCTCTCTGGTCACTTACACTCTGTCATATTGTAAACAAATTATTTTATTGTGTGAGTCAAATCAAATCAAATTTTATTTGAATACAACAGGTAAATGCTTACTTCCAAGAACTTATGCAGTTTTAAGAAAAATAGAGTTAAGTAAATATTTACTAAATAAACTAAAGTAAAAAAAATAAAACAAGTTTTAACAAAATAAAAATAATGTAAGTCGCTCTGGATAAGAGCGTCTGCTAAATGACTTAAATGTAAATGTAAATGTAATGAGGCTTTATACAAGGGGGTACCAGTACCGAGTCTGTCTGATCATTGTGTTCCACCCTTTATTCTATCTAAAGATTAAATATGAGAAGGGTCCGTTCGTGCAGTTTTAAACTGCTGTTTAAAATGCAATGGGAGAGCATGTGTGTATTAGCAGAAAGGAAACAGTCATGAGTAGATGCCATGATGACTAAGAGAGAGAGAGAGAGCGAGCACTGTTGTGTTCCTGGAGGAATAGTCCGCTCACTGTGGTTGGCTGGCTTTTCTGAATGGAAGCCAGAGAGTGGATGGTTTTTATCAAGTCAAACTGACTGGAAGCGCAGAGGAAGTTGCGTCCCAAATGGCACCTATTCCCTACATAATACACTACTCGTCCCTATATAAGGAATAGGGTGTCATTTAGGAACCCATCGACTCCCTGGCGTTTTATGCTCCCCTTGCTCCATCTCAGCAGCTAGTCGTATTAGAATGAGATCATTGTGACAGAGGACCCCGGGCCCCCTCTCCTCTCTCTGTGGTCCAAGTCTCAAAGGGACGCCATCGTCATCCTACTTCTATCCTCTCTGGGGTTTTTTTGTAGAAAGAGGGCTCCAAGTTAATGTGCCAAGAAGTTGTCTTCATTAAAAGCAGAGAGCCATCCCAGCTCAAATATATGTCCCTTCTCATTAATTCAAGCCAACATTTTTGATGAGGGGAAACAAGGGTGATGACTATTGATTTTACAACAAGGATGGAAGAAAGTCTCCAAAAGTCCCTTTTGTCCGTAGTACGGTCAGCTTCTAATACCAAGTTTACAAGTGGATATGAGTGTAATAGTATTTAATAGGCCTAACTTAACTAATATAATAAACAGCTGTTTATTATTATTATTTCTTAAAACCTGACAAGTTTTAAAGCATTTGTTTCAGTGCATCTTTTGTTCGATGTGATTCTGGGTTACTTCTGCAGTGGTTTTACCAGAGGGAGCAGCTTTAAAGGGAGTTACATTGGCGACATGGATGAGGACATAGGCTAATCAACGTCATGCAACACAGGACATCTGAAAGGGATTTATATTGATGAGAAAAAGATGCCACTGTTCCATGGCTGCTGTGTGTGTGTGTGTGTGTGTGTGTGTGTGTGTGTGTGTGTGTGTGTGTGTGTGTGTGTGTGTGTGTGTGTGTGTGTGTGTGTGTGTGTGTGTGTGTGTGTGTGTGTGTGTGTGTGTGTGTGTGTGTGTGTCAGTATTGTGCAGCATGTGCATGTAGCATAGGGCAGGTCCTATTCCCTATATAGTGCACTACTTTTGACCAGGACCCATAGGACTCTATTTCGGACACAGACGATATCCTCACTATTAAACTTCTGTACCATGAGATGAAATGCAGGAAAAAACGACTTTCCTCTGAAAGACTGTGATTGTGATCTCTGGTATTTGTATTACCCAGTAAATGTTACCGTTGTGATTTACTGAATACTGTGCTTTGTTGCTAGGAAGTTGTGTTAAGAATACCAGGTACACTGTAGATGGTTTTGTCTGCAGCTTGTCTGTGTGTTTCACTCGTCTCGTTCTGTACAGTTGTGCAAAGGTAAACCTCTCGTGGTTTACCATGGAAATTAAAGCTCAGGTTTGTTAGTGTGTCACCTGAGCAACACAACACAGCAGTTCCTCAACAGGGCGCAGGGCGACGGAAACTTTTCAGAGGTCCGACCTGCTCTGTCACAACTGCATCTTTCCTACTGCGGCTGTCACAAATGGAGCAAAATGTCCCAAAATCTTTTTTTTAAAACCTTTGCAGGTAGTTACTGTATTTTAAACGCAGTTGTCAGGTACATTATTCTCTCTTCGACCGCACCATCTGAGGAAGCTGTGAACCCTCAGCTCTGAATGAAGAACTAAATTAGATGCAGTGAATACAAAAGTTCATTAAATTCAGAGGTTTTTTAGTTCAGAAGGGAGCACTCCATGTATAAGAAGGCAGCAATGTCAGATATTAGATTTGTGGCATTGTGTGCTGTGGTCATGGAGAATGGGATGTGAGGAGAGAGCGATAGGTCTGTGTCAGAACCATGCCCTCTACCCAGCAGCCTCCCACCCAGCACATCCCACGTCCCAGGCGCAGTAGCAGGGAGGGAAGCCTGCCTGGAAGGAGCGGGTTCGGCCGGCGGTGCCGACGCACACACACTCGTCTTTTCTATCTTTCTTTTGGATTGCGATGAAACGAGGGCCCGGGGGACATATCTACGGCTGCATCTGAGGACCACACTGTTGCCGTAAATCTGGGAGGCTGCTTCTGGTTAGTGTCTTGGCTCCGCCAAACCCCACGCTGGAAGATGAGAGTCAGGGAGCAATTATGGGATGCAGCAGCGGCCGGGGAGCTCACTCGGAGGGAGCAGTGTTCACGTGCAACCGCATATTTACATTACAAATCATCACCAAACAATTCACCCGACCGCAGGACAAATAAGGCCTATTGTTTCAGAAGGGATGGAAGGAGTGCACAGAGTCGTGCCAGACCATGTTCCAGCCATGCAGTACCTTCCGGCCCTCTCAGCAACTATTTTAGGTTGAGATTGAGAGAGGCAGAGCAAAGGAGAAGGGCCTTGCATGGCACTTTATTTTGGGGTGAAAATTACAGTGAGGAGGCTTACTATGTTATTTGTACAGATGATCGATTGCCCAATACCACCCTCTTGCTAGGCAGCTTGGCAGCATCCCCAGAATCGCTGGCAACATGTTCTCTATAAAACCCGGGTGGAGTGGAGGGGAGCGTTCAGGCCAAGCGGCCCGACCGGGAGGAGTAACCTAGTGATGACAGTGCTTCTCTGTGATGCTGGGCCGCAGGGGGGCCCCTGGGGCTGGGAGTGCTGCTCTGTGGTTGTGCCCTCGCTGGGTTGGCTCATTGCTGGCTCTCACAGAGCTCTGCTGACTCCTGGCTCCTAGCGCACTGACTGCTGCTGGAGAAGCTGACTCTTTCAGAAGTGGCCAGTAAGATGGCACTATGGGCCCTGGTCAAAATTAGTGCACTATATAGGGAATAGGGTGCCATTTGGGATGCACACAGTGTGAGTCACTCCTTTTATACAGAGCTCTAGGGAGAAGCTGGTCTGTCTGCCTTCACTCACTGGACCGTGCTGAGCTTTCCACCATGCAAAACAGTAATTAGTTCCTCAACTGCTCAGATGCAAAACTTTGCCCAGCGAACTCTGTCTTGTCTATAATGTCTTAGCGTCCGGCACTTCCACTGATGCACTCAGTGTGTAGTGGTGCCTGGAGCAGTGGATATACTCTAATTTTGCCAGAAATTTCCCAAATGGCCCGCCCGGCGAAGAAATGGCCCGCCCGGCGAAGAAATGGCCCGCCTGGCAAAGAAATGGCCCGCCCGGCAAAGAAATGGCCCGCCCGGCGAAGAAATGGCCCGCCCGGCGAAGAAATGGCCCGCCCGGCGAAGAAATGGCACCCTGAGTGAAAATGTCTGTACTCTGAATGACCTAAAATTATAAATCCCATATTGGTCTTTCACAGCTAATAGTAGGCATACTATTGAAATAGATAATTGAGGCTGTCAATTAAGTCATAAATTCACAGGTTTCTGATAATAATTTTTTTAAATCTGGTTTTCGCTGTAAGGTCACACTTTTTTTAATAGAAAAACAACACAATTTAATATTCTAAGTCCACAAAAATGCTTAAACCACATCAGGAGACCACTTTTGAGGTCTGTAAAAATCTAGAAATGTAGATTTTTTAATGTAGTTAGCCTTTAATTGAAGTGTGCAGGCACCTAGCACTGTTTGGTTACTGGTGTTTCTGTAGCGCACATGAGATGGAGTTTGCAAAACAAATGGCCACTGGATTGATGCAAATAATCATGATATCATTCTGCCAGGTAGGCTACTTTGTAGCTAGTTAACATTTAATTGAGAAGGTTTTGGGGAAAGCCTTTCCATCTGCCAGAAGACGATTACACCTATCATTAGCGTCTATATTTTTCCTGTTCCTTAATTGTTTGAAACCTGGACGTTGTACTTTATATTATGAGGCCAAGCCAAAATCTGACCATAGAAACACTTCCTCTGATATTTCCATCTCTGTCCAAGAAACAGGTCGTATGTTGCACATTTTAGGACATGGTTTTCCTACAAATGGCATTTTGGACCATTCAGGCGTAAGCTAAACATTGTGATCTGTTCCATTAGCCTTATTAATTGATATGGCATACAGTGCCTTGCGAAAGTATTCAGCCCCCTTGAACTTTGCGACCTTTTGCCACATTTCAGGCTTCAAACATAAAGATATAAAACTGTATTTTTTTGTGAAGAATCAACAACAAGTGGGACACAATCATGAAGTGGAACGACATTTATTGGATATTTCAAACTTTTTTAACAAATCAAAAACTGAAAAATTGGGCGTGCAAAATTATTCAGACCCCTTAAGTTAATACTTTGTAGCGCCACCTTTTGCTGCGATTACAGCTGTAAGACGCTTGGGGTATGTCTCTATCAGTTTTGCACATCGAGAGACTGAAATTTTTTCCCATTCCTCCTTGCAAAACAGCTCGAGCTCAGTGAGGTTGGATGGAGAGCATTTGTGAACAGCAGTTTTCAGTTCTTTCCACAGATTCTCGATTGGATTCAGGTCTGGACTTTGACTTGGCCATTCGAACACCTGGATATGTTTATTTTTGAACCATTCCATTGCAGATTTTGCTTTATGTTTTGAATCATTGTCTTGTTGGAAGACAAATCTCCGTCCCAGTCTCAGGTCTTTTGCAGACTCCATCAGGTTTTCTTCCAGAATGGTCCTGTATTTGGCTCCATCCATCTTCCCATCAATTTTAACCATCTTCCCTGTCCCTGCTGAAGAAAAGCAGGCCCAAACCATGATGCTGCCACCACCATGTTTGACAGTGGGGATGGTGTGTTCAGGGTGATGGGCTGTGTTGCTTTTATGCCAAACATAACGTTTTGCATTGTTGCCAAAAAGTTCCATTTTGGTTTCATCTGACCAGAGCACCTTCTTCCACATGTTTGGTGTGTCTCCCAGGTGGCTTGTTGCAAACTTTAAACAACACTTTTTATGGATATCTTTAAGAAATGGCTTTCTTCTTGCCACTCTTCCATAAAGGCCAGATTTGTGCAATATACGACTGATTGTTGTCCTATGGACAGAGTCTCCCACCTCAGCTGTAGATCTCTGCAGTTCATCCAGAGTGATCATGGGCCTCTTGGCTGCATCTCTGATCAGTCTTCTCCTTGTATGAGCTGAAAGTTTAGAGGGACGGCCAGGTCTTGGTAGATTTGCAGTGGTCTGATACTCCTCCCATTTCAATATTATCGCTTGCACAGTGCTCCTTGGGATGTTTAAAGCTTGGGAAATCTTTTTGTATCCAAATCCGGCTTTAAACTTCTTCACAACAGTATCTCGGACCTGCCTGGTGTGTTCCTTGTTGTTCATGGTGCCCTCTGCGCTTTTAACGGACCTCTGAGACTATCACAGTGCAGGTGCATTTATACGGAGACTTGATTACACACAGGTGGATTATATTTATCATCATTAGTCATTTAGGTCAACATTGGATCATTCAGAGATCCTCACTGAACTTCTGGGGAGAGTTTGCTGCACTGAAAGTAAAGGGGCTGAATAATTTTGCACGCCCAATTTTTCAGTTTTTGATTTGTTAAAAAAGTTTGAAATATCCAATAAATGTCGTTCCACTTCATGATTGTGTCCCACTTGTTGTTGATTCTTCACAAAAAAATACAGTTTTATATCTTTATGTTTGAAGCCTGAAATGTGGCAAAAGGTCTCAAAGTTCAAGGGGGCCGAATACTTTCGCAAGGCACTGTATACCTCCACTACACTACTTTGATTCTCGTCAGTGGGGTTTAAGAAGTGAGTGTATGCAACGTCCACTGAAAGAAAGTGCTTATACGGCGTATACCTGCATATACCCTCCACTACACTACTGGTCGCACTGATCTGAAGCTGAGAATCCCCTCACTCTCTAAATCAGTGAGGATCATCAGCAGCATCACTCTCTGAGGACGCGGTGCATAGATGTGCTTGTCTTCTAATGCAACATAGACAGCCAACAGAGGGTTAAAGCTCTCCCAACATGCTGAGGATGGGGATGGGATGACTCTCCTCTCTAGGTCTTTGAGTTCTACAAGATGAAAGGAATAGCCTGAACATCAAATCAATACTAGCATCAATGGGAACATCTCCTGGAGATTAAAGACACACAGGGATGGAGAGCCGGGTGCTAATAGTGTACAAGAGCAGGCAAATGGAAAGGCTTTAATTGATGTGTGATGTGTATGGGGTGGATGATACAGAAGTGGGGGGCGAAGGTGGTAAAATGGTACATTACAGACACACACCCTCATGGCGAGCAGCGGACCCTCAGAACGAGCTGTGTGTCCGGTCGGTGTAGCGGTGCCATTGATCTCTTTAATCAATTGATCTGGCTCTCTCTCTCCACTCAAAATGCATTAAGGTTCAACTCCATGGAGCTTTATAGCTCTATTTGGTTGGTGGCCTGTTTTTATGCTATTATTTGGTCTAAAAATTATGAGGATATTCTGAGTGTTCATAGTGTGGATGTTCTATTATAAATGAGATTTTGTAATAAGAATGGTTGGTTATAAGACACGGGGAAGAAGAAAAACAGCCCACTCTTCTGCATAGCCCAAGCCATCTGTAGATGTTGACGACACCTTGTATATTCATTTTCTGCTGTAACCAACTTTTATGGAGAGACAAATACATTTGTAGATTTAGTAATGAAGACGAGAGACGACATTCTTAATCTTGACTGAATTCAATATGATCTTCTCTGGCTTTAAATGCAATCTGATTAGGGACATTACTGGCTCATGTGCTCACTGGATAAAACAGAGACATCAAATTACAAGGAGATATCAGTAGGTAGTGTCACCTCTGCTTTGTGTGTGGTCTGGCTCTTGTCTGTGTTGCTCTGAAGTCTGCTCATTCTCGTCAGAGTGGTTGTTTTATGTGGAGCATTAAGAACAGAAAGGTTTTTACTAAATCCCTTGATAATGAGTCATTTTATAGCCTGGTCCTGAATTTCAAGGGGTAATATTTAAAACATGTAAGATCTAATATACTGACGTCTGTATTATGTCATTCTTACACACTCCATGTTTATTTTCTCCTGTTATATGTATGTACCAGTCAGATGTCTGGACACACCTACTCATTCCAGGGTTTGTCTTGATTTTTTTACTATTTTCTACATGGTGGAATAATAGTGAAGATATCATGTAGTCTATGAAAGCATTTTGTCCGTCAACCCAAAATTTCACCATCATTGTAAAGCCTTAGTGATTCATTTACACCTGTCTCTCATTTTAAGGTTAACCCTGTTACGTGAGGTTAACCCTGTTACGTGAGGTTAACCCTGTTTTGTGAGGTTAACCCTGTTTCGTGAGGTTAACCCTGTTTCGTGAGGTTAACCCTGTTACGTGAGGTTAACCCTGTTACGTGAGGTTAACCCTGTTACGTGAGGTTAACCCTGTTGCGTTTAACCCTGTATGTGAGGTTAACCCTGTTACGTGAGGTTAACCCTGTTTCGTGAGGTTAACCCTGTTACGTGAGGTTAACCCTGTTACGTGAGGTTAACCCTGTTTCGTGAGGTTAACCCTGTTGCGTGAGGTTAACCCTGTTACGTGAGGTTAACCCTGTTTCGTGAGGTTAACCCTGTTTCGTGAGGTTAACCCTGTTTCGTGAGGTTAACCCTGTTTCGTGAGGTTAACCCTGTTACGTGAGGTTAACCCTGTTACGTGAGGTTAACCCTGTTTCTTGAGGTTAACCCTGTTACGTGAGGTTAACCCTGTTACGTGAGGTTAACCCTGTTGCGTGAGGTTAACCCTGTATGTGAGGTTAACCCTGTTACGTGAGGTTAACCCTGTTGCGTGAGGTTAACCCTGTTGCGTGAGGTTAACCCTGTTACGTGAGGTTAACCCTGTTGCGTGAGGTTAACCCTGTTGCGTGAGGTTAACCCTGTTACGTGAGGTTAACCCTGTTACGTGTGGTTAACTCTTGTTTTAAAGAAACGTTGAACATCTAATAGTCAAATCATAGTGTAAAAGCAGGTGAGTTGGATCTACACTTTTTGGCCATTTGCTGGTGTTTTGTGGTGGAAAACTGAACAGGTCAAGCATAACGCATCAACCCTGTTACGCATAGACAGACAGGCTAGAATAACAGGTCAACCCTGTTACCCATAGACAGACAGGCTAGAATAACACGTCAACCCTGTTACCCATAGACAGACAGGCTAGAATAACACGTCAACCCTGTTACCCATAGACAGACAGGCTAGAATAACACGTCAACCCTGTTACCCATAGACAGACAGGCTAGAATAACAGTTACCCATAGACAGACAGGCTAGAATAACACGTCAACCCTGTTACCCATAGACAGACAGGCTAGAATAACACGTCAACCCTGTTACCCACCCATAGACAGACAGGCTAGAATAACACGTCAACCCTGTTACCCATAGACAGACAGGCTAGAATAACACGTCAACCCTGTTACCCATAGACAGACAGGCTAGAATAACATGTCAACCCTGTTACCCATAGACAGACAGGCTAGAATAACACGTCAACCCTGTTACCCATAGATAGACAAGCTAGAATAACACGTCAACCCTGTTACCAATAGACAGACAGGCTAGAAAAACACGTCAACCCTGTTACCCATAGACAGACAGGCTAGAATAACACATCAACCCTGTTACCCATAGACAGACAAGCTAGATTAACACGTCAAATCTGTTACCCATAGACAGACAGGCTAGAATAACACATCAACCCTGTTACCCATAGACAGACAGGCTAGAATAACACGTCAACCCTGTTACCCATAGACAGACAGGCAATAAATGTTTTCACAATTACAAGCTTGCATTCAGTTGTCACTCCTTCCCTGTTGCACACAACAAGCTTCCATTCTCCCTGTCATAAGGGGATTTACACCTGGTTTAAGAAGAACTTGTCAACCCTGTTACGGTCAACCCTGTTACGGTCAACCCTGTAACGGTCAACCCTGTTACGGTCAACTCTGTTACTTTACTCGGCACTTAATAGGCACTTACTATACTAATTTAGCATTTTTTACCTCTTCAAATGGGGAAAGCATGTTTTTTAGTAAGTTGAATGTGTGCTCTTTATGGCATTTTGTATTACCAAGTTACACCTCTCAAAAGGCACCGAGTTGGTGGAATGACCCAGATGCTCTTATCCATAAGCACTTACAGTTAGTGCATTCATCTTAAGTCAGCGGGGTGAGACAATCACATATCACAGTCAAATATACAGGATATGAACATTCCATTTTAGCTAAACAATGGATAAATAGTGTTGTGCAACAAAACGCATTTTAATACACATCAAAAATCTATTAATTAAAAATCTGAGAACAGTAATATTGTACACACACATGAAGGTACCCATAAGCAATCATTTCTGATGAAAAAAACACAAATGTGAAAAATGTGTCTATATAGCGTTTTGGAAGGAAACTCTTTATATAAAGGATATTTCATGGTAACACCGTCATATTAAAAAGCACATATAAATGGTTAATTGTCACATACACCGGATAGCTGCAATGAAATGTGTTAGTTGATGGTTTATATTTAGGTTAATGTTTTACAGCTTTGTCATTCAATTTTGTATTTTTTAAATCATCTTATTTTATTAATTTATATATATTGTTTTACATGTAATAAGGCCACACAGAGGGCCAGAGAGGATTACAGACAACTGTGATAATCTGAAGTATCCTAAAACGACCACTAGATGTCATGTGATAAAATTCCATAAAATCTTTAAAAGTGACCAAAATTCTGTTAGTTTACTGGTAAACTTTGAAAGTTACTAGTAATATACCCTCCCTTTGCAACCCTAGGCTGGATACAGCTTGTATTGTATCCCTGGAGGAGTGATCTAAAAGGCCTCAGTCTGTTGCTCGTCTTCACTTCAAACCCCTACTCGGAGTTAGCTGAATGCATAAATGTGGTGATGATCATTTGACAGAGCAAAGGTTTTTCATGATCCCCATTCCCCAATTCAATGGTTTGGGGGCCTTCCATGCATTCAACATAGCTTCTAAAACCCGAACTGACACTAGTTATCTAGCACGAAAGCCACTATATGCCTTTGCGAAACTCTCCAGTCCAAGAGTGAAAACTGCTGAAATCCTGTATGCATCACTTTGACTAACTTGTCATAACTACTCACCCAAACATATTCCTAATCTGGAGTGATGTCAGGCAATGTTTTTTTCCGCTCATATGAAAATGGGAACAGTATGTTGGGCCCAGCTAGGGGGAGTTCTGGTTAGCAAGTATACAAGGCATTCCAAAATATTATTTCATAGACAGAAGCCACAGGACAAAGCTCCTTCAAGCTGGCTTCTTCTCAGTTGAGTTTGAATGATATCTGTGGCCACATCAGAGCGTTGGGCCCTGTGATATCTGAGCCTGGTGGATTTAAATCGGAATGGCTGGTGGATTTAAAGCCTAACATGAGGTCCAGCTCTGGGAGACTGGTCAATAATCTAACGCTCGTTCAATAACAAACCATTAGCCTTCCAGGCAGGCTCACATATTTTTTAACGGTCCCATTTCCACAGAGGGAACTAGCTCGCTCTCTCTTTCTTTCAGTTCCTATCTCTCTCGACTTGCGTCGCCGTTCTCTCCTCACTCAAAGGATTGAGCAAACAAACAAACAGCTGGGGTTTGAGTCTCAAATCTATAATTAAACCATCAAATTACTGAGGCTGTTTCCTAAAAGCTCACACACTGGTAGGATTGTCAAACTGACGGCAGTACTTAGCACCTCTGAACAGAGTGTCAGCCATCAATCTCTTTTGTGTTCACACAGTAAAGACCTCGGAATTCGTCAGCAACTCAGCCTTGTTAAAATACTCCACACCAGAAGGTGGCAGTAGCATTGTTTGGCAATGCATATCCATGTGTATTGCTTATGGTCTTGATTCCAAGCTATCTGCGCTAATGTTGCTAATTTGTAGAAAGCTCTTGTTGATACTAGTCAGATGGCCACATCTAAATAACTACCTAGCCTACTTTCATCAAGATGATGAAGAAACAATTGTATTTACTTGCCATAATCCCATACTGCCTTTGCCAGCCCATAGACACATTTTTAGCTAGCTATTGTTATTATATTCGCTAGCTAGCACAACATAGCTAGCTAGCTAAGGACATTGCACTAATTAGCCAGCTAACGCAGGTAGCAGTGAGATTCAAGGTGTGTTGAATGCTTACCGTAAAGACACTTCTTAGGAATCAAATGAAATACATGGAACAACATGCTCAAAACTTTATATGGGTAGCCAACAAGTTCTAAACCTTTTAATTAATGTACATGTAGTGTATCAAGCATAGGGTTTGATCATATTGGTAGGGCAACGAATAGATACAGTACGTCCAAGGTCTTACTTCAGGAAAATCCAGGGGTTTAGGATGTTTCTCAACAGGAGGTTCCTCACAGGCTTAAGTTTAGGTTTAATTAAGTCACATTAAGTGGTTTGATGATGCAGCAGCACACTCACACCCAGTTTAAATGCTCCGGCTGCTGAGTGGAGCTCCACCTCATCTCATCTGTCTGTCCGGGAGCAGCAGACTATGCTTCAGAACAGGGCAGTGCTCTCTCTCTCTCACACACACACACACTGAGGGCTGAGAACTGAGAGGGGTGAGTCGGCACAGAGTGGGCCTCACGGCCTTGCTGCACACGGCACA
Source organism: Oncorhynchus masou masou (assembly GCF_036934945.1). Classification (NCBI taxonomy): domain Eukaryota; kingdom Metazoa; phylum Chordata; class Actinopteri; order Salmoniformes; family Salmonidae; genus Oncorhynchus; species Oncorhynchus masou. The sequence continues at coordinate 82,870,760 of NC_088223.1, read as the reverse complement.
CAGTGCAGGGGCGGTAACCATGGGAACGGCATGCCTTGTTCCTGGTGCCACAGGCGGGCACGTAGAGGCCCCAGCCCAGCAGGTGGGCTCTGAGAGAGGAGAGAAGAGCGGGTTGGGGGCTGTATGGAGGAGGGGGGGGGGAAGAAGGGAGGGGGCTGTATGGAGGATGTTGGGGGGAGGAGGAAGAAGGGAGAGGGGCTGTATGGAGGATGGTGGGGGGAGGAGGAGGAGGAAGAAGGGAGAGGGGCTGTATGGAGGATGGTGGGGGGGAGAGGAGGAGGAGGAAGAAGGGAGGGGGCTGTATGGAGGAAGGTGGGGGGGAGAAGAGGAGGAGGAAGGTGGGGTGGGGCATATCCACTGGAATAACTTCAGCCACATGGGCAAAGGGAATTAATCACAGACTGAATTATGGTATGAAAGGAGAGAACCCCTCCTCGATCCAACTATCTCTGGATAGATAGATAGATAGATAGATAGATAGATAGATAGATAGATAGATAGATAGATAGATAGATAGATAGTCACCCTTGCACTTTTCTTAAATAATTCCCTATTTCTTCTAAAATAACTTGAAATTGAAATAAACATTTGGTCTCCACACCTTGTTATTGGATTTTCAACATTGATGAACCAATTTTATTTTAGTAAATAAAGACAAATGGCATGGACAAAATTATTGGCACCCTGGAGCTACATACAGTGGCTTGCGAAAGTATTCACCCCCCTTGGCGTTTTTCCTATTTTGTTGCCTTATAACCTGGAATTAAAATAGATTTTTGGGGGGGTATCATTTGATTTACACAACAAGCCTACCAGTTTGAAGATGCTAAATATGTTTTATTGTGAAACAAACAAGAAATAATACAAAAAACACTTGATCTTGCATAACTATTCAAACCCAAGTCAATACTTTGGAGAGCCACCTTTACAGCTGCCAGCAATTACAGCTGCAAGTCTCTTGGGGTGTCTCTATAAGCTTGGCACATCTAGCCACTGGGATTTTTGCCCATTCTTCAATGCAAAACTGCTCCAGCTCCTTCAAGTTGGATGAGTTCCGCTGGTGTACAGCAATCTTTATGTCATACCACATATTCTCAATTGGGTTGCGGCCTGTGCTTTGACTAGGCCATTCCAAGACATTTAAATGTTTCCCCTTAAACCACTCAAGTGTTGCTTTAGCAGTATGCTTAGGGTTATTGTCCTGCTGGAAGGGGAACCGCCGTCCCAGTCTCAAATCTCTGGAAGACTGAAACAGGTTTCCCTCAAGAATTTCCCTGTATTTAGCATCCATCATTCCTTCAATTCTGACCAGTTTCCCAGTCCCTGCCGATGAAAAACATCCCCATAGCATGATGCTGCCACCACCATGCTTCACTGTGGGGATGGTGTTCTCGGGGTGATGTGAGCTGTTGGGTTTGCGCCAGACATAGTGTTTTTCTTGATGTCCAAAAAACTCAATTTAAGTCTCATCTGACCAGAGTACCCTCTTCCATATGTTTGGGGAGTCTCCCACATGCCTTTTGGCGAACACCAAACGTGTTTGCTTACTTTTTAGGTAGACACTGTAGATAGATAGGTAGATAGGTAGACACTGTAGATAGATACTGTAGATAGGATAGATAGATAGATAGATAGATAGATTGATACTGTAGATAGACATATAGATAGATACTGTAGAAAGATATATAGATAGATACTGTAGATAGATACTGTAGATAGATATATAGATTGATACTGTAGATATATATATATAGATAGATCCTGTAGATAGATACTGTAGAAAGATTGGACTTGGGCGTGTGTAGCTGCCTCATTTATTTATTTATTCGTTATTTTACCAAGTAAATTGACTGAGAACACGTTCTCATTTGCAGCAACGCCCTGGGGAATAGTTACAGGGGAGAGGAGGGGGATGAATGAGCCAATTGTAAACTGGTGATTATTAGGTGACCGTGATGGTTTGAGGGCCTATACTAAATGCTGTTCCGTGATGAAGGAAGTTTCTGATGAACTCCACCAACGGAGTGGAGGAGAGACCAGGCTTGCGTAGTTGCGTGCCTTTACTTGTTTGCTGAAATCCATACTTTTTAAATAAACGTTAATCAAATACAACCACCGACTGTTTGCTCATTGCTATTGCTCTAAGATGGCAACTCAGCGAAAATGCGCATGTGCCAATTGAATCTCAACAAGGAAACAGTCTGTGGTTGTATGGATTTCAGCAAACAAAGAATGGCAAGCAAATACAGAGGATAAACATAGGTACAAGGTAAGCATTTCATTATTATTTTTTTTTAAGTATTCACCTTGGGCAAATCGATGTAGTCAGAGCTAAATTCGGCAAAGCTTGTCTCTGCTCCAATCCGTTAGGTAGACTTCATCAGAAACTTCCTTCACACTGAAATGGAGTCAAGGCAGCTATGTATGTGTGTGGACTGTTTGTGCTGGTTTTGAATGGATTGATCCATTGATTTTAGCAATAGCCATTGAACTGAACAGCTGAAAGCAGAATCAGGGACAGGGTAGATTTCATCAGGGGTGGTGGGTCTCGTTTCAATCAGCACTAGTTTGTTTGTGCCTCTATGAAGAGAAGGGAGTTCAGGGTTGAGTTAGACAGTCAGCTAGACATACAGTGTTCATCTTCATCAGCAGTAAAGTGCAGGGTGTTGAGAGCTACGCTGTAATAACTGTGACAGCTAGATGGAGTCTTATTGAAGAATGTTCTGATTGGTCACTTGCCTCAGGCCTCTTTTGTCCACAAATGATCTGTTTATCTCACTTCACTGGTTGGGGGGGGACCAACCCCTCCTCCTTCCTCACTTCCCCTCCTCTATCACCCTCTTCTATCATCCTCCTCGATCACCCTCCTCTTTCATCCTCTTCCATTACCATCCTCTATCACCCTCTTCTATCACCCTCTTCTATCATCCTCTTCTATCATCCTCTTCTATCATCCTCTATTACCCTCCTCTATCACTCTCTTCTATCATCCTCCTCGATCACCCTCCTGTATCATCCTCTTCTATTACCCTCTTCTATCATCCTCCTCTATCACCCTCCTCTGATAGAAAGAAGAGGCTCATCTCTAATGTCAAATCAGTGGAGCTCTCTGACTAGACAGAAAGACTTCAGAGACATTCACAATGCTTTGTTTGTAAACACTGGAAAGCAGAGTATACAATTTACACTTTATAGACTGATTCATGGCACGGGAACTTGGGGTGGAGTTTACACAATTCGGTCATGTCATTCTAAGGGGAAGTGTTGAGATGTCTGAACTGAAAGGGACCTCTTGGACTGAAACAGTTACCACTTCCATACTATGACAAATGTAGTCCAAAGTTCAGAGTGGATGTACAGTGCCCCCCCCACCCACCCCCCATCAAAGACACTCCTCTCTTCTCCCAGTCCTTTGATGTTCCCACCATTTAATAAAGAGCCCAGTAAGTGGTGTGTAGAGTAGAGGACACTCTGGCACACCCCACCCCTACCCTGCCCTGCGGTGCACTGTACCAACCCTCCCTGACAGATCCCCAACCCACACACACAACACACACACACTCCTGGAGACCGAGTAGCAGACCCCGCTAGGTCTTATCATGTGAGGGGGATCTACAGAGGGCTGTCGTGTGACTCTGTAATTAGTATGTTGGTGGGCGGCTCACTGAGGATTGAGACGGCCAAGCAGTAGCCATGCTGAGAGAAGGTCTGAGTGGTAAACCAGAGAGAGGGCTGGTGCCTAACTTACCATGCCTTACCTCTGGGTATTATTTTACTTACTTAGGGACGAGATCACCCCTCTCTCTGTCTTTTCTCTTTTCGCTCTCATGTCTCTCCCTCTCTTCTCTCCCACCCCCTCTTCTCATCTCTTCTCTTTCTCTCTCACCCCCTCTTCTCATCTCTTCTCACCCCCTCCTCTCATCTCTTCTCACCCTCCTCTTCTCATCTCTTTTCACCCTCCTCTTCTTATCTCTTATCTCCTTCTCACCCCCTCTTCTCATCTCTTCTCACCCTCCTCTTCTCACCCTCCTCTTCTCACCCTCCTCTTCTCACCCCCCTCTTCTCATCTCTTCTCACCCCCCTCTTCTCTCCTTCTCACCCCCCTCTTCTCATCTCTTCTCAATTTCTCTCTCTAATGCCAGAACCCTCAGCTTTCTTGTACTTTTCTAGAACAAGGATGACAGTGAAACAGTATAGAGGGGGTTTTCATTGATAAAGGAAGTTGTGATCAGTTTTAGAAGTCAATAAGTCTAATGATAATAGTATATTTTTAGTTCATGGCAGGGTTTTTTGATATGCTGTGGTATTTCCCAGCGGGCTGCCAAGTCTGCTTTCAGAAACATGCTGTGAGTGAAAGCTGTCCCAGCCGCCGTAGAGGACAGGTTTCACTATGATTCACACAGTGCTGAATGTATAGTCTGTTGAACACTATTACAGTCAGACCATTCAACCACTGACTGACGGGATTTGATTCAAAGGGGATCTTTAAGAACATTTTGAAGGGGGATCTTTACCCTGTAAAGTTAAAGGGTGGATTCACAAAAGGTCACGTGCGTTGTATGGGACTCAGAACCCAACGAGGTCAGAGACTACGGTCCATTTTTATTTTTTATTTTTTTATTTCACCTTTATTTAACCAGGTAGGCTAGTTGAGAACAAGTTCTCATTTGCAACTGCGACCTGGCCAAGATAAAGCATAGCAGTGTGAACAGACAACACAGAGTTACACATGGAGTAAACAATAAACAAGTCCATATGGAAGTCTTGACATTTCACACAAACAATGAACACCCAATAATAACCAGACACGTCATACTTTCAGCCACGTTGACAATGCTCTTATTTCACTGCATATGGTCTGGTTCTGAGTACAGAACGCCATTAAACAAACAAATATGTCTGGTTCTGAGTACAGAACGCCATTAAACAAACAAATATGTCTGGTTCTGAGTACAGAACGCCATTAAACAAACAAATATGTCTGGTTCTGAGTACAGAACGCCATTAAACAAACAAATATGTCTGGTTCTGAGTACAGAACGCCATTAAACAAACAAATATGTCTGGTTCTGAGTACAGAACAAACAAATATGTCCATTAAACAAAACAAACAAATATGTCTGGTTCTGAGTACAGAACGCCATTAAACAAACAAATATGTCTGGTTCTGAGTACAAACAAATATGAACAAACAAATATGCCATTAAACAAACAAATATGTCTGGTTCTGAGTACAGAACGCCATTAAACAAACAAATATGTCTGGTTCTGAGTACAGAACGCCATTAAACAAACAAATATGTCTGGTTCTGAGTACAGAACGCCATTAAACAAACAAATATGTCTGGTTCTGAGTACAGAACGCCATTAAACAAACAAATATGTCTGGTTCTGAGTACAGAACAGAACCATTAAACAAACAAATATGTCTGGTTCTGAGTAAACAAACAAATATGTCTGGTTCATTAAACAAACAAATATGTCTGGTTCTGAGTACAGAACGCCATTAAACAAACAAATATGTCTGGTTCTGAGTACAGAACGCCATTAAACAAACAAATATGTCTGGTTCTGAGTACAGAACAAACAAATATGTCTGGTTCACAGAACGCCAAAACAAACAAATATGTCTGGTTCTGAGTACAGAAAACAAATATGTCTGGTTCTGAGTACAGAACGCCATTAAACAAACAAATATGTCTGGTTCTCTGAACAGAACACCACTAGAGAAACAAATATGTCTGGGTCTCTGTGTTAAAAGGTTTAAACAAACAAATATGTCTGGTTCTGATAAAATATGTCTGGTTCTGAGTACATAAAGAAACAAATATGTCTGGTTCTGACATTAAACAAACAAATATGGGAGGAGTGTGTGTTTTCACCAGGATTTATGACTTCTGTGGTCATCTCATTTCCCTTAATTCCGCGTCACTATTATGTTTACGGATGACTCCTCTGATGATATGAACGGGAAGACCATTAGTTCAAATAGCAGCGGGAACTAGTTTGGGGCTGTGGGGCTGACCTTTTTTCAATGACGTGGGGGGGTGGTCAGTCTTCAGGCGGCTGTATCATTCCGCTAATGCAGGACTAGTAAAGGCTCAGTGCACTGCTTTTGTGAGACTTTGTGAGACACCCTCAGCACCCCTACTTCCTGTGACTATGTTAGTTTTAAACCAGACCATTAAAGACTATTTCAGTGGAGCTGAACACATATTTATTGTTGTCTGTCTGCGCTCATTTAGATTGAGATGGTTAGTCCGCATGTTTGTACAGTGGGTTGGCCTGTCCGTCTGTCCCTCAGTCCCATCTATTGTTAAGTTAGAGACAGCATGGCCCTGCAATGGAGCATTTCCATAGTGCTGCACAGAGGTGACACTCTGCCCCACCAACATAGCCCAGCATCTGCCCCACCAACATAGCCCAGCATCTGCCCCACCAACATAGCCCAGCATCTGCCCCAACAACATAACCCAGCATCTGCCCCAACAACATAGCCCAGCATCTGCCCCAACAACATAGCCCAGCATCTGCCCCAACAACATAGCCCAGCATCTGCCCCACCAACATAGCCCAGCATCTGCCCCAACAACATAGCCCAGCATCTGCCCCAACAACATAGCCCAGCATCTGCCCCAACAACATAGCCCAGCATCTGCCCCAACAACATAGCCCAGCATCTGCCCCAACAACATAGCCCAGCATCTGCCCCAACAACATAGCCCAGCATCTGCCCCAACAACATAGCCCAGCATCTGCCCCAACAACATAGCCCAGCATCTGCCCCACCAACATAGCCCAGCATCTGCCCCAACAACATAGCCCAGCATCTGCCCCAACAACATAGCCCAGCATCTGCCCCACCAACATAGCCCAGCATCTGCCCCAACAACATAGCCCAGCATCTGCCCCACCAACATAGATGTCCACAGTGTTGTGTGTGTGCGTATTTTAGTCTTTATACACGGCTGCATTCAGTGCGTTGTTATGTCTGCCTGGGCTTTGATGTTCTCAAACCTCAAACTAAGTGGTGCTCATTTTGGGTAACTCTGGAGAGGCACAATCACTTCCAGATTGGGCCTCCTACTCTGTGTGATTGGCTGTTGTTGGTGCTATACTGGCAGGGAGTGTCAGTGACAGGAGTACTTCTGCCTGGCCGTCAGCCACTGGACATGGACCCTGGGCACTGGATATACACATAGGGTACACACACACATATGGAGAACACATCACAGGAGGTTGGTGGCACTTTAATAGGGGAGGACTGGCTTGTGGTAATGACTGGAGCGGAATCAGTGGAATGAAATCAAATACATCATGGTTTCCATGGTTTCCATGTGTTTGATGCCATTCCATTCACTCCATTCCAGACATTAATATGAGCCTTCCTCCCCTCAGCAGCTTCATGTGGAACACATGTATACACAAACACACCCTACTGGGCACACTACGTCATATCAATGTGGTTCATGGGGTAATATTTGGTGCTGAGGTTGATCAATGAGATTACAGCCTATATTCACCCAATCAAAAAGACAGCCAATGTGTTGTTACCACTATACTTTCAACCATCTAAAAGCACAACCAAATTCCAGTGGAAAAACCAATGTCAAATGTTTGGTTTATTTATACAACAGATTGATGTGTTATCACTGTGCATCTGATAGCAGAACCAAATGACCAGGGTTGCAGTTGAGATTACATTACAAGTACATGGCGATCAACTGTGAAGCCCTGCACAGACCTGCACAGACCTACACAGACCTGCACAGACCTACACAGACCTGCACAGACCTGCACAGACCTACACAGACCTACACAGACCTACACAGACCTACACAGACCTGCACAGACCTGCACAGACCTACACAGACCTGCACAGACCTACACAGACCTGACCTGCACAGACCTACACAGACCTGCACAGACCTGCACAGACCTACACAGACCTGCACAGACCTACACAGACCTGCACAGACCTACACAGACCTGCACAGACCTGCACAGACCTGCACAGACCTGCACAGACCTGCACAGACCTGCACAGACCTGCACAGACCTACACAGACCTGCACAGACCTACACAGACCTGCACAGACCTACACAGACCTGCACAGACCTGCACAGACCTACACAGACCTGCACAGACCTGCACAGACCTGCACAGACCTACACAGACCTGCACAGACCTGCACAGACCTACACAGACCTACACAGACCTGCACAGACCTACACAGACCTGCACAGACCTACACAGACCTACACAGACCTGCACAGACCTACACAGACCTACACAGACCTGCACAGACCTACACAGACCTACACAGACCTGCACAGACCTGCACAGACCTACACAGACCTGCACAGACCTACACAGACCTACACAGACCTGCACAGACCTACACAGACCTGCACAGACCTACACAGACCTGCACAGACCTACACAGACCTACACAGACCTGCACAGACCTGCACAGACCTACACAGACCTACACAGACCTGCACAGACCTACACAGACCTACACAGACCTGCACAGACCTATGTATGCTATCTTGAAAATCCTCACTTTATGATTACAGTGCATAAGAAATGTATAGTTACAGTAACCTCGAAATGTGACCATGGATGTGTTACTCATTTTAAGGTTGAATTAGGGCTGCACAATTAATCAAATTCACATAAAATTATTAATATTGGCATGCGCAATACACATATCGCAAGAGATCCATATCACATGCAATATTTTAAAACACCACTCAATCGTGTGTGAAACATTTTAAAACGTCACTCAACCGTGTGTAAAACATTTTAAAACGCCACTCAACCGTGTGTAAAACATTTGAAAACGCCACTCAACCGTGTGTAAAACATTTTAAAACGGCACTCAACCATGTGTATAATATTTTAAAACGCCATTCAACCGTGTGTAAAATATTTTAAAACGTCACTCAACCGTGTGTGTAATATTTTAAAACGCCACTCAACCGTGTGTAAAATATTTTAAAACGTCACTCAACCGTGTGTGTAATATTTTAAAACGTCACTCAACCGTGTGTAAAGTCAGTTTTTATAGTTTACTCTCTTTTTGTTCTCTTGTGGCTGCTTCCCACACACACACCAAGCCCCGCCCCCTATCACTCAGGGTACGCAGTTCTTCCTCCTCGGTCTCATATCCCTTCCATACGAAGACCTTTTTCTGCCAACTTTACCATACCGCCATCTTTTTTCAGACTTTTCTTTATATCTTAAAGGTACTGCCAATATTAAAACCAAAACGTTTGATTTCTGACCTAACAATCTAGTAATCATTTCGGTTAAGTTATGCCTATGGCTTAGTATGAAATGTAGCCGTAATTTGCATTCACTACGCTAGGCAGTGCCCGTTAACCAGTTCTAAACTTGGCAAGGCATGTCACTTCGCCCATCTCTTGGCCCAGCCCACCATTAAACATGCACTGTTTTCTTATGTGTTAATAAATATCACTGAATGATGAAAATAATGCAATAAAGTAGGCTAATGCAATTGAAGGCATGTATCAAATTGTTGTTGACTGAAACTCCCAAAGTTATCCAATCGTTGTAATACATTTTAAGCAATAGCCAACCTGCTTCAGGCTGCGTGTGGTCAACTAGATGATCATTTCAGCACCGCTTTGATTGGGAAAGTGACATCATACTGCTATGAGACAAGCGTGTGGACTCGTCTTGATGAATCAATTAATGAAAGATTTTAGTTTTTTGGATATTGGTTAGGCTACAATTAGGCTGGGGAAATGTTAGCTAAATTGAGGTGAGTGCTGCTCAGATAATCTTGCCAACATGTTATATAAGTAGCTTAACAAGTGGATTATTTTGCTCTTCACTCCAGACACTTATTAGCCTAGGCCTCCGTCTGTACATTTGTTTAATAAGTGGAGGGGGTATAGCTCATCTATTAGTTTGCTAATCTGTCACTGATCAGAAACATTTAGCTTGCAATAATGTAGTCTAAATCAAGTGTAGGCCAATTTATTTAGTCTAAATCAAGTGTAGGCCAATTTATTTATTCTAAATCAAGTGTAGGCCAATTTATTTAGTCTAAATCGAGTGTAGGCCAATTGATTTAGTCTAAATCAAGTGTAGGCCAAGACTAGGTGCCACTGACTTAGTCTGGCTTTAATTCCAGTTTGTCTACAAATTAATTATTGATATGTTGGATTAATGTCTCTTCTCAACCAAAAATCAAAGTTAAAGAAAAGTTAAAGAACAGGACTAAATCAAATCAAACTTGAAAGGCACTTTTAAATGCACATTTTTGGTTGGGATGGAGTGAATCCAACATAATAATAATACATTTGTAGACAAACTGAAATTAAAGCCAGTGGTACAGTTGGAACTATCCAAGCAGTAGATCTCCTTCAAATGCTGATATTTGGTTGCATTGACAACTAAACACAATACAACATCAATTATTATGATTACATTTGAAATCAACCAGAGCTTGAAATCTTAGGCTTATTGTATTGTCTATTTCTGTTGAATTCTGGGTTGAATTGAAACAATCACTGGTGATGACTTTGCAAATGCTACAGTGGCTTTAGAAAGTATTCACGCCCCTTGACTTATTCCACATGTTTTGTTGTGTATTTATTTTTTTCTCACACATCTACACATATTACCCCTTAATGACAAAGTGAATACATGTTTTTAGAAATGTTTGCAAATGTATTGAAAATGAAATACAGAAATATCTAATTTACATAAGTATTCCCACCACTGAGTCAATACTTTGTAGAAGCACCTTCGGCAGCAATTACAGCTGTCAGTCTTTCTGGGTAAGTCTCTTCAAGCTCTGTCAAGTTGGTTGCTGATCATTGCTAGAGAGCCATTTTCAAGTCTTGACATAGATTCAAGTCGATTTAACTCAAAACTGTAACTAGGCCACTCAGGAACATTCAATGTCATCTTGGTAAGCAACCCCAGTGTAGATTTGACCTTGTGTTTTAGGTTATTGTCCTGCTAAAATGTGAATTTGTCTCCCAGGAAAGAAGACTGAACCAGGTTTTCCTCTAGGATTTAGCCTGTGCTTAGCTCTATTCCTTTTCTTTTTATCCTAAAAAACTCCATAGTCCTTGCTGATGACAAGCCTACCCATAACATGATGCAGCCACCACCATGCTTGAAAACATTGGCCTCATGCTGTAATCCCTGAGCAGTTTCTTTCCTCTCTGCCAACTGAGTTAGGAAGGACACCTGTATCTTTGTAGTGACTGGGTGTATTGATACACCACAAAGAGCGTAATTAATAACTTCACCATGCTTAAAGGGATATTCAATGTCTTTTTTTCTTCTTTTTAACCCATCTACCAATAGGCAGTGATGTAAAGTACTTAAGCAAAAATACTTTAAAAGAACTACTACATAAGTCGTTTTTTGGGTATCTGTACTTTACTATTTATATTTTTGAAAACTTTTTGACTTTAACTCCACTACATTCCTAAAGAAAATAATGTACTTTTTACTCCTTACATTTTCCCTGACACCCAAAAGTACTTGTTATATTTTGAATGCATAGCAGGACAGTCTAATTCACACACTTATCAAGCGAACATCCCTGGTCATCCCTACTGCCTCTGATCTGGCACTCATTAAACACAAATGCTTCATTTGTAAATTACATCTGATTGTCGGAATACCTAGGATAGGATAAGTAATCCTTCTCACCACCCCCCCTTAATGATTTAGATGCACTATAGTAAAGTGGCTGTTCCACTGGATGTCAGAAGGTGAATTCACCAATTTGTAAGTCGCTCTGGATGAGAGCGTCTGCTAAATGACTTAAATGTAAATGTAAATGTAAATTGTTGAACTGTACCCCTGGCTATCCGTAAATGTAAAAAACAAGAAAATCGTGTCGTTTGGTTTGCTTAATATAAGACATATTTAATGATTTATACTTTTACTTTTGATACTTAAGTACATTTCAATCCAAATACTTTTACTCAAGTAGTATTTTACTTGGTGACTTTTACATGAGTAATTTTCTTTTAAGGTATCTTTACTTTTACCCAAGTATGACAGTTGGGTTCTTTTTCCACCACTGCCAATAGATGACCTTCTTTGTGAGGCATTGGTAAACCTCCCTGGTCTTTGTGGTTGAATCTGTGTTTGAAATTCACTGCTGGTTTGAAGGACCTTACAGATAATTGTATGTGTGGGGTACAGAGATGAGGTAGTCATTCAAAAATCATGTTAAACACTATTATTGCACACAGAGTGAGTCCATGCAACTAATTATGTGACTTGTTTTGTACTCCTGAACTTATTTAGGCTTGTCATAACAAAGGGGTTGAATTATTTTTGACGAAAGACATTTCAGCTTTTCATTTTTTATTTATTTGTAAAAATAAAAATCCATTATTCCACTTTGACATTATGAGGTATTGTGTGTAGACCAGTAAAATCCCAAATGTAACACAACAACATGTGGGAGAAGTCAATGAGTGTAGATACTTTCTGAAGGCACTATAACGTTCTAAATAGCATCATTGATGATATATGGTTACATTTCATTTGCTCTGTTAAACCTGCGCTTTGGAATGAGTTTGATAGGAACAGTGAATCTATTTAATTTTTGTAAGTGGAGATCTCTTATCAATCATTCTCACGCACATTGGTAATAGTCAGTAACTAATATCATAGCTAAACAGAGCTGTTAAAACCCTGGATAGGAGCCCAAAGTGTAGCTGTAAATTGATCAATTATTTTTTCTGATAGTGGTTATAACCTTGAAGATCTGACATTGTTTTAAAGGTCCAAATTCAACATATTTTATACAACCTTTGTCTATGTTGAAATTTGGTTACCACGATGACATAATCCTGTGGTAGAAATTTCGCCTCAAAACAACAATTTATAAGGATTACATTTTTCAAATCCAATGTATTTTCCACGTAGATCCCACATCACAATACATTGACAATGTTGATTCAACCAGTTTGTGCCCAGTGGGACACATTCATAAACACATCCATAAAAGCACACACACACACACACACACACATCCACAAAAGCACACACACACACACACATCCACAAAAGCACACACACACACACACACACACACACACACACACACACACACACTCACGCACATACATGCATACACACACATACAAATGTCCAAACAGTATCACTCTTATCCACAACAGCCTTCTACTTGTTGTTGTTGTTGTTGTTTTACTGTCTCAGTCTTTTTATAGAACATTAAACTTAATCATCCACTCTTAAAATGATTTCCATCCCTAGCTGACCTGTATCAATATATAGCACAGAGCCAGTTCCAGGATCAAACAGAATGTAAATGTCTCAGGTCTCATTCTGACGACTTTCTGTGCCCCTTCAGCCAGCCCTTTCACTCTCAAACAGTCAGGTGTGGGTAATTTTCCCCTCTATACTACTGCTCGCACACAAACCTGAGGGTGTGTGTATGAGTAATGCCTAGTGCACCACAGCAAGGCTCTGGCTCAGTGTGGCGCTGGTACAGTGGATGGGTTAAGTCACATCTGTCGCCCCTCCTGCTCATCTGTGTACTTGCCTGTCTGTGTCTGCATCCCAGCCACTCAATGTGGGATTTCACTGGGGCGTCAGATAGCCTACACTGTATGCAGTACAGTGGGAACAGGGTCTGTAACGTAATGAACAGTACATGACATTACAACCATAGCAGTTTTCTGTACTTAACACAATGGCAATTCATGGGAACTTGCAACTGATTCACGTGTGAAATGAGTGTTTTATTAGTGCTATTTTATCTTTTATCTTAATTCATGACAACGTTACAAAACGACAAATTAACAACATAACTCTGATTTGGATTTTATCTCTCTTTTTTTACCTTTATTTATACAGGTAAGTCGATTAAGAACAATGTATTTTTTAACCTACTTGAAAGCCCCAAGCAAGACCATTCAATCCAAATGATTGTAGCTCATTCAACCTTGATATATAGCAGAGGGCCAAGATGAACAATGGAGAAGTGAGTGTGTTTAATGTATCAACGATGAAATAGAGATTAAAGACGTTACTCTCAAAGCACTCTGGCCGTGCTGCCAACAGGACCCCTAATTTCCGCTTCAAAAAACCTTCTTAGGTCTGTGAACACCAAAGAATACATTATGTGTAAAGTGTTTCATCAGCATAGGGAATGAAGCGGCAGAGACAAGGGTCAAGGTGTAGCCTATTGGCCGTCGGGGGGGGAAGGTCATCATCCATCATTAATTCCCAGTGATGTCTCAAACACCATTACCTCTTATTTAACACCGGATTCCTGTTCAAACACAACCCCGCCAGATAAAAGGCAATATCAATATGCTAATATATGTCCTTTTAAGTGAAATTAGATTACTGAAGGATGAGCGCAGTGCGTTTGCCGTACTTTAAAAGGTTTAATATCTAATTGGAATTTTGTCTTTGATGTTATCGGAGACCAAAGATTTAGATACGAGTTAGATTGAAGTCTTGAGTTAATTCACCTTTCTGTGAGTGTGAGTGTGTGTGTGGGGGGGCGTATTTGTGTGCACTCAGTCCTATGCGTGTATCCCGTTACAATGTGGTTTAATAGAGGGAGGGTGATAATAATTTGGTCTCTGTGAGTGTGTGTAGAAAAGGAACACACATAGAGAACCACTTCAAGGATGGCTAATTGCCTTTAGGAAGGCAAAGATGTAAATATTAAATTGTGTGGCTATAATGTTATGATGGTACATCACCCTCAGACCTTGGAACAGAACCATTGAATTGAATTGAGAGAGGGAGAGAGAGAGAAAGAGGGGGAGAGAGAGAGAAAGAGAGAGCTACACAAAGAGAGAGAGAGAGAGCGAGAGCTTTGGCAATATTAACATATGTTTCCCATGCCAATAAAGCCCCTTCACTCCTGAATATACTGTAGACCCCACTCTCTCCCTCTCTCGCTCAATTCAGTTTCAATTTAAGGGCTTTATTGGCATGGGAATTATATGTTAACATTGCCAAAGGAATGTAGATAATAAACAATAGTGAAATAAACGTAAAACAATTTTAATTACTTAAAAATCATACAATGTGATTTCCTGGATTTTTGTTTTAGATTCCGTCTCTCACATTTGAAGTGTACCTATGATAAACATCATAGACCTCTACATGCTTTGTGAGTAGGAAAACCTGCAAAATCGGCAATGTATCAAATACATGTTCTCCCCATTGTAAGTGTCTTATATCGGCTGAAAGCTTAAATTCGTGTTAATATAACTGAACTGTCCAATTTACAGTAGCTATTACTGTGAAAAAATGCCATGCTATTGTTTGAGGAGAGCTCCTAACAACAAAACACTTTTTTCACCGCGATAGTTTTGATAAATTCACATTTGAAGGTGAAATTTGTACTTACATTCTGAAATCTTGCTCTGATTTATCATCCAAAGGGTCCCAGAGATAACATGAAGTTTCGTTTTGTTAGATAAAATCCTTTTTCACATCCTAAAGAGTTCCATATGGCATACACGATCGATTTTGTATTTCCACTCGTTCAATTTGCAAAGAAAGAAATCTGTGAAAATCTAACCCTAAACGTTGTTTCAACTAGTCAAATCATGTTCGTATGTATTCCTCAGTGATCCTAGAGCGTAACCAGACTTCACTATATCATTTGTGGTGTAGTATATCCTATAGGACAAAATTTGGTCAGACATGGCACACCGATGGCACACCGATGACGTGGGCGGTCTTCACTTGATCGACTCTAACTTTGTCAAACAAAGCTAGCTAGATAGCCAATGAGCTGGGCTTTACTGGAGTATTTACGGAAACCCTGTATCTGTCGCACAATGTAGCTGCTAACCTTGTGCGACAGCATGCCTTTTCCCTTTGGACAAAAACTAAAAGAATATTCAGAGTTATGAAGTTATGAAAACTGGTTGTTCTGCAAATGTTGAGCTTATAATATGGCTACTAATACTGGAAAAGCTATACAGTCCAAGTATACAGATTTGAAGATTTTCTTGCAGAAATTTTTTATATAAATGCAAATGTCTCCTTCACAATTTGCCCAAATGTACCTGGGTGACTTCACACTAAATGTCATGTAGTTCGCTCATACTTCAAGTTATCTGTCTGAAACTTTGCACATACACTGACGCCATCTTGTGGACACCATCGGAATTACAACCAGTGATGGTTAGAAGTGGGACCTTTCTGTTGCATTTCAAAAAGGTAGAAAAAAAGGGGAAAAAATGTTGTTGTTTTTCTTTGTAGTTTCTTCTACCAGATCTATTGTATTATATTTTCCTACATTCAATTCACATTTCCACAAACTTCAAAGTGTTTCCTTTCAAATGGTACCAAGAATATGCATATCCTTGCTTCAGGGCCTGAGCTACAGGCAGTTAGATTTTGGTATGTCATTTTAGGTGAAAATTTTAAAAAAGGGGGCTATCCCTAAGAAGTTTTTAATGAGACTGGAAGGAGAGTTTAGAGTCTAGCCAGACACCTAGGTATTTATAGTTGTCCACATATTCTAAATCAGAACCGTACAGAGTAGTGATACAGGCGGGTGCGGGCAGCGATTGGTTGAAGAGAATGCATTTAGTTTTACTAGAATTTTAGAGCTCTTGGAGGCCACGGAAGGAGCGTTGTATTCAAACTCGTTTGGAGATTTGTTAACACAGTGTCCAAAGAATGGCACACTGAACTCTATCTGAGAAGTAGTTAGTGAACCAGGCGAGGCAGTCATTAGAGAAACCAAGGCTGTTGAGTCGCCGATAAGAATACGGTGATTGACAGAGTCGAACGCCTTGGCCAGGTCGATGAAGACCGCTGCACAGGACTGTCTTTTATCGATGGCGGTTATGATATCGTTTAGGACCTTGAGCGTGGCTGAGGTGCACCCGTGACCAGCTCGGAAAACAGATTGTATAACGGAGAAGGTACGGTGGGATTCGAAATCGTCGGTGATGTTTGTTAACTTGGCTTTCGAAGACTTTAGAAAGGCAGGGTAGGATAGATATAGGTCTGTAACAGTTTGGGTCTAGAGTGTCAGCTTTCCAATCTTTAGGGATCTCAGACGATACGAAAGAGAGGTTGAACGGACTAGTAATAGGGGTTGCAACAATGGCGGTGGAAAATTTTAGGAAAAGAGGGTCCAGATGGTCTAGCCCAGCTGATTTGTAGGGCTCTATCAGAACATCAGCTGTCTGGATTTGGGCGAAGGAGAAGCGGGGGGGCTTGTGCCAGTTTCTGCGTGTGTGTTTTTTGCCAATTTTAACCGCACACTTGTTGTTTGTGTACATGGATTTTATAATATTGTATGTTTGTGCCCCAACACCACTTTCCATCAATTTGTATTGCCGACCCTCATGCCAAATTGAGTCAAAGGTTTTTTGGAAATCGATAAAGCATCAGAAGACTTTGTTTTGGTTTGTTTTGGTTGTTTGTCAATTAGGGTGTACAGGGTGAATACGTTCTCTATCATATGGCAATTTGGTAAAAAGCCAGTTTGACATTTGCTCAGTACCTTGTTTTCACTGAGGAAATGTACGAGTCTGCTGTTAATGGCAATGCAGCGGATTTTCCCATGGTTGCTGTTGACGCATATCCCACGGTAGTTATTGCGATACCTCTCTCTTTCTCTCTCTCAGCTCTGATGTTGTGTTGCTGTGTTTTTGGAACATTACAAGTAGTGGTAGTATTTTGTTTTAGCTCTCCCACAGGTTTAGATGTGATGTAATCAGGTGGGGATAGGGGTAATGTTGAAAGTGGGTTTTAGTAATGTGTGTCGGCGCGCATGGAAGGACTGCCTTAAAGTGATAAGGCATTCACTTTATAAAACAGAAGGGGCCAATGTGAAGCCGGCCAGGCGAGCCTCAGCCTCTCCCTGTTGTGCTGCTGCTGGAGTCTTCAGAGCAGCAGAGAGAAACAGAACTTTTCTGAAGTATCTACATACACATGAAAATCAATGCCTCAGCCAAACTTTCAAACACATACACACACTGACAACATATGAAAGGCTCTGCTATTGGAACTGTGTCCAAGAACGGGTGAATACCTCCAACATGGTAACCACTGTGACATATCATATGTCACACAGCATGCTGTTGGCATTAGAAATAACTGGATTTCACCTAAGTTATTGAAAGCCATTTGTAAACAGAAACATGAAAGCAAACAAGCTCTCACGCAGCCTCCCTTGATCATCAAAGTCCTATCGATCAAATGTACCCCCACACCCTCCACCCCTCCCCGAATCCCCAGCCAACCGAATGGGAGCAAATGTATTCTGCTTCCAAAGCACATCTGTTTGTTCCAAGCCATGCTTAAAATTACGTCTGTCTGTCTCTCTCTCTGTCTGTCTCCCCCTCACTCTCTGTTGCAGTCCAACAAAGTTTCAGTGGTCCAACAGTCTCACGGGATGCACCCCCTGACGTCCCTGCTGCCCTACAGCAACGACCACTTCAACCCCAGCCCCCCTCACCTGCCCACAGACATGAGTCAGAAAGGTAGGTCAACCTATCATCTCCCTCATCCTAACACACACCAGCCAGAACAGTGGGAAAGCCTTCTCCTGTCCGTCACCACAGCAGAGTAGTACAATCATCCTCTAGCCTTCTCCTGTCCGTCACCACAGCAGAGTAGTACAATCATCCTCTAGCCTTCTCCTGTCCGTCACCACAGCAGAGTAGTACAATCATCCTCTAGCCTTCTCCTGTCAGTCACCACAGCAGAGTAGTACAATCATCCTCTAGCCTTCTCCTGTCCGTCACCACAGCAGAGTAGTACAATCATCCTCTAGCCTTCTCCTGTCAGTCACCACAGCAGAGTAGTACAATCATCCTCTAGCCTTCTCCTGTCCGTCACCACAGCAGAGTAGTACAATCATCCTCTAGCCTTCTCCTGTCCGTCACCACAGCAGAGTAGTACAATCATCCTCTAGCCTTCTCCTGTCAGTCACCACAGCAGAGTAGTACAATCATCCCCTAGCCTTCTCCTGTCCGTCACCACAGCAGAGTAGTACAATCATCCTCTAGCCTTCTCCTGTCCGTCACCACAGCAGAGTAGTACAATCATCCTCTAGCCTTCTCCTGTCCGTCACCACAGCAGAGTAGTACAATCATCCTCTAGCCTTCTCCTGTCAGTCACCACAGCAGAGTAGTACAATCATCCTCTAGCCTTCTCCTGTCCGTCACCACAGCAGAGTAGTACAATCATCCTCTAGCCTTCTCCTGTCAGTCACCACAGCAGAGTAGTACAATCATCCTCGATCCTTCTCCTGTCAGTCACCACAGCAGAGTAGTACAATCATCCTCTAACCTTCTCCTGTCAGTCACCACAGCAGAGTAGTACAATCATCCTCGATCCTTCTCCTGTCAGTCACCACAGCAGAGTAGTACAATCATCCTCTAGCCTTCTCCTGTCAGTCCTTCTCCTTCTCCTGTCAGTCACCACAGCAGAGTAGTACAATCATCCTCTAGCCTTCTCCTGTCAGTCACCACAGCAGAGTAGTATAATCATCCTCTAGCCTTCTCCTGTCAGTCACCACAGCGGAGTAGTACAATCATCCTCTAGCCTTCTCCTGTCAGTCACCACAGCAGAGTAGTGAAATCATCCTCTAGCCTTCACCTGAACAAACGTGAAGTGGTACTTCCTGCTTAATTTTAACACGCACACAAACTCCACCCCTGATTCCTGAGCTGCAACAGTGGAGCCGTGTGGAGCCGAGCAGCAGCTGTAGCCCAGAGACAGGATCTGCATCCCAAATGGCACCCTATTCCCGGTATAGTGCACTACTTAACACCAGAGACCTATGCGCCCTGGCCAAAAGTAGTGCACTATGTAGGGAAAAGGGTGCCATTTGGGATGCCGGCTAGAGACAAGCCCTTCTTTCCAGGGAGCCTCCGGCTGTCCCACCACCGCACTTGAAGTGGTCGCATCCCCAAGAGGGGCTTGCCTGCCACACACACACACACACACACACACACACACACACACACACACACACACACACACACACACACACACACACCGAGAGAGAGCTGGAAGCAATTAGGGTGACAATCACACAGGGCCATCCACAAGGTTCTGCTTAGGACGCTCTCACAGTCGCTCGCACACTTGGCTCACATAGTCCCTCAGAGACTTACACACCACGAGCTCTCCATCACTCTCCTTAACATCTCCTCACATGAGCTTACTACTCACATACAGAGAAATAGCGATGGACACACGTGTTCAATTTCATTTTTATCAATTCTATAGATCTGATTCATTTTCAGTGAAAGGGAAAAACTACATTTTAACCCAAGCACAGCTTTAAAAAACGAGCTGATGAAAATGCCCTCCTGTAGTGATCTGATGAAGACTGACCTGGGCTGAAAAGCGATCAGTGTTGGAGTGTGGCCAAGACTGTGTCTGTCTGTCAGTACTACTGCCTGTGGTCAGAGAAAGGCCTCAACCTTTCTCTGACCACTCAGACAGAGGCAGGGGAAGAGAGTGAAGGCCCCTCTCACAGAACAGTGCAGGGTAACAGGCATCAGCCCAGACAATCTCTCTGTCTCCAGCTGGGAATCCCCCTGCTCTGCCACTCCTTGTCTACACTGGGGCTGGGCAGTGTAGTAGCTAAGTAACATGACAATGCCCAGGGGTGATGTGAGGGTTGATGCCAGTGACTCACCCCATAATGAGAGGTCTAGACCTCCCTGTACACACCTGATACCTCCTAGTCCTTACCCCCTTCTCACACCCTCTCACCTCACCCCCTTAGCTCACACATAATCACATCATACCCCTCTTACCTGACACCTTACACTGAAGGACTACTACAGGAAGCTCACATTTCACATCATACCTCATAATGCAGTGTACAGAGACTACAGCTGACAGAGTGTGAGTTTCCAGCAGCTTCTCTTGCAATAGGCCCCTCACATACCCTCCATCCGTCTTCCTTTCCCTCACTCTGCCAGTCTGCCTGCATATCAGTCAACATGTCAGTCTGTCATTTAATCTGTCAGTCAGTGCATTCAGTACAGACCTGTACTATTAGTCATTCAGTGCGTCAACCATCATACCGAACCAAAGTCACACCATCTTGTCACATTTGTTCACGTGTGCAGTCGTCAGATGTGACTGTTTTGCTGCATTAGGGTGAAAAAGAGAGAAATTCAATAGAAACCAAAACTACTGTACTGTACTGGGGTTTGTCTTTGAGATGTTTTCAGGGCACAGCACCTGAGCTACTGGCCAGTCATTTAGAACTGTGATATGATAGCAGTTTCACTTATTGTGGTTTTGGTAACAGTAAAAGGTCAGTATTGAAATGCTATTTAAACAGTATATCCTAACAACATCTTGGGGAGTTATCTGACGAGCCAGTTTGATCTTTTACTGGCGACTGATTCTGGGTCTAATGTCATTTCACATATGTTTTTAAATGGTCATTCCAGGAGTATTTCATGTTGTTATTTACTGTAAGACTTAGTAGAGCAACAAAATAGGCAAGAAATTAATAACTGGAAGTTGAAGTTAAATGTAGGTATTACTAGTGCAAACTCATCAGACGTTTGTGTGATGTAACTGTGTTTGGACTCTGGAGAGTAGAGACTGAGACTGCAAGCTGTTCTCTACACGAAGGACATGGGCTTTTTCAGGAAGGGGTCTGGAGGGAGGGAGGGACGGGTCTGGAGGGAGGGAGGGAGGGACGGGTCTGGAGGGAGGGAGGGAGGGACGGGTCTGGAGGGAGGGAGGGACGGGTCTGGAGGGAGGGAGGGAGGGACGGGTCTGGAGGGAGGGAGGGAGGGACGGGTCTGGAGGGAAGGATGAGAGAGTCACGTTGACTCAGTCACATTCCAGTACTTCAGATTTATAGATGGTCCAGTGCAGAAACAGGCCTACAGCAACGTCAAATTACAGTCATCTGCAGCATTCTTCTGTAACAAATATAGGTTACCTTCGGGTTGTGCTTAAGTGCTAGGTGCTCGCTGTTGACAAATGACTTCCTTTGAAAGGCACAGAGAAAGCCATTTTGTTTTGTGTTGGGACGCTGCTCTTTTATGTGATTCCATCTCCATAATGGAAAACATCAGGTCTTCTCAGGAGCTTCTGACTGACTGACACATCATGGGAGGAACTTGGATCAAGATCCCTTTGTTATAAAGCTATTGTTGGTGGTGCGATGCAGGCAGCAGGGACCAAACAGTAAAACAGCTGGCCCAAGGAGAAGACGACAGAAGCTCAGAATGGCAATGTTATTTTCACAGGAGGCTGGCTGTTATAAAGGAGTGGAATGAAAGACCTAGTTCACAGAGTTTTTTTCCACTTCACTTGGTAGTGAGTCAGATGTACTGGATCAACAAGATGCTGGGGGCCTCTGGTGGAAACCTTTGACCTTAGTTCTCGTACATCTTACATCAACACCCCCTTGACCCTTCCAATTAGCTAGTGAACACACACACATACATACACACACACACCATGTATGAGAATGGGGTGGTTGTGTGTGTATGCGTGTGTGTGCACATGTGTGTGTGTGACCTGTGTGTGTAATGGTAGGTGCCCAGCCAGGTAATGAGGCCCTTGCTGAGTCAGGGGCCCTGAGTTAATGAGCATGTCTTCTCCTGCGTGTCCCCTCCAGGCGTTCACAGGCCCCAGTCCCAGGACATCTCAGGTTTCTACTCCCTACCCCCTGGCGGTGTAGGACAGATGCCCCCCTCCATGGGATGGTAAGTCTTATGCAAACTCACACACACTCACATACTCTCTCGTACACACACACATGGGCACACAGGCGGCAGGTAGCCTAGCGGTCAGAGCGTTGGGCCAGTAACCAAAAGGTCGCTGGTTCGAATACCCGAGCCACCAAGGTGAAAAATCTGGCGATGTGACCTTCGGGCAAGGCACTTAACCCCAATTTGCTCCAGGGGCGCCTTAGTACTATGGCTGACCCTGTAAAACTACACATTTTACTGCACCTATCCTGTGTATGTGACGATAAAACATTATTATTGTACTATTCTTTTTTTATGCAAACAGATACACACAAACACATACACCACACTGACCTGCACCACTGGCCCCTGCTAGCTACATCCACCAGTCCAGTCTCACCTAAGCCACATTAATTGCATGGCAACCACTTCATCCCTCTATAGCAACCACTTCATCCCTCTATAGCAACCACTTCATCCCTCTATAGCTTGTTGTCTTGGGGTCACACATACAGTAATGAACAGGTCACTTACTAGGATATGAATGCCCTGCCTTGAATTCAGTGGTCATATCTAGTCTAGAGTCCTCAGAATTAAACTATTGCCTTCCCTTGCCTTCCCAGCATCACAGAAAGTGTAGACGATGCCAAATCATAGCATGTTTTAACACCCATAATCTCAGATGACATTGTTGAAACACACGTTCTGGCTAACAATCCATCCATTGTCTTGAGTTCAACTTTACAAATCCATTTTATTATAACTGTTATTATATAACTGTCAGAATAACTTTGTATAAATCCCGCTGAACAGTTGTTGGCTTCTCTTAAATGTGATGGGGATTTGGTTTACTCCAATGGAATGTCAGCTAAGACTACTTCCATTCACATCCATGCTGTGTGTCTTTAAAGCTGGTGAAGGACATTGGCAATCCCTAAACAGGCTCCGCTCGGCACGAGGCAGATTGCTGCTATTTCCCTGGTCTGTCCCTCCACCACCCAACTCACTTTTGTTTCAGACACTTAAGTTAACAGCCACTACAGACTTGCTGTGGTATTGTCAAAAAATCATCTTGTTTACAAACTTGTAATCTTCTTAGTGCAGATCGTGTTTGTTTGGTTTTCTTGTGTCCCTCTTTGTTTGGGGAAGAGATGTCAGCCACTGGGACTCCTTTGTCATGACAAAGAGCTGGATAGGACTCACTGCATGGTGTGGTGTGTCCCTCTCTGGCCACTATATGGCACGTGACTTGGGGAACAGCCCACTGTAGGGACAGTCCACTGTAGGGACAGTCCACTGTAGGGACAGCCCACTGTAGGGACAGCCCACTCTAGGGACAGCCCACTCTAGGGACAGCCCACTGTAGGGACAGCCCACTCTAGAGACAGCCCACTCAAGGGACAGCCCACTGTAGGGACAGCCCACTGTAGGGACAGCCCACTCTAGGGACAGCCCACTCTAGGGACAGCCCACTGTAGGGACAGCCCACTCTAGGGACAGCCCACTGTAGGGACAGCCCACTCTAGAGACAGCCCACTCACAGCCCACTGTAGGGACAGCCCACTGTAGGGACAGCCCACTGTAGGGACAGCCCACTGTAGGGCCCACTCCCAGGGACAGCCCACTGTAGGGACAGCCCACTCTAGGGACAGCCCCACTGTAGGGACAGCCCACTGTAGGGACAGCCCACTCAAGGGACAGCCCACTGTAGGGACAGCCCACTCTAGGGACAGCCCACTGTAGGGACAGCCCACTCTAGGGACAGCCCACTGTAGGGACAGCCCACTCTAGGGACAGCCCACTGTAGGGACAGCCCACTCTAGGGACAGCCCACTGTAGGGACAGCCCACTCTAGGGACAGCCCACTGTAGGGACAGCCCACTGTAGGGACAGCCCACTCTAGGGACAGCCCACTGTAGGGACAGCCCACTGTAGGGACAGCCCACTCTAGGGACAGCCCACTGTAGGGACAGCCCACTCTAGGGACAGCCCACTCTAGGGACAGCCCACTGTAGGGACAGCCCTCTCTAGGGACAGCCCACTGTAGGGACAGCCCACTCTAGGGACAGCCCACTGTAGGGACAGCCCACTGTAGGGACAGCCCACTCTAGGGACAGCCCACTGTAGGGACAGCCCACTCTAGGGACAGCCCACTGTAGGGACAGCCCACTGTAGGGACAGCCCACTCTAGGGACAGCCCACTGTAGGGACAGCCCACTGTAGGGACAGCCCACTGTAGGGACAGCCCACTCTAGGGACAGCCCACTGTAGGGACAGCCCACTGTAGGGACAGCCCACTGTAGGGACAGCCCACTGTAGGGACAGCCCACTGTAGGGACAGCCCACTCTAGGGACAGCCCACTGTAGGGACAGCCCACTCTAGAGACAGCCCACTCAAGGGACAGCCCACTGTAGGGACAGCCCACTGTAGGGACAGCCCACTGTAGGGACAGCCCACTGTAGGGACAGCCCACTCTAGGGACAGCCCACTGTAGGGACAGCCCACTGTAGGGACAGCCCACTCTAGGGACAGCCTACTTTAGCAGACTGCACTAAGATGCACAGTTAATTTGTTTCAAAGACGTTCAGATACAGGGTTAAGCAAGAAATTTATCAAGATTACTCATATGGTTTGAATAGCTGATACTCTTACAGGGATAGGAGAAGGACAAATTGCTCCTAATGGGCCTGTTGGCTGGGATTAGCATGTGAATTCCTCCCTGAGAGAGGCCTATGGACATGGGAGCATCCCTAACTCTGATCCTGCTTTTACTTACCTTGATCCCAGGGACCTCCTGGGGTTGAGGAGGGCTGGGGAGGGGGACGAATGGGGCTGGGGGGCTGCAGCATATCAAAGGATCCTGTTTAAATCCACCCCCCATCCAGCCTCCACACAGTCATGTCATACACACTGCAGGACCCTCAGTGAGGTTAACCCAGTCATGCCTCTGCTGGCCGGGGACTCAGCAGGACCCTCAGTGAGGTTAATCCAGTCATGCCTCTGCTGGCCGGGGACTCAGCAGGACCCTCAGTGAGGTTAACCCAGTCATGCCTCTGCTGGCCGGGGACTCAGCAGGACCCTCAGTGAGGTTAACCCAGTCATGCCTCTGCTGGCCGGGGACTCAGCAGGACCCTCAGTGAGGTTAACCCAGTCATGCCTCTGCTGGCCGGGGACTCAGCAGGACCCTCAGTGAGGTTAACCCAGTCATGCCTCTGCTGGCCGGGGACTCAGCAGGACCCTCAGTGAGGTTAACCCAGTCATGCCTCTGCTGGCCGGGGACTCAGCAGGACCCTCAGTGAGGTTAACCCAGTCATGCCTCTGCTGGCCGGGGACTCAGCAGGACCCTACAAAGCCCCACATGGAGCTCTCACTGACATGAAGCTCATGGATGAAGTTCTCTTGTCTCTTAAACAAACAACTCTCCTTCCCCAGGTGACCTTATTAGGATGGGCTTCACTCCTTAACCAGTCAGGATCAAGCCCCTCATTGGCTAGCTAGTAGACTGAGAAGCCAGACTTCCATTAGACATAACACACTACCAGTCAGAGAGGCATGTATTCATTTAACTCTCATTTTACCAGGTAAGTTGACTGAGAACACATTCTCATTTACAGCAACGATCTGGGGAATAGTTACAGGGGAGACGAATGAGCCAATTGCAAACTGGGGATTATTAGGTGGCCATGATCGTATGAGAGCTAGATTGGGTATTTAGCCAGGACACCAGGGTTAACACCCCTACTCTTACGATAAGTGCCATGGGATCTTTAGTGACCACAGAGAGTCAGGACACCCGTTTAACTTCCCGTCTGAGATACGGTACCCTGTGGGAATAGACAATCTAAATATATTCTAGGAAGTCAGGTAGTGAGGATTTGGCCAGAAGCCTAGTTGACCCCTGTTGCATCCCTATTTGTCCCCCCCCAATCACAGGCAAAGTCAGCCTGTCTATCCCCTGTCCTCATGTGGATTCAGACAGCCCTACTCCTCCAGTCTCCCCAACAGCTCTTCCTACCCCAGGTACAGTATGAGCTGAGCTGCTTCAGTCTGGGGAGGGCATGGCATCATACATACCCCCTACCACTATTCCAGACCAATGCTTTTGCTCCCCCCATGTGCCCTTTGCTATTGCCTTGTACAGGGGCCTCTGCAACATGTCTGTGTCCTGGCTTTGTGTGTGCCAACTGCTATACGCTGCAACTGTATATCAACACATACACTACATGGAGTATGTGGACACCCCTTCAAATTAGTGGATTCGGCTAATTTTAGCCACACTCGTTGCTGACAGGTGTATAAAATTGAGCACACAGCCATGCAATCTCCATAGACAAACATGGATCGTACTGAAGAACTTAGTGACTTCAGGATGCCACCATTCCAACAAGTCAGTTTGTCAAATTTCTGCCCTGCTAGACCTGCCCCTGTCAACTGTAAGTGCTGTTATTGTGAAGTGGAAATGTCTAGGAGCAACAACGGCTCCGCCTCAATGTGGTAGGCCGCTCAAGCTCACAGAACGGGACCGCCGAGTGCTGAAGTGCTTAGCGCACAAAAATCGCCTGTCCTCGGTTGCAACACTCCTACCAAGTTTCAAACTGCCTCTGAAAGCAACGTCGACACAATAACTCTTTGTCGGGAGCTTCATGAAATGGGTTTCACACAAGCCTAAGATCAACATGCGCAATGCCAAGCATTGGCTGGAGGGGTGCAAAGCTCACCGCCATTGGACTCTGGAGCAGCGGAAACATGTTCTCTGAAGTGAGGAATCACGATTCATCATGTGGCAGTCCGATGGACGAATCTGGATTTGGTGGATGCCAGGAAAACACTACCTGTCCGAATGCATACTGCCAACTGTAAAGTTTGGTGGAGGAGAAATAATGGTCTGGGGCTGTTTTTCATGGTTTGGGCTAGACCCCTTAGTTCCAGTGAAGGGAAATCTTAACACTACAGTATACAATGACATTCTAGATGATTCTGTGCTACCAACTTTGTGGCAACAGTTTGGGGAAGGCCCTTTCCTGTTTCACCATGACAATGCCCCCATACACAAAATGAGGTTCTTACATAAATTGTTTGTCGAGATGGGTGTGGAAGAACTTGCCTGGCCTGCACAGAGCCCTGACCTCAACCCCATCGAAAACCTTTGGGATGAATTGGAAAGACGACTACGAGCCATGTCTAATCACCCAACATCAGTGCCCAACCTCACTAATGCTCTTGTGGCTGAATGGAAGCAAGTACCCACAGCAATGTTCCAACATCTAGTGGAAAGCTTTCCCAGAAGAGTGGAGGCTGTTATAGCAGCAAAGTGGGGAACAACTCCACAAACTGAAAATAAGTATTTAATGAAACATAGAGTATCTACCAGCGCTTCCTAGTTATTTTTCTGAGAGTGACTAGAGCTCCATCTGCTGGCATTGAGTGATTCTGCTCACAGTCCTACTGCCCTGAGAGGACTGTCTGGAAGCCTATGCTTAAAGGGCCAACAAACCACCCTCGTGCTTCAGCGCTTCATGGCCATGTAGAGACATATATAAAAATGAAGCGTATTTTCTGATGCTATGGTCTCTGTCTCTCTTTCTCTACCACCTTCCCTCCTCTATTTTATTCCCTTCTCTCTCTCTCCCTCCCTCTAGGTTCTCTCACTCTCTGATGCTGGGGCCAGGCATGCACCCCACGGGGATCCCCCACCCAGCCATCATGCCCCCTTCAGGCAAACTGGACCATTATGACAGGAACATGTACGCGTAAGTACCCCCACATCTCTACACTACCTCCTTGAGCTGTCTTTCAAAGGAAATGTGGGATCTACATGGCATACAATGTGTACCGTTGTCTCCCATTCCTGCATTCATTTAAAGTGTATTAAAAGCTTAGATGGATGAATGTTCCTGTGTACATATTCACCCTGGGTCCCTGTGGTTCTTGTCTCTCTCTCTCTCTCTCTCTCTCTCTCTCTCTCTCTCTCTCTCTCTCTCTCTCTCTCTCTCTCTCTCTCACTCACTCACTCACTCACTCACTCACTCACTCACTCACTCACTCACTCACTCACTCACTCACTCACTCACTCACTCACTCACTCACTCTCTCAGTAAGCCTCACCAGGAGCCCAAGCGGGAGAAGGAGCCCAAGAAGCCGGTGATCAAGAAGCCTCTGAATGCTTTCATGCTGTACATGAAGGAGATGAGGGCCAAGGTGATCGCTGAGTGCACACTGAAGGAGAGCGCTGCCATCAACCAGATACTGGGCCGAAGGGTGAGCAGCAAGAACACACACATAATGAAACATACACACTCGCTCTGAAACACACATACATGAATACTCACGCAGCATAGACAGATTCATTCCCAAATCCCTCATCTCATCCCCTGCTGTTAATTTCACACATGAGAGATGGACTTGAGAGGAATATGTCAGTAATGTGAATTACTACCCTGGGAGTTACCCCCTTCACCTGACTGACTGCTGACACGATACCATTGACCAGGATGCAGAAGTATCTAAATGTGATGAATACCCTATGTGATGTTGTCTGTCCTTGTCTCAAAACTTGGAACAGTGGGCTTTCCTTTATGTGTTAGTCATTTAAGCAATAAGGCCTGGGGGGTGTGGTATATGGCCAATATACCAGGGCTAAGGGCTGTTCTTATGTACCACGTTGTGCATCGTGCCTAAGAATAGCCCTTAATCATGGTATATTGGCCATATATCACACTTCCTCGGGCCGTTTTGCTTAAAAATACCACGGCTGTCAGCCAATCAACATTCAGGGTTGGAACCACCCAGTTTATAATTGTGTTTATATCATCCACCTATTAGAGATGATCTGCACAGAGGTTGTAGTCATGGGAACTGATGTCACAGTTCTGATCTCATCATTGTCTCTGCATCATTGACTAGGTTAATGAACAACATCTAAATGGTTTCTTTATTTTGCGTGTGTGTGTGTCTCCCCTGCAGTGGCACGCCCTGACCCGGGAGGAGCAGGCCAAGTACTATGAGCTGGCCAGGAAGGAGCGGCAGCTACACATGCAGCTCTACCCCAGCTGGTCCGCCAGAGACAACTACGTAAGGGCCGCCTCTTCCTGATCACACACACACACACACACACACACACACACACACACACACACACACACACACACACACACACACACACACATACAGCATGACCCCACCCTGCCAACTGTCAATCATTAAGGCTAGTGTCTACATACAGAAATAGAACCTATTCTATCCGATCTAGACAGTATTTATTTGGCACATTGTATGTAATGTATCAGTGCAGATCATGTTAGAGAGACTAGTGCAGGGTTTGACACACTCGCTCCTGGGGACCGCCCCAAGGGGTGCACGTTCTGGTTCTGGCCCTAGAACTACACAGCTGATCCAAAATAATCAGCTAATCATCCAGCTTTGATCATTTGAATCAGCTGTGTAGTTTTAGGGTAAAAACCACCACGTGCACCCCTTGGGGTCCTGAGGACAGAGTTTGGGAAATGTTGGACTAGTCTATGACTGTAGTGTTATGACCAGTGTTATAACCTCTTGGCATGCCATTCCTTTAGTGGGGTTTGAGAATGAGATAGATGGTACTAGACATTAGTTGGTCATTAATGGCTGTTCAGGGAGGTGATTTAATTGGCTGTTGAGTGCTTCGCTGTTAGTGACGCACGATGAGTTTTGCTTTTATTAAACATAGCATTACAGAGTCAGCTGCAAACCTCCCGCTCCCCTCATCTCTGTATTATTTGAATAGGTTTTCATTTCACTGGTAGTTCTATGCATGGAGGGCACCTTTTTCTGTTGCAACAGTGCACTGACTATGAAATGTGTAATTAGTAGTGGGCTTGCTTGTAAAATGAGTTAATAAGTAGTTGAGAGAATTGCTTTAAATACTGTTCAGATAAATATGATGTGTAGTAGAGACATGTTAACGTCTCTATGTAATGTTTGTTGCTGCTTAACTACTCTTCTGTGCTATGCTCAATTGTGAAGTTGCTGTTGAACTCTTCCAGGATGCAGGCCTTAGAGGGTGCGCGGGGGAAAAGAGTAAAGCTGATTGGGTAGGGCACACATTTTACCCCCCTTACCCGCTCTACTAACAGCAGGGTGGCTTTGGCTTGCTCTCCTCAGGCAGTGAGGCTCGGACTGTTGAGAGGGAGAGGACAGCTGGGACCTGGGCTGGAGAGGATTCTGGGCTTTGGGGGACCACTGTTAGGCTATATCCTCCCTTAGGGTCGGCACAGAGGGGAGGTGGCTAATGTTATGGAAGCTATGTATCTGCATGTATTTCTATGGGAGGTGGTTTTTCTGGACTATAATTGCCAGTCTTCTCTCACCCCATATGAAAACACACAGGATGAGTCTCAAAGGGAGAACGTTCACTTTCCTTCCTTCCTGGAGATCTTTTACACATCCTATTTCCTTTCCTTGGCTTGATAGAGTTTGGGCTTCTGAATCATAACACACGATAGGGACTTGGCTCTCTCATTTCTCTCTCTCTCTCTCTTGGCTGTGGATAGTTGTGAGATTAGCTGGTTAGGGTAAAGAGGGTTACGAGATGGTAGTGGTGGCATTGTCAATGAGGTTGTGCATGAAGCTTTTACGACTGCATCTGATTTAGTATAAATCAGATTAATATGACGCAATGTACTATGGATGAAGGTTTTTTTATGTGAACATACATTTTACTCTTTAACACTTTGTCTATTTCTGTGTATCTATCTTCTGATTTCACCAAAGATGCAAAAAATAGTCTGAGAAAATGCTGTCCCAAAACACATTAAAACTAATTGCAGCTCTAGTCTACCCCCTGCTCTAGTCTACCCCCTGCTCTAGTCTACCCCCTGCTCTAGTCTACCCCCTGCTCTAGTCTACCCCCTGCTCTAGGCTACCCCCTGCTCTAGGCTACCCCCTGCTCTAGGCTACCCCCTGCTCTAGTCTACCCCCTGCTATAGTCTACCCCCTGCTCTAGGCTACCCCCTGCTCTAGTCTACCCCCTGCTCTAGTCTACCCCCTGCTCTAGTCTACCCCCTGCTCTAGTCTACCCCCTGCTCTAGTCTACCCCCTGCTCTAGTCTACCCCCTGCTCTAGTCTACCCCCTGCTCTAGGCTACCCCCTGCTCTAGGCTACCCCCTGCTCTAGGCTACCCCCTGCTCTAGGCTACCCCCTGCTATAGCTCTAGGCTACCCCTGCTCTAGTCTACCCCCTGCTCTAGGCTACCCCCTGCTCTAGTCTACCCCCTGCTCTAGTCTACCCCCTGCTCTAGTCTACCCCCTGCTCTAGGCTACCCCCTGCTCTAGGCTACCCCCTGCTATAGTCTACCGTTCCCAAACACAAGCCAGAAAACAAGGGTAGTCATGTGATCTGTTAGCAAAACAGGAAAAGGAAGGCCACCCAGTCGTGGGGTTTTCTCCCGTAGGTCATAACCACACACACTCTGCTTCAGGGAGCAGCGAGGGTAGACAAGTCTCTACGTAGGCATCAAAGAGCTGTTCCCACATCCTCTCCCCAATATGCCACTCCAGACTGAATAACTCTCTTCAGCAATACAACCCCAACCGTGTCTGTGCTGCCATTAAGGTCCCACTGTATAGCCCATGGACTTTAAAACATTATGGTGTAGAGGTCCACCTCTAGTATGGTGGTGGCAGGACAATCCACTACTGTGGATATTTACACTTCAATATAGTCATTTGTGGCCTGAATGATCATCAACTGTCCTCAGACCCCAGTCCATGACTTGTGAATTGGGCATCTCTGGTACACCAGGCTCATGAACATGGTGAATTTCATAACATGGTTCTCCCATGTCTTCTTAGAGATATCACGTACAGATAACATAGAAACATGTTTCCCCTACTGACTCCCTGTGTGTCTGGTTGTGTTCCCCCTACTGACTCTCTGTGTGTCTGGTTGTGTTTCCCCTACTGACTCTCTGTGTGTCTGGTTGTGTTCCCCTACTGACTCTCTGTGTGTCTGGTTGTGTTCCCCCTACTGACTCTCTGTGTGTCTGGTTGTGTTTCCCCTCCTGACTCTCTGTGTGTCTGGTTGTGTTCCCCTACTGACTCTCTGTGTGTCTGGTTGTGTTCCCCCTCCTGACTCTCTGTGTGTTTGGTTGTGTTTCCCCTACTGACTCTCTGTGTGTCTGGTTGTGTTTCCCCTACTGACTCTCTGTGTGTCTGGTTGTGTTTCCCCTACTGACTCTCTGTGTGTCTGGTTGTGTTTCCCCTACTGACTCTCTGTGTGTCTGGTTGTGTTTCCCCTACTGACTCTCTGTGTGTCTGATTGTGTTTCCCCTACTGACTCTCTGTGTGTCTGATTGTGTTTCCCCTACTGACTCTCTGTGTGTCTGGTTGTGTTTCCCCTACTGACTCTCTGTGTGTCTGGTTGTGTTTCCCCTACTGACTCTCTGTGTGTCTGGTTGTGTTTCCCCTACTGACTCTCTGTGTGTCTGGTTGTGTTTCCCCTACTGACTCTCTGTGTGTCTGGTTGTGTTTCCCCTACTGACTCTCTGTGTGTCTGATTGTGTTTCCCCTACTGACTCTCTGTGTGTCTGATTGTGTTTCCCCTACTGACTCTCTGTGTGTCTGGTTGTGTTTCCCTTACTGACTCTCTGTGTGTCTGATTGTGTTTCCCCTACTGACTCTCTGTGTGTCTGGTTGTGTGTTCCAACAGGGCAAGAAGAAGAGAAGAAAAAGAGAAAAGCAGCAGGACTCCTCCGCAGGTAATGTCCTCTCTCTCTCTTCTCTACCAAACTCCTGGACCAACCCTGAGCTTCAATACGATATACTTCTATTCAACCCTTATTCTATTGCTTGAAACAACTTTCCTGGTCCCCTAGCCGTACCCACGTCTATTATTGGTTTGTACTCTGACTGGGTCATTGCTGCTCTAACTAACAGAGTGTGAAAGCTTTTCCTCTCCTCTCTAATGGCCTGTGTCCTGAATGGAGTCCTGCTCCATCTACTCTGTTCTGGCTCCTACTCAGTAATTGGGCACTAACAGTCTGATTTGATGGCGTTCTGATTTACCATCTCTGTCAATGCTTCAACTTCTGCCCTGACCTCTTGATCTGATCTCTCTCTCCATTACCCTCTCTCTCTTTGTTCATCTCCTTCTCTTTCACAACTTATTTTGTGTGCGCATGCTGCCTTGTGCTCAGACCCTGGCTCTCCTAAGAAATGCAGAGCTCGCTTCGGCCTCAACCAACAAACGGACTGGTGCGGTCCCTGCAGGTGTGTACCTCTTGGTCTGCTACCTCTCTCTCCCTCCTCTGTGAGCGCGCCTCAGCCCCCTGCTGTGCTCCGCTCTGCATGCACTCATCTCACTAACCTGTTTTGTGACCCACATTGCCCCCTACAGGTAGAGAAGCCAGCACGGGGGGGAGATGCTCTCTGCTTAAAACAGCCATTTCTTGGTTATGCTATTGGTGGAAATGACAAAGCAGTGGATGGAGGATGGGTCATGCTCATCATCAGCACCTTTTTTACCAACTCAATCTGTTAACATCAGTGTAGAGGTGTGAAGAAAGCCTGACACTCCCCTCAACTCCATCATGCCAGTGTCTTCCCCACCACGCTGTCACATCATGGAAATCTCCTAACCACTGTGTGTGTGTGTTGCGAGACGAGAGAACAAAGGGAGGCGAATGTGGTTAGTGCGAATCCTGATCACCACAGATGAACGCACTCTCTTGCACATTCACCGCTGCTCTGCACTTTGATAGCATTTCACATGCTCATCTGCCCTCAAATTTCTCCATTCATGTGGTCAGGCAGTGCAGCTTTTGATGGTGAACTCTGACATTTAGAATCGCTCTCCCTCTCTCTTCCTCTTTCCCTCTCTCTCTAAATATGTCCTCGCGCCTTTACTTGCGGTGGCACCAAGTGACTCACGTTATATTCTGGTAATGATCATGAGATAAGGTGTGCTACTTTGGTTTTGCATTTGGTTGAAGAAGAGGCCAACAGCTGCTGTTTGTTAACAATTAAGCTTAGAACACAACATTTATAATGTTCATTACAACAACCACAAAAATCAAGGAAATGGCATTGAATGATCTATACATATTCAATGGTATTCAATGGATTTGCAGTTAAATATCTCTCGACTTGACTGAAAACTCAATTCCATCATGTTGAAAACAGTAAAAAGT
The DNA here is from genome assembly GCF_036934945.1 of Oncorhynchus masou masou. Taxonomy (NCBI): domain Eukaryota; kingdom Metazoa; phylum Chordata; class Actinopteri; order Salmoniformes; family Salmonidae; genus Oncorhynchus; species Oncorhynchus masou. The sequence goes on along the minus strand of NC_088223.1, from coordinate 82,835,886 downwards.
TCATTCTGGTGACACTTTGCATCCACGCTTTATTCACAGATAACTCTCTTGACTGTTCCTAGGAGGAAAAAGAAGTGCATTCGATACCTTCAAGGAGGATGGTGCACCAGCCCCACTTCTTCCGATGGAAGCGCTATAGACTCGCCCCTCTCCCCCGTTGACGGCATCCCCCCTCAGCCTGCTTCCCCTTGCACCTTCTTCCCAGCAAACACACACCCCTTATCCTCTCAAAATCCACGACCACAGAACTGTCTTTCAAAGCTTTAATAGAATCATCCCAACAGCACGACAATATCCATCATCATCATGACTGTACCCTGCCCAAGTCTCACTAGCCAGCAGCCTCACCTGCCCTGTCCCCTCTCACACTGCCTCCCACCATTCCAACACAGACACAACGCAACTCAATCAGGACCAGACCTGGAGTGGGAAGCAACACACTGGAGACAGACCTTTACCACAAATATCCCCAAACAACAAGGGAGCCAACGAGTCTGGGAGAGGATCAAGGATGACATTCACATCAATATGACTGACTGACACATGACTGATTTATTAAGTGCTCATGTCATTTTCACATTGCTGTACTGAAGGCAGTACTGTATGTACAGGGATGACTGCTTCTATTCAAACTGCCTCAAGTCAAATTGATTCCTTTTCCAAAGATTTTTACAGAGTACTGTGCTCCTCCTTTTCATAAGACTTACATTCAGATGTGTCAAAGGAACCTTTTCCAACATATAGTATTTATATTGATTAACAATGTGGTATAAGGTTGAAACTATAAGGTAGAAATTATATATTTTTCGCTGAGTAAACATGTTATTGTCTCCCCTTGGAGAGAATCATCTCTATGTTATATTCATTTGTTTTAGGCACTTCCTGCTTGTCAGTTAAATTCTTGAGATACATTATTTTGATGTAGGTTTCTCACACAGAATTACAACATTCTTGGTGTTTGTTCATATGGATGCAGTTATATAACAAAAAAACAAGGCAACAGTAAACATGTCATCCCCACGAATGATTCAGTGCCCCACCCCCAGGTAGTGACAACAATTAGAACGTATTTTCTGTGTATTCATTTTTTTTTTAAGTAATAACTATCCTTCGCTGTATGTAATAGACCGAGCATATAGGTTCTAATGGGAAACGTGTTGCTCATAAGGAGATGCATATATGTACAAAATGAAATGTTAAAAAGTAATGACTGTGGCTCAAACGGGACAGGACATATGCTTGTTTAAAGTTTGGAAATGTAGTTGATTACTATAGTGGCCCCCTTGGGCCAATCTGTCATTTTGTAAATGCCAGATCTCTATGGCAAGACGCATCATTCACCCAGGTTCTATAAAAATGGAGCCAGTGGTGTCAGATATCACAGGACTAATGTATGGATGTAGACAACGCCAGATAGATTTCATCAAGGGGGACAATACATTCAGCAGTCTCTGGACTGCCTCACACTGAATGAACGTTCTGCTATTCTGCAAACTAAAGACCAAATGGGTACCATATTTCATTGTATTGTAAAGTTTTATAAATGTTGAATTCCCTCTATAAATAAACTTTTATATGTTATGGGTTTTTAAAAGTTCTGTTTAGTCTCTCAACCATTTCTGAAGCAATACATCTTTTTTTACGTTTTCCTTCTCAGAGAAAACGCATTTTGTGGATAAGTTTTGCATTAGCTTTGCCTTTCATTGAAGTTACCACAGATGTCATTTTCAGTGTGTGCATGATCCACCTAAGTGTACCAAAATTACATGTGAAAAAACAATGGTTAATTTACTGCTTGCAAGCATTAAACTGCTTCCATTGGAGATACTATAGGCTGATAGTCCATAAGATGCTAAAGCTACCACACAGCTCATATCAAAAAATGACCATACGAAACAGTTGTGTACTAAACCGTCCACCTTTTGTATTTTTTTTTAAAAACACATTGAACGACTTCTGCTCGATGTAATACTCATTTTTGTTTTGTGTATTAAAGTATTTTGAAAATCTGGATCAGTCTCCTTACTATTTCACATCAGATGAACAAGCAATCACAAACAGCAGACAGACATTCTTTTAATTAATTTACTTACTCCTGGAATTGAATAGTAATCCTAAATGTCATTTTCAGAGCAGAACTGATTAAAGATTCCAATCCAAATAGGTAAATACCATAGGTTGTGTGAAAGACAGCAGACACTTCAACAAATATTTCCAGTCCACAGGACATTTCACACATTTACCCCCACTTCAAATGTCCTATTAACGCTCGTCTCCCTAAGATGACATTAAAACAACGGCACGGAAGAGGCTGCGATTACAAAATTCAGTATTGAGCCATCATTTCAGTTGACTCAAAAAAAGAAGATGTAAACATGTTCATTAAAAAAATACTAAAGCATTGAAAATGGGGAGAGCGGTGCAGCTACTCTAGAAATTGGAAAGAAAACACAGAACCCAGACTCGTGAATATAAAGTGAAGTAAAATGTGTAAAAACATGAAATAGCTATTTTTATTATTTCGCACCATACAAGCAATGGAAATGGTCATGCTATGAGTACACGGGGGGAGGTCTGTCACTCTAATAGACTAAATGTAATATTAACAAGTATGAACAACGCAGTGCAACCAATTACTAGAACATTCCTTTCAGTGTGTTAGTGTTGGAAGACTCCTCCTCTATTTCTCTTCACACCACTGGTTCTCCTTGCGTACCTGAGGGGGGCGACAATGGAAAGGCAACACAGAGTGTCACATCAGTCAGATGCATAATAATATCACAAGACCTCTGTGTTCAGGACTGAGGTTATGACCCAAATGGCACCCTATTCCTTTTATAGCGCACTACGGGCTCGGGTCAAATCAAAAGTAAGGCACTGTATAGACTAGAATAGTATAGAGAAGGTATTCCCAAACTGGGGTACGTAAATTATAATTTTTTTTAAATGAATACTTCACATTTTCAAACAGTACATTTATATTTTCCAACAGGGCTATACATGTGGTTCTCGCCTGAGTAGCCTCGGTTTAATTTTATTTTTGGCAGTGAAACATCTAGTGTTCAGTGAAATAATAACACAATGTCAAATACAGGTAGCCTAGTCAAATAATTAACATCCAATCACATTAACTGTTACTCTCACTGGAAACCTCCAGTCTTGCGCAGACATTCAGAAACAAAGCATACCATTTTAAAAAATGAAGCCACGGGAGTATGAGTGAGGATAAAGACGACTTCCGAGTTGTAAGACATGTATAAAAGCAAGATACCATTCATTAGAAGGGGCTAGAAACGTCTTATATAGTGAGCTACCAAGTGTCTAAGACAGGCAAGCCCCATACTATTGTGGAGGACTTCATTCTTCCTGCTACCGCAGAAATGGCTGGAACAATGCTGGAGGAAAAGGCCCCAAAAAACTATACAGACAATTCCTTCATCAAACAACACTGTTTCACAACTCATCAGTGACATGGCAGGCGATGTTTTGAAACAATTACTACTTCGCGTACAAGCCAGTGAATTATATGCGTTACAGCTGGATGTGTCAACAGACGTGGCGGCCTGGCACAGCTCCTGGTATACAGTCGTAGCCAAAAGTTGAGAATGACACAAATATTAATTTTCACAAAGTCTGCTGCTTCAGTGTCTTTAGAAATTGTTGTCAGATGTTACTATGGAATACTGAAGTATAATTACAAGCATTTCATAAGGCTTTGATTGCCAATTACATGAAGTAGATGCAAAGAGTCAATATTTGCAGTGTTGACCCTTCTCTTTCAAGACCTCTGCAATCCGCCCTGGCATGCTGTCAATTAACTTCTGGGCCACATCCTGACTGATGGGAGCCCATTCTTGCATAATCAATGCTTGGAGTTTGTCAGAATTTGTGGGGTTTTGTTTGTCCACCCGCCTCTTGAGGATTGACCACAAGTTCTCAATGGGATTAACGTGTGGGGAGTATCCTAGCCATGGACCCAAAATATCAATGTTTTGTTCCCCGAGCCACTTAGTTATCATTTTACCATATGGCAAGGTGCTCCGTGCTGGAAAAGGCATTGTTCATCACCAAACTGTTCCTGGATGGTTGGGAGAAGTTGCTCTCGGAGGATGTGTTGGTATCATTCTTTATTCATGGCTGTGTTCTCAGGCAAAATTGTGAGTGAGCCCACTCCCTTGGCTGAGAAGCAACCCCACACATGAATGGGCTCAGGATGCTTTACTGTTGGCATGACACAGCACTGTTTGTAGCGCTCACTTTGTCTTCTCTGGACAAGCTTTTTTCCAGATGCCCCAAACAATCGGAAAGGGGATTCATCAGATAAAATGACTTTACCCCAGTCCTTAGCAGTCCAATCCCTGTACCTTTTGCAGAATATCGGTCTGTCCCTGATGTTTTTCCTGGAGAGAAGTGGCTTCTTTGGTGCCCTTCTTGACACTAGGCCATCCTCCAAAAGTTTGCTGGACTTTCTTGAGCGCCCTAAAGCCTTCTTCACAACAATTGAACCGTTCTCCTTGAAGTTTTTGATGATCCGATAAATGGTTAATTTAGGTGCAATCTTACTGGCAGCAATATCCTTGCCTGTGAAGCCCTTTTTGTGCAAAGCAATGATGACGGCACGTGTTTCCTTGCAGGTAACCATGGTTGACAGAGGAAGAATAATGATTCCAAGCACCACCCTCCTTTTGAAGCTTCCAGCCTGTTATTCAAACTCAATCAGCATGACAGAGTGATCTCCAGCCTTGTCCTCGTCAACACTCACACCTGTGTTAACGAGAGAATCACTGACATGTCAGCTGGTCTTTTTGTGGCAGGGCTGAAATGCAGTGGAAATGTTTTTTAGGGGATTCATTTCGTTTGCATGGCAAATAGAGACTTTGCAATTAATTGCAATTCATCTGATCAATCTTCATAACATTCTGGAGTATATGCAAATTGCCATCATACAAACTGAGGCAGCAGACTTTGTAAAAATTAATGTGTCATTCTCAACTTTTGGCCACGACTGTACAGTTGAAGTCGGAAGTTTACATACACTTAGGTTGGTCATTAAAACTTGTTTTTCAACCACTCCACAAATTCCTTGTTAACAAACTAGTTTTGGAAAGTCTGTTAGGACATCTACTATGTGCATGACAAGTCATTTTTCCAACAATTGTTTACAGACAGATTATTCCACTTATAATTCACTATCACAATTCCAGTGGGCCAGAAGTGTACTACATATACTAAGTTGACTGTGCCTTTAAATTATATTATGGCTTTAGAAGCTTTTGATAGGCCAATTGACATCATTTGAGTCAATTGGAGGTGTACCTGTGGATGTATTTCAAGGCCTACCTTCAAACTCAGTGCCTCTTTGCTTGACATCATGGGAAAATCAAAAGAAATCAGCCAAGAACTCAGAAAAAAATTGTAGACCACAAGTCTGGTTCATCCGTGGGAGCAATTTCCAAACGCCTGAATGTACCACGTTCATCTGTACAAACAATAGTACGCAAGTATAAAAACCATGGGACCACGCCGCCATCATACCGCTCAGGAAGGAAACGCATTCTGTCTCCTAGAGATGAACGTAATTTGGTGCGAAAAGTGCAAATCAATCCCAGAACAACAGCAAAAGGACCTTGTGAAGATGCTGGAGGAAACCGGTACAATATCAACATAACCTGAAAGGCCGCTCAGCAAGGAAGAAGCCACTGCTCCAAAACCGCCATAAAAAAAGCCAGACGACAGTTTGCAACTGCAAATGGGGACAAAGATCGTACTTTTTGGAGAAATGTCCTCTGGTCTGATGAAACAAAAATAGAACTGTTTGGCCAGAATGACCATAGTTATGTTTGGAGGAAAAAGGGGGATGCTTGCAAGCCGAAGAACACCAACCCAACCGTGAAGTACGGCGGTGAAAGCAACATGTTGTGGGGTTGCTTTGCTGCAGGAGGGACTGGTGCACTTCACAAAATAGATGGCATCATGAGGTAGGAAAGTTATGTGGATATATTGAAGCAACATCTCAAGACATGTCAGGAAGTTAAAGCTTGGTCGCAAATGGGTCTTCCAAATGGACAATTACCCCAAAGCATACTTCCAAAGTTGTGGCAAAATGGCTTAAGGAAAACCAAGTCAAGGTATTGGAGTGGCCATCAAAGCCCTGACCTCAAGCCTATAGAAAATGTGGGCAGAACTGAAACAGCATGTGCGAGCAAGGAGGCCTACAAACCTGACCCAGTTTACACCAGCAACATCAAGAAGAAAGGGCCGAAATTCACCCAACTTATTGTGGGAAGCTTGTAGAAGGCTACCTAAAATGTTTGACCCAAGTTAAACAACTTAAAGGCAATGCTAGCAAATACGAATTGAGTGTACGTAAACTTCTGACCCACTGGGAATGTGATGAAAGAAATAAAAGCTTAAATAAATCACTCTACTATTATTCCAACAATTCACATTCTTAAAATAAAGTGTTGATCCTAACTGACCTAAGACAGGGAATTTTTATGAGGCTTAAAAGTCAAGAATTGTGAAGAACTTGAGTTTAAATGTATTTGGTTAAGGTTTATGTAAACTTCCGACTTCAACTATGTCCGGTACGTTTATGGGGGGGTTCAATTAAGGAAGAGATCCTCTTCTGGAAACCAGGACAACATGAGAGGATATTTTTTAAGACCTAGACAGCTGTGACATCAAATGGACTTTGGTGGTCAAGATGTGTTGGTATCTGTACTGATGGCGCAAAAGTCATGATAGGGAGTCATAGTGGAGTGGCGTGCAAGCAGTTGCTCCAGATGCCACTTGGGTACACTGCAGCATCCACCGAGAGGCATGCCTGACAGGGAATGCCTGACAGCCTGAAAGAAGTTTTAGACACTACAGTGAAAATGGTTAACTTTGATAAAGCAAGGCCACTGAACTCTCGTGTATTTTCTGCATCATGCAATAATATGGGCAGCGACCATGTGGGGTCTGTTTTACAACATACAGAAGTGTGCTGGTTATCAAGAGGCAAAGTATTGACTCTTCTTTTTTAATTGAGAGATTAAGAGATGAGGTTAAAAAAATGTTTTACTGATCATAATTTCTACTAGTCTGAACGCTTGCATGATGAGTTTCTCACACCACTGGCCTATCTGGGTGATGTTTTTTCTCGTCTGAATGATCTGAATCTAGGATTACAGGGACTCTGCAACTATATTCAATGTGCGGGACAAAATTGGGGCTATCATTAAGAAGTTGGAGCTCTTTGTCTGCATTAACAAGGACAACACACAGGTCTTTCCATAATTATATGATTTTTTTGTGTGCAAATGAACTCAAGCTTACGGACAATGTCAAATGTGATATAGTGAAGCACCTGAGTGAGCTGGATGCGCAATAACGCAGGTACTTTCCCGACACGGATGACCCAAACAACTGGATTCGTTATCCCTTTCATGCCCTGCCTCCAGTCCACTTGCCAATATCTGAACAAGAGAGCCCCATCGAAATTGCAACAAGCGGTTCAGTTAAAAATATAATTTAAATCAGAAGCCAGTGCCAGACTTTCGGATAGGGCTGCGTTCAGTGTCTTGCCTTGTCTAATCGCGCTGTTAAGACACTGATGCCCTTTGCAACCACGTACCTATGTTAGAGCGGATTCTCGGCCCTCGCTAGCATCAAAACATCAAGGCACAGACTGTGTGGAAAATTATTTAAGGCAGACTCTCTCCAATACAACCCAACATTGCAGAGTTATGTGCATCCTTTCAAGCACACCCTTCTCATTAACCTGTGGTGAGTTATTCACAATTTTCGATGAACAAATAAGGTTTTATATGAAAGATGGTTAAATAAAGAGCAAAATTATTGATTATATTGTTATTTGTGTCCTGGTCCTATAGGAGCTCTTTTGTCACTTCCCACAAGCCGGGTTGTGACAAAAACTTACTCGTTATGTTTAAAAAAAATGTATCGTATAGTGTGTGTGTGGCAGGCTTAGTGACGGCAAAAAAAACAACATTTGAGGTAGAATGTTTGAAGGGGTACCACTGGTAGAGAATAGAGTGCCATTTGGGAGGAGTCCTGAGAACCACAGAAGGTCTTATTACCTGGGCTTCCTCTTCCTCTGTGAAGTCATTTTTGATGTTGAACGTCTTCCTGATCTCCTCTGGGGTCTTTCCTTTGATCATGTTGGCCACCGTCTTGCAGGTGACATCTAGCAGTCCTTTGATGTCTAAATAGTTTGCAGCCTAAACATAAAATAAGAAAATTAAAAGAGAATGAGGATTAATGAAAGCAACTGCAAATGCTTTGACATGCCTGGCTTCCACGTAAACTATTTCAGCCCTAAGCTTAGGCTTTGTAAACAGGTTTCAGGAGGTGGGTCAAACCTGCTGCTCAAATGATATACTTGTGTCACAGTTCCTAAAAGCGCCCAGCACTACAAAAATGTTTTGCACAATTCCTGCAAAATAACCAATGCATTAAGTGTGCTTGTTTCATGTAATACATACGGGACTTCCTGAGCTGCATATAGATAGGAAAAGAAAACGCAGCCGCCTCCATATGTTTCAATGCAAAGCCGGCGCCAGATAAGCACCTTGACACTACCACAGGTAGGGGCTTCAACTGCCGCCCACATAGGGAATTTATTGGACGCTCAAGGTAAAAAATAAATACAAAAATGTTACTTTTGCCTTCCCTTATTGACCAATCAAATTACAGGGGCTGGATGCCTTTTTCGGGATAATCCAGAGGTATAACAGCCACTACTTGTACCACCAGTTTGATGCTTTATAAACTGGGCGGCGTCACCGTTAATATTGACTCCCTGTGTGTAAGACCCTTTAGTAATTATAGGCCCTCTAATTATAACATGTTATTAAGCACCTACTTGTCACTCAAAGCACTTTACTAGTGCTGTACAACAGTATGTTCAGTGAGCTAACCATTGCCTAAATGTAAGTGGGCAGGTGTCAAACTCTTTCTGTGAGTGGGAAAGGGGTTATCTAGTCAGTTGCACAAATTAATACATTCAACCGAAATGTGTCATCCGCATTTAACCCAACACCTCTGAATCAGAGGTGTGGAGGGCTGCCTTAATCGACATCCACATAATCGGGCACCCGGGGAGCAGTTGTTGTGGTTGGGGGTTAACTGCCTTGCGCAAGGGCAGAAGAGCAGACTTTTCCACCTTGCCGGCTCGGGGATTCCAACCAGCAACTTCTTGGTTACTGGCCCAACACTCTTAACCGCTAGGCGGTATGTACGCACTAGAATAAGTTCGAAGAGGGTCCCTTGGTCCACTTTGAGGAACTCCTGGTCCCAGACGGGTATGTCATCCGTCCTTTTCTCCTTGTTCTCGTCATCCTCGGGGGGAGGGGGATCATCTTTGTGGTGGGTGCACCACTGGATAACCTGTCGGGAGGAAAGTGAACAACAACTAGTCCAAGCACACTGAGCGAATCAACAGTCAGACATGCCATGCGTCCTTCTTCCATTCAGTCCCGTTTCAAAAGGCCTCTGTCGAGGAAGGAGGTCACAGAGCACACAGGAAAGTTTCTGTTTGGAGCTTCATGCTTCTGGCAGAGATAGAAATGCTATTCTACAGGTGTAAGCGCCAAACTGACAGCCATCAAGATTGGTTTTCCATTTTACTTGAACTTCAGGTTTCACCACAAGCCAGGCAGGACATGTAAGTTGTATAACTATGCAAACACATTTCCCCAAACAAAATGTAATTCCCCCAAACAAAATTAGATCCATTAATTACATGGATACAGTTGCTGAACAAAGCAGCTTGTCTCTCAGTTGGAGAGACGCATACACAAGACATTGTACAATTTCGCAGGGAGGAAATAACAAAAGTAAACTTTAATCCTACAACCCTTCACACAGTATTAATCCAACTAGCACTGGTTGGATGGACGAAACACCTGATGCAGACAATCCCACCACTTTGTTTATCGTGATTATGAGAGGTGCTTTTGTTATGTTATACTCTTCAAATAATCCATGACCACATGAACACTGGACTGTGGTGTTCATCCCTACCATCAGCGTTGACTCTCAGTGCCTCCCACATAGGTAAGGATCTCTGTTACAGGTTTGAGACCATCCTTCGGTCTACAAGTTTAACTTTTATCGGTTTCTAATTGTGCCAAAATGTTGCACTTCTAGGAGAAAAGCCAAGCCTGGTTTGGGTTCAACTGAATTGTACCACTATGGATAGAATGAATGTACAATACAACAGAGAATGGAATTATTGATAATAAAGCAAGCTCTGGTTGGGAGCAGGCACTTTACTAAGGTTCTCCATGGCCATCTCCACACAGTTTACCTGTCCCTCAGTCCATTGCACCAAATATGGGATGTGTGACAGTGTGTCCACTCCACTTACCTTCTTGAGGATAGCCGCATTCACATTCGGGAGGGGGACTGGATCATCATCTCCTTCATCATCCATACCCAAATCTGTCAAAGACAACCATAAGACAAGTGCACACAGATGCTGCAAGACAGTTTTGATAAATGTATTTTACCGTCTGAACTCCTGATAGCTATGTATGCTACGTCAATGATGTTCAACCTCATGTTACAAACACATAACTACAGAGTGCATAGTTAGCTACATACCTTCCAGCATTGTCTTTATTGTCACAGACTGCTTTGCTATTTCCACATCCACCTCAAAGATCTCTCCATCTGAACTTTGCAGTTTAATTGTTGGCATCTGTAAAATAACAGGAAAACGGTTGTCAGCTTCAGGCTTAAACGTTAACTAGCAGAGTGATGACTAATATCGGGGGCCATAAAGTACACGTTATATCGCTAGGTGACACAGAGACCTACTTGGCTAACAAACCAAGTACCTAACAGTTAGCTGACGTTAGCGACATTAGTTAAGGTGGCTAGCTAATGTTAGCTAGAAGGCCATTTCCGTGGATGCTGTTAGCTACTCACGTTAACGTTTGCTAACTAGCGAAGTATCTTAACGCCAGTCGGTACCTAACGTTACCGAAACACTTGCCATGTAAGATTTTAAAACGTGTTATGGTAGACAGGTTACTTAGCTAGCAAACGGTAGCAAGCTAATTCGCTAACTACCAGTCACGCACCAACGAGCTATCCATTAGTATAGGTTGAATATTACATGAGCTAACCTCGATTCCAGCTAACGTTACAGTCTGGGCAACTGTCAACAAAAAGGGAGTCTGAAGCAGTCCAATGCTGAAATAAGATTGACTCAACGCTAGCTAGCGTTACGCGTAACATTTAACAATAGTACTTTTTGGTAACAGTAATTAACTGTTACTGCGAACGACAGCCAGGAAACGAAGCTAACGCGGCTAGCGAACTCAGCAAGGCCCCGTCTTACTAGCAACCATATTCAACCTAATTCCATTTAGCTAGACATACGAATAATACATTCAAAACACCCATTATTTCACAAAGACATAACTACATATGTAAATGGCCGTTACTTACTATGAACGTTTTAAAGCAAATTCAGATAATTATTTTTTAAACGTCAACAGGGCCAGACCGAAGCACAGGCAGCCAAGTGGACCTATATTAGATGGCCAGCCAGCTAAGCTTTCGCCTTGTCAAATGTGGGGAAGCAAATAAGTAGTCTTGTGATATGCCTGTACATTAGGAGTGATTTTCCCCATTTAGCTACATTAAAACAGAATTTCACCCAGTATCTATTTTTATGCTAATATGTTAATATCCTGTAACGTTAAATCTCTGTACATGTTTGCGTCCAAAATGTATACAATTATATCTGCGCATGTTACTCTTTAATGCTGTAGGCTGTCAATGGTCCCAGCGTAATAAAACAAATCAGCGTAATTGTTTCACTCTTTGTGCAGTCCTATTGTTTGCCAAGTAGAAAATACGTTAATATATTTGTGATTGTTGGCTTACCCTTTTTTTGGAACCTTATTTTAATAGTAGGTACCTTACAGCACTGATGGAAAGTATCTGTACTTCACGATTTATATTTTTTACAACTTTTACATTATATACCTAAAAAAAATAAGGTATTTTTTTCCTGACACCCAAAAGTACTCGTTACATTTTGAATGCGTAGCATGACAGGAAAATAGTCAAATGTTTATTTAATCAAGAAAACATCCCGTCATCCCTACTGCCTCTGATCTGGCGGACTCACTAAACACATGCTTTTTCTTTTATAAAATTGTCTGAGCGTGAGATCGCCCCAGGCTAGCCGTAAATTTAAACAAAAATAAGAAATTAGTGCCGTCTGTTTTGCTTAATATAAGCGATTTGAAACGTATACTTACCTATATTTAAAGCCAAATACTTTTGTTACTGAGAGACGATCACTTGAGTCATTTTCTCAAGTGATAAGCTACTTTTTCCACCACTGCTTTCCATCTTTCGCATGTAGCTCCAAATCTTTCCTTGACACACATTCCGGGTTGTAAACTTCGAGTCCTGCCATTAGATGGCACTATTTCACCATAATGTGTGTATTTCCATGTTACCTTCGACACCTATCAACAAATTACACGTTTGGGAAATTAGCAGTGGTTTACTGGTTGTTGGATCCGAAGTATTTATCCCTACAGTACTATTAAAATAATCATTGCAGTTATTGCTTAGCTATGTGAAAATGAGAAGGGACGTAATTAAGAAACAAAATTTCCTCAGCATCCATGGAAGCTCTTTCACCAACAATCAGTTTGTTTTGTCAGCATATTTTGCCATCACTTGGATAACAGAATCATTCGTCATCAAGTCCATCAGCATTGTCAGATGAAGCCATAAAATCAATTGAGTAAACAGGGCACAAGTCAAGAAGCAACAAGTCAAGGCGCAACATTTCTTTATTCAACAGGATCCCTCAATACAAACTCACTCCTCATGATTATGATTTAGTGTGTGACTGTTTCCAATGGAATTTCTTGATCTGTCTGCCACACACAATTGGAAGGGCATATGTTTAACCCAGCAAAAACCTGGTGACTAAAATATTTATTTTTTTAAGACAAAAAAAAACACTCTCCATAGAGTTTAACAGCCATCTTCTGACTTGTAAAAACACAAAGGCCCAGTCCGGTCAAATGTGATTTTCCTGTGCTTTATATACATTTCCACACTATGAGGTTGTAATAAATGATAATGCCCTTTTTAGTGTAAGAGCCATTAGAAAAGGCCGCCTAAAATTTCAGCCTGTTTTGGCGGGGTGGAGTTTTGACCTGCCTGGTGATTTGATAGATAACATGTCCATTGGATATTAAACTTTTTTTTTAAGTGCAAACAGGTTTAAAAAAATAATAAAATAAAAATACTGAAAAAGGTGCAGATTCACAAAATCAGCATCGGTGCATTGGATTGAAAATGTTTCAATTAACAAAACTTGGTTACTGTGCTAATGTAACAGAATAACTTTAGACCGTCCCCTCGCCCATACTCGGGCGCGAACCAGGGACCCTCTGCACACATCAACAACAGTCACCCACGAAGCATCGTTACCCATCGCTCCACAAAAGCCGCGGAAGGGGAACTACTAATTCAAGGTCTCAGAGCAAGTGACGTCACCGATTGAAACGCCATTTAGCGCGCACCGCTAACTAAGCTAGCCGTTTCACATCCGTTACAATAACCTTGAGAATAGAAACGGGGGAGAAGAGCTAGAGGAGTAAGGAATTGGAGTCCTTGGAGAATTTTGTAACACTTTTTGGTCCATGTACAGATGTTTTGTGAATGCTTAAATAGTGGTGTGAATACAATTATGTACATTGATGTTTCGCTGTGTCGCCCAACCCTGGCCCCCTCTCCCATGGGTTTGGATGCTGAAGGTACATTCATAAATCATGGCAATCCTGTACAAGTGGTGAGGTTTTACAGGAAGTAGTCCGGGGTGCGACGGGTGACATGGGGTTCCCCTCTACGAGGCGCAGGGTCAAACTGCAGGCTGGAAAACAAACATCTCGTTTTTAATCTAAAATCCTGTTGATAGATCATTACATTTAGGTCATTTAACAGATGCTCTTTTACTTCCTCCTCCAGAACTAGAGGACCTTGCTGGTAGAGCAACAAACTGAGGACAGTTTGCCATTCATGGAACGGTAATCAATATGCTTACAAGGAGTATTTCAGGGTGTCGTCGAGTTCCATGATAGATGCCTGGTTACCACAACGGTAACAGTAATTTGGTGCACTGAATATAGTTACCACGTTTCGCTCATGGCACCAGTTGTAACCCTATAGAAAAAAATAAGAAAAACAGTAGGACAGTGTAGTTGTGAATCAGAAATCTGAGACAGTCCTACAGACATAACATGTTATAGTACATGTGCATCAACCTGAATGAGGTGGCTAACTTAATGCTTTCATATTTCACTTTATGATCACCTTTCAGATTTCAAGCATGGCGAACCAGCGACAGAGAGCTTACCTCCATAACCAGCTGGTGAGCTCTGGAGACCAGGGTAAGGCTGTTGGCATGGTTAAATGTCTCGGATATATCCTGGCCAAAGGTGTAGCCGGCCCCCCTGGGGGAGATGCCCCAGCCCCCACGGTCATCTGGGTCTGACCACAGCAGGTCACACATGGGGCCCTGTGGAAGCAGCATAGTAATAAAGATATGAATAAAGATCTATATGGTGAATAAGGTCACAGAGCGGGGGAGGCAATAACAGAGTAGGATCGAAAGTCAATATGGTCAGTTTTTTTTTACAAAATGGTTGAAGTTAAGCTTAGGAGCAGACAAACTTATACTAGACCTGTACCTAAAAGTTACTTCTAACTAGCAGCAATGAGACAGCAGAGTACGCTCAGAAGCAGGGTTGTTGAGCCATGTACCTCGTGTGGCACTTCCTGCAAACGGTCCAGCGCTCGGATGTGATCCAACGTGTCTATGGACGGAGACAGGCCTCCGTGAAGACAGAATATCTTAGAAGGGAAAGAAAACAGAACATGTCACATGATAATTTAAATATTGGTTCCGACTCTGCGTAACAGTTGACTGAGACATAAGATACATACCCTTAAGTTAATTTTTATTTACAGCATACAACAGTTAAAGCACTGCAGATTCAACCTCATATGAATTATATGTGTGAAACCTCAAAATGACAACAAGGACCTAGTTTACCAACGTTTACGCAACCGTATTAGCACAATACATGGTTGCCATTCCACTCAGGCCAGGTTCAACAACGAGACTCCAGCACAGGCACACTAATAACAGAGTGATAGCCCCGTAATAACAAAGACATAGGATACTTAAAACATTAACACCTCTTACCTGAGTATCTACCAAGGCCGTGAGAGGAAGGTAATCGAAGAGGTCTGTGAAGTATTTCCATACGTTTGCGTTGCCGTATTTCCTTAAGCACTCGTCATAGAAGCCGTACACCTGTGTGATTTGTCTGCTTTCGTGGTTCCCCCGAAGGATTGTGATGCGTTCACGGTACCTAACCTGTGATCAATGTTCAAAATATAGGGGATTACTAAACAGCACTGTTGAATGAATAGCCTACTAGAGCATTCTGAATGAGTGGCTTAGCATTATATTACTTTAGCATCACAAAGCCCGGTGTAAATGATCATTGAGCACTCTCGTAGGGCAAGTTCAAATATGAAATATAAAATAACAATACTTGCCTTAAGTGCTACAAGTAGTGTGACAGTTTCTACAGAGTAGTAGCCTCGGTCAACGTAGTCTCCCATGAACAGGTAGTTTGTGTCTGGAGACTTCCCTCCGATTCTGAAGAGCTCCATGAGGTCGTGGAACTGGCCGTGGACGTCTCCACACACTGTAACAGGACATCGAACCTCCTGCACGTTGGATTCCTTGGTCAAAATTTCCTTCGCCTGGACAAAACCACACAATTAGGCAAAGTTTCTCCTTACCCTGGACAAAACAAACATAAGTCTATGTTGAAGGCTACATTGCAAAACATTTGAGAGCCTCCCTTCCCACCCATAACCTCCCCAAGAAAATAAATAGACCAATGACATTTGGCAAGCTTGTTGAATGGCAAAGCAGTTCCTAGAAACCAGTGGACTGTGAAGGGAAGCTCTAAGAAGAACAATTAGGCCCGCTCTAAAGAAGAACAATTAGGCCCGCTCTAAAGAAGAACAATTAGGCCCGCTCTAAAGAAGAACAATTAGGCCCGCTCTAAAGAAGAACAATTAGGCCCGCTCTAAAGAAGAACAATTAGGCCCGCTCTAAAGAAGAACAATTAGGCCTGCTGGGGGCAAAGCAGATAATATTATAGCAGAAAAGTCCACTACTGTTATAGAATGCACCTGATTGCATGCAGAGCTATATTTGTTGCCAATGCAATCTCCACCCTCCCCCACTCAAAAAGCATCAGTGTTAGTCTTTGAAAAAAGTTAAAGGTTAAACAAAGTGGAAACATATGCCTAGACCCACCTCCAGACCATTCAAGGGACAGAAAATACTTTCTTTTTTTTAATCAGTAGAGATGCTCCTTGAGGTATCTGACTGGGATAATAAATTGTTGGCAGAACTACACTGGGGGTTGAGTGGTATAAGGAGCATGAATCCCATTTGGAGAGGAGCAGGCATAGAGTAGAGCAGGGCTGTGTCACTGTGTGTGGGTCAGATATGAGCGAGAGATCTAAGTTCCAGGCAGCAACGCCCTGAGAAAGCAGGGGAGAGACACTGGCAGATTGAGGAGAGAAACAGAGCGACCAAGGCATATGAAACAAACCTGATATTTATCCAAATTAATTTGAGTGGCAATTACAAATTAAAAGAATCAGATAAGAGCCAGAACCCGAAAACTATTATAGTTCAGTGGGACTTAGTATATAACAGAGTCAATACAGCTTACAATATGGTATAACCTCAGAAGACAGATCTTTCATCAGTAACCTAAAACAACTGATCTCGACAGGTCTATATTGAATGGATGACGTAAATGCCTCATCCCTCATAACAGCACCTAAAGATATGCCTTGCTGGCATCAGATAAAAACCTCAAGTTCTAGTTTGTTAATTCGTCATACACAGAGCAATGAAATGCTTACTTACAGGTTCACCTTTTGACAATACAAAAAGTGAATACAAAGAGTAGTAAAAATAAAAATAAAAATAGAATAGTAATTGAGCAAAAATATGACACTCGGTGGCACTCTAATTAAAGTCAGATATTTACATATCGTAAAGTACCATACGGTGGAAATAAAGAAATATAGCTAGCGAATGACCTTTTCCACGTGGGGGAAAAAACTGAACAGAGACTTTCTAGCAACGTTAGAAAGCAAACTGGGATTTTCTACAAGGAATCTTGGTTATGGAAAATGGTTAAAGCCCTGGAGAATAAACCCTCCTCACAGCTGCCCATGTCCCTTAAATGTTGATGTGGTTGTTACTGACAAGGAGCACATGGCTGAGCTCTTTTAATCACCACTTCATTAAGTCAGGATTCCTATGCGCCTTAGCCAAGCCGCATTGCCTGTCCATTATTTCCCCATCTCCAACCCCTTCTAATGCAACTGTCCTGATGCTCCTCCCTCTTTATCCCCTGCCACGCTACAAAGTTTCTCCTGGCAGGCAGTCACTGAGTCCGAAGTGCTAAATAAGATCCTTAAACCTGACCCCGAAAAACAACATCTGGGTCAGATGGTTTAGACCCTTCATTAAGGTTGCTGACCTTATCATCGCCAAGCCTGTCGCGCCTCTCTGGGGAGGTTCCCATTACTTGGAAGGCAGCCATGGGGGTCCTTTATTTAAAAAGGGCGAGATCAAGCTGATCCTAGCTGTTTTTGGCCCATTTCAATTTTTCCTGTTTATCAAGTGTTTGGAAATACTTGTCAATAATCAACTGGCTTTCTTGATGTCTAAAGTATTCTCTGTGGTACGCAATCTGGGTTCCACGCAGGTTACGGATGTGTCAAGGCAAACTTAAGAAGTTCCTAAATTATGTTAGCATTGCCCTCTAGTCAAAGCAATGTTGTGCTGCTATTTTTATTGACTTGCCCTAAGCTTTTAATACAGTAGACCATTACATTCTTGTGGGTCGGCTAAGGAGTATTGGGGTCTCTGAAGGGTCTTTGGCCTGGTTTGCTAACTACCCCTCCCAAAGAGTGCAGTGTATAAAGTCAGAACATCTCGGCCACTGCCTGTCACCAAGGGAGTACCCCAAGGCTCATTCTTATGCCCCATGCTCTTAATTTACATCAAACATAGCTCAGGCAGTAGGAAGCGCTCTAATCCATTTATATGCAGATGATACAGTCTTATACTGGTGGCCCCTCCAGATGTGTTAAATTTCTTAATGTCCAACAAGCTTTATCTGCCCTTAACCTTGTTCTGAACACCTCCAAAACTAAGATCATGTGGTTTGGTAAGAAGAATGCCCCTCTACCCACAGGTGTGATTACTACCTCTAAGGGTTTAGAGCTTTAGGTAGTCACATGATACAAGTACTTGGGAATATGGCTAGACAGTACATGATCCTTCTCTCAGAACATATCAAAGCTGCAGGGTAAAGTTACATAGACTTGGGTTCCTCTATCGTAAACGCTCCTCTTTCACCACAGCTGCCAAACTAACCCTGATTCAGATGACCATCCTACCCATACAAGATTACGGAGACATAATTTATAAAATCAGCAGGTAAGGGTGCTCTTAAGGGGCTAGATGTTCTATACCAGTAGGCCATCAGATTTGCCACCAACACTCCTTATAGGACACCTCACTGCACTCTATACGCCTCTAAACTGGTCATCTCTGTATACCCGTCGCAAGGCCCAGTGGTTGATGCTTATTTATAAAACCCTCTTAAGCCTCACTCCCCCTATCTGAGATACCTACTGCAGCCCTCATCCTCCACATACAATACCTGTTCTGCCAGTCACATTCTGTTTAAGGTTCCTAAAGCACACATCCCTGGGTCACTCCCCTTTTCAGTTCGCTGCAGCTAGCAATAAATGAGCTGCAACAAAACAGCTTCCAATACTCTACTCAGCAAACTGGATGCAGTTTCACAGTGCCATCCGTTTTGTTACTAAAGCACCTTATACCACCCACCACTGCGACCTGTATGCTCTAGTCGGCTGGCCCTCGCTACATATTCGTCGCCAGACCATCTACAGCCTTATCGCAGTTCTCTGGTCACAATGGCAACACCCACCTGTAGCGCAAGCTACAGCAGGTGTATCTCACTGATCATCCCTAAAGCCAACACCTAATTTGGCCGCCTTTCCTTCCAGTTCTCTGCTGCCTGTGACTGGAACGAATCGCAAAAAAATATATATATAAATAAATAAATAAAAATCACTGAAGTTGAAGACTTATCTCCCTTACTAGCTTCAAACATCTGCTATCTGAGCAGCTAACCGATCGCTGCAGCTGTACATAGTCCATCTGTAAATAGCCCACCCAATCTACCTCATCCCCATACTGTTTTTATTTATTTACTTTTCTGCTCACCAGTATCTTTACCTGCACATGACCATCTGATCATTTATCACTCCAGTATTTATCTGCAAAATTGTAATTATTCACCTACCTCATGCCTTTTGCACACAATGTATAGAGACTTTATTTTTCTTTCTGTGTTTTTGACTTGTTTATTGTTTACTCCATGTGTAACTATGTTGTTGTCTGTTCACACTGCTATGCTTTATCTTGGCCAGGTCGCAGTTGTAAATGAGAACTTGTTCTCATCTAGCCTACCTGGTTAAATAAAGGTGAAATGAAAATAAATAAAATAAAAAACCTCAAACTAGACCGTTTTAACTCAATCTCTTCATTCAGAATCAAATCATGGACACTGACAGTTTGGCTGCTTTGCATGATATATTTACGTTTCTACCTTCTTGCCCTTTGTGCTGTTGTCTGTGGCCTTTAATGTTTGTACCATGTTTTGTGCTGCTACCATGTTGTGCTGCTGCCATGTGTAGTCGCCTCTCTTTATGTAGTGTTTTGTCCTATATATTTTTTTTTTAAATAAAGGGAACCCTTAAACACAATGTAACTCCAAGTCAATCACACTTCTGTGAAATCAAACTGTCCACTTAGGAAGCAACACTGATTGACAATACATATCACATGCGGTTGTGCAAATGGAATAGACAACTGGTGGAAATTATAGGCAATTAGCAAGACACCCCCAATAAAGGAGTGGTTCTGCAGGTGATAACCACAGACCACTTCTCAGTTCCTATGCTTCCTGGCTAATGTTTTGGTCACTTTTGAATGCTGGCGGTGCTTTCACTCTAGTGGTAGCATGAGACGGAGTCTACAACCCACACAAGTGGCTCAGATAGCGCAGCGCATCCAAGATGGTACATCAGGAGACGTGGAGGAGGCCGTAGGAGGGCAATAACCCAGCAGCAGGACCGCTACCTCCGCCTTTGTGCAAGGAGGAGCACTGCCAGAGCCATGCAAAATTACCTCCAGCAGGCCACAAATGTGCATGTGTCTGCTCAAACGATCAGAAACAGACTCCATGAGGGGGTTGTGCTTATAGCCCAACACCGTGCAGGACGTTTGGCATTTGCCAGAGAACACCAAGATTGGCAAATTCGCCACTGGCGCCCTGTGCTCTTCACAGATGAAAGCAGGTTCACACTGAGCATGTGACAGAGTCGAGACGCAGTGGAGAACGTCCTGCTGCCTGCAACATCCTCCAGCATGACCGGTTTGGTGGTGGGTCAGTCATGGTGTGGGGTGGCATTTCTTTGGGGGGCCGCACAGCCCTCCATGTGCTCACCAGAGGTAGCCTGACTGCCATTAGGTACCGAGGTGAGATCCTCAGACCCCTTGAGAGACCATATGCTGGTGCGGTTGGCCCTGGGTTCCTCCTTATGCAAGACAATGCTAGACCTCATGTGGCTGGAGTGTGTCAGCAGTTCCTTCAAGAGGAAGGCATTGATGCTATGGACTGGCCCGCCCATTCCCCAGACCTGAATCCAATGGAGCACATCATGTCTCGCTCCATCCACCAACGCTTTTCCACTTTAATTTTGAGTGTGACTCCAAATCCAGACCTCCATGGGTTGATAAATTTGATTTCCATTGATAATTTGTGTGTGATTGTTAGCACATTCAACTATGTAAAGAAAAAAGTATTTAAGAATATTTCATTCATTCAGATCTAGGATGTTACTTTAGTGTTCCCTTTATTTTTTTGAGCAGTGTATTTTATATCCCAGTCCTGTCCTCACAGGAGGCTTTTTGCCTTTTGGCAGGCAGTCATTGTAAATAAGACTTTGTTCTTAACTAACTTGCCTAGATAAATAAAAATGTTAAATAATTAAACATGCCAGACCAGGAAATGGTTCAATAGTGTAATAAACAATAGACAAGACAATAGTTATAAGAAAACCTTTAGCCTTGAATGATTTAACAGAATAAACAAAGTGTGAAGTTCATCAGTAAATCACTCTTCCCCAGTTCTGTAATTTGTATCCCAAGACAGAGGCCATCCCACCAGTGTTATATTGAGTCACAGAAACAAGCAAGTTGTCATTCCACCAGTGTTATATTGAGTCACAGAAACAAGCAAGATGTCATTCCACCAGTGTTATAGAGTCAGAGCCCAGCAACAATGTGGTAGTGATGCAACACAGAATCAATCACATCCAAAGCTATTTTTACTCTGGCTACGCATTCTGCTGAACACATTAACAAAATGCACAGGGGATGGATGCATCAGCCATGACTGAGCAAATGTGTGCTCTAAAACCACACCACTACTATGCTTATACCTACTGTTTGAGAGCTGGTCAATCACATGTTCAGGGGTATGTGAGAAAACTGATTACAACAACATGGAAACCATTGAGTAAATGGCAAAACCACTCGTTGAGACTGAACTCCACAGGATAATAGAATATGATCACTGACACCTTGTAGTGGTGAATATTTGGCAATGGGAAATTCTAGCCGAGTACCATTTTCTTCCATACTGTAGACACACCTAGTTATTTTTTTAAAAGTATTTCAAACCATACATAAGTGTAACAGCCAAGTGAAAAGATTATCAATGAAGATTGATGTTAAATCCCTGCTCAAACCCTAGGTGACTTGATAAAGTGAAAGTTAAGTCTGACCTTGTTCTTGTGTCCCACAGTTCAGTTCACTCAGGGTGGGAATCCAGGATATGTGTACGTCTGTTTTACAACTGTATTCAAGTGTGTATGGTCTGACTATATCAAACAAATAAATGAAAATACTTGACATGTCTTTGACAAACTTTGCCACAGGACACTCATACCATCAGCACATACAGTATGACGCTAACACCCCCCCCCCCATAACTAAAATGAGACCGTCTGAATTAGTTGGTAGTAAACCAGGTAACGAATGCAAGGCAATTATGTGACTTGCATTCTTTAGCTGGTCTTCAAGTTAGTCCACCAATACCGACACGTTTGCCATTTAAAACAAAAATGTGCCAAACAAAAACATGTTTCTATGAATGAATGTAAAGGTTTGGCTTCTCCAAAATAACCCATACATATTGCTGCAGTGAAATGCTAAACCAGTTTTACAGCTGAGGAGAATGAGAAGTTGTGCAATGTAATGTGTTACTTACATCGGCGCCATTTTAAGAATGTCTCGTAAGAATGGAAGGGTCAAACAGCTACATTCGAATAGTTCTATATTTTGTAAGGCATACATGTTACCATTTCTGAAAGGCTGACGAACATTTTAGACAGACCTACACGAGAAAGTTGGCTATATAAATAACCGCTCTTGAAACTAGACAGGATTATGTTATAAGCTATTTGGCAAGTGCTGATAGCGACAAACTGCGCAATATGTATAGTATCATCCCCTGAATGTTACACTGAAACATTTTACAATAGGAAAGTTATATTTCCGTATACCTTACCTTTTCGCAAAGCGTTTTTACTTGGCTCTCTGACAGCTGTTTGCAGTCGTTGATTTGTTCGATCCATAAATCGATTTCCTTCGTAAAACACTTCTCGTCCATTCCTGATTGTTATTTTGGTTAATTCAGTGGCACGGAAATTGTTATTTTCCTAAATACTGGCAATCCTCCCCCAAATTGACCAACCAAGTTGCATACGTTTCTAATTGACACATAAATTGACGAACGAAGATGAACCGGATCGACTAAGATATGTGGAGACGTCAGTAGCTGTTATCCCAACCTAGGCCGTGATCCACTCAACACAAGTCCGACTGGGAGCGCCAGGGAAATGCCGCATTACTATTGGTCTCCCAGTAGAAATCTTTGCATTCTTATTGGCTATTGGGCGACTCGGTTGCATGGCCCGGTACCCCGCGTAAGCTTATCTTTATACAAAATGTTCTGGTCGAAAATGTACGAATTACCCTCCTTCTAAACGTCTATATCTGTTTAGCAGACGCAGTAGCCATCTGACATAGAGAAATGCATGTCGGTGTCATAGCATGCTTGCCGGCATACGGTGCCTTCAGAAAGTATTTAGACCCCTCGACCTTTTCACAATATTGTTACGTAACAGCCTTAATCTAAAATTGATTGATAAACATATTTCCTCAGCATTCTACACACAATAACCCATAACTACAAAGCGAGGACATTTTTTGGGGGGAGATTTTCCCAAATGTATAAAAAAATAAAAATACAGGACAAAAAGTCCTTATAAGTATTCAGGCCCCTTGCTATTAGACTTGAAATTGAGCTCAGGTGCATCCTGTTTCCATTGATCATCCTTGAAATGTTTCTACCATTTGATTGGAGTCCACCTGTGGTAAATTCAATTGATTGGACATGATTTGGAAAGGCACACACCTGTATATAAGGTCCCACAATTGGCAGTGCATGTCCCAGCAAAAACCAAGCCATGAGGTTGAAGGAATTGTCTGTCGAGCTCAGAGACAGGATTGTGTCGAGGCACAGATCTGGTAAAGGGTACCAAAAAATGTCTGCAGCATTGAAGGTCCCCAAGAACACAGTGGCCTCCATCATTCTAAAATGGAAGAAGTTTCGAACCACCACCACTCTTCCTGGAGCTGGCTGCCCAGCCAAACTGAACAATCGGGGGAGAAGGGCCTTGTTCAGATAGGTGACCAAGAACCTGATGGTCACTCTGACAGAGCTCTAGAGTTCCTTAGTGTAGATGGGAGGACCTTCCAGAAGGACAACCATCTCTGCAGCACTCCACCAATCAGACATTTATGGTAGAGTGGCCAGACGGAAGCCACTCCTCAGTAAAAGGCACATGACAGCCCGCTTGGAGATGGCCTAAAGACTCTCAGACCGTGGGAAATGAGATTCTCTGGTATGATGAAACCAAGATTGACCTCATTTGCCCGAAAGCCAAGCGTCACATCTGGAGGAAACCTGGCACCATCCCTACGGTAAAGCATGGGTGTGGCAGCATCATGCTGTGGGGATGTTTTTCAGCGACAGGGAGACTTGTTAGGATCGAGGCAAAGTACAGATCGATCCTTGATGAAAAACCTGCTCCAGGGCACTCAACACCTCAGACTGGGGCGATGGTTCACCTTCCAACAGGGCAACAACCCTAAGCACACAGCCAAGACAATGCAAGATTGGCTTCGGGACAAGTCTCTGAAAGTCCTTGAGTGACCCAGAGCTTGGCCTTGAACCAGATCAAACATCTCTGGAGAGACCTGAAAATAGCTGTGCAGGGACGCTCCCCATCCAACCTGACAGAGCTTGAGAGGATCTGCAGAGAATAATGGGAGAAACTCCATAAACACAAGTGTGCCAAGCTTGTAGCGTCATACCCAAGAAGACATGAGGCTGTAATCGCTGCCAAAGGTCCTTCAACAAAGCACTGAGGAAAGGGTTATGTAAATGTTTTTTTCTTTTTTAATAAAAAAAATATATGTATACATTTGCAAAAATGCCTAAAACCTGTTTTTGCTTTGTCATTATGGGATATTGTGTGTAGATTGCTTTAGGGGGGGAAAACGATTGAATCAATTCTAGAATGAGACTAACATAACAACGTGGAGAAAGTGAAGGGGTCTGAATTCTTTCCCGAATTAACCTAATATGTATTTATGTAAAAAAATGGGGACCACAATAGCAAGTCCCGGACTTGATTGTGCAATCCAGGTCACTTTAAAAAAATCTTTGTGCATATATTTTTAACTGACAAAAATCAATAAATCCAAACTGTGCATTGGCCAATTGACTAGAAAGAGACATCTATTACAAAACACCCAAACGTTTAATGACATTTGCAAATTCCCAAGCCAAGCCTTAGATACTGGGTAAGCCTACAAGGTAGGGAGGGATGTTTTTTTTCCATTTGTCGAGATTGACAGTCTATTGTGGTGTATGCTTGTTTTAGTTATTACAGAACATGTGAAAATATTTTTACCATTGGGGAAGGTGCATTTATTTTAAATCTTGAGTAAAAATAATTGAAACTTCTATCGTGTACCTGTTTGTCCTCTGTAGTTGTGTGACTTTGTTAGCAGAAAACCATACTTTTTCACTGTGTGAGGACAGACTGGGAGACGAGAAGCAAGTACAGGGAGTTAAATAACAGACGTGAAACAAACCAAGGACAGCGTCTGGACAAGGGGAACAAAACGACATTAACAGACATTGGGGAGGAAGTGACATTGGGGAGGCAATCAATAAGGTCGAGTCCAGGTGAGTCCCATGAAGCGCTGATGCACGTAACAATGGTGACAGGTGTGCGTAACGATGGGCCGCCTGGCACCCTCAAGTGCCAGAGAGGGGGAGCGGGAGCAGACTTGACACATTGCCTGCATTCCAAGCACTTAAAAGACACACCCTATCTCCTCAGCCATCAAATTTAGTAGACACTTCTGATGTGTATCCACTTGCGTTCACCCCGAGATTGTGTTTTCAGCCACCGGTAGCTTGTGGGTGCTTTATATGCGCTACAGTCAATTATGATTACATGTCTACTTATATTAACTATAGCATTATTAATATACGCCTACTGTATGATAGCTAGCAAATTAATTAGCTAAATAAAGTTAGCCTGCCGAGCTACTTCTGAAGAAGGAACATTTCCGAAAGCTAACCAAACAAAAACATTACTTTATGAAATGTGTTTGTGCATTAGTAGCACAATTTCTAACTTATTTACATTTGGTTTTACTTACACTTGTATGTTGACTCCATATTGACTTTGAGGTTTTATGTTTTGGTCTGACTTTTATTAGTGGATGTACAATCATCGCAAATCTAATTATGGGGCGTTTCAGGCCCCAAAGTGAACATAATT
The DNA here is from genome assembly GCF_036934945.1 of Oncorhynchus masou masou. NCBI lineage: Eukaryota > Metazoa > Chordata > Actinopteri > Salmoniformes > Salmonidae > Oncorhynchus > Oncorhynchus masou. The sequence continues at coordinate 82,809,702 of NC_088223.1, read as the reverse complement.
GTACACTCGCAAACTTTATTAAAAACGAGGGCTAAGGGGGTTACATTGCAAACTTCCCTTGCTTGGCCTATCATCTGGACCGATGACAACTATGGCCGGGGGATTCCCCCAAGGGCATAGGGCGAGGGTAAGTGGACAAGGGTGTGTCTTTTATGAGTTTGAAATGCAGCCACTGACTTTTGCTGTTGCTGTAAGATGGCAACTCAGTGCAAATGAGGATGTGCCAATTGAATCTCAACAACAGTCTGGGGGGGTATCTTTAATTTCAATGTCTTTCTTTTTGAATGGTTGGTGGGGCACAGTGAGGGATATGGTGGATAAAATACTGAAAAGTGGAACAAAAAAATACATTATTCTAACTGTTGAAGTTAAAGATGCTTATCACAAACACCAAGTGTGTCTAAAACATTTATTGTTATTCTTTTTATTATCTTCAGTCAAATGTTGTTTAGGCACCAAAACCATCCTGTGCCAGGACCCAGTTAAGAAATTAAGATCAACTCTCAATGGTAGTACTGTTCCCTCCAAAACCTGAAGAAAAAACATTCAATTAAGAAATAATTGTCCTGAATAACCTTGACATAGTCCTTAACTGAGTTAGGCCTCCGAGAGAGTTAATAACAACAACAGTTTATATAATACTTGTCTGTACCTATGCAACGCTTGACAAATATTTGTCAGAATCTTACCTACTTATTTCCGTGGTCAGTGAAATCGGATGACGGCAATGATGGTATTCTGGAGTCTTCTTCTCTTCCTCTGCTCTTCAGCTCCTTCCTCAAGTGCTTTGCTGAATAAAACAATAATCATGTTTCTTCTGAACACACACACTAATCTACACTTTGAAAAACCTTACTTAATCTGCACAGAGAAAACCACACTTTGGTTACACATAGGGTGATGGTAACACATTACATTTACATAGGAGAGTAAAACATTCTGTATCAAGCAGCATGTTGTCAACATGGATGCGTTCACTCAACAAGTTCTATCTGTACTACATTATTAGAATCAAACATGGTCCACTTTAGAATATATTTCTCTGATGATATATTCTTCAGTAATCAGAACAGATTGTTTAGGCAGATATGGCTATTATCTAATCTCTCTTTGTGTGTGTGTGTGTGTGTGTGTGTGTGTGTGTGTGTGTGTGTGTGTGTGTGTGTGTGTGTGTGTGTGTGTGTGTGTGTGTGTGTGTGTGTGTGTGTGTGTGTGTGTGTGTGTGTGTGTGTGTGTGTGTGTGTCTGGCTAGAACTGTCTGTTTTGCCCAGCTGGACCACTATCCATGACAAAAACATAACCCTTGCCCTCAATCACCACCGCCATGTCCCTCAAGTTCCCTCCTCACTGAGGCCCACACACACTACATCATGAGCAACATTACTCCGGCCCTAATTCTAGAGCAACATTACTCCGGCCCTAATCCTAGAGCAACATTACTCCGGCCCTAATCCAAGAGCAACATTACTCCGGCCCTAATCCAAGAGCAACATTACTCCGGCCCTAATCCAAGAGCAACATTACTCCGGCCCTAATCCAAGAGTAACATTACTCTGACCCTAATCCAAGAGTAACATTACTCCGGCCCTGATCCTAGAGTAACATTACTCCGGCCCTAATCCAAGAGCAACATTACTCCGGCCCTAATCCTAGAGCAACATTACTCCGGCCCTAATCCTAGAGCAACATTACTCCGGCCCTAATCCTAGAGCAACATTACTCCAACCCTAATCCTAGAGTAACATTACTCCGGCCCTAATCCTAGAGTAACATTACTCCGACCCTAATCCTAGAGTAGCATTACTCCGACCCTAATCCTAGAGTAGCATTACTCCGACCCTAATCCTAGAGTAACATTACTCCGACCCTAATCCTAGAGTAACATTACTCCGGCCACATGCTCTAATGTCCTGGAGCCACACTGAGCCGTGACACCCCATTAAGTATAAACTTGGCACATCAACATTTTTCAACAACACCAAACGCCTTCAATAAATCAATGGATGTTTATCTCTGTCCTCAGGTGATTCAATGATACAAGTTATTTTAATTGATTAATACTACACAGCCCTGTAGTTTCATTCTCGTTCAGTCTTGGGCCAATTTCTTTTTGTTTTCAATTAAGTCAGACAGATTCATTTTGGAAATTATGTGTGTTCAAGTCTAGTATCAGATTACATTTTGGGAATTGACTTCCCGTTGGAGCTGACTTACAGTGGGAGCTGACTTACAGTGGGAGCTGACTTACCGTGGGAGCTGACTTACCGTGGGAGCTAACTTACCGTGGGAGCTAACTTACCGTGGGAGCTAACTTCCATGGGAGATGACTTCCATGGGAGATGACTTATCGTGGGAGATGACTTACCGTGGGTGATGACTTACCGTGGGAGATGGCTTACCGTGGGAGCTGACTTACTGTGGGAGCTGACTTACTGTGGGAGCTGACTTACCGTGGGAGCTGACTTACCGTGGGAGCTGACTTACCGTGGGAGTAAGGTCAAGTTGCCCCAAGACACTGATCTAAGGTCAATTTGTGTTTTCCTAATACCTCTATCAGTTATGGTTAAGATTTGGTGAGAGAAAGATGATCCAAGATCTGAGAAAAATTACAACTTCTACCCAAAACTTTACAGGGGATCACATGATTTAGTAGAAAGACAAGTAAAATACAAGATAGAGAACTGAAACCAAGACAACGTTGTTTACCATCTGTAAACTTCAGCTCCATCTGGTGGCCAAACACAGGAAGTCCAGGGAAGCGCACATCTCTCATGTCTCTCACTGACTTCACCTTCTTTTTAGCCAGACTGGACATCTCAACCTGGAGGTTATTATGGCTGTCACTCTGCAATACAACCAAACACAACACAATCATAAAAATATACACAAACATAAACACACATTCAATACCTTCATGTTCTCATTAACAAGTCAAGTATACAGTCGTGGCCAAACGTTTTGAGAATAACACAAATCTTAATTTTCAAAGTTTGCTGCATCAGTGTCTTTAGATATTTTTGTCAGGTGGAATACTGAAGTGTAATTACAAGCATTTCATAAGTGTCAAAGGCATTTATTGACAATTACATGAAGTTGGTGCAAAGAGTCAACATTTGCAGTGTTAACCCTTCTTTTCAAGACCTCTGCAGTCCACCCTGGCATGCCGTCAATTAACTTCTGGGCCACATCCTGACTGATGGGAGCCCATTCTTACATAATCAATGCTTGGAGTTTGTCCGAATTTGTGGGTTTTTGTTTGTCCGCCCGCCTCTTGAGAATTGACCACAAGTTCTCAATGGGATGAAGATGTGGGGAGTATCCTGGCCATGGACCCAAAATATCAATGTTCTGTTCCCCGAGCCAAGGTGCTCCATCATGCTGGAAAATGCATTGTTTGTCACCAAACTGTTTCTGGATGGTTGGGAGAAGTTGCTCTCAGAGGATGTGTTGGTACCATTCTTTATTCATGGCTGCGTTCTTAGGCAAAATTGTGAGTGAGCCCACTCCCTTGGCTGAGAAGCAACCCCACACATGAATGGTCTCAGGATGCTTTACTGTTTGCATGACACAGCACTGATCGTAGCGCTCACCTTGTCTTCTCCTGACAAGCATTTTTCCGGATGCCCCAAACAATCGGAAAGGGGATTCATCAGAGAAAATTACATTACCCCAGTCCTCAGCAGTCCAATCCCTGTACCTTTTGCAGAATATCAGTCTGTCCCTGATGTTTTTCCTGGAGAGAAGTGGCTGCTTTGCTGCCCTTCTTGACACCAGGCCATCCTCCAAAAGTCTTTGCCTCACTATACGTGCAGATGCACTCACACCTGCCTGCTGTCATTCCTGAGCAAGCTCTTTACTGGTGGTGCCCCGATCCCCCAGCTGAATCAACTTTAGGAAACGGTCCTGGCGCTTGCTGGACTTTCTTGGGCGCCCTGAAGCCTTCTTCACAACAATTGAACCAATCTCCATGAAGTTCTTGATGATCCGATAAATGGTTGATTTAGGTGCAATCTTACTGGCAGCAATATCCTTGCCTGTGAATCCCTTTTTGTGCAAAGCAATGATGACGGCACGTGTTTTCTTGCAGGTAACCATGGTTGACAGAGGAAGAACAATGATTCCAAGCACCACCCTCCTTTTGAAACTTCCAGTCTGTTAATCGAACTCAGTCAACATGACAGAGTAATCTCCAGCCCTGTCCTCGTCAACACTCACACGAAAGAATCACTGACATGATGTCAGCTGGTCCTTTTCTGGCAGGGCTGAAATGCAGTGGAAATGTTTTTGGGAGATTCAGTTCATTTGCATGGCAAAGAGGGACTGTGCCATTAATTGCAATTCATCTAATCACTCTTCATAACATTCTGGAGTATATGCAAATTGCCATCATACAAACTGAGGCAGCAGACTTTGTGAAAATTAATGTGTTATTATTATTATTATTATTTTATTATATGTGTGTTATTCTCAAAACTTTTGGCCACGACTGTACATTGATTAAATATCTTTCTATACTTCCAAAGTGTATATTCTTATATAAAGATATTTAATCAATGTATACTTGACTTGTTAATGAGAACATGAAGATATTACATGTGTGTTTATGTTTGTGTATATATATATATATGTGTGTGATCTATGTTAAATCTATGTTAAATATAATCAGGAATTTACATTAGGCTATTTGTCTGTAACTGTACTACGATAGCTATGATAAACACTCATCAGGGCAAAACAATAATATTTATGTAAGAAAAATATACATGTAGAGGTCATAAGGTATTTTGAACAATAGAAGAACTAGACAGTTGTTTGCTACTATATTGTAAAAGCTTGCATTTTCATTGCGCCCAATTATTTTATATGGTAATCACGGCTGCATTCCAAGTGGGTTAACATTGTCTTCCATGAGGTTTAACTTGATGACAGAAAGGGTGTAAACACAGAAGACACTATGTTCTGTTCTTAACATACCGGGTGAGATGTTAGGAAAACTACAACATTACTGTGGGGTAAGTCAGAGAGCATTCCTTTGGGAGTGGAAACAATGACAAAGAGCTTGTCAGCCCCAATGACTGTTGCATGTACAGACACCCACGCACCCACCTGCTGTTACAGACATACTGTAGGCTTGGGCCAGATGTCAAGCATGTTATATAATAGAAGGTTTGGTATTTGATCTTTTTGTTTATTCACTTGCTTGTTTTCATGTGTCTGTGTTCCCCTTTACATGCACTGCACACACCTTTCGTTACTTACCTGAGACGGGGCATCAGTCAGCTGACTATTCCCCATGGCCAGGTCAGTAGGGCTCGGCCGTCTCTTTACCTTATCAGTGCTACAAACACAGACACAAGCATGAGCATCTCTGACTTGGTATACCCTACCAAAGCATGCTTTTCAAGAACTGCCAGGATGAAATGACAGAACGTCCAGAATAGATAAATACCTTTAAGAATATACACTTTGGAAGTACTGGATCTAGTGAGTCTGATACAGCTACTCTGAAATCACTGGGTGGTATTCTGAACAACACTATACCAGATAAAGCGTCCTATATATCTCTCTGATCTGAGAGCCACTGACCGGGACTTGGTGACTTCCATACAGCATGGAACGGGGACAGCAGCAAAAAGATTGTTGCTGGCGTTGATGCGGGGCATGGTAAAGGCTACAGCCTTGTCCTGAGATTGAGGGGGGTCTGGGATGGAGGTAGAGGTGGAGGTAAAGGGCTGTCTGTTTGTCTGAGATGAGACAGGGCTGCAGGTCATCCTGATCTCTGACCTCCTTCCTGCCCTAGAATGCTTCTGCTCAGGCTCCTTCCCACGTCGGTCCTTCTCAGTGTCCTAAAACAAAAACAGTCCCATGTGCAGTATGGCTTACTGGTATGGATCTTGTAAATCTATATTTCTACAACACCGTATATATGCTTTGACTTGTAGTTACTTTAACTCTACCTACATGTACATATTACCTCAATAACCTTGACGAAGCTGTGCATCCACACATTGACTCTGTACCGTTACCCCATGTATATAGCCTCGCTACTCTTATTTTACTGCTGCTCTTTAATTATTTGTTTTATTATTTTTTATTTGTTACTTATCTATTTTTTACTTCACACGTATTTTTCTTAAAGCATTGTTGGTTAAGGGCTTGTAAGTAAGCATTTCACTGTAAGATCTACACCTGCTGTATTCAGGGCGTGTGACAAATACAATTTGATTTGATTTATTTACTTAGTTGCTCTGCCCACTTACTGCACATATAAATGGGTAAGAGCATGTGCTAAACGAACAGACCTGTAAAATGTAGAATAAGGTGCTATCTTAGTGCTTTGCGCCCTGACTAAGGGTCCATGTAGTTTATACCTTCACTGGCTTTCTGTTACATGAGGATGAGGACAAGACTCCTGTTCCTTGGTCCTCTGGTGGCTCCCATGAGCTACTATGAATCCAGTGCATGCTGTTAACCTTGGCATCTTTCAGTATCAATGCCTGTATCTCTGGTATGAATCTGAAGCAGGAAGTAGCAGTTATTCAGGTCAATTGCAGTTCATGACATTATTACAACTACTAAACAGTATCTCATAAATATTAGAACATTTCAAGGAAAGTTCAAGGCTAGCAACACAAGGCAAAACAATGTGTGTGTGGCCAGACTATGACACTATGACAATGTAGTATCACATCCCCATTTTGTACGTAAGCAGGTCAGAATGTAGGTCAAGAATCTCACTCCACTCTCTTACAAGCTAATTGCTTCTCCCAGTACACTAGACATGCAAGGTTGACCGGACCCGACTCACCTTTCAACGAACCCGTCTTTGGTGAAGTACCGATGAACGAGCAACATGGAGCACGCAGCCCTGTGAGATGGATCAATCTGTAGGCATGACTAAAACAAAGAAGACCTTTACTGTAAAAGTAAACAACCCATGTCACATTCTTAGGGTCAAGCCTTTTCCTGACCATGTGACCTGCCCTGGAAATCCTCCTTGAATTCTTTAAGACAAACTCCTGTCACACTCCCTACACATTCTTCACTATCTCTCTGTAGACTTACATCCACTATTTCAGCCACTAAGAAGTGGAGTTTGTGGTACTTCCTCCTGGGGTCCCTGAGGAGCTGCACCTCAGGAAGGCTGGCCACAGCAAAGATGGGGTTCTGGAAGTACAGGTCTTGCTGATGACGGGTCAACGGCCCTATCAAGACAAAACACCTGTGTATCAATATACCATTACATACCAGATCATAGAAGGGGAGCCATCCTGAGGTTATCTGATTCCTCAAATCGTTGCGCAGTACTTCAATTATCTATGTAACCCAATTATGACCATCACACATTCAGTAGTAAAACGACACTATAACAAGCTAATTAGCTGTACAATCACATAGCTTCACTTCTGATTAGCATTGATAAACAGTACAGGGCACTGGTTACATCCCCTGCACTCAGTGGGGTGGCAGCCATCACATCACCATGAAGTGTAATGAATCATTATTGTGACACAGAGAGTGTTGTAAATAGCTCTTTCATTCTGCTGGGAGGATGAGTTCTGTCCACAGACCGCTGGTGGAAGAGAGGAGACAGTATGTCGGCCTCTCCACGTCCCTCGCTACCCGTGGCTTCAATCTTCACTGACATTCTGACATTAGCTCCCTCCAGAGAGCCTCTCTTTTCGGAAACAGAGAGATACACACTGGGGCGGATTAGAGAGTCAAATAGCCTGAGTATCCCATTCCACCAAAGAGAATTAATGAAACACAGATTGAACCTGCTAAAAGACTCTCTAATACAGAAGGGATCACTTTAATCTCTCTCTCTCTCTCTCTCTCTCTCACAGTAATAGGCATGTGTATGCCCGGCAAGTCAGTTATCCTAATGAAAACACCCAAGGAACAACCAAAAACAGCAGTGTTATCTCACTCCCCTCTATTTAGCTTGCGCTTATGTCCAGGGCCAAAATGCCAAAAGGATCATTGGGGTTTTCCTTGTACAGGCCTGGATAAAAGCCAAAATGCCACAGTTCATTTTCAGCATTGGTTTATTTGTCACTGCTGGCCAAGGATTGAATAAAGTTTATTTATAGAGCGAAGCCAATTGTCCCTCTCTGCCCCCGTATTAAGCCACAAATCGACATACAATGTAAATCTGTTAAGCGTTAGGATAGGGCCAAATTCATTGGGGGGCTCTTAACCAGGAAAAAATGATGATGTTCCAAATAGCCCTATTATCTATTTGATTTAGATTTATTTAATACAATGGCAGCCTACCCTGGCCAAACCTAACGACACTGGGCAAATTGGGCGCTGCCCTATGGGACTCCCAATCACGGCCAGTTGGGATTCAGCCTGGAATCGAACCAGGGTCTGTAGTGATACCTCTAGCACTGAGATGTAGTGCCTTAGACTGATGCGCCATTCAGGAGCACTACTTTTATAATATATCCCATTTAGCAGACGCTTTTGTCCAAAGCGACTTACAAGTCGGCTGGGGCCACTACTTTTACATATGGGTGGCCCCAGCGGGAATCGAACCCACGACGCTTGGCGTTGCAAGCGCCATGCTCTACCGACTGAGCCACACAGGACCCTTTTGAGCAGAGCCCTATAAGCCCTGGTCAAAAGTAGTGCACAATAAAGGGAATAGGCTGCCATTTGGGATACAGATTACACTGCCTTTTTGTCTCTTTGTGACCTACTTTTCAACAATGGTGAAATCCTAGCAGGCCTGTTGCCCTACTGATGTCGGAAAAGCTTTAGGTTATCTGTGCTCCCTTCGGAGAATGGACAACAGTTTGATTAAGTGCAAATAGTTATTTTAATTACATCTACAATATTAGAGGCCTTAGATGTTATCAAGTCCACATTTCCACCATTGATGCCCACACCCTTAGCATGGTCCCAGATCTGTTTTAGTCATTGTTAAGCCAATGACAATGAGTGACTAGGAGTTAATGATAGCAGAAACAGACTGTCACTCAGGCTAACATACCCATTGGTTTGTACTTACCCACTTTGCTGACTATTTTGTGCACCTGGTCCAGGTCAGAGGTCCCCGTCAGAAAAGCATTGCTTGTAGCCATCTCTATAATCAAGCAGCCAATGGCCCACACATCTACAGGTCTAGTAAAGAAAATACAAAGAATCTATCATTCTAGAATGTCCTTCAGAAACGAGTATTCAACGATGCTGTGGTATAAACATGATATCTGTACCAAAATGATGAGCAACCCTTAGAAGATTTGACATTATAATTACTGTGGTCTTATTCCATAATACATTCAAGATTGAACACTGCCCTGAGATCTGTGGTTCTACTTGATACCCACTTGCTGTAAGTGTTGTCTGCCACTAAAAGTTCTGGGGCTCTGTACCACCTCGTGGCCACATAGTCTGTGAGAGGCTCCCCAGTCGGTGCCAAGGTTCTGGCAAACCCAAAGTCACAGAGCTTCACCACCCCAGAGTTAGAGACAAGAACATTCTCAGGTTTGACATCTCTGTGAATGATCTGTTGAGAAAAGATGCATGTTTCAAGCCAGTGAAGAACTACTGTTTTACTGTCAACAAGTTTATTTCTTTAATATTGTTCAACGCCCTTCATAATAGCAAATTCAACTCATAGTTTTAAACTTGTCATTTGGCACATCATGTATTGTATATCTTCCTGTGCACTCACTAGGCAGAATCTATGAAATGAGAATAATATATATGTCAATTAGCAGACACTTTTATCCAAAGCAACTTAGTCATGCATGCATAGATTTTACGCACGGGTGGTCCCAGGAATCAAACCCACTATCCTGGCATTGCAAGGACTATGCTCTACCAACTGAGCTACAGAGGAATACTTGCATTGCTGGTGTGAAGATAATCCATGGCTCGTAGAATTTGGAACATGTACTTTCTGAGGCGCTTGTTGTCCAAACCACGAGGATATCTCTCCAGGTCTTCCAGAACTGTGCGGTCAATGTACTCAAAGACAACATACAAGCGCTTCTTGAACCGGAATACCTCCAGCATGTTCACAAGGTTTTCATGGCAAAATTTCTGTGTAAAGACATATATGAACAGAATTAACGTTGTAGTAGTATGCTGTTATCAGGGATGTGACATTAGTTGGACTGTAGCCAACGAGTGAATTGTACTTGATATTTGAGACAGTCACAGCAACACTGCTGCTTTATGTGGAACTGATCAATAAGTTCCTCACCCTCAGAAGTTTGATTTCTCTCATGATAACCTTTTTCATGGTTTTGTCCTCTTCCTTGTCATTGAACCTCTTGATGGCCACAATGTGTCCAATCTCCTTGTGTCGACACTTCATCACTGTACCATAGCTCCCCTCACCTACGACGCCAAGGTTCTCATACATATCCATCTTCCTTCAGTGGGCTGTCCTTGAGCACATATGGATAAATGTATTCATATTAATTTCAAAGCAGAAACAGATATAAAGGCATACAAAACACATACAACATCTAGTGTAATACTTTCAAATGACCAGTGAAAACAGGGTCATATAACCTACAACGCGATTACACAAAACACAATGTGGTCAAAATACTTACTGCTGAGTAGATACAAAGATTATGTTCATGTATTTTTTTCTCCTGGCTTTACTGCTCTCATAAATTACACAATTTCATGTTTGAAATAAACGATGCCTCTAACTGACAGACCACTTCATGTTTGAAAAACACACTTCAGGTTTTCTTCCCAGAATTATTCCACCCCAGAATAATTCTGTCACAAACAAAAAGGTGTGAAATTAGAATGTGGTCACCATAACAACAGGCAAAGTTGATAACAATTCAGAGGCGTTCTAGAACATTCCACATGGATACAGTGGAATTAACCAAGTGAATAATTAGGTTTGAGCTGACATGTAAACTAGTCTTTACACCAAGAAATGACCATAACCATGGACACATAGTCAACTTGATATATGGTTTCTTTGCTATACATGACTTGATGAAATGTAAATTATGCTTCAGAGACTACACATCAGCATATGTATCCATGTTGCAACTGGTCGAGTGACTGATGAAGTGATGAAGTTGGGATTAAACCATTATTTCTTGAGGAAAGGGTTAGCGCGTTAAATAAAAACAAACAACCGTTTATGTGATGTATGATAGACGACACTTTGAATACTAACCAAGTATGGGTGTCGTGTAAATTGCATGTACTGTTCACATATTGGATGAAATGTGTTAATTTGATAAGATTCACACTACTCATAATGAAAGTGGACTATTCCAAACGAATGTTCTTGCTCGTTTCCCCTGTGGAAGTACCTGACGTCACTGTAGTTGTTTTGGAGAGAAGAAAGGGGCACAGACGGAAGATTTACCCAAAATAAAACCGGTTTCGACAGATTTTTATGACCAAAGTATAATTTTTTACGTTTTGAATCATGTCTACTCCGGCTAGAAGACGACTTATGAGAGATTTCAAAAGGTAGTGCAACGTTTTGACTCTGCTCTTGTGTGTTGTATTTAGCTAGCTAACGCGTTAGCTAATTTGAGGCCTGCAGTACATGTACACTGTTTGTAGTTAATGTTAGCTAATCATAGAGCCAGTCATTAATTGAGTACTTTGTACTGACTGTCTGATACCTAACTAGTTGTAGTACTAGGTCAATAATGTTGCTTCAATTCGCCAGCTAGAACTACATTGTCATACAGATGTTAGCTAAAGTTTATTTTTTTTATAGCTAGGTACAGTAACGTTATCTAGCTAAATCGAACTCGTCTGTCCCTCTGCATTTAGCTAACGTTAGATAGTTTAGTAAGGAAATTAAACTCTTAGTTAGCCAAATACTTATTAACTTACTAACGTTAGATACCTGCCAAATGTATTTGATTTGTATCGATAAAAAAGGATGTGCTAGCTGAGTTAGACTACTAGTAAACTAGCTAGGTTGCTAATCTCAGTGTACTGATGGTCGGACAGGTGTTACACAACCCTAACTTCTGATTGTGTTGCCCTGCTCTTGTATGCCGTATTTCCAGACCTATGTATTTAGGGACAACATTCAGCAATATTTTCTGTAGGCAATAGTATAAGTATTCAGTTATGTGAAAGGAGAAACTCCAAAAATTGGGATTAGGCATAGGTTTCAGAAGTAGGCCTTTATTCCTGATGAGGACAAACCCACCTGGCCAGGGCTTCATGTAAAGCCCCGGCAGCTACCGTCTGTTTGATTCCAGATGGCATCTGCCTGGGCAAGCCAATTAGTTACACTATAGCAGCTCAATGTCTGTCTCCAGAAGAGTCTGTAGCACACCTGTCAATGGAAAAAGGTGATACTTAGGAACTCCATGGAGACTCATGTAGATGTGCATATACAGTTGAAGTCAGAAGTATACATTTAAACTCAGTTTTTTCTGACATTTAACCCTAGTAAAAATTCCCCGTCTTTGGTCAGTTAGGATCACCACTTTATTTTAAGAATGTGAAATGTCAGAATAATAGTAGTGATTTATTTCAGCTTTTATTTCTTTCATCACATTCCCAGTGGGTCAGAAGTTTACATACACTCAATTGGTATTTGGTAGCATTGCCTTTAAATTGTTTAACTTGGGTCAAACATATTGAGTAGCCTTCCACAAGCTTCCCACAATAAGTTGGGTGATTTTTGGTCGATTCCTCCTGACAGAGCTGGTGTAACTGAGTCAGGTTTGTAAGCCTCCTTGCTCGCACATGCTTTTTCAGTTCAGCCCACATATTTTCTATAGGATTATGGTCAGGGCTTTGTGATGGCCACTCTAATACCTTGACTTTGTTGTCCTTAAGCCATTTTGCCACAACTTTGGAAGTATGCTTGAGGTCAATGTCCATTTGGAAGACCCATTTACAACCAAGCTTTAACTTCCTGACTGATGTATTGATGTTGCTTCAATATATATTCACCTAATTTTCCTACCTCATGATGCCATCTATTTGAAGTGCACCAGTCCCTCCTGCAGCAAAGCATCCCCACAACATGTTGCTGCCACCCCCGTGCTTCGCGGTTGGGATGGGGTTCTTCGGGTTGCAAGCCTCCCCTTTTTCCTCCAAACATAACGATGGTCATTATGGCCGAACAGTTCTATTTTTGTTTCATCAGACCAGAGAACATTTCTCCAAAAAGTACGATCTTTGTCCCCATGTGCAGTTGCAAATCGTAGTCTGGCTTTTATTACTGTTTTGGAGCAGTGGCTTCTTCCTTGCTGAGCGGCCTTTCAGGTTGTCGATATAGGACTCGTTTAACTGTGGATATAGATACTTTTGTACCTGTTTCCTCCAGCATCTTCACAAGGTCCTTTGCTGTGCTGGGATTGATTTGCACTTCTCACACCAAAGTAAGTTCATCTCTAGGGGACAGAACGAGTCTCATTCCTGAGTGGTATGACGGTTGCATGGTGCCATGGTGTTTATACTTGCGTACTATTGTTTGTACAGATGAACGTAGTACCTTCAGGTGTTTGGCAATGGCTCCCACGGATGAACCAGACTTGTTACAATGTTGTTGTTTTTGGGGGGGGTCTTAGCTGATTTCTTTTTATTTTCCCATGATGTCAAGCAAAGAGGCACAGAGTTCGAAGGTAGGCCTTGAAATGCATCCACAGGTACACCTCCAATTGACTCAAATAATGTCAATTAGAAGCTTCTAAAGCCATGACATAATTTTCTGGAATTTTCCAAGATGTTTGAAGGCAGTCAACTTAGTGTATGTAAACTTCTGACCCACTGGAGTTGTGATACAGTGAATTATAAGTGACATAATCTGTCTATAAACAATTGTTGGAAATATTACTTGTCATGCACAAAGTAGATGTCCTAACTGACTTGCCAAAACTATAGTTTGTTAACAAGAAATTTGTGGAGTGGGTGAAAAACACTTAGGTTGGAGTCATTAAAACTTGTATGTTAACTTCTGATTTCAACTGTATAGTAACATTATAATCCTGTTCTACGCTACTCTGCTTGGCTGCCTCTGCCACCAATTGGCCTTGGAGTTTGGAGCATTCCTTGATAAGCATTGTGTGTTTGATCACTGGTTTGTTGAATTATATCTCACAGAACACATACTGGTAGAACTACATTGTTCATAAGATATTTATTTGTTATTTGTAGCTTACATCACAGGACAAGTATCTGACAGCATCAAGATTTCCTTGCCGGGAACAACAAAATTACAAGTACTACCCTAATAAAGCATAATTAAAATGTGACTCACAATGGATAGCAGCACTGTGCAGTATCATTTCATTTTACCGTGGGTAGGGAGCTAACGGTAAATGGGGTTAATTGTGGTGGTATTTTCTGTAGAGACTTGTAGATGGATCTGAGAAATACAGTTTACCTTGTGCATGAAGGAAAGCTGTTAAAGTTAGATTTTTTATGTGGTGAGTTTTTGGAATGACACTACTGGATTTAGTGCCAAAATATGCTAGACAAGTTGGATCATTTTGTCTAAAATTAATTATGTGAGTAATGGCAGTGGAAACACCTTTTTTCATGTGCCAATATTGATATTAGAGTTTGACCGATTATGATTTTTCAACGCTGATAACGATTATTGTAGGACCGAAAAAAGCCAATTTTATTGTTATTTATTTGTAATAATGACAACTACAATAATACTGAATGAACACTTATTTTAACTTAATATAATACATCAATAAAATCAATTTAGCCTCATAAATAATGAAACATGTTCAATTTGGTTTAAATAATGCAAAAACAAAGTGTTGGAGAAGAAAGTAAAAGTGCAATATGTGCCATGTAAGAAAGCTAACGTTTGAGTTCCTTGTTCAGAACATGAGAACATATGAAAGCTGGTGGTTCCTTTTAACATGAGTCTTCAATATTCCCAGGTAAGATGTTTTAGGTTGTAGTTATTATAGTAATTATAGGACTATTTCTCTCTATGCCATTTGTATTTAATTAACCTTTGACTATTGGATGTCCTTATAGGCACTTTAGTATTGCCAGTATAGCTTCCGTCCCTCTCCTCGCTCCTCCCTGGGCTCGAACCAGGAACACAACGACAACAGCCACCCTCGAAGCAGCGTTACCCATGCAGAGCAAGGGGAACAAGCAATGCTTGATGCACAACAAAGAGCTGTTGGCAAAACGCACGAAAGTGCTGTTTGAATGAATGCTTACGAGCCTGCTGCTGCCTACCATCGCTCAGTCATACTGCTCTATCAAATCATAGACTTAGTTATAACATGATAACACACAGAAATACGAGCCTTAGGTCATTAATAAGGTCGAATCCGGAAACTATCATCTCAAAAACAAGACGTTTATTCTGTCAGTGAAATACGGAACCGTTCCGTATTTTATGTCATCCATTAGTCTAAATATTCTTGTTACATTGCACAACCTTCAATGTTATGTCATGATTACGTAAAATTCTGGCAAATTAGGCGGCCCGAACTGTTGCATATACACTGACTCTGAGTGCAATGAATGTAAGTGAAGTGACACAATTTAACCTGGTTAATATTGCCTGCTATCCTGGATTTCTTTTAGCTAAATATGCAGGTTTAAAAAATATATACTTCTGTGTGTTGATTTTAAGAAAGGCATTGATGTTCATGGTTAGGTACACATTGGAGCAACGATACGCACCGCATCGATTATATGCAACGCAGGACACGCTAGATAAACTAGTAATATCATCAACCATGTGTAGTTAACTAGTGAAATGTGATTGATTGATTGTTTTTTATAAGATAAGTTTAATGCTAGCTAGCAACTTACCTTGGCTTACTGCATTCGCGTAACAGGCAGTCTCCTCATGGAATGCAATGAGGCATGTGGTTAGAGCGTTGGACTAGTTAACTGTAAGGTTGCAAGATTCAATCCCCTGAGCTGACAAGGTGAAAATCTGTCGTTCTGCCCCTGAACGAGGCAGTTAACCCACCATTCCTAGGCCGTCATAGAAAATAAGAATGTGTTCTTAACTGACTTGCCTAGTTAAATAAAGGTCAACCTCTAATTGATATTATAACCATCATATTGAAGTATGCGATATGTTGTGTGATCCTCCCACTGTGAAAGTGTAACAGTGTAACTTTAGACCGTCTCCTCGCCCATACCCGGGCGCGAACCAGGGACTCTCTGCACACCTCAACAACAGTCACCCTCGAAGCATCGTTACCCATCGCTCCACAAAAGCCACGGCCCTTGCAGAGCAAGGGGATCTACTACTTCAAGGTCTCAGAGCAAGTGACGTCACCGATTGAAACGCTATTTAGCGCGGACCACCGCTAACTAAGCTCGCTGTTTCACATCGGTTACAAAAGCATTCAGTTTATTAGGCTACAGATTAAATACATTGGGAACTTCACTGGGTGGTGAAAGTGCAAGGTGATGAGCTTGAGCCTTTCCAATAAATATTGAGGGTCTTATTCTGGTGACATGTTTGATGCTTGGCTGCCGTTTGACAACAAAAAATATATAATTATTTTGTCCATAATAATCTCATGTAGGTGGCCTACCTACATCATTGGTGGGAAAATGTGCAGATTTTTTATGTGCAGATTTTATAATATTTGCATTAAAATCTGTCACCAATCCAATGGAAAACTAGCAATAGCATTTCAGTTTAACTATTTTCTTGTTCACAACTTTTGTACTCATGGTAGAAGAAGGCACATAGATATCTTGTTTCTAAAAACAGTCATCTGGGTTTTAAGTTTAATTCTATTGTTTCCTCTGTTTCTCTTTCCTCAGACTTCAAGAAGACCCACCAACTGGTGTGAGTGGTGCTCCATCAGAGAATAACATCATGCTTTGGAACGCAGTTATTTTTGGGTGAGTGTTCTAAAGCCACCCTTCTCATTTTGCCAGTCTGATCATCCTGGCATGGCACCAGGACCGTACGGATAACGTGGATATGGGCAAGTTGAGCTGTGTTTTAGTCGGAGAGGGAGGTGTGTGTGTGTGTTGGCTGAGGGTTAGGCTAGATGGTGACATGTAGTTGTTGAGCTGTGGAAGGCCAGTGTGCCATATATAAAGTTAATTAGAAATGAGCGCATTTGTATTAAACCCAGTAATGTATGGTATTGTCATACTCATTAATTGACCTTCTATTGTAATGTGCTATTAATAGTCCGTATCAAGATTGTAATTGTTACAACGGGGGAGTATATAAGGAGTGGTATTGTGGCAATATGTTTGTTTTGGTAGTCAGGGTCAAATCGCTAATATGAATTTGTTACAGTGCAAGTAATTGTTCCTCCTTTATTTGCAGGCCTGTGGCTACACCGTTTGAGGATGGTAAGTAAAAATGTTTTTCTAAATCAATTACTAAACTTAGTTTATCATAATATTACTTTAACTCATGAACTGGTTGCAATCGTCCTAACCAAGAGCAAAGTCGGTCCTTGTATTCTTTTGGGGTCCCAAGTGGTGCAGCGGTCTAATGCACTGCATCTCAGTGCAAGAGGCAGTCCCTGGTTTGAATCCAGGCTGTATCACATCCGGCTGTGATTGGGAGTCCCACAGGGCGGCGCACAATTGGCCCAGCGTCGTCCAGGTTTTGCCTGGATAGGCCATCATTGTAAAATAAGAATTTGTTCTTAACTCACTTGCCTAGTTAAAGGTTAAAAGAAAAAATATATATATATATACACATTTTAAAGTGTGATATATTTTGACAGGTTCATGACTCTGCTGCCTTTTGAGTTTTGCATATATACTGGGTGAGCCTTCATATTCAGGCTTATATTAGTCATGTCAGACTGTGGGGTGGGAGTGGACAAGACATTTATTTTGCTTCGATAAAGGCTGACCCTGTAAAACACATTTCATTGTACCTATCCGGTGTATGTGACAACTCATTTTTTTGTACTTGTCCCCGCAGGAACTTTTAAGCTTGTGATAGAATTTTCAGAAGAGTACCCTAACAAGCCACCCACGGTTCGATTTATCTCCAAAATGTTTCACCCAAATGGTAAGAGCGTCCCTATGGACACATTCAAGATATCCTAAATGGGATAGGGAACACATTATGAACTTTTCAGCATTTCGCTTTTTAATGAGAGTAAGCTATTCTGTTTCATGATTGTTTTAATTTCTAAGAAACATTTATACACAATCATTTTGATCTTGTAGTTTATGCAGATGGCAGTATATGTTTAGACATCCTTCAGAATCGTTGGAGCCCCACATATGATGTGTCGTCCATTCTGACGTCTATCCAGGTTGGTTTGTAATCCTCTCCTCTATCAGTCTGACATCATAATATATTACTGTGTGTTTCTATATTTTACAAATGTAAGTTTCTTTATGTAGTGTACTTCATTGTTGTTTTGCAGTGTGTTCTGTGGGGAAAACAATCCACTGCAGAGTAGATATCTGATCATAGCAGCAACCTTTGGGTCACACCTTATTTGGATAATCCATCTGTAGATGGTCATACTATCGGTTGATAAGCAAACTGCTTGCTAAGTTTACGGTTAGAGTAAGGGTTAGTAGATAGTCCATCTGTAGATGCTCTACAGACTATATACATAGGGTTACCTACATTTTGTTGTGGTATTTCTGCTCCTCGATATACATAAGACTGTGACTCCGCTACCTCACTAAAGGTGTAGGGTTAAAGAACCACACACTTTCATACTGGTGTAGGGTCCAAGAACCACACACTTTCATACTGGTGTAGGGTCCAAGAACCCCACACTTTCATACTGGTGTAGGGTCCAAGAACCCCACACTTTCATACTGGTGTAGGGTCCAAGAACCCCACACTTTCATACTGGTGTAGGGTCCAAGAACCCCACACTTTCATACTGGTGTAGGGTCCAAGAACCCCACACTTTCATACTGGTGTAGGGTCCAAGAACCCCACACTTTCATACTGGTGTAGGGTCCAAGAACCCCACACTTTCATACTGGTGTAGGGTCCAAGAACCCCACACTTTCATACTGGTGTAGGGTCCAAGAACCCCACACTTTCATACTGGTGTAGGGTCCAAGAACCCCACACTTTCATACTGGTGTAGGGTCCAAGAACCCCACACTTTCATACTGGTGTAGGGTCCAAGAACCCCACACTTTCATACTGGTGTAGGGTCCAAGAACCCTACACTTTCATACTGGTGTAGGGGTTCAAGAACCCCACACTTTTTATATTGGTGTAGGGTACAAGAACCAGTTTCATACCGGTACATTCAATCACTCTTTTTGTGTGTGTGTGTGTCGACAGTCGCTGTTGGATGAGCCAAATCCTAACAGTCCAGCAAACAGCCAGGCTGCACAGCTTTATCAAGAAAACAAGCGGGAGTATGAGAAGAGAGTTTCTGCCATTGTGGAGCAGAGCTGGGTGGACTCCTAACACATCTTCCACCCCGGCTTCTCATCACTCGTATCAAATACTTACATCTTTCATGTAGCTCCTCCAAGAAAAGAAGTCAACATCAGAAGAACTAAAGTGCCACCAGAAAATAATAAAAAAAACAAGTAGGGACTTTTACTTGCTTGCCAATACAACTGAGGAAAATCTGATTTTTTTTATTGCATGATGTGAAATAAGTTATTGCAAGCATAATTTGTAATATTTTTTGTTGGATTGATGCTGTTACTGTTTTAGTTTATACAGACTTGTTTTTTAACATCTCTTGGTTTGAACAGAACTTAATTGGTAGAAAACCATAAAACATTATTTGTTGAGTGAGTGGCTTCCTCAAATTCTGCATTGTTTGTCATGTAGCATTAATTTGAAACCAATTGTCCAGCTATAAAGCAGACAGCTTCTCTTGCCCCCATCCTGGTAGTAGTTTCAAATTACCTTCCTGAATAAAAGGAGTCAGAACTATTCATCACGATAACTAGGGAATTCTGCATGTCGACAATAATAAAAAAAGAAACTGGTCGCCAACCTTTTCTAAAATATGGCTGATGTGATCTGTAACAGTTTTATCGAGTTCAAGTACAGTGGCACTTGTAAGAGGACATTTGGAGTTTGGCTCATCTAGGAACATGGACAGATAGTGGAAACCAGACACATCAGGACTACAGAATAAGGGCTGATTGCAACACAAATCCATGCATCTGCTTTTTCTCCAAGCCTGAATGTTTTTTCCACGCTTGCATTTCTCTTCACTTTATCTTGTACCCAATGAAAGTTAGCTTGCTTGAGATTTTTTTTTGTGACAGACAGTACAGGTCATATTGTAGCTCATGGTTTATTTCACCTTAGAAGGGATGTGTTATACATTTGTGAATTTACTCTAAAAACAAAACAATGTATACTTATATGCTGTATAAACATAAAACACATTTTTCAGACTTTGAGATTTTGATTTCAGATCATTTGTTTTACTTGATTGCAGCTGTGGCATTGTGTGAGTTTTATGCATTATGTGGAGGGATATTCAACTATTACACAAGGTCCAGAGCCTGCTGGTTTTATTTTCTACCTGATAATTAATTGCACCCACCTGGTGTCCCAGGTCTAAATCAGTCTCTGATTAGAGGGTAACAATGAAAAAAGGAGTGGAACTGGTTGTGGTCCAGAGTTGATGGGACTAGGGTAAATAATCCTCATCCCTGCATCCTCAATGGGGAGGAGCAGGCCACCAGTAACCTCCCAAGAGCCAAATACATACCAGCTAGTAGACCTGGCATCTGTGGGAATGTGCAACCAGAGGTAGTAGATAAGACTGACAGGGGGCAGAGTTCCCCTTAATGCCCAATGGGCACGCTCCAGGGCCTGATGTGTGTGGTGAATTCATAACAAAACTGTTTAAGAACCAAACGGAGCAAAACAAGCTTCTGTTGAACATATTCAAGTAGGTCCTTCCATTACGCTGATTCTATTGCAAAACATTTTGCAACGGAGAACACAATTTTGGCTCACAGTAGGACAAATTCAGGTAGGTCCCTCACTTTTTCGTATGCTTGGTTTGGTTCTTTAACGGTTTCTGTAATTAATTGAATACACCCCTGGAGTGTATTATGTCAGTTGTTGTAAAATGTTTCTTATACAGAACGGGGACAGACATACCTGAATTTGTTTAATAGAAACTTGTTTGTTGCAAAAAGGTTTTCAGTTTCCTACGATTTGGACATAACTACATCCCAGCAAACTGTAGAAAGCACATTAGCGCAGAAGATCTGAGGTTTATCCCCTCTGGTTAAATGCATTTTGAGGAAGCAAAGGGGAGGAATCAAGGTAGTACAATGTTCACCCTGGGGTAATTTGGAAGAACTGAGAATATGTGAAGACCAAATGGAAAGCCCTTTTCTGGACACCTTCAAAAATGGTACTTGAATCTGAGATGCACAGCTGCAGACTTTGATTGAACATGTAAAAAGCGTAACTCATCACACAGCATATTCCTGGCCTTATCATGCTTTGTTCTTGCAACATTTCCCCACCCATTTTATTATCATAATGGGCCTCTAGTTTATTAGATAATGAATCAGGCAAGTCACCTAAAATTATTTTAATGTATAAAATGTTTAGCTTGTGTTACATGTGTTGTAATACACACACAAAAACAACAATAAGAAGCTTGCATGTTAATAAAGTAACATTTTAAAATCATATGCAGCGGAGTAACGTTGGACAGTAAGGTAATCCATCCATAACGGAGCAGGTCATCCAATTATCGTTTCTGAAGGAGGGAGACAAAATTATTATGGTTGTGTGTCCTTACACTGTTACCTTGCCTCCTTTGGTCTGTTTTGGAAGGGATAGCTAGAGACTAGACACCAGCCTAATTGCTTTCAACAGTCTTATCTTTTCTAGATTTGTGTTCATGAAAGAAGGCAAGATTGGAAGAGGAAGCATTATTTTGGTATGAAATATAACCAACCTGATTTTTCATGATCTCATCTCTGGTTTTGAAAACAGGGGCATCCTCCACAACAATTCCTTCAGCCATTTCATTCACTTTCTCCAAGAGGTCTGGACTGTATCTGAGAGAACATACATAAACAGCAGTTAGTCAGCTATCTATATTGCATGCCATACATTTGGTATATAAAGTTAAAATGCATTTTAGCTAAATAGCAAGCCAAGAAGTCAATGCACGCGATGGGTATTTATTGTTAACTCACCGACAGCCAAGAAACACGTTGTTGGCCCATACCATGGACAAAGCAAGCAGCTGATCAATGTGTGGGTCCTCAAAGTCGTTTATATTTCTGAATAGGAATGCCCTCCTGGCCTTCCAATGTTTTTCACTTTCGGAGATACCACGATATGTATCTACAAGCTCGGACAAATGCCTGTTTTGTTCAATGAATTCCTCGATATCACCCTCGGCCATTTCGACAAGTACACAAGACTTCCTAACACAAAAATGATTGTACGCAGAACGGAAGGCAGGAAGCTCTTCCTTCTATGGTATTCTGGCGGTCTGCCATCTACTGGATGGGGTGAAAACTGATAAACGTTTACTCAAAATAACAGGGATAAAGGAAATGTGAAAAAAGATACTTCTACATTTCTAAAGTAAACAAAAACGTTACTCCTTCAGTCGGATTAAACGGTATACTCAGATCCCTACACGGGCTCAGGAACCTGGGAGTGGTAGCCTCTTCATTCAGTATTCCCTGTAACAATTTCGCCTGTCCTGGAGATCCAGAAAGCATTTTGCTGCCTTCACAATGATATCTAGCTTCTTAGATGTTTTATTAGTTTGAGTAGTTCAATTTATTTTACTTGCGCAATAAATGCTACAAATTCCACCTTCTTCCCTGTTAAGCCGAAACCATGTCAAAACGTGCGTGCGAGAGTAAAAAGCGTCAATTCACATACTCTGCGTAGTGTTATGCCAACTTAATTGTCATGAGAATCCATAATAAACCGTTGTATTTGTTATGTTCGCTATGTATCCCTTGTATATTTTTGTTGTGTGCTCCTTTAGACTCACCGTATCTGTCATATGGGAGCCACTGTACCTGCATGGCTGCATTAAACAGTTACGTTTTAAGGCTCCCGAGTGGCACGACATTTTAGTGCATAATGCGTCACTGCAAGCCCTGGTTCCAATCCAGGCTGCGTCACACCCGACAGTGATTGGGAGTCCCATTGGGTGGCGCACAATTGGCTCAACGTCGTCCGTGTTTGGCCGGGGTAGGCTGTCATTGTAAATAGGATTTTGTTCTCAATTGACTTGCCTAGTTAAATAATACAATTTTAGCAAAGAAATGTTTTCACATTTCTACAAAATAAAATACATAAATACCTTATTTACATAAGTATTCAGACCCTTTGCTATGAAACACGAAATTGTGCTCAGGTGAATCTTGTTTCATTTGATTACCCTTGAGATGTTTCTACAACCTGATTGGAGTCCATCTGGGGTAAATTAAATTGTTTGGAAAGGCACACATCTGTATAAGGTCCCACCCCACAGTTGACAGTGCATGTCAGAGCAAAAACCAAGCCTTGAGGTTGAAGGAATTGTCCGTAGAGCTCAGAGACCGGATTGTGTTGAGGCACAGATCTGGGGAAGGTTACCAAAAAATGTCTGCAGTATTGAAGGTCCCCAAGAACACAGTGGCCTCCATCATTCTTAAATGGAAGAAGTTTGGAACCAACAGGACTCTTCCTATAGCTGGCCGCCCGGCCAGCCAAACTGAGCAATCGGGGAGAAGGGCCTAGGTCAGGGAAGTGACCAAGAACCGGATGGTCACTCTGACATAGCTCCAGGGTTAGTCTGAGGAGATGGGAGAATATTCCAGAAGGACAACCATCTCTGCAGCACTCCACCAATCATGCCTTTATGGTAGAGTGGCCAGACGGAAGCCACTCTTCAGTAAAAGGCACATGACAGCCCCCTTGGAGTTTGCCAAAAGGCACCTAAAGACTCTCAGACCATGAGAAATTAGATTCTCTGGTCTGATGAAACAAATATTGAACTCTTTGGCCTGAATGCCAAGCGTCACGTCTGGAGTTAAGCTGGCACCATCCCTACGGTGAAAGCATGGTGGTGGCAGCATCATGCTGTGGGGATGTTTTTCAGCAGCAGGGGCTGGGAGACTAGTCAGGATTGAGGGAAAGATGAACAGAGCAAAGAACAGAGCAAAGAACAGAGAGATCCTTGATGAAAACCTGCTCCAGAACACTTAGGACCTCAGACTGGGAAGAACGTTCACCTTCCTACAGGACAACGACCCTAAGCACACAACCAAGACAACACAGGCGTTGTTTCAATACAAATCTCTGAATGTCCTTGAGTGGCCCAGCCAGAGCCCGGACTTGAACCTGATCAAACATCTCTGGAAAGACCTGAAAATAGCTGTGCAGCAACGCTCCCCACCCAACCTGACAGAGCTTGAGACTATCTGCAGAGAAGAATGGGAGAAACCCCAAAAAAACAGGTGTGCCAAGCTTGTAGCGTCATACCCAAGAAGACTTGAGGAAGTATACGCTGCCATAGGTGCTTCAACAAAGTACTTTGTTTAAGGGTCTGAATACTAATGTAAATGTAATATTTCAGTTATTTATTTTTAATAGCAAAAAAAGGTCAATTTGTTTTTGCTTTGTCATTATGGGTTATTGTGTGTAGATTGACATTTTTTATTTAATCCATTTTAGAAAAAGGCTGTAAGGTAACAAAATGTGGAAAAAGTCAAGGGGTCTGAATACTTTAAGAATGCACTGTACACCCGAGCAGTTTATAAAGAATTTAGTTTGTCTCATTCTTTCTACATAACAGA
This sequence comes from Oncorhynchus masou masou, assembly GCF_036934945.1. Lineage (NCBI taxonomy): Eukaryota > Metazoa > Chordata > Actinopteri > Salmoniformes > Salmonidae > Oncorhynchus > Oncorhynchus masou. The sequence goes on along the minus strand of NC_088223.1, from coordinate 82,785,018 downwards.
ATTCCCTCTTGAAATCGGAGTCCTCTAGTTTCCAGCCTGGCTTGCCCTAGACTATATGTGATCGAAATCAACACAGGTAGGCTGCATTTTTGTAACTTTTTATTTAACCTTTATTTGACTAGGCAAGTCCGTTCAGAACAAATTCTTATTTACAATGACGGCCTACCAAAAGGCGAAAGGCCTGCGGGGACTGGGGCTGGGATAAAAAAATACAAAATATAGGACAACACATATAAAGCGAGACCAAGCAACAAAACATGACCACACGGTAGCAACACAACATGGCAGAAGCACAACATGGTAGGAGCCCAAAACATGGTACAAAATGCTTTGTAAAATAAAGTATAGCCTATTTGACTGAAACCTTAGTTTACTGCCCAATACATTCTAAACTACATCTTTTGCTAGTCAACTAAGCATAACATATCAATTTCTCAAATTACTTTGCAACAAATGACCTACGCATTTACCACCACAATGCTTATTTTATTATATCTTTTTTGTAGCTTGATGTTTTTTTATTTTATTATACAAAATTGTTTTTTTGTGTGTATAAAGAATTTGGCAAGAAGAATTTAAAAAAATAATAATAATAATAATAATTTCAATGGTCTTGTTATCTATCATTGCAATAGTAACATATATCCTTCATGTCAAAAACATGGGTAGTGTTCAAAAAGGTAAATAAGTATGCTGCAAGGTTTTCCCAAAACCTATCACAGTTTTAAGTTAATAGAAGTGTGTAAGATTTTAAACTTTTTTGAGATGCAGATATCATCAATATCAACAAATTTTAACAACAGACTTACATGGATATATCTTATGTAGAATCTTAAAGGGCACTTTGTCACGGCTGTCGCAAGAACGGGACCAAGGCGCAACAGATGTTGAGTTCCACATATTTCATTCAAAGAAAAACTTAAACAAAACAAAATATATCAATAAACGAACAACTAAACGTGATGCACAAACACAAAACAATATCCCACAAACACAGGTGGGAAAAATAGCCACTTAAATATGATCCCATATTAGAGACAACGATTACCAGCCTGTACTGGGCACTGGCGCAGAGGAAGGCTCCTGCCCTGGTGTTGGACAGGACGCCTTTCCTGGAAGCTCTGGACCGTGGACCGTTGCAGGAGGTTCCGGACCGTCGCCGGAAGCTCCGGACTGGGAAACGTCGCCGGAAGCTCTGGACTGTGAATGCGCACTTCCGGGCGAGTGCTGGGAGAAGGCACAGGACGTACCGGACTGAGGAGGCGCACTGGAGTCCAGATGTGTGGAGCCGGTACAGGTTTCACCAGACTGCTAACCGGATCCTCTGGTCGAATGTTGAGCAGAACACACTTGCACAACATCTCTCTCCTCTCTCTCTCTCTCTCCCCCAACTTCTCCATCGCCTCCCTGACGGTCTCTGGCTCTTCAGGGAGAGTGCGGGGAGCTGGCACAGGACTACCGGACTGGGGACACGCACTTCAGGATGAGTGTGCTGCAGCAGTCTCGTCGCTACCACCTCTCTCCGTAATCTTTCATCGAATTCCTCCTCCGACTCCCACACAGGCTCTGGCACTCTCCGCTGCTAGACCGCCAGCTCCATGTGCCCCCCCCCCAAAATAATCTTGGGGTTTCTTTGGCAGCGGACTGTCAGCTCCTCATGGCGAGTGAGGTGAACCGGCACAGGACATAGCTGGCTGAGGAGGCGCACTGGAGATCTGGTGCATGGAGCCGTCACATATGGCAACGGACTGATGACACACTCTTCAGCACGCTTGTGCTGCCGCATACTCCTAGCCAACTCCATTCTGGCGCTGCCACATACTCCTAGCCAACTCCATTCTGGCGCTGCCGCATACTTCTAGCCAACTCCATTCTGGCGCTGCCGCATACTTCGAGCCAACTCCATTCTGGCGCTGCCGCATACTTCTAGCCAACTTCATTCTGGCGCTGCCACATACTCCTAGCCAACTCCATTCTGGCGCTGCCACATACTCCTAGCCAACTTCTTTCTGGCGCTGCCACATACTCCTAGCCAACTCCATTCTGGCGCTGCCACATACTCCTAGCCAACTTCATTCTCCGGTATCCTTCCTCACACTGTTCCATCAACTCCCATGCGGGCTCTGGCACTCTCCTTGGGTCGATTGACAACTTCTCTATCACCTGCTCCATGTCCTCTTGTGCTCCATGTGTTCTCATGGGCTCTTCCCGTGGCTCAGCCGGCCACCCCTTGTACCCCCCAAAAATCTTGGGGTTGTCCTTGGGCTTTCTTTGGATGCGACCCTCACCTGTCGGAAGTCGGGATGAGACAGACAGGCAGACAGGCAGCATTTCTCAGCCAGTCTAAATCATGAATCTGTATGTATGTATGTATGTATGTATGTATGTATGTATGTATGTATGTATGTATGTATGTATGTATGTATGTATGTATGTATGTATGTATGTATGTATGTATGTATGTACTGAATGTATGTATGTATGTATGTATGTATGTATGTATGTATGTATGTATGTATGTATGTATGTATGTATGTATGTATGTATGTACTGAATGTATGTATGTATGTATGTATGTATGTATGTATGTATGTATGTATGTATGTATGTATGTATGTATGTATGTATGTATGTATGTATGTATGTATGTATGTATGTATGTATGTATGTATGTATGTATGTATGTATGTATGTATGTATGTATGTATGTATGTACGTATGTATGTATGTATGTATGTATGTATGTATGTATGTATGTATGTATGTATGTATGTATGTATGTATGTATGTATGTATGTATGTATGTATGTATGTATGTATGTATGTATGTATGTATGTATGTATGTATGTATGTATGTATGTATGTATGTATGTATGTATGTATGTATGTATGTATGTATGTACGTATGTATGTATGTATGTATGTATGTATGTATGTATGTATGTATGTATGTATGTATGTATGTATGTATGTATGTATGTATGTATGTATGTATGTATGTATGTATGTATGTATGTATGTATGTATGTATGTATGTATGTATGTATGTATGTATGTATGTATGTATGTATGTATGTATGTATGTATGTATGTATGTATGTATGTATGTATGTACGTATGTATGTATGTATGTATGTATGTATGTATGTATGTATGTATGTATGTATGTATGTATGTATGTATGTATGTATGTATGTACTATGTATGTATGTATGTATGTATGTATGTATGTACTATGTATGTATGTATGTACGTATGTATGTATGTACATGTATGTATGTACTATGTATGTATGTATGTATGTATGTATGTATGTATGTATGTATGTATGTATGTATGTATGTATGTATGTATGTATGTATGTATGTATGTATGTATGTATGTATGTATGTATGTATGTATGTATGTATGTACGTATGTATGTATGTATGTATGTATGTATGTATGTATGTATGTATGTATGTATGTATGTATGTATGTATGTATGTATGTATGTATGTATGTATGTATGTATGTATGTATGTATGTATGTATGTATGTATGTATGTATGTATGTATGTATGTATGTATGTATGTATGTATGTATGTATGTATGTATGTATGTATGTATGTATGTATGTATGTATGTATGTATGTATGTATGTATGTATGTATGTATGTATGTATGTATGTATGTATGTATGTATGTATGTATGTATGTATGTATGTATGTATGTATGTATGTATGTATGTATGTATGTATGTATGTATGTATGTATGTATGTATGTATGTATGTATGTATGTATGTATAAAAAAAGTAAATTGAAAAAATGTCAAACGAAGTGCAGCTAGTTTGCAGTCTTTCCAGCTTCAGTTTGAAGTTATTGTGTTAGCTGTGTTTTTTAAGTTATTGTGTTAGCTTTGTTGTTGGCTAGCTCCTCTGAACAACAGTGTCCTGACAAGAGAGCACATTTTCTATGCCAGGCAAAATGACGCCTCATTAGCTCATTGTTTTGAATGTATCCAAATAAATGTCACTAGAAAACAGCTTCAACAAATGCAAATGCAGCTACTGTTGTTATTCTGTCTGCACTGTTTGACGTGACAGTAAATTAGCTGTAGTTGGCTAGCTAGCAAGCAAGGAATAAGATGGTTGCCCACCAGTATTGAAATGAAACATTTAGAATGAATGACTGGGTTGCGTCCATAGACAAAGAACAGAAAGACTGAACGACTGGGTCGCGTCTCTAGCAACCGAACCAATAGAACGAACGACCAGCCAGCTTGGGTAGCAACCCTAGATTTGTGTCGGGACTACATCTTGTCAAAGGATGAAATAGTATGAATAAATTCATCACAATAACGTTTTTAATGAAAATATGTTAATCATGATTTGAAAATGTTAGTAACCCATTGTATAAAAGTGATAATGACCTCAAAGCTGGTGTTTGGAGGATATATTCAAACATTGTCTTCTCGGGCATCATCACTTAAACAACCCCTTTTTTTATTTTTCAGTTAAGTTATAGTTCGAACAGTAAATGTACTCTTGGCAGTACTCACATGTCACCAGAGTTAACCAGTAATTTTTCTTCCGTCGATGAACGTGTGTGGGCCCTTGAACCCAGCCTTCTTTCTCTCTTGTCGAGCCTTCTGTATAAGTGGCCACAGTTTCTCCCTGGCAGTCTGATCTTGCGATATCAGAGCCTCTTGGATGCGAAGCTTCTTCTCATCTGGAAAATTTTCCAGATGATGACCATGTAGTGGCACATAGTGAAGCACATGATGACATTGTGACCTTTCCATCAGACCTTTGTTTCCCAAGTTGATGTATCACATCGATCACGTCTCTTAGCTTGTGTTTGATGCACAGAGCCACCTTTCCCAGGAAATTGATGACTGCTTCCCTAATGTCCTTTCCCTCTATCTCTCTTACCTGTTGGATTTTCAGATTCCACCTGTGAGATTACCATGGAAGTTTAGCTACATTCTCAACAGCTCATTATTTTGGGATTGCAGTTTCTTCAGATCATTCTCTAAAAACGTTATCTTTTCCTTGTTCTCGCTCACAACTGTGTGAAGCTGACGGACAGTCTGACAAATTGTAAATCTTCTTTGATGTTTCTTTAGTAGCCCACTCTATGATGGCAACTTTGGAGAATGTGGCGTCTTGTTTAGTAGTCAGGGTCTGGATTGCAGAGAAAAGTTCAGACATGGAAATGTCCTCTCACTTTTTTCTCCGGTGGATTTTCATTTGGGGTCTGAGGTAAAGAGGTTGCAAGGATCTCGTCCTGGTCCATCTTGTCTTTTCTCTTACTTGAGCTCACGGCATCTTGTGTATCCATGCCGCTTTGGCTCTTGTCGCAGCAAGTTAGCATGCCTGCCGTCTTCTGTGAGGTTTTCTGTCATGTTCTTCCCATTTAACATGACAAAAACTAACTCTAAATTTGCCATATATAGCTAAAACCAGTTATAGTTAGTTTCTTGCTACATTGATAGCCAATAGTAGGCTGTTAACCACCTAACCCTCAAAGTTGCTTGGACAAGTGAGAAAACACTCCCTCTCACAGCGACACCATCTCGGCCTCCCTTATAGACTTGCTTTCTAATTTGAAGCTCTTTGCGTGCGTGACGCCATTGATGCTTGAGGCCCTTTGTTTTCTCTCGGTCACTACCATGCATTCTAACTTGCTAGTAAAATAATGCTTTTCGTTTGATTTGGGCCTTAGTGTGTCAGGATCCTTCTCCTGAACAGCATTCACTGCAGGCTTAGGGACATCCACTACAATCTCTTCTCTACTCACTTCTTTAGCTATTTTCACAGCCTCCACATAGGAGACCTGCGAGATAGCCCTGATCCTAGCTACTGCAAATTCCATCTTAGGGCACTCCGGGAAAGTGATTCCCATTACAATTACAGCAATGTGCTTCAGACTATTATTTATTTGACAAACACTTGCCACGTGTCCAAACGTTTTACAATTGTAACACTGCAGCGGTTTCTGTACATAATGTCTCACCGTATATCTCACATACCCAAGTTTTACATAAGCCAGGAGAACCATTTAATCAAGACAGTAAAATCAAACGTCTTTCCTCCTTCTTTCCATCTATCATTCAGGTCAAGCGATGTGCGTCTATCACTCCTGGCATGTTATCCCTAAACCACACAGCCTCTATGTCCAACGAGCGATGACACCTTTTAGCCCGACTCTGAAAATCGAAGCTTTCCACATCATACGTCGATTGCTTGTCAAGCCACACAGAGATTTCTCTTTTTGATACATGAAATCAACATCATACCATTCCTGGTCACTCTGACCATTTCCACTTTTCCCAGTCGTCCTTCACCATCTTCGAGAAATCAAACTGTCACCCAAAAAAACATCATTGCTCATGAATCTCACTCCAACCATGAACTGCTGTTCATTTCCAACTTCAACCCTTTTTACTCCACTCTTCTTTACCATCATCCACTCATTCTCACCAACTTTACTTGAGCCAACAAAATCACACAATGCTTCCGCATCCGCTATTACTTCTCAATATGTTGCATTACCGCCCCCCAACTGGACTATAGTATAAATCCATTGTACTTTGTGCTAGAAAAACAAAAACAATACATCCTTCCAACTAACCCTACACTCATTAAAAACCCACTACCCCATTCCACTACTTAGACCTTATTTTAGACCCTAAATGAATGAGGTGGAAATTAGCAGACTTTTTGATCTGTAAGGTAAGTAACTTTAATGTGTCAAGCAGATTATACGTTTTCTTTGTTATTTCCAAAACGTAGCGATGTTTCAGACATGGATTTCATGTTGTAATGTTAACAAGGTACTCAAAAGTAGTCCAAAGTAATGTTTTCATTTTATTAGCAAAAACACAACTTGTTTACACAGCAAAATTGTTGAGGAAATCAGCCTTGTGTGGATAGCGATGATGAAAATAATGTCATTTTGGCTGTAACGATCTCCAAAATGATAATCAATAGGTCATCACACCGTTGCTATAGCAATGGACTCTAATAGTTTATAGAATCCCAGTGTGAAGCAGGGGGGACACTTTCTGGCTGGGGGAGATTATTTGGCATGACAGGGCACATAAGAATTGTGACATTCTAATTTGTTGTGGCAAGAGAAACAACAAGTCTGAGTATCAACAGAAGGTAGGAGAATATTTGGAGGTTGGATTAAGATTTGTTGTGAATGATATTATTTGTTATGCAACATACCTGCAACATATAATAATCTATGTTTTCTAAAGCATGTTGTTTTAGCTAGCTCTCCCAATCAACACCTGCGATTACTTTATGCCTCGCTGTATGTCTCTCTCAAATGTCAATATGCCTTGTATATTGTTGTTCAGGTTAGTTATCATTGTTTTAGTTTACAATGAAGCCCCTAGTTCCACTCTTCATACCTCTGATACCTCCTTTGTCTCATCTCCCACACATGCAGCAGGGCGGCAGGGTAGCCTAGTGGTTAGAGTGTTGGACTAGTAACCGAAAGGTTGCAAGTTCATGTCCCGGAGCTGACAAAGTACAAATCTGCCATTCTGCCCCTGAACAGGCAGTTAACCCACTGTTCCTAGGCCGTCATTGAAAATAAGAATTTGTTCTTAACTGACTTGCCTGGTTAAATAAAGGTAAAATTAAAAAAATAAAATAAAAATGCGGTGACCTCACCCATTACAACCAGCATGTCCAGAGATACAACCTCTCTTATCATCACCCAGTGCCTGGGCTTACCTCCGCTGTATCCATACCCCTGTCTGCTTATTATGCCCTGAATATATTCTACCATGCCCAGAAATCTGCTCTTTTTATTCTTTGTCCCCAACGCTCTAGGCAACCAGTTTGGATAGGCTTTAGCCGCACCCTCATCCTACTCCTCCTCTGTTCCGAGGGTGATGTGTAGGTAAACCCTGGCCCTGCATGTCCCCAGGCACCCTCATTTGTTGACTTCTGTGATCGAAAAAGCCTTGGTTTCATTCATTTCAACATCAGAAGCCTCCTCCCTAAGTTTGTTTTACTTACTGCTTTAGCACACTCTGCCAAACCTGATGTCCTTGCCGTGTCTGAATCCTGGCTTAGGAAGGCCACCAAAAATTCTGAGATTTCCATACCCAACATTTTCCGTCAAGATAGAACTGCCAAAGGGGGAGGAGTTGCAGTCTACTGCAGAGATAGCCTGCAAAGTAATGTCATACTTTCCAGGTCCATACCCAAACAGTTCGAACTACTAATTTTAAAAATTACTCTCTCCAGAAATAAGTCTCTCACTGTTGCTGCCTGCTACCGACCCCCCTCAGCTCCCAGCTGTGCCCTGGACACCATTTGTGAATGGATCGCCCCCCATCTAGCTTCAGAGTTTGTTCTGTTAGGTGACCTAAACTGGGATATGCTTAACACCCCGGCAGTCCTACAATCTAGGCTAGATGCCCTCAATCTCACACAAATCATCAAGGAACCCACCAGGTACAACCCTAAATCTGTAAACACGGGCACCCTCATAGACATTATCCTGACCAACTGGCCCTCCAAATACACCTCCCCTGTCTTCAGTCAGGATCTCAGTGATCACTGCCTCATTGCCTGAATCCGCTACGGGTCCGCGGTCAAACGACCACCCCTCATCACTGTCAAAAGCTCGCTAAAACACTTCTGCGAGCAGGCCTTTCTAATCGACCTGGCCCGGGTATCCTGGAAGAATATTGACCTCATCCCGTCAGTTGAGGATGCCTGGTCATTCTTTAAAAGTAACTTCCTCACCATCTTCGATAAGCATGCTCCGTTCAAAAAATGCAGAACTAAGAACAGATATAGCCCGTGGTTCACTCCAGACATGACTGCCCTTGACCAGCACAAAAACATCCTATGGCGGACTGCAATAGTATCGAATAGTCCCCGCGATATGCAACTGTTCAGGGAAGTCAGGAACCAGTACACGCAGTCAGTCAGGAAAGCAAAGGCCAGCTGTTTCAAGCAGAAATTTGCATCCTGTAGCTCTAACTACAAAAGGTTATGGGACACTGTAAAGTCCATGGAGAACAAGAGCATCTCCTCCCAGCTGCCCACTGCACTGAGGCTAGGTAACACGGTCACCACCGATAAATCCATGATTATCAAAAACTTCAACAAGCATTTCTCAATGGCTGGCTATGCCTTCCTCCTGGCTACTCGAACCTCGGGCAAACGCTAGGTAAAGCTCCGCCTTATCTCAGTTCACTGGTTACGATAGCATCCGTAGCACACGCTCCAGCAGGTGTATCTCACTGATCATCCCTAAAGCCAACACCTCATATGGCTGCCTTTCCTTCCAGTTCTCTACTGCCTGTGACTGGAACGAATTGCAAAAATTGCTGAAGTTGGAGACTTTTATCTCCCTCACCAACTTTAAACATCTGCTATCTGAGCAGCTAACCGATCGCTGCAGCTGTACATAGTCCATCGGTAAATAGCCCACCCAATTTACCTACCTCATCCCCATACTGTTTTTATTTATTTACTTTTCTGCTCTTTTGCACACCAGTATCCCGACCTGCAGATGACCATCTGCTCATTTATCACTCCAGTGTTAATCTGCTAAATTGTAATTATTCGCCTACCTCCTCATGCCTTTTGCACACAATGTATATAGACTCTTTTTTTTCCTACTGTGCTATTGACTTGTTTGTTGTTTACGCCATGTGTAACTCTGTATTGTTGTCTGTTCACACTGCTATGCTTTATCTTGGCCAGGTCGCAGTTGTAAATGAGAACTTGTTCTCAACTAGCCTACCTGGTTAATAAAAGGTGAAATAAATAAAATAAATAAATAAATACTGTTTATGAAGTAGAGAGTGGAAACCCATCATTCAGGGCAGATGGGTTTTGAGCCCCACCTGTTTAGCTTAAAAATAAATAAATACATGTCACGCCCTGACCTCAGTTATCTTTGTTTTGTTTATTATTTTGGTTAGGTCAGTGTGTGGTGAGGGTGGTTTGTTTAGTTTTTGTATTGTCTTGTTTTTTTTGTATGTCTAGGGTTTTTTATGTCTAGGGGATTTTGTAATTCTAGGTGTTTATATGTCTATGGTTGCCTAGATTGGTTCTCAATCAGAGGCGGCTGTTTATCGTTGTCTCTGATTGGGGACCATATTTAGGTAGCCATATTCCCTGGGTAGTTTGTGGGTTCTTATTCTATGTTTAGTTGCCTCTTCTGCACGTTGCATATTAGCGACACGGTTTGTTCAGTGTTCTTTCTTTAATTAAAGAAGTATGTACAGTGCCTTGCGAAAGTATTCGGCCCCCTTGAACTTTGCAACCTTTTGCCACATTTCAGGCTTCAAACATAAGGATATAAAACTGTATTTTTTTGTGAAGAATCAACAACAAGTGGGACATAATCATGAAGTGGAACGACATTTATTGGATATTTCAAACTCTTTTAACAAATCAAAAACTGAAAAATTGGGCGTGCAAAATTATTCAGCCCCCTTAAGTTAATACTTTGTAGCGCCACCTTTTGCTGCGATTACAGCTGTAAGTTGCTTGGGGTATGTCTCTATCAGTTTTGCACATCGAGAGACTGAAATTTTTTCCCATTCCTCCTTGCAAAACAGCTCGAGCTCAGTGAGGTTGGATGGAGAGCATTTGTGAACAGCAGTTTTCAGTTCTTCACACAGATTCTCGATTGGATTCAGGTCTGGACTTTGATTTGGCCATTCTAACACCTGGATATGTTTATTTTTTAACCATTCCATTGTAGATTTTGCTTTATGTTTTGGATCATTGTCTTGTTGGAAGACAAATCTCCGTCCCAGTCTCAGGTCTTTTGCAGACTCCATCAGGTTTTCTTCCAGAATGGTCCTGTATTTGGCTCCGTCCATCTTCCCATCAATTTTAACTATCTTCCCTGTCCCTGCTGAAGAAAAGCAGGCCCAAACCATGATGCTGCCACCACCATGTTTGACAGTGGGGTTGGTGTGTTCAGGGTGATGAGCTGTGTTGCTTTTACGCCAAACATAACGTTTTGCATTGTTGCCAAAAAGTTCAATTTTGGTTTCATCTGACCAGAGCACCTTCTTCCACATGTTTGGTGTGTCTCCCAGGTGGCTTGTGGCAAACTTTAAACAACACTTTTTATGGATATCTTTAAGCATGGCTTTCTTCTTGCCACTCTTCCATAAAGGCCAGATTTGTGCAATATATGACTGAATGTTGTCCTATGGACAGAGTCTCCCACCTCAGCTGTAGATCTCTGCAGTTCATCCAGAGTGATCATGGGCCTCTTGGCTGCATCTCTGATCAGTCTTCTCCTTGTATGAGCTGAAAGTTTAGAGGGACGGCCAGGTCTTGGTAGATTTGCAGTGGTCTGATACCACCTACCATTTCAATATTATCGCTTGCACAGTGCTCCTTGGGATGTTTAAAGCTTGGGAAATCTTTTTGTATCCAAATCCGCCTTAAACTTCTTCACAACAGTATCTCGGACCTGCCTGGTGTGTTCCTTGTTCTTCATGATGCTCTCTGCGCTTTTAACCGACCTCTGAGACTATCACAGTGCAGGTGCATTTATACGGAGACTTGATTACACACAGGTGGATTGTATTTATCATCATTAGTCATTTAGGTCAACATTGGATCATTCAGAGATCCTCACTGAACTTCTGGAGAGAGTTTGCTGCACTGAAAGTGAAGGGGCTGAATAATTTTGCACGCCCATTTTTTCAGTTTTTGATTTGTTAAAAAAGTTTGAAATATCCAATAAATGTCGTTCCACTTCATGATTGTGTCCCACTTGTTGTTGATTCTTCACAAAAAAATACAGTTTTATATCTTTATGTTTGAAGCCTGAAATGTGGCTAAAGTTCGCAAAGTTCAAGGGGGCCGAATACTTTCGCAAGGCACTGTACGCTTACCACGCTGTGCCTTGGTCTCCTCCATATGACGACTGTGACAATACATTTGTTTTGCATGTTATCTTGGCATCTAATACGTGTCATATATCAGTTTGCGAACAATGTAAAAAAAGAAAATCTGAGTTAATAAAGCCCCATATTTTGCTTTCTTTAGGCAGCTCCAAAATGCAGGTGTTTCAGCCGAGCACAATGCTTTCTGTGGTGGCGGGGGTTGGTAATGTTTTCTAGTTGCACCGTGATTGGCTCTGTGTTCTGTCATTAAAGGGGATGCTACGTCACCACAAAATCTACGGGTAGAGCTTGAAAATTCAAGCCCCTTGGGTGCTGCCATAGAGTTACATGAGAAATGCCCATCAAAGAAGGCTCAAGGTCATTGGCCACAGACAAAATTACGTCATATCACGTTATATCTACAGCAGCTTTGATTGGACTGGTCATGTCAACATCATACTTTCAAAATCTTAGCTAGCAAGCTAGCAGTCACCATCATGAATTAAGTCAACAATTTACTGGTAAATCCTTTTCAATCCTTGTCATATGAAGAGAAATTATAGATAAAATGTATCGGTGCTCATCTGCCATTGGACATAAACATCACACAACCAGTTGGAAATCGCAAATTCAACAATGTGTGGTTTGGAAGGAATCAGTGGCTAATTGCAATCACTAGCCTACTATTCAGTGAAGTTGGTGTGTGGTCCAAGTCTGAGTTTAAGAGGCTCTTTTACAAGCTTAAAATGATAAACATTCAATGATGGCCATGCTTTCAATCCAGCATGACTTCTGACATGCTCAATCAATCAATCAATCAAATGTATTTATTAAGCCCTTTTTACATCAGCCGATGGCACAAAGTGCTGTACAGCAAGCAATGCAGATGTAGAAGCACGGTGGCTAGGAAAAACTCCCGAGAAAGGCCAAAACTTAGGAAGAAACCGAGAGAGGAACCAGGCTCTGAGGGGTGGCCAGTCCTCTTCTGGCTGTGCCAGGTGGAGATTATAACAGAACATGGCCAAGGTGTTCAAACATTCATAGATGACCAGCAGGGTTAGATAATAATATCAAATCAAATGTATTTATATAGCCCTTCGTACATCAGCTGATATCTCAAAGTGCTGTACAGAAACCCAGCCTAAAACCCCAAACAGCAAGCAATGCAGGTGTAGAAGCACGGTGGCTAGGAAAAACTCCCTAGAAAGGCTAAAATCTAGGAAGAAACCCAGAGAGGAACCAGGCTATGTGAGGTGGCCAGTCCTCTTCTGGCTGTGCCGGGTGGAGATTATAACAGAACATGGCCAAGATGTTCAAATGTTCTTAAATGACCAGCATGGTCAAATAATAATAATCACAGGCAGAACAATTGAAACTGGAGCAGCAGCATGGCCAGGTGGACTGGGGACAGCAAGGAGTCATCATGTTAGGTAGTCCTGAGGCATGGTCCTAGGGCTCAGGTCCTCCGAGAGAGAGAAAAAAAGAGAGAAAGAGAGAATTAGAGAGAGCATACTTAAATTCACACAGGACACCGGAGAGGACAGGAGAAGTACTCTAAATATAACAAACTGACCCTAGCCCCCTGACACATAAACTACTGCAGCATAAATACTGGAGGCTGAGACAGGAGGGGTCAGGAGACACTGTGGCCCCATCCAATGACACCCCCGGACAGGGCCAAACAGGAAGGATATAACCCCACCCACTTTGCCAAAGCACAGCCCCCACACCACTAGAGGGATATCTTCAACCACCAACCTACCATCCTGAGACAAGGCCGAGTATAGCCCACAAAGATCTCAACCACGGCACAACCCAAGGGGGGACGTCAACCCAGACAGGAAGATCACATCAGTGACACAACCCACTCAAGTGACGCACCCCTCGTAGGGACGGCATGAAAGAGCCCTAGTAATCCAGTGACTCAGCTCCTGTAATAGGGTTAGAGGCAGAGAATCCCAGTGGAAAGAGGGGAACCAGCCAGGCAGAGACAACAAGGGCGGTTCGTTGCTCCAGAGCCACTCCGTTCACCTTCACACTCCTGGGCCGGACTACACTCGCTACGGCGGTGGAATCATTCCACGGAGCGTGTTTCTTCACAAAACTGGACCTCAGGAGCGCGTATAATCTGGTGCGTATTCAGGGAGGAGACGAGAGGAAAACAGCGTTTAGTACCACATCAGGCCACTATGAGTACCTCGTCATGCCGTATGGTTTGAAGAATGCTCCAGCCGTCTTCCAATCATTTGTAGATGAGATTCTCAGGGACTTGCACGGGCAGGGTGTGGTAGTCTATATTGATGACATCTTGATTTATTCTACCACACGCGCCGCCACGCATGTTTCCCTGGTGCGCAAGGTTCTTGGGCGACTGCTGGAGCATGACCTATACGTCAAGGCTGAGAAATGTGTGTTCTCCAAACCAGCCGTTTCCTTCCTGGGTTATCGCATTTCCAGTTCGGGGATGATGATGGAGTGTGACCGCGTTAACGCCGTGCGTAATTTGACGACTCCGACCACGGTAAAGGAGGTGCAGCGGTTTTTAGGGTTTGCCAATTACTACCGGAGGTTTATCCGGGGTTTTGGCCAAGTAGCGGCGCCCATTACCTCACTGCTGAAGGGGGGGCCGGTGCGTCTGTGGTGGTCAGCAGAGGCTGATGGAGCTTTCAACCAGTTGAAGGCACTGTTCACTGGGGCTCCCGTGTTGGCGCATCCGGACCCTTCGTTAGCATTCATAGTGGAGGTGGATGCGTCCGAGGCTGGGGTTGGAGCCGTGCTGTCTCAGCGCTCGGGCACGCTTTGTCCCTGCGCTTTCTTTTCTAAGAAGCTGGGTCCGGCGGAGCGGAACTATGATGTGGGGGACCGGGAGTTACTAGCTATGGTAAAGGCCCTGAAGGTGTGGAGACACTGGCTAGAGGGGGCTAAATACCCTTTCTTCATCTGGACTGACCACCGTAATCTGGAGTATATTTGAGCAGCGAGGAGACTGAATCCGCGTCAGGCTAGGTGGGCCATGTTCTTTACCCGCTTTAGATTTACTATCTCTTACAGACCAGGTTCCCTCAACACTAAGGCCGACGCGCTGTCCCGTCTCTATGACACCGAGGACCGGTCCATTGAACCCACTCCCATCCTTCCAGCCTCTCGGCTGGTGGCCCCAGTGGTATGGGAGGTGGACGTGGACATCGAGCGGGCGTTGAGGGTTGAACCTGCGCCTACACAGTATCCGACTGGTCGAAGTTACGTACCGCTTGGTGTCCGTGATAAATTGATTTGGTGGGCTCACACACTACCGTCTGCGGGTCATCCGGGGATTGATAGGACAGTGCGGGGTCTTAGGGGGAAATACTGGTGGCCCACCTTAGAGCCTCACATCCTTAGCTATGTCTCTTCCTGTTCGGTATGCGCCCAGAGTAAGGCTCCTAGGCACCTTCCTAGAGGGAAGTTACAGCCCCTCTTGGTACCACAACGGCCATGGTCCCATCTCTCGGTAGATTTTCTTACTGATCTTCCCCCATCCCAGGGGAACACTACCGTTCTGGTCGTTGTGGATCGGTTCTCTAAGTCCTGCCGTCTCCTCCCATTGCCTGGTCTCCCTACGGCCCTACAGACTGCAGAGGCTCTATTTACCCACGTCTTCCGGCACTATGGGGTTCCAGAGGATATCGTCTCCGATCGGGGTCCCCAGTTCACGTCCCAGGTTTGGAGGGCGTTTATGGAGCGTCTGGGGATCTCGGTCAGCCTTACCTCTGGTTATCACCCCGAAAGTAATGGGCAGGTGGAGAGAGTAAACCAGGAAGTGGGTTGGTTTCTGAGGTCGTATTGTCAGGACCGTCCAGGAGAATGGGCGAGTTACGTCCCGTGGGCAGAGTTGGCCCAGAACTCTCTTCGGCATTCGTCCACGAACATGTCGCCATTCGAATGCGTACTGGGCTACCAGCCGGTCCTGGCTCCGTGGCATCAGTGTCAGACCGAGGCGCCTGCGGTGGAGGAGTGGGTACAGCGCTCTAGAGAGACCTGGCGGGCAGTCCAGGATTCTCTCAGACAGGCCAGTGAACGGCAGAAGAGAGATGCTGACCTCCACCGCAGTGAGGCCCCGGTGTTTGCCACGGGGACAGGGTCTGGCTTTTGACCCGAAACCTGCCCCTCCGCCTGCCCTGCCGGAAGCTGGGGCCGCAGTGTGTGGGGCCATTTAAAGTCCTGAGGAGGATAAACGAGGTGTGTTATAGATTGCAACTTCCCTCTTATTATCGCATTAACCCCTCGTTTCATGTGTCTCTCCTCAGGCCTGTGGTAGCTGGTCCCCTACAAGGCAGTGAGGTACTGGAGGTCCCTCCACCCCCTCTGGACATCGAGGGGTCCACGGCATACACAGTACAAGCTATTCTGGACTCGAGACGCCGGGTGAGGGGCCTGCAGTACCTCGTGGACTGGGAGGGGTACGGTCCGGAGGAGAGGTGCTGGGTACCGGGGAGGGACATTTTAGATCCTTCCCTCTTGAGGGATTTCCACCGCCTCCACCCGGATCGCCCCACGCCTCGTCCTCCGGGTCGTCCTCGAGGCCGGGGTCGGCGCGCTGCGGGAGCCGCGCATCAGGAGGGGGGTACTGTCACGAACCTCGCCGAGGATGGTGCCTCTTCCAGTTCGGGCGGGGCTCGGCGGTCGTCGTCGCCGGCCTATTAGCTGCCATCGATTCCCTTTCCGTTTGTTTTTGGTTATTGGTTAATTGGGTACACCTGTTTTGTATTAGGGTTTGTTTGTAGGTTATTTAAGGGCACTAGGCCCGCTGGGTATTTGTGCGGGCTTGTTTCTTGTTACTCTGTGTTGGATGGTGTTATTTTGTTCTTGTCGTTATTCGCCACACTATTTCTGTCCTGTTGTTTGGACTGGCAACTTATATACGCCCTGTGTGTTGGCGTGACCGTTTTGATGCGCTGGTGAATAAATTTGACAAATGACTGAACCCTGCTCTCTGCGCCTGTTTCCACCCACCACTCCTAGTTATCGTAACAGTAAAGCAGAGGTCATTTACAGTTTTATTTGAGACGACTGTACAACCATTATGATTAATTGTCAGATTCAACAGAAGATCTCTTTTTTCTTGGGACCTAGAACAAGCATCTCTGTTTTGTCCGAGTTTAAAAGTAGAAAGTTTGCAGCCATCCACTTCCTTATGTCTGAAACACATGTTTCTAGCTAGGGCAATTTTGGGGCTTCACCATGTTTCATTGAAATGTACAGCTGTGTGTCATCCGCACAGCAGTGAAAGTTAACATTATGTTTTCAATGACATCCCCAAGAGGTAAAATATATAGTGAAAACAATAGTGGTCCTAAAACGGAACCTTGAGGAACACCGAAATTTACAGTTGATTTGTCAGAGGACAAACCATTCACAGAGACAAACTGATATCTTTCCGACAGATAAGATCTAAAACCAGGCCAGAACTTGTCCGTGTAGACCAATTTGGGTTTCCAATCTCTCCAAAAGAATGTGGTGATTGATGGTATCAAAAAGCAGCACTAAGGTCTAGGAGCACGAGGACAGATGCAGAGCCTCGGTCATTTACCACCTTCACAAGTGCAGTCTCAGTGCTATGATGGGGTCTTAAACCAGACTGAACCATTTCATATACAATGTTTGTCTTCAGAAAGCCAGTGAGTTGCTGCACAACAGCCTTTTCTAACATTTTTGCGAGGAATGGAAGATTCGATATAGGCCGATAGTTTTTTATATTTTCTGGGTCAAGGTTGGGCTTTTTCAAGAGAGGCTTTATTACTGCCACTTTTAGTGAGTTTGGTACACATCCGGTGTATAGAGAGCCGTTTATTATGTTCAACATAGAAGGGCCAAGCACAGGAAGCAGCTCTTTCAGTAGTTTAGTTGGAATAGGGTCCAGTATGCAGCTTGAAGGTTTAGAGGCCATGATTATTTTCATCATTGTGTCAAGAGATATAGTACTAAAACACTTGAGTGTCTCTCTTGATCCTAGGTCCTGGCAGAGTTGTGCAGAATCAGGACAACTGAGCTTTGAAGGAATACGCAGATTTAAAGAGGAGTCCGTAATTTGCTTTCTAATAATCATGATCTTTTCCTCAAAGAAGTTCATGAATTTATTACTGCTGAAGTGAAAGCCATCCTCTCTTGGGGAATGCTGCTTTTTAGCTTTGCGACAGTATCAAAAAGGAATTTCGGATTGTTCTTATTTTCCTCAATTAAGTTGGAAAAATAGGATGATCGAGCAGCAGTAAGGGCTCTTTGATACTGCACGGTACTGTCATTCCAAGCTAGTCGGAAGATTTCCAGTTTGATGTGGCGACATTTCCGTTCCAATTTTCTGGAAGCTTGCTTCAGAGCTCGGGTATTTTCTGTATACCAGGGAGCTAGTTTCTTATGACAAATGTTTTTAGATTTTAGGGGTGCAACTGCATCTAGGGTATTGTGCAAGGTTAAATTGCGTTCCTCAGTTAGGTGGTTAACTGATTTTTGTCCTTTGGCGTCCTTGGGTAGACAGAGGGAGTCTGGAAGGATATCAAGGAATCTTTGTGTTGTCTGTGAATTTATAGCATGACTTTTAATAATCACAGTGGTTGTAGAGGGTGCAACAGGTCAGCACCTCAGGAGTAAATGTCAGTTGGCATTTCATAACCGATCATTCAGAGTTAGAGACAGCAGGTGTGCAAAGCAGCAGGTTCGGGAAAGGTAGCACGTCCAGTGAACATGTCAGGGTTCCATAGCTGCAGGCAGAACAGTTGAAACTGGAGCAGCAGCATGACCAGTTGGATTGGAGACAGCAAGGAGTCATCTGGCCAGGTAGTCCTGAGGCATGGTCCTAGGGCTCAGGTCCTCCGAGAGAAGAGAGAGAAAGAGAGAGAGAAAGAGAGAGAGAAAAAGAGAGAGATATAATTAGAGTGAGCATACTTAAATTCACACAGGACACCGGATAAAACATGACAAATACTCCAGATATAACAGACTGACCCTAGTCCCCCAACACAAACTATTACAGTATAAATACTGGAGACTGGGACAGGAGGGGTCGAGAGACACTGTGGCCCTGTCCGACGATACCGCTGGACAGGGCCAAACAGACAGGATATAACCCCACCCACTTTGTCAAAACAAAGCCCCCACACCACTAGAGGGATATTTTCAACCACCAACCTACTAACCTGAGACAAGACCGAGTATAGCCCACAAAGACCTTCCCCCCGGCACGAACCCGAGGGTGGCGCCAACCTGGACAGGAAGATCACATCAGTGACTCAACCCACTCAACTTATGCACCCCTCCTAGGGACGGCATGGAAGAGCACCAGTAAGCCAGTGACTCAGCCCCTGTAATAGGGTTAGAGGCAGAGAATCCCAGTGGACAGAGGGGAACCGGCCAGGCAGAGACAGCAAGGGCGGTTCGTCGCTCCAGTGCCTTTCCGTTCACCTTCACACCCCTGGGCCGGATGACACTCAATCATAGGAGATGAGCCTTCAATAAAGACTTAAAGGTCGAGTCTGAGTCTGTGGCTCAAAACAACTGGAAACTCGGAACTGGGAAATCTCAGACTTCAGTGAGTTCAAGACAACTGCAAGTCGGGAACTCTGGTCTCTTTCTAGACCTCTGACCTGAAGATCACTGACGTCATTATGATTCAACCGAGTTCCCAGTTGTGTTGAAAGCACCATAAATCCAGAGAATGCCAGTCTTTGACGACAAAGTTTGATGACAAAATTTGCCCACGAAGGCCTGCCTCGCCACCTTCCTGTTCAAGTGAACACAGCAGAAGAAGGTGAGTCTTGTATGCTGCTGCATAAATTATGTGATGTACCAGGGATATATGTATACTGTAACTAAGAAAGTAATACTAAGTGTATGTTGAGTAGTAAGCTGTTTGTAACCAATGTGCCTCACCCTAATAATTTGTTCCACTTTCCCATTATCATTTAGCTTACTTTTCTGACTTGGTGGTGCACATGTAGCCTGTAGACTGTTTTAGGGAAATGTAATCATGAAATATTATAAGAGCTTTCATTGTCTGCTTATGTGCCCCTTTTATTTATCATATGGTTCTGACTTGGTATACAGTGAGAATACTGTAAGAACAGCCCATGTTCTTAATTCTGTCGCTGTACATTTCAAAAGTGCTGAGTTATATTGACTACGTCTGTCCTAGCTTGCTCATTAATGTCATAATCGAAATTACGGATTGCCTCTTATCCGCTCGTTGTCCCCTTATGCTATAGTTTGTACATCTCAATTGTCAGTAGAAACCACATTTGTTTAATCAAGTCAGCCATATCAGCTATATATTTTTAAAGGTAGTAAATGAGGTTGAATGAACTGTTTTGCTGCCAAGCAAGACTCCGCTGATAGCCAGGTGTAGCAGTGGTAAGGTGTGCTGTCTGATGTTGGGACTCTGCTGTTGGGACAGCTTTATGTAGGCCCTAACAGTTTGTGGGCATCATTTGTCACTGTTAAAGTGCAATTAGTGTATTGTTCAGTGTTGTGTTATGTTGAGTAGTGGCTTTGCTGGCATGCATCAAAAAAAATTGGGGGGGGGGGGTGTTTGCCCCACCAAGATTGACATGCTAAAATTACTGGACGTTCCTCACTCCTTTACCCCTTTGACAGAGAAACACCAGATACAGTAAGAAGCTATAGTCTTCTTTGTCATTTGACACTACAGAGATAAAGATACTATAAATGAACATTGTGATATATCAAAAATAAAATATGATATCCTTCCGACCCAAAAGTACCCCAGGCTACTTGCCCATAAAAATAAAGGCCTTTTTTTCAAAGGCAGGGTAGAATAGAAACCCTCCAAGAACATACTGACACCTCATTGGCCACTTCTTCATGTAACCAGGGGGCACTTTCTTTACAGACATGCCTGGAACAAGATCAGAGAGAAATACTCCTATCATTTCTAAGGAAGGAGCCTTTGGGGGCTTGTTTTGACACGAAGTCATTGATATGCTGTAAGATTCCAGGGGCAAGCCAAAAAGGTGTTTCACAGACCACCCTACCTAACTCTGTCTATATGAACGGGTTGGGACAACACCCTGACAAGTATGAATGGAACAAGATAGGGGATGGGGGCAAAAGTGAAAAAAATGTGTGTAGGACTTGTATTGCAGAGTAGGACTAGTTGGTTACCCCTTAATGTGTAATTCACCATGTATAGATATTTTAACACCACCATTCACAAGGTAAAAGTACAATGCACTACTGCACTTTCACATCTTCCTGAGAAAGTAAAAAATAACAAAAGGAATCATCAAGCACAAATATGTGGCAAGCAACAATATGACAATCACAAAATGGTATAACCAGTGATTACAGATGGGTAAACTATCTGCTAAAAATTAACAGCTTATAAATTTCTTATACCATTTATAAATTATTATACTATAAGTATACCCCAAAAATGTGAAGTGTTACAAATTTCACCTAGCCTCTCTGTATTATCTATGCAGTGTCAAGTATTGTAAATGACTTGCAGTGAAAAGTCCTGTCAGGGATTTATCAGAGAAATGTAAAAACCCACAGAACCAGCTGGAAGAAAGGCTAGTCCCAGTTTAAATGCAAAGCACTTCATAATGCTTTGTTTGCACACACCCTTACATATTTATACAGGCAGAGCTATGTATACTGTATATGTAGGCATATATATGAAGAGCACAATGTCCTCTGCCAGTTACGCTTCTAGCTGTTTGTGCATTCATTACAAAGGGAAATCCCAGAGGTTGAAATATAATGAGGTGCACACATTACAATCTCAATCAAAATATCGGCAATCTTGGTTATGTTATATATGGGCAGCTTCCAACCTATACGATTCCCTTTTTATAGAGTGAAATAAAGCATTATAATTATAGGCACAACATAGCGCACCCCCTCACTCAGCATGAAATATACACTGATGCTGACATAATACACTGTTCCAAGAGGCTTCACAACAAATATTTTTGATGAGTCATCTAATGTATGTATGCTTACTCAGGAGAAACTATAATTGGGAGCCATTGAGACAACAGGTATCCTTTTCAGCAGCGTGCTTGTGATGAGCCAAGGAAGGATTACCCCCCACTCTAATATCACTGACTGGGTTTTCATCCCAAATCCCTGGTCAAAAGCAGAGCACTATATAGGTAATAGGTTTCCATTTGGGACATAACCTGAAATGCTTTGTAAAACAATATCAACGCCTCACAAATGGGATAAGTATGAGAGGTATACAGTCAGCTAGGCTTGTAGAGGAAAACAAATGATGGCTTTACAAGTATATAGTATATACCGATGATGATAATACTCTCTTACCAAAACCAAATGCATGCTTTTCAACCGATCGCTGCCTGCACCCGCATGCCCGACGAGCATCACCCTGGATGGTTCCGACCTTGAATATGTGGACACCTATAAGTACCTAGGTGTCTGGCTAGACTGTAAACTCTCCTTCCAGACTCATATCAAACATCTCCAATCGAAAATCAAATCAAGAGTCGGCTTTCTATTCCGCAACAAAGCCTCCTTCACTCACGCCGCCAAACTTACCCTAGTAAAACTGACTATCCTACCGATCCTCGACTTCAGCGATGTCATCTACAAAATTGCCTCCAACACTCTACTCAGCAAACTGGATGCAGTTTATCACAGTGCCATCCGTTTTGTCACTAAAGCACCTTATACCACCCACCACTGCGACTTGTATGCTCTAGTCGGCTGGCCCTCGCGACATATTCGTCGCCAGACCCACTGGCTCCAGGTCATCTACAAGTCCATGCTAGGTAAAGCTCCGCCTTATCTCAGTTCACTGGTCACGATGGCAACACCCATCCGTAGCACGCGCTCCAGCAGGTGTATCTCACTGATCATCCCTAAAGCCAACACCTCATTTGGCCGCCTTTTGTTCCAGTACTCTGCTGCCTGTGACTGGAACGAATTGCAAAAATCCCTGAAGTTGGAGACTTTTATCTCCCTCACAAACTTCAAACATGTGCTATCTGAGCAGCTAACCGATCGCTGCAGCTGTACATAGTCTATTGGTAAATAGCCCACCCTTTTTCACCTACCTCATCCCCACACTGTTTTTATTTATTTACTTTTCTGCTCTTTTGCACACCAGTATCTCTACCTGTACATGACCATCTGATCATTTATCACTCCAGTGCTAATCTGCAAAATTGTAATTATTCGCCTACCTCCTCATGCCTTTTGCACACTATGTATATAGACTCTCCTTTTTGTACTGTGTTATTGACTTGTTAATTGTTTACTCCATGTGTAACTCTGTGTTGTCTGTTCACACTGCTAAGCTTTATCTTGGCCAGGTCGCAGTTGCAAATGAGAACTTGTTCTCAACTAGCCTACCTGGTTAAATAAAGGTGAAATAAAAAAATAAAAAAAAATAAAAAAAATAGTAGATCTATTCTAAATCATCATTTTTAGATGCTCAGCTTATTTTACCTCAGGAGATAATGATAACATCTTCACATCTCAGTTTAAAACATTGCACACTTTTCAATCCCAGTTTTTTTAGGCCTGTACCATATAATTATAAAATACTGCAGAGTGCTGTGCTGAAGATCTCTATAGGGATTTAAAGTATGAAAGAGCTGTAATCAATTAATGGCCTAGATAATTTTAGGAGTCGACAGTCTAAACCATAATGAACCTCATTTGATGTATGACTTTTCTTTCTGCAGGTGTTTCAGTCTGTCACTCTCCCAGGTTTGTCAGACTGAAAATGACCCTATATAATCCCTGAATTATCAGAATTGGCATGTTATTAGCACCAAGTCTACACTCCTGACAAGTAGGTTATTGCAATATTAACCATCAGCAGATACAGTGGCATTGAAGTAGATAGGTGACATTTGGATGCCCTGGTCTGATTGAAAGACTGTTGGAAGCCACAATCAAACCCAAAGGATAGGCCTTGAGTGAAAGAGAATGACAACTTACACTAACCACAGGCTCTTCTAAAGAGAGGAGGGCTGCATCCCAATTATAAATAAATAAATAATTGAGTGTTTATTTAACCAAAAAAGTGAATTGAGAACCCATTCTCATTTACAATAACAACCAGGCCAAGAGGCATATCATTGTAACATTGAACAGGACAACACACAATATCACAACAAATGAATAAAACACTCTACACAGAGGAAAGATACAAATCAGTGGAGGCTGCTGAGGGGAGGACGGCTCCTAATAATGGCTGGAACGGAGTAAATGGAATGAAATCAAACACCTGGAAACCATGTGTTTGATGTATTTGATAGAATTCCACTGATTCCGCTCCAGCCATTACCACAAGTCCTTCCTCCCCAATTAAGGTGCCACCAACCTGTTGTACAAATTCATCAAATATATAACAATAAGAAATATTCATAGTGTGTTAGAGCAGAAAAGTCCAAGGCAACACAGCAGACTTAACGATCAGCAGGTATGATGATCAGATAGCACCTCAGTTAATATATTTTTTAAGGAGTCTGGTGGGATGAATGTGACTGAGGGTCTTTTGCAGCTCATTCCAGTCGTGGCAGCAGACAAACTGGAATGAACAAAGACCAAAGCAAGTGCTGGCTCTGGAATGACCAGAGTGATACATCTACCAGAACGCAGGCTGCTATTGGTAGTGGAGATGTTAAGGAGTGAGCTGAGGGTGAGGGGGGACCTGCCTATGAGGGTCTTGTATATAAATTGGTACCCTATTCCCTTTAAAGTGTACTACTTTTGACTAGAGTCCTATGGGTCCTAGTCAAAAGTAGTGCACTACACAGGGAAAAGGGTACGTGCCATTTTGGGACTCACACAAT
Source organism: Oncorhynchus masou masou (assembly GCF_036934945.1). Lineage (NCBI taxonomy): Eukaryota > Metazoa > Chordata > Actinopteri > Salmoniformes > Salmonidae > Oncorhynchus > Oncorhynchus masou. The sequence continues at coordinate 82,760,321 of NC_088223.1, read as the reverse complement.
ATATATTGCAGCATGGCTGAATATCTTCTAAATAAACGATGAGTCCAGTCGACAGTAATGGAGCACATAATCAAACGGCCACGGAGAGGCATTGCATGTTTTTCAAGGCACTTAACCCACCTGTGGTGCTGGGCAGGAAGGCTGCTACAGCACATTTGAATCTGTGCCAGAAAAATCCGGTGTCCTTCACAGTCTCATTTAACTTTGTGTAAAAGAGCATTCCCCCATTACTGATGGAGTGACACCAGGTCCTCGATCCAAAAAGCGTCTCAGAGTAGGAGTGATACATCTACATCTAATCTTAATCATTATGATCTAAAAGGCCAAACTGATCCTAGATCAGTAATCATACTCTGAGACACTTTGAGGATATGGGCCCTGATATAGCAATGTGCATTTCTGCACCTGCCAGCATAGTGTGTGCTGATGACGAAAATGTCAAACTGGAATGTGTGTCCCAATACTCCTCTGAATGCACTCCTCTTCGCCTTGTCTCCTGAATAGGGTTTCATGATGAACTACATATGGTTTGAAGTTATTTTTCATTGGTGGTCATGATGGAAAGGGGAGTGGGGGGCAATGGGGAATGAACATTGGATGATAGTCAGCCCTTGCTGAGGATGAGATGCGTAAAGAAAGAACTGTACCATTTGTATTTTCTTTTTTTGTTCTAGAAATGCGTGCCAACGTATTTGTTCACATGTCAGAAGCACAACAAGCATTGATGTAAAATCCTGCGATGCATCATTGGCTGTTGCAGGTGCCCCCGGAGCTGCAAGTAGGAGGCGCGCTCGCCACATGAAAGCGCGTGCGATTACTACTTGATACAATAACCTACACCGTAGATCTACAAAATACAGCTCACTCCTTATTTACATGTTATTGTAGTAAATGAGGTGGATTGATAGGTTTATCACTTGTCAATGTGTGAAACAACATCGTAGATTGGAGTGGATTGAATATTGAGTTAAACGTTTGCAAGTAGACCCTAACTTTATTTCCATGTATATGTTTGTTCAATGTCTTATTATTATGATAATACGACAAATATTAACATTAACAATATTTTTTAGGAAACATATTTCTTTCAACGTTGTCTCTGTAAATGTTTATTATTGTGCTGCTATCGTGAACCCGCCCAAACAAACCGCCCACTTAACGGTAGCTTTCACTTTCAAAAGAGTGACAGGTGAAGAATATAATCCCTTTTTTATTTCAGGTTGGAGCCTATGCACGATGTTTGGCAAAAGTAAACCATTTTAAAGATATTAGAATCGTCTTTCAGTGACAGCAAATATAAATACGTCATTAATATGGCGCCAAAAGAGTTTAAAGTATGATCTTATTTTGTTGTAAGGTTGCGCACCCGCCAGTGCAATCGCACAAGAGAGAGGAACGCGAGCAGGCAAGGACGGAGCGAATGAGTAGACTATATGTTTTTAGGTGGAACGTTGCCAAACGAGCCAGCTTGCTATCTTTCATGACTCATTCTTTGAAAATTAGACATATTTTTTTCTCTACTGGATTTGAGGAAAACATACTCCCATGATAAATCAGGACCTGGGGGATACCACACTGGATTTGGACTATTTTCGAAATGCGACATGGCTTTCAAAATGATATTTGTTAGCTTACCTTGCTGTACCATAGCTAGCGTACAGTAGAACTGACTTGCTGGATGCGGCTATCTTGCAAGCACGTTCGCTAGCTAGAGAATTTGGATTTAAGGATGATATACTCCTAAAGTCAGCTAAATGTAGCTAACTGCATTTAGCTGATACCTGCGAATGTGGACATCGCAGGTTTGTTGACTATTATGTTATACTGTCGGATAGACTATCATGACGTAAATTTGTCAATTGGTACTTTTTATTTTGACTCTTGGGAGAGCATCTGACGGGCTGTCAACACCATACAGCCTCGCAGGCATAGTCCTGTCACCAACGTGAATAGTCAGGGGCTAACTGACTAGCTCGCTAGCTAGGGTTAAGTTGGCTACACTGGAATTTGACCACCGTGAAATTCACTGTCGCTAGCTACATGTGGTTAGCTTCAAATTATATCGTAATTTCTCATCATCGCCCATCGTCCAGAGTCGAGGACGTTTCGCAGCCCGACCCTGACTGCAATCAAGATAAAAAGGTGGGTTAGATTTTGGTTTCTTGCTTCCCCCAAGAAGTACGGTGCAGTAGCATGTAGCACAGGGTGAGAAGCACGCACTTCCAGAGCGGGTCGGGAAATGTGTAGTGTGCATGGGTCTAATGGTTATGATAACTAGCTAAATAGCCAGCACGGGTAGAACATCATGCAACTGCAACTTTTTTATTGAATAAAATATTAAAATGTCAGGTCCCAGTTCACTAGCAATGTTTGCAACGCCAACTACGCAGCGAGTATTATTTATAGACGGGCGTCATGTTCACTGCTGTTATTAAATAATTTTGGTAGCGGGATTTTCCCGAGGTGCTGTTAAATTACATTCGCCGGTGAAATACATTATTTAATTATTTGTTGAATTCTAATACATGATTGCCAACTTATGCAAGTGTGTGCATGTTTGCGGGAGGAGGGACCGCGGCTCGCCAACGTATGGCGCTGAAAATACACTAAGCTAATGTGATCAAAAATGATCTGCCTGTTGAAAAGATTACAATAGAGGAGGATAATTTTGGTAATAACGATTGCGTTCTAAAACTGCATTTGGAAAAAGTTACTGTTGCCATCCACTGTCGCTCAATTGTGGATTTGAAATTATGGCCGCATGTGAATTACGTTCCCAAAAAGGGGAGGTGTTTTGGAAGGCTAAGTAAGCACGCACATATCTAAGAATTAGAACAAGCTCAGTACTCTTATCTCAGTCTGCGTGCTGTGCCGATCTACTGTAGGGGGGAGTGGCTCTTGTTTACCTTCAGAAACTCTGCGCTCATAGAACAGGGGGTGGGACTAGATTTTTGCTGCGCATGGTTAGTAGAGGGACAGAGCAGCATCTTGATGTTCCCATTTTAAGAAATGAGGACTTGATGTGTGTATATATATATATATATGTATGTATGTGTGTGTGTGTGTGTGTGTGTATATGTATATATATATGTGTGTGTGTATAAATGTGTGTGTATGTGTGTATATATATATATATATCATCAAGTTCTCATTTCTTAAAATGGGAACATCAAGATGCTGCTCTGTCCCTTGCTATATATATATATATTTTAAGAAATGAGAACTTGATGTTCATATATATTTATTTATTTATTTTAGAGAATTTCCAGGGTTCAAATTACACATTGACTCTTGAGGGTGACTCGCATTGATATCTTTGACAGTTGTGGGGGGCTCCCATTGATATTTAAGTTCTTATGAGTTGTTTGGGGGGGGATTGTTATGGGAGTTGCCAATGCATGTGGAGTTTACCTTTAAAGCACATTACATTCAAATGCGTTTTTGAGGTAATTCCTTATAGATACTCTATAATGGTCCTCTAGTCAGTCAAATATTGTTACTTACAATACATTACTGGCTCCCATGATTAGAATAGTATAACAATCCATCCTGTTTCTCTTATTGCACAGATGTAATTGAACTGGTTATTTCCTTGAATCAATTAAGTCTGAATCATCTGGGGACTTGTTAAATGTTCCCAGTTGTGACAGCTCCCTTCCTACCCAACCTCCAGCTGGGCATGAAACAGGAGATGAGTCATGCTGTGGGGACATGTCTCTCTCTCTCAAATCTCTATTTTTCCCTGGAGGCCAGCTATTCTTACCTAGAAAAGAACAGTAGTTTGTTTACAAGCAAAACTGGAATTTTGTGATTTTTAGGGAAAAGGCCATTAGGCCTTCAAGAGGTGCCCAATCTGCCAAGGCCCATCTGCTAGGGCACCAAGGCCATTAACAAAATAGCTAATTAAATTAAGTGTATGTAAATGTTGATCCACAATTAGCCTACATGTCAAAGTGTAGGTGATAGCCTATGTGTATTGGCTATAGACATTTAATTATTACCGTTCAAAAGTTTGTCACTTAGAAATGTCCTTGTTTTCCATGAAAATATACATGAAATAAGTTGCAAAATGAATAGGAAATATAGTCAAGATGTTGACAAGGTTATAAATAATGATTTTCAATTTAAATAATAATTTGGCGCAATGTGCTTTGTGGCTTGGCCTGAAAAATAAATGATGACCTTTTGTATTGAAGACTAGAGCCTGACCAATATGACATTTTTGGATCTGATTTTAGAGTGGAAATATTCTCAGATAACCCGTATCTGCCAATATTTTGATTATTATAGCAAAAAAAAGCTGATTTCTTAAATTTGAGGAAATAACATTAATGTAAGCACCACCAGAACGACAAGATTTTTAACAGAAAAACTGTGTTACTCTAGTGTTACTGAGTCCAGCCCCAAATGCATGTGAAGACTGAGCTGCATCATGTTATTGAGCTGGAAAACAACAAAATGTTCAATGTATTGGTATTTACCTCTGTTTTCATTGATTTTTAAGACTGTAGCCACTGAATCCTGGTATTTGCCAGTTGAAAGGAAAAACGTCAATCACAAAATTTGCAGCTGGCACAGCGCTGCCTCTCGCCCCAAGCATTGCCTGAGCTTGCTATCTGAGATCATTAGGACGTCCATACCCTCATTTAACCTTTTGATGCTATGGGGGCGCTATTTCAATTTTGGATAAAAAGACGTGCCCGTTTTAAGCGCAATATTTTGTCACAAAAAGATGCTCGACTATGCATATAATTGATAGCTTTGGAAAGAAAACACTCTGACGTTTCCAGAACTGCAAAGATATTGTCTGTGAGTGCCCCAGAACAGATGCTACAGGCAAAACCAAGATGAAACTTCAACCAGGAAATGAGCAGGATTTTTGAGACTCTGTTTTTCATTGTCTCCTTATATGGCTGTGAATGCGCAAGGAATGAGCCTGCCCGATCTATCGTTTCCCCAAGGTGTCTGCAGCATTGTGACGTATTTGTAGGCATATCATTGGAAGATTGACCATAAGAGACTACATTTGTGTCCGCCCGGGTGTCCGCCCGGTGTCCTCCGTCGAAATTGGTGCGTCATCTTCAACTGCACGTCTTTTTCCAAGCGATTTCCCCCGGAGAAAGGAGACTACCACGAACGATATATCAATGAAGAGATATGTGAAAAACACATTGAGGATTGATTCTAAACAGCGTTTGCCGTGTTTCAGTCGATATTATGGAGTTAATTTGGAAAACAGTTCGTCGTTTTGATGACTAAATTTTCGTTTTTTTTTGGTACCCAAACGTGATGAACAAAACGGCGCGATTTCTGAAAATTTGGAGCGATTTCTGAAAACTGAACAGTTGCTATGTAACCGAGTCTCCTCATTGAAAACATCCGAAGTTCTTCAAAGGTAAATTATTTTATTTGAATCCTTTTCTGGTTTTTGTGCAAATGTTGCCCACTAAATGCTACGCTAAATGCTACGCTAGCTATCAATACTCTGGCACAAATGCTTGTTTTGCTATGGTTCAAAAGCATATTTTGAAAATCTGAGATGACAGTGTTGTTAAGAAAAGGCTAAGCTTGAGAGCTAGCACATTCATTTAATTTCATTTGCGATTTTCATAAATAGTTAACGTTACGTTATGCTAATAAGCTTGAGGCTATAACTGGATACAGGTTTTTTTCATAGCCAAACGTGAACAAAACGGAGCGATTTGTCCTTCACAAATAATATTTTTTTGAAAAACTGAACATTTGCTATCTGAGAGTCTCCTCATTGAAAACATCTGAAGTTCTTCAAAGGTAAATGATTTTATTTGAATGCTTTTCTTGTTTTTGTGAAAATGTTGCTGGCTGAATTCTAGGCTTATAGCTATGCTAGCTATCAATACTCTTACACAAATGCTTGTTTAGCTATGGTTGAAAAGCATATTTTGAAAATCTGAGATGACAGTGTTGTTAACAAAAGTCTAAGCTTGAGAGCAAATATATTTATTTCATTTGTGATTTTCATGAATAGTTAACGTTGCGTTATGCTAATGAGCTTGAGGCTATAAATAGAATCCCGGATCCGGGATTGCTCGACGCAAGAAGTTAAATGGCAAGCAAAATGGCTGAATTGAGTAAAGGGTATTCTCCTGCTTCTACACAAAACAGTGAAAACTCTGACTCTATCGCCGACTATAAGGCCATTATATGCATTTTATGTGACATGTTCACACTCATCCAAGTGAAGGACCTTTCTGAAAATTGTCAAATACCACGGGAAAAATGCTGCAAGAAGAGGATCATTACTTTACTTGAGAAAATTAAAGCTCTGGATGAGCGTCTGATTTTGGATGCCTCGTGTTTAACTGCATTTGTTGATGCGTCTTTTCGAAGAGACGACTGTAATGGAACTTATGGATCTTGAGCATTTCCCCACCTTACGGACTTCTGAAATTAGCCAAAAGTCGGATGCTATCAGCTCTACCAGTGGAGGGTGTGAATGGAGTGTGATTGGATCCCGGAGGAGGAAGAGACGCGCACCACAGGGTTCTGTTTTTTTCTTGCAGCGTTGTGACATTAAACTCTCATTGTTTTGAGCCACTGTCCCCGCTGTCTTCCTCAGGGTGTACGAACACCGAGTACGCAGATGCTGTAGCTTCTACACTGACGCTGTCTTCCTCCAGGCATACGGACACCGGGTACGCAGATGAAGTAGCTTCTACACTGACGCTGTCTTCCTCAGGGCGTACGGACACTGGGTATGCAGATGCTGTCGATTCTACACTGACGACCACCTACACTATGGGCTGTTGTGTTTAGGGTGCCTGAACTTACTTAATGATCAAGTTTATAACAACCTGTTTAGGGTAAATATGGACACCCCTGCTGTTTTTAAGTCTTGCAAAGTGCTGGGTTTGTTACATTTTAAATGTGCAAAGTATGATATCAAATATGGACTTTGTCAGTGTGTTTGTCGTGCATCCAGATAATCTTCTTTTATCAAATGATTCGATCATGGATAATGACATTGACATTGCTAATTACAGCATTTTTTAGTTGTGATCAGCAGAGAAGGGGTGGCGATGTACACTACAGTTCAAAAGTTTGGGGTCACTTAGAAATGTCCTAGTTTTTGAAAGAAAAGCTTTTTTTGTCCATTAAAATCTAATTGATCAGAAATACAGTGTAGACATTGTTAATATTGTAAATGGCTATTGTAGCTAGAAAAGGCACATTTTCTTTTAATGGAATATCATTTTAATAACCAAAATTGTGCTTTTCTTTCAAAATCAAGGACATTTCTAGGTGACCCCAAACTTTTGAATGGTAGTGTATGTGAGAATGCTGTTCATTGACTACAGCTCAGCGTTCAACATCATAGTGCCCATGAAACTAATCACTAGGCTAAGGACCCTGGGACTCAACATCTTCCTCTGCAACTGGATCCTGGACTTCCTGACGGGCCGCCCCCAGGTGCTAAGGGTAGGCAACAACATGTCTGCCACGCTGATCCTCAACGCTGGGGCCCCTCAGGGGTGTGTACTTTGACCCCTCCTGTACTCCCTGTTCACCCATGACTGCGTGGCCAAACAGGACTACAACGCCATCATTTAAGTTTGCTAATGACACAACAGTGGTAGGCCTAATCACCGACAGTGATGAGACGGCGTATAGGGATGAGGTCAGAGAACTGGCAGTGTGGTGCCAAGACAACAGCCTCTCCCTCAATGTGAGCAAGACAAAGGAGCTGATTGTGGACTACAAAAAAAAGCGGTCTGAACATGTCTCCATTAACATCAACTGGGCTGTAGTGGAGCGGGTCGAGAGTTTCATGTTCCTTAGTGTCCACATCACCAATGAACTATCATGGTCCAAACACACCCAGAGAGTTGTGAAGAGGGCATGACAAGACCTTTAAACATCAGGAGACTGAAAAGATTTGGCATGGGTCCCCAGATCCTCAAAAAGTTCTACAGCTGCACCATTGAGAGCATCCTGACCGGTTGCATCGCCGCCTGGTATGGCAACTGCTCGGCATCTGACCGTAAGGTGCTACAGAGGGTAATGCGTACGGCCCAGTACATTACTGGGGCCAAGCTTCCTGCAATCCAGGACCTATATAAGTCACCACTGCATCCTTTATAATAAAGTTGGTTGGACCTCGCTAAAAACACGTAGGTCACTTTCTTATTCTGTTTTTGTTTATAAAGCCTTGCTCAAAAAACTACCAATTTACTTAACATCATTGTTGAAATATAGAAACTCGTATTACAACACTAGATCACAGGGTTGGTTAATGCTGGAGACTCCACATGTATCCACAGAGTTGGGTAAATCTCAGTGGTGGGCCGTCAGGGCCAGCAAGGCCTTCTCTGCTGGCCTAAACATCATCAGAATATAATTTAAAAAATATATATTTTCCCACAAATATGTATTAAATTATTCCCCAGCGTAAGAGTTATACTCTTCATTTCATAGCTTTCCTCTTGGTTGCACTGCTTCCAGCCCCAGGTTGAGATTTGGAGGGCTGGTCTTTATGTTAGATCTTTTATCCAATCATATTCAGCCATCATGTGTTGCCAGGGGTCTAAAATCTGCCTTCAGGCCTTCAGAATCAACAGTGCGGGCGCTTGTAGGTTAAAGTGAATGGAAATTAAAATTTTGTGTCAACCAATCAGCTTTAGAGTTGGCTATTGTACGCCTGCTGGCTGGCTCCAGTGTTACACAGGAGCCAGCTAGCAGGCGTAGTGCATGCGCGTCTTTTGATTGGATTACTAATATTGAGAGGCAGGTCCTATGGGCAGGTCTATGCAGAACCTCAGAACGAGGAAACTGAATTTGATAAACAAATTAATTTGCATACTACTAAGCTGTTTTTTTTCAACCCACAATGGTGGAAGGAGGAGAAGATATCGATTTGGTCGAGGATATAATTATAATGCCATTCTAAAGACAAACTTTTCAAGAAAAGTTAGACATTGTAAGGAGAGGTCGCCCGACGCTGACGCTACAAAGCCTGTCAGAGGTGGGAAAGGGGTTCGTTCGCCCCTTTCAAAGTTCCAACTACGAGCGCTATCAATGGCTCACAGGCTCCGAGAAGCACTGTAAACTATACTGCTGGGAATGCCTATTATTACAATTGAGCGAGAGAGGCGCAGGTTCAGTCAAATCTACGATGACACAGCGCGCATCTCAAGTTCACCCAGCACAAGGAGACCCTCGCACATACTACCAACAACTCTACAGCAATATTCTGGACAACATTCTTTGCCAGATACGAAACAGGTTTCAAGACCACGAAAAATGTATGTTTCTCTCCCTCCTGGACCCCCAGCACTTTCAGACCTACCGGAAGAAATTCCCGCAAACAGCCTTCTCCAGCTTAACAGAGTCACGGAACACGTTCGACCTATCCAAGCTAAAAACAGAACTGACTGTAATGTATGCTATGACTGATTTCGAAGGGAAAAGCCCCTATGATCTCCTTGATTTCCTTAAGCAGAAAAATCTGAATGAGGACATGGGGCAACTTTTCACATTGGCATGTGTGACAGTGACCATCCCTGGCTTCTGTTGAGCGGTCATTCTCGGCCTTAAAGCGAATCAAAACGTATTCCAGAAATGCTACTGGACAGACTCCGCTTTCAGCATTAGCCTCCATGTCGATAGAAAATAACTTATTGGTGGAACTAAAATGCACAGATAGACTGTACAACAGAGTCATTGAAGTCTTCTTGAGGAAAGGAGGATGGTGAGTAGGCATACAATGCATTTTATTTTTTATTAAATATGTATGCATGTTTCGCATTTTATTTCGTTAATATTAAATAGGCTATTTGCCATTTTATTTTGTTAATATATAGGCTATGTTGCATATTATTTGTTTTCTTTCTTTTATTTTCAGTGAATAGTTGTCTTTATCATCACGGTGAAACTGCTTTGGGTGCGACAATGCGCTGTTTAGTGAACACTGTATTTTTTGTGGGGGGAAAAAAGTTTAAAGTTTGTGGACCAGAAATGGATAGAAGAAGAATATTAATATAACTCTGTTGCACTCGACTATGTTCTTACCTATTAGTTGAACTGTACTGTATTGTACTCTTCCACTGCAATTCTCTGAATAAAAAATGTAAATTTCAAGGTGACGCAACGCCTGGTTATACTGCGTTTCTGGCTAAATGTATAGTGTCTAGAGCCATGGCATCATAATGATGGTAATAAGAGGTGGATTAATTCGGGTGGGACTGTGTAGGACCTCACTGAAGGCCCAGGCCCACGGCACGCCACTGGTAAATCTGCCCTTTCCCACCAGGCCCCTGTCATGTGGAATGATCTCCAAGTAATGTTTCATTTGGATGTCTTGTCTCTGGGTCAGTTTAGGAGAAAGGCTAGGGAGTTTTATATTGATGAATGTGTTTTGTTTTGTTTGAATGTGTATATAATATGCTGTTTAATTTAGTTTTAAATTGTGTATAATTTTATTCTTTGCATTGTTCCCAGGGCACATTTGCAAATGAGACCTAGGTCTCAATGTGCTTTCCCTCGCTAAATAAAAAAGTTGACATATTTAAATGGTTAGGATTTATTGTAGTGATGTCCCAAGGATTCCACATAGCAAGAAGCCTCAGTGAACAGCGTCAAGTATTCTCACATGGCTAGTTAGCTGGCTAGCTAGCTAGCACTCATCATGGAAATGGGGGTGGCGAAATGTGAATTTGGACCAGACCAGTCCCTGACAAGTGTAAGGGAACTCCCCCTTGAAATGGACAAAAATGATTGGGAACATATTGGCACTGTAACAACCATATACATGGTGTCCAATACCACTCAATTGGACGTTGTTTCATTCAAAGTTGATTGCAAATGCCATATGACAAATGCCAAGTGTTACACTGCAAAAATCCAATAGATGGCGAGTGCGCTCTACCGTAATTCTTCATATTGCAAATGTAACACAAGTCAAGACCCAAGAGTAACATTTTGAAAATTTGAACATGTTTTCAAAAACTTATCACCCCCTTCAAAAAGTGCTTTCTGGACCATTTTTCAAAATTCTTTCGATTTTTGTGTCAATTACACATGTATAAGAACGGCATCAACATACTTGAGTCATTTTATTATTATTTTAATATATTTTTTTTTTTATAAAACTTGTCCATAAGGCATATGTTTTGTCCATTTGCAATATGATTTCATAGGAAGTACAAAGTCGAAAATGTGTAAAAAAAATTCAAAACTTATCACCCCTTTCAAAAAGTGCTTTCTGGACCATTTTATGAAAAACTTTTTTATTTCTGTTTTGTTTTGTTGGTCAATTACACATGTAAAAGAAGTGTATGAGCATACATTTGTCATATTTGATTATCATATTGATTATCATATTTGATTATCAATGGACCTAGTCTTGTGACTCTGGGACTTTTCTAAATGTCTTCATTTTCGTAATGGTCAAAATGAATTGAAGTTATTGCAAATGTACGAGGCTGTTTCTCGGTCCAAGAACCTTCTAGAGCCACGTAACTCACCACGCACTATCGACCTGAGGTCTAGAAGAGGTTTCTAAAGTTTCAGAACTCTAGCTCTGACATTTCTTTTTTAGTTAGAACAAAGGTAACTATTGCAGGTACTGTCTGTCTCTACGCACCACACTGTGTCCCTCTGTCCAAGCTGTGTGTGTGTGCGATTTTTATTTAATTGATTTTTTCTTGGAAATTTTATGGGAGACATGACTGATTCACAGTTCATGGGGGTTGCCTAATCACACATGAAGTTTTGAAAAGATCTGACCTTTTTAACCCTTCGAAGCAGCCCCTATGACACCATTGAAGGCACTTCCGGTTGGCACAGGAAGCTATACATTTTCCACCATATTTTGCAAATAAATTAATAAAAAATCCTACAATGTGATTTTCTGGATTTTTTTTCTCATTTTGTCTGTCATAGTTGAAGTGTACCTATGATGATAAATTACAGGCCTCATCTTTTTAAGCATTGTGCATTTTGCGGGGAACAACAAAAAAGAAACCAAGCAAAGCATCACACAGTTCTTCTCCCTAATTTCTCTTTTCCCTCCTTGTCTCACTCACTTGTGTTCTGACCGCTCCTTCTACACATGTGTGCTGAGTTTGCACACAACGAACATACGCGCGTATCCTACTGCATTGCTGGGCTTATGTTTGTTCTATAACGCAATTAGTAGGAAAACACTTTTGTCAAAAGCACACCGCTCATGTAAGTTTTTTAATCTGACAGTGAAGAAAACATCTGTTAGAAATGGGTGATCTAAAGCTGCAACAACTATCATTGGTTATTAATATGACTAGGATTGTGCCTTTTGGATACTGGACAATGAAAGAAAGTTGATTTTGGAAACCAATAGAACATGAGAGAAATTGGTTACTGATTTCAATGACATAAGGAAGTCTTTACAAAATAATTGCCTCCACGTTTACATAGTAAGACTTGCTTCATATTAACTATCTCGATATAGGGGGCGCTCTTTTAATTTTTGGATAAAAAAACATTCCCGTTTTAAACAAGATATTTTGTCACGAAAAGATGCTCGACTATGTATATAATTGACAGATTTGGAAAGAAAACACACTGACGTTTCCAAAACTGCAAAGATATTGTCTGTGAGTGCCCCAGAACTAATGCTACAGGCGAAACCAAGATGAAATTTCATACAGGAAATGCCCCAGATTTTGAATGCACTGTGTTCTAATGTCTCCTTATATGGCTGTGAATGCGCCAGGAATGAGCCTACACTTTCTGTCGTTTCCCCAAGGTGTCTGCAGCATTGTGACGTATTTGTAGGCATATCATTGGAAGATTGACCATAAGAGACTACATTTACCAGGTGTCCGCTTGGTGTCCTCCTTCGAAATTATTGCGCAATCTCCAGCTGCGTCCACTTTTCCATTAGGTTCAGAGGAGAAAGGCAACTGCCACGAAGGATTTATCATCGAATAGATATGTGAAAAACACCTTGATGATTGATTCTAAACAACGTTTGCCATGTTTCTGTCGATATTATGGAGTTAATTTGGAAAAAAGTTTGAAATGACTGAATTTTCAGGTTTTTTTCTTAGCCAAACGTGATGAACAAAACTGAGCGATTTCTCCTACACAAATAATCTTTTTGGAAAAACTGAACATTTGCTATCTGAGAGTCTCCTGATTGAAAACAAGTTCTTCAAAGGTAAATGATTTTATTTGAATGCTTTTCTTGTTTTTGTGAAAATGTTGCCTGCTGAATGCTAGGCTTAATGCTATGCTAGCTATCAATACTCTTAGATAAATGCTTGTGTAGCTATGGTTGAAAAGCATATTTTGAAAATCTGAGATGACAGTGTTGTTAACAAAAGTCTAAGCTTGAGAGCAAATATATTTATTTCATTTCATTTGCGATTTTCCTGAATAGTTAACGTTGCGTTATGCTAATAAGCTTGAGGCTATGATTATGCTCCCGGATACGGGATTGCTCGACGCTAGAGGTTAAGAAAAACATGTTTTTAAAGTTTGTTTTCAAAATGCATATGGCCTCCAGCTCATTGCAAAGTGGTGTATGACTCGCTGAAGCCTGCTTACGTTGCCTATGTACTTGAAGGACGAATTACCAGTTAAGAAATAAAAATAGTAGCTCTGTTTATTCGTGGCCATCAAAACAGTTAACACACAATTGCATTTAGAATTGTTGTTCAATGATTGGGCTTGTTTGAATTCAGCAGCAACAAGCAAGCTGTTTTGAGGAGCTGTAGCAGCAGCTCCCGTGTTGTCAGACAGTTTTTCTCCTCAAACTCTATCTGTATAATTATGCAGATTTTTGGTCATACATTTCACATCGACTGGTATTTTTGTCCAAAAGCTAGCTATTACCGGCTAACGAAAAACTTGGCTTGCATGTTTTTGTCTGCTTGTCCATGTGTGACTGTGTAATTGCACGTTTGTGTGTGCATATATCATGTTTATCAGGGCACTACACCACACTTTTCAACTTAGGTGCACACAAATAAATGTAGTAACACAATGCAAAATATTTAAGGTAATGAAGCTAGAGTCCTTAATTGTTCGAGGCACACTGATGTATGAATAAATAAAAATTCCAGCAGCTAACCGATCGCTGCAGCTGTACACAACCCATCTGTAAATAGCCCACCCAATCTACTTACCTAATCCCCACAATGTCTTTATTTACTTTTCTGCTCTTTTGCACACCACTATTTCTACTTGCACATCATAATCTGCTCATCTATCATCCCAGTGTTAATTTGCTAAACTGTAATTACTCCGCTACTGTGGCCTATTTATTGCCTTACCACCTCATGCCATTTGCACACACTGTATGTACTTTTTTTCTAATGTGTTATTGACTCTAAGCTTGTTTATTTGTGTCGCACTGCTTTGCTTTATCGTGGCCAGGTCACAGTTGTTAAGAACTTGTTCACAACTAGCCTACCTGGTTAAATTAAAGGGATAAAAAAAGGTGTATATGCAAAATAAATGGTTGTGCAGTAGAGCCCTGATTATGTAAGTACGTTTGTGCAGGGCCTAAAATGTGCTTTTTGGTCCACCAGTCACTGTGGCAGGTAGATACCAGCCACTCAGATCTTTTACCAGTAAAAATATTTTTGTTGTTGCCATAATTACATTAAAAAAACGTACTGCATGACCATGCTTCGTAATGTTTCTAAAACAGCAAATGTATTCGTAAGAAGTAATGTGGTATATTGTTCATTTTAATTTAATTTTTTGTAACCTGAGTCTCTGTGTGTGTGTGTGTGTGTGTGTGTGTGTGTGTGTGTGTGTGTGTGTGTGTGTGTGTTCTCTGCTGCGGATGACCCTGCTGTGGCCTGGAATGGATGCATATAACAGTGTTCTCAGTGGGATTTTGTTGTTCAGCGGGTGGACGACGTCTCTGAAACACCAGGAGATGAATGTCTTTCACCCGGCCTGGTGACTTGTTATTGAAATAGAATTGTGAAGCAGGGTATCATACAGGAGGAATGGAATGGTAAAACATATTGCAATATACATTAAACTAGGGATTCAAACTATGTACCAGACATTGGGATAGAATGCTAGTCCCCTTCCTGTTCTAGAAGGTAATCAGGGGGTGTTGGTGGTTGTCAGGCTCACTTTCTCCCCCTGCCCTTTTCACCTTGCATCAAAGCCAGGTAGATTACCCAGACTCTAGTTTCCTGGCCCATGAAAAGGCTTGAGAAACAGTACACTTCATGCTTGCCAGCAGTGCTTGATTACACCAGTCAGTGGCCTTTTGTAAAGCAAGTCGACTTTCAAAAGCACCAAGTTTTGTGCTTGTTTCTGTATTTACTGCTGTCAGCTAATAAAAACGAAGCTGACCCTTACAAGGATAAACATCCCGAAAAGTAGTGTTCATTCACCAACGGTAACAAACAGTCAAGGACACATTTTAAGACTGAAAGGAATTATAAACGATAATCGCTCTTTCAGGTTTGAAGTCTTTAATGACCTCAAGGTAGGTTAGCACAACAAGCGTCCAGCTAGGAAACTTAAATGGATAGACATGCTGACCGATGCTCGCTGGGTTCCTGGTGCGAGTGGCAGGAGGAGGAAAGGGGAGGTAGCCAGGTTAGAGTGAGGAGAGGGGATGGAAGGAGGTGGAAGAGAGGGGGAGATAAACAGGTAGGAGGGAGAGTAGAAAGGGGAGAGGAGATAAACAGGGAGGTAGCCAGGTCTGTGTGAGTGCAGGGGAGGAAATGGAGTGAGGTGGAGCTGAGGGGGTGGGGGGGATAAACGGGGAGGTTGCAGGTCTGTGTGAGCGCAGAGGGGGGTGGGGGGGATAAACGGGGAGGTTGCAGGTCTGTGTGAGCGCAGAGGGGGGTGGGGGGATAAACGGGAGGTTGCAGGTCTGTGAGCGCAGGGGAGGGAGAGCGGATGGAGAGAGGTGAAGCAGTGGGGGGGGATAAACGGGGAAGTTGCAGGTCCGTGTGAGTGCAGGGGAGGAGATGGGGAGAGGTGGGGGGGTGGGAGGGATAAACGGGGAGGTTGCAGGTCCGTGTGAGTGCAGGGGAGGAGATGGGGAGAGGTGGGAGGGATAAACGGGGAGGTTGCAGGTCCGTGTGAGTGCAGGGGAGGAGATGGGGAGAGGTGGGAGGGATAAACGGGGAGGTTGCAGGTCTGTGTGAGTGCAGGGGAGGGAGAGAGGTGGAGCAGTGCGTGGGGGTAAACAGGGATGTAGCTCGGTCCGTGTGAGCGCAGGAAAGGTAGAGGGCATGGGGAGAGGTGGAGCAGAGCGTGGAGGTAAACAGTGAGGTAGCTAGGTCCGTGTGAGTGGAGGGAGAGGTGGAGATAGCAGGGAGGTTGCCAGGTCAATGTGAGGGAGGGAGGGAGGAGATAAGCAGGGTCAGTGTCAGTGAAGGGCACAATGCAGTCCTCCATCCCTCACTGGGGCTAATGAACTCCTGATGGCAGGAGAGGTGAGAGCAGGGGGATTAATCACCTCTTCTCCTCTCTCGCGCTTCCTCTTCCCTGTTTTTGGCAGGCAGATGCCCAGGTCCCTTGGACGCACCCTCTGTTTGTCAGCAGTTTCAGGGGAAAGACTAGGAAAGGATGTGATCCCGGCCTTCCCTTCTCTTTTTTTCCCCTCTTCCACCTTCCTCCTGCCTTTTCTCATAATGCAGCAGCGTCAAGTCAATAAATATTGTTAATTCATTTGGGGATTGACTGGAGCTGTGGCGATGCTCATTTTTATTTTATTTATTTTAAATGTAACCTTTATTTAATGAGGCAAGTTAGTTTAGAGCAAATTCTTATTTACATTGACGGCCTACCCCGGCCAAATCCAGACTATACTGGGCCAATTATGCGACTCCCAATCACGTCCGGATGTGATACAGCCTGGATTCGAACCAGGGACTGTAGTGACGCCTCTTGCACTGAGATGCAGTGCCTTCTGCACCACTCGGGAGCCCATGATGTTGATGATAAAGAAAATGCATGATATTTTTGTTGCTCGTTTGTCCGGTCCCTTGGGGTGTGTCGGGTTGCTCATGACGTTACCGTTGCGTCCCAAATGGCACCCTATTCCCTAAATAGTGCATTACTTTTAACCAGAACCCATAGGGAATAGGGGCATGCACAGAGACTGACGAAGCAGCAACTATACCACACAATGTAGCGCTGGCAGGTGGTAACCTCACAGCGTGACCTCACCACAGACCAAACACAGCCTAGGGACCAGACAGCGAACAAATGAGTAACAAATACAGTATATCACAAAAGTGAGTACACCCCTCACATTTTTGTAAATATTTGAGTATATATTTTCATGTGACAACACTGAAGAAATGACAATTTGCTAAAATGTAAAGTAGTGACTGTACAGCTTGTATAACAGTGTAAATTTGCTGTCCCCTCAAAATAACTCAACACACAGCCATTAATGTCTAAACCCCTGGCAACAAAAGTGAGTACACCCCTAAGTGAAAATGTCCAAATTGGGCCCAAAATGTCAATATTTTGTGTGGCCACCATCATTTCCCAGCACTGCCTTGACCCTCTTGGGCATGGAGTACACCAGAGCTTCACAGATTGCCACTGGAATCCTCTCCCACTCCTCCATGACGACATCACGGAGCTGGTGGATGTTAGAGACCTTGCACTCCTCCACCTGCCGTTTGAGGATGCCCCACAGATGCTCAATAGGGTTTTCGTCTGGAGACATGCTTGGCCAGTCCATCACCTTTACCCTCAGCTTCTTTAGCAAGGCAGTGGTCGTCTTGGAGGTGTGCTTGGGGTCGTTATCATGTTGGAATACTACCCTGCAGCCCAGTCTCCGAAGGGAGGGGATCATGCTCTGCTTCAGTATGTCACAGTACATGTTGGCATTCATGTTTCCCTCAATGAACTGTAGATCCCCACTGCCGGCAGCACTCATGCAGCCCCAGACCATGACCCTCCCACCACCATGCTTGACTGTAGCCAAAACACACTTGTCTTTGTACTCCTCACCTGGTTGCCGCCACACACGCTTGACACCATCTGAACCAAATAAGTTTATCTTGGTCTCATCAGACCACAGGACATGGTTCCAGTAATCCATGTCCTTAGGCTGCTTGTCCTCAGCAAACTGTTTGCAGGGCTTTCTTGTGCATCATCTCTAGAAGAGGCTTCCTTCTGGGACGACAGCCATGCAGACCAATTTGATGCAGTGTACAGCGTATGGTCTGAGCACGGACAGGCTGACCCCCCCCACCCACCCCACCCCACCAACCTCTGCAGCAATGCTGGCAGCACTCATACATCTATTTCCCAAAGACAACTTCTGGATATGACGCTGAGCACGTGCACTCAACTTCATTGGTCGACCATGGCGAGGCCTGTTCTGAGTGGAACCTGTCCAGTTAAACCGCTCTATGGTCTTGGCCACTGTGCTGCAGCTCAGTTTCAGGGTCTTGGCAATCCTCTTCTAGCCCAAGCCATCTTTATGTAGAGCAACAATTATTTTTTTCAGATCCTCAGAGTTCTTTGCAATTAGGTGCTATGTTGAACTTCCAGTGACCAGTCAGTAGGAGGGAGTGTGAGATCGATGACACCAAATTTAACACACCTGCTCCCCATTCACACCTGAGACCTTGTAACACTAACGAGTCACATGACACCGGGGAGGGAAAATGGCTAATTGGGCCCAATTTTGACATTTTCACTTAGGGGTGTACTCACTTTTGTTGCCAGCGGTTTAGACATTAATGGCTATGTGTTGAGTTATTTTGAGGGGACAGCAAATTTACACTGTTATACAAGCTGTACACTACCTACTTTACATTGTGGCAAAGTGTCATTTCTTCAGTGTTGTCACATGAAAAGATATATACTCAAATATTTACAAAAATGTGAGGGGTGTACTCACTTTTGTGATATACTGTATATAATGGTTTGTAAGATGCACTGAGGTTGTAGCTAGGGATGCAAATTTCTGACAGTTTTTCTGCTGACTAACTGACCCTCGTTAACCGGTCAACAAACTGCAAGAAAAACAATAGTAAAATGACCAACAGAAAATACTATCAGAGAACTGTATATAATGATAAGATGCTTATGTTTTCGCCCCAACAATGGGAGTCGTCCCAACAATGGGGGAGTCCCAACAATGGGGGGAGTCCCAACAATGGGGGGAGTCCCAACAATGGGGGGAGTCCCAACAATGGGGGGAGTCCCAACAATGGGAGTCGTCCCAACAATGGGAGTTGTCCCAAGGTGGTAAGGCAGGTGACAAGTTTAGGCCCATAGAAATGCATTGGGCACATTTTGGACAGATTTGGCGAGAGTGAAATCTCTTGATTTTTCTCTTCCTCTATGATACATTGAATAATATTAAATATGTTTTGATTTGTTTAATACTTTTTTGGTTACTACATGATTCCATGTGTTGTTTCATAGTTTTGATGTTTTCACTATTGGCTGGGGCATGGACTCTTCAATGTGTCAAGTGTTTCACAGGGATGCTGGCCCATGTTGACTCCAATGCTTTACACATTTGTGTCAAGTTGGCTGGATTTCCTTTGGGTAGTGGACCATTCTTGATTCACACGGGAAACTGTTGAGCATGAAAAACCCAGCGAGTTGCAGTTCTTGACGCAAATGGGTGCTCCTGGTACCTAATACCGTACCCTGTTCAAAGTCACTTAAATCTTTGTCCTGCCCATTCATGCTCTGAATGGCACACATACACAATCCATGTCTCAAGGCTTAAAAATCCTTCCGTAACCTGTTTCCTCCTCTTCATCTACACTGATTTGAAGTGGATTTAACACGTGACATCAATAAGGGCTTTCACCTGGATAGTCTGCCTTGGAAAGAGCAGGAGTTCTTTAAAGTTTTGTACACTCAGTTTATTTACGGTGAGCTCCAAAAGTATTGGGATAGTGACAAGTGCAAAAGTTAGACGCACAAATATTTAATATCTGGCCCTGTGCCCTCTCTGAATCATGGCATTGAATACTTTAGCAGGATTCCTTCTCTTCACAACTAGCTATGTGATTATTGCAGCTCAATGGGTGTAACTTGCTGATGATTTCGATACCTTTTGGAAACAAAACGCATTTTATAAGGAGGATGGGATCCAACCAAATCATTTGGGTTCCTGGATCCTTTCACAGCATTAAGGCTGCGTTGAGACAATGACTTATCAATGAGAAATAAAAGAATACAGCTCATTCAGTGCGGTCTTAGTGCCAGCATCAGTCTGTGGTGGTATGTAGACAGCTATGAGAAATACAGATAAATTCTCTAGGTTGATGGTGTTGTCAAAGTCTACCTCAGGCGAGTAAAACCTCGAGATTTCCTTAGATATCGTGCACCAGCTGTTATTAAAAAAAATACATAGTCCGCTGCCCCTTGTCTTACCAGAGTATGTTGTTCTGTCCTGCCGATAAAGTGTATAACCAGCCAGCTTTATATTGATAATGTCGTCGTTCAGCCATGACACCGTGAAGCATAAGATATTAGTTTTGAAGGTCCCGTTGGTATTTTAACCTTCCTCGTAGGTCATTGATTTTATTTTCCAAAGATTGCACGTTTGCTAGCAGAATGGAAGGAAGTGGGAGTTTATTCGATCGCCTACAAATTCTCAGAAGGCAGCCTGCCCTCTGGACCCCTTTTTCCCGCCTTCTCTTAACGTAAATAACACGGATCTGGGCCTGTTCCCGGTGAAGCAGTATATCATTCATGACGGCTTGTCAGCCTGGTCCAAGGAAAAAAAGGATCCAGTCCATGGTGAATAATCGCAGTCCTGATGTCCAGAAGTTATTTCATAACTTATAAGCAGTCATAAGAGACGGTAGCAGCAACATTATGTGCAAAATAAGTTGAAAAAGTTACAAACAACGCAAAAAAACAAAACAAAAAACACAATTGGTTAGAAATACGTAAAACGTCAGCCTTGTTCTCCGGCGCCATCTTGTCAAAAATAAATTAAATTCCCTCCCATTGTGTCGCTGAGTCATCATAATGCTTTAGCAAAAGTACATTATATCAGGGGTATTGATAGACACAATGTAAGTCACCAAATTTATGTCCCTCTGAATGCCTCTGCTGATCCTACAGCTAGTGTATGCAGTAATCATGTGTCTATGAACCAGTTTTACGATGTTAGGCGGTTTCCACTGAGGCTGTGTGCTCTACAGTGGGGAGAACTAGTATTTGATGCACTGCCGATTTTGCAGGTTTTCCAACTTACAAAGCATGTAGAGGTCTGTAATTTTTTTATCATAGGTACACTTCAACGGTGAGAGACGGAATCTAAAACAAAAATCCAGAAAATCACATTGTACAATTTTGTTTCTGGTGTCCTTTGACAGCTCTTTGGTCTTGGCCATAGTGGAGTTTGGAGTGTGACTGTTTGAGGTTGTGGACAGGTGTCTTTTATACTGATAACAAGTTCAAACAGGTGCCATTAATACAGGTAAAGAGTGGAGGACAGAGGAGCCTCTTAAAGAAGAAGTTACAGGTCTGTGAGAGCCAGAAATGTTGCTTGTTTGTAGGTGACCAAATACTTATTTTCCACCATAATTTGCAAATAAATTCATTAAAAATGCTAAAATGTGAATTTCTGGAGGAAAAAATGCTAATTTTGTCTGTCATAGTTGAAGTGTACCTAAGATGAAAAATACAGGCCTCATCTTTTTAAGTGGAAGAACTTGCACAATTGGTGGCTGACTAAATACTTTTTTGCCCCACTAAGTATTTGATCACCTACCAACCAGTAATCATTCCAGCTCTCACAGTTTTTCTTTAAGAAGCCCTCCTGTTCTCCACTCATTACCTGTATTAACTGCACCTGTCCACACACTCAATCAAACAGACTCCAACCGCTCTACAATGACCAAGACCAGAGAGCTGTGTAAGGACATCAGGGATAAAATTGTAGACCTGCACAAGGCTGGGATGGGCTACAGGACAATATTCAAGCAGCTTGGTGAGAAGGCAACAACTGTTGGCGCAATTATTAGAAAATAGATGAAGTTCAAGATGATGGTCGATCACCCTCGGTCTGGGCTCCATGCAAGATCTCACCTCGTGGGGCATCAATGATCATGAGGAAGGTGATGGATCAGCCCAGAACTACATGGCAGGACCTGGTCAATGACCTGAAGAGAACTGGGACCACAGTCTCAAAGAAAACCATTAGTAACACACTATGCCGTCATGGATTAAAATCCTGCAGCGCACGCAAGGTCCCCCTGCTCAAGCCAGCCCATGTCCAGGCCCGTCTGAAGTTTGCCAAAGACCATCTGGATGATCCAGGGAGGAATGGGAGAAGGTCATGTGGTCTGATGAGACAAAAATAGAGCTTTTTGGTCTAAACTCCACTCGCCGTGTTTGGAGGAAGAAGAAGGATGAGCACAACCCCAAGAACACCATCCCAACTGTGAAGCATGGAGGTGGAAACATCATTCTTTGTGGATGCTTTTCTGCAAAGGGGACAGGGCAACTGCACCGTAGTGAGGGGAGGATGGATGGATGGGGCCATGTATCACGAGATCTTGGCCCAACAACCTCCTTCTCTCAGTAAGAGCATTGAAGATGGGTCGTGGCTGGGTCTTCCAGCATGACAACGACCCAAAACTCACAGCCAGGGCAACTAAGGAGTGGCTCCATAAGAAGCATCTCAAGGTCCTGGAGTGGCCTAGCCAGTCTCCCAGACCTGAACCCAATAGAAAATCTTTGGAGGGAGTTGAAAGTCCGTATTGCCCAGTGACAGTCCCGAAACCTGAAGGGTCTGTAGAAGGTCTGTATGGAGGAGTGGATCAAAATCCCTGCGCTGCAGTGTGTGCAAACCCGGTCAAGAACAACAAGAAACGTATGATCTCTGTAATTGCAAACAAAGGTTTCTGTACCAAATATTAATTTCTGCTTTTCTGATGTATCAAATACTTAGTTCATGCAATAAAATGCAATTAATTACTTAATCATACAATGTGATTTTCTGGATTTTTGTTTTAGATTCTGTCTCTCACAGTTGAAGTGTACCTAATGATAAAAATTACAGACCTCTACATGCTTTGTAAGTAGGAAACCCTGCAAAATCGGCAGTGTATCAAATACTTGTTCTCCTCACTGTATTAGGAAGTCCACTAACATAAATAACATGAGAATATCTACTTCTACTAAGCTTCCCAGTAAAGCAATGAAAACAAGCAAGCATCCCAAAAAAGTGCTCAAAATAGCCCATGTTAATCTTGAAACTCCCCATCCCGGATCCGGGATCGTGAATAAAGCCTCAGGCTCATTAGCATAACGCAACGTTAACGATTTCTGAAAATCGCAAATAAAATGAAAATAATGCGCCTACTCTCAAGCTTAGCCTTTTCTTAACAACACTGTCATCTCAGATTTTCAAAATATGCTTTTGAACCATAGCAATTCACAAATTTGTGTAAGAGTATGCTAAGCTAGCTTAGCATTTTGAGTAGCATTTAGCACGCAACATTTTCACAAAAACCAAATAAATAAAATCATTTACCTTTGAAGAGCTTCAGATGTTTTCAATGAGGAGACTCTCAGTTACATAGCAAATGTGCAGTTTTTCCTGAAAGCGTCTTTGTGTAGGAGAAATCGCTCCGTTTTGTACATCACATTTGGCTACCGAAACGAACCGAAAATTCAGTCACCAACAACGTCAAACTTTTTCCGAATTAACTCCATAAAATCGACCGAAACATGGCAAACGTTGTTTGGAATCAATCCTCAAGGTGTTTTTTCACATATCTCTTCATTGATATATCGTTCGTGGAAGCCTGCTTTCTTCTCTGAATTCCATGGAAAAATACTTGCAGCTGAGTTTTGCGCACCAATTTCGGCGCAGGACACCGGGCGGACACCTGGTAAATGTGGTCTCTTATGGTCAATCTTCCAATGATATGCTTACAAATACGTCACAATGCTGCAGACACCTTGGGGAAACGACAGAAAGGGCAGACTCACTCCTCTCGCATTCACAGCCATATAAGGAGACAATGGAAAACGGAGCCTCAAAAATCCTGCTCATTTCCTGGATGCCGTCTCATCTTGGTTTTGCCTGTAGCTCACGTTCTAGGGCACGCACAGAGAATATCTTTGCAGTTCTGAACACGTCAGTGTTTTCTTTCCAAAGCTACCAATTATATGCATTGTCGAGCATCTTTTTGTGACAAAATATCTTGTTTAAAGCTGGAACGTTTTTCATCCAAAAATGAAATAGCGCCCTCAGAGTTTCAAGAGGTTAACTTATGTAGCATAAGAAACCAGGTTCATGAAATTAATAACTTGCTAGTTATGAATGACATTCATATTCTGACGATCTCTGACACTCACTTAAACAATACCTTTGATACAGTGGTAGCAATACAAGGTTATAACATTTACAGAAAATACAGAAATGCCAGTGGTGGAGGTGTTGTTTTTATATTCAGTACCACATTCCTTAAAATATTAGAGGATCTGTCACGACTTCTACCGACGGTAACTCCTCCCCCTGTTTGGGCGGCGCTCGGTGTCGCCGGCTTACCAGCCGCTACCGATCCCTTTTTCCTTTTCTAGTTGTTTTGTCTGTGTTCCTTTTCACACCTGGTTTCAATTGCGTTTATTTCTGTGTGTATATAGGGCACCTGTTTACCAGCCCTAATCCGTGCAGGACTTGTGTGTATTGCACTCGATTGTATTTGATATTTGTTGTTTTTCACTATTACGCACGTATATGTAAAGTGTCGGAACTGTGTTTGTTCCTCCGTGCGTTTGCACGAGTTTCTGAGAATTCGAGAGCGTAGTTTTGGGATTTTTGTCTGTGCCGTTTTGTATTGGTGGACTATATTATTAAACACGCTTCTCAGACATCCCTGCTCTCCTGCGCCTGACTCCTACACTTCTCACCGAGACGCATTTTATCACAGGATCTCATGTTGAATACTGTTGACGTAATATGGCTACAGGTTCATCTGCCTAACCTAAAGCCCATTCTTGTGGGAAGCTGCTATTGAACACCAAGTGTTAACAGTAAGTATCTGGATAACCTGTGAAATGCTTGATAATGTATGTGATATCAACCAAGGTATGTTTTCTGGGAGATTTAAATGTTGACTGGCTTTCAAGCTGCCCACTCAAGAAAAAGCTTCAAACTAGTGCCTGCAACATGGTTCAGGTTATCAGTCAACCTACCAGGGTAGTTACAAACCGCACAGGAATTGAAACATCAACATGTATTGCTCACATCTTTACTAATGCTGGAGAAATGTGCTTGAAAGCAGTATCCATATCCATCGGATGTAGTGATCACAATATAGTAGCCATATCTAGGAAAACCAAAGTTCCAAATGCTGGGCCTAACTAATGTAGTTTATAAGAGGTCATGTGATTCCTATGTTATTGATGTAAAGAATATCTGTTGGTCCGTGGTGTGTAATGAGGCGCAAACAGACGTTGCACTTTACACATTCATGAAATTGTTTGTCCCCGTTACCAATAAGCATGCACCCAATAAAGAAAATTACTGTAAAAAACGCTAGATCCCCGTGTATTGACGAGGAATTGAAAAATGGTATGGTTGAGAGGAATTGGGCAAATAAGTGTGGCAGCCCAACTGATTGGCAAACATAATTTCTCAATTTGCAGTATGAGACAAAACTGAATCATTGCTAATGGCTACATAAAGTGGTAGACCTACGCACTGCACATGTAGAGAAGGGGAATTCATGTTGCCTCTTCAGAAGGTTGCAGGCATTATGAATTTGAATAAAAAGAAGAAACCACACTATGAAACAAAGACAAATGACAAAGAACGATAGTAAAAAGCTTTGGAGCACCTTCAATGACAATTTGGGAAAAAAGGCAAACTCGGCTCCATCATTCATTGAATCAGATGTATCATTCCTTACAAAACCGACTGATATTGCTTTACTTTATTGTTTTTTTTTAGTTGGCAAGATGAGCAAACTTCAGCATGACATGCCAGCAACAAACGCTGCAATTACACATCCAAGTATATCTGACCAAATTATGAAAGACAAGAATTGTAATTTTGAAATCTGTAGTGTGGAAGAGGTGAAAAATTATTGTTGTCTTTCAACAATGACAAGCCACTGGCGTCTGACAACTTGCAGCTTTTGACATTATCGATCAAAGTCTGCTGCTGGACAAATGTATGTGTTATGACTTTATACCCCCTGCTATATTGTGGATAAAGAGTTCCCTGTCTATCAGAACACAGAGGGTGTACTTTAATGGAAGGCTCTCCAACATTATCCAGGTAGAATCAGGAATTCCTTAGGGCAGCTGTCTAGGCTCCTTTCTTTATTCTATCTTTACTAATGACATGCAACTGGCTTTGAGTAAAGCCAGTGTGTCTATGGATACGGATGACTCAACACTATACACGTCAGCTACTACAGCGACTGAAATGACTAACACTTAAAGAGCTGCAATTAGTTTCAGAATGGGTGGCAAGGATTAAGTTAGTCCTAAATATTTCAAAACCTAAAAGCATTGTATTTATGAAAAATCAACTAAATCTTGTAATTAATAATGTGGAAGTTGAGCAAGTTGAGGTGACTAAACTGCTTGGAGTAACCCTGTCATAGTCTAAACATATTGATACAACAGTAACTAGGATGAGGAGAAGTCTGTCCATAATAAAAAGCTGCTCTGCATTCTTAACAGCACTATCAACAAGGCAGATCCTACAGGCTCTAGTTTTGTCGCACCTGGACTACTGTTCAGTCATGTTGGTCAGGTGCCACAAAGAGACTTAGGAAAATTGCAATTGGCTCAGAACAGGGCAGCACGGCTGGCCCTTGAGTGTACACAGGGAGCTAACATTAATAATATGCATGTCAATCGCTCCTGGCTCAAAGTGGAGGAGAGATTGACTTATTCACTACTTGTATTTGTGCGTGGTATTGACATGTTGAAGCACAGAGCTGTCTGTTTAAACTACTGGCACAGAGCTCGGACACTCATGCATACCCCACAAGACATGCCACCAGAGGTCTCTTCACAGTACTACATAAAGCCATGACGACATGGAACTCTATTCCACATCAGATAACTGATGCAAGCAGTAGAATCAGATTTAAAGAACAGATAAAAATACACCTGGAACAGCGGGGACTGTGAAGCAACACAAACATTGGCACAGGCACATGCATACACACACGGTAACATGTGCACTATATAAATACGTACACGTGGATTATGTGTTGTAGATATGTGGTAGTGGAGTAGGTGCCTGAACGTACACACTTAGTGTTGTTAGTTCTGTTATGAATGTATAGTAATTAGAGATCGACCGATTTTTTTAAACGGAATGGACGATTTATTAGGGCCGATTTCAAGTTTTCATAACATTTGGAAATCATTATTTTTGGACACCGATTTGGACGTTTTTACATTTTAATTTTTTTAATTATTTAACTAGGCAAGTCAGTTAAGAACGCATTCTTATTTTCTAAGACGGCCTAGGAACGGTGGGTTAACTTCCTTGTTCAGGGGTAGAACGACAGATTTTTTTACCTTGTCAGCTCGAGATTCAATCTTGCAACCTTACAGTTAACTAGTCCAACGCTCTAAACCACCTGTCTCTCATTGCACTCCATGAGGAGCCTGCCTGTTACGCGAATGCAGTAAGCCAAGGTAAGTTGCTAGCTAGCATTAAACTTCTCTTATAAAACAATCAATCAATCATAATCACTAGTTAACTACACATGGTTGATGATATTACTAGTTTATCTAGCGTGTCCTGCGTTGCATATAATCGATGCGGTGCGTATCGTTGCTCCAATGTGTACCTAACCATGAACATCAATGCGTTTCTTAAAATCAATACACAGAAGTATATATTTTTAAACCTGCATATTTAGCTAAAAGAAATCCAGGTTAGCAGGCAATATTAACCAGGTGAAATTGTGTCACTTCTCTTACGTTCATTGCACGTAGTCAGTGTATATGCAACAGTTTGGGCTGCCTAATTTGCCATAATTTTACATAATTATGACATAACATTGAAGGTTGTGCAATATTTAGACTTATGGATGCCACCCGTAAGATAAAATATCGAACGGTTCCGTATTTCACTGAAACAATAAACGTCTTGTTTTGGAGATGACAGTTTCCGGATTCAACCATATTAATGCCCTAAGGCTCGTATTTCTGTGTGTTATCATGTTATAACTAAGTGTATGGTTTGATAGAGCAGTCTGACTGAGCGATGGTAGGCACCAGCAGGCTCGTAAGCATTCATTCAAACAGCACTTTCGTGCGTTTGCCAGCAGCTGTTTATGACTTCAAGCCTATCAACTCCCGAGATTAGGATGGTGTAACCGATGTGAAATGGCTGGCTAGTTAGCGGGGTGTGCGTTAACTTCTTGATACTACCCATCCCGTATCCGGGATCATGAATACAGCCTCAGGCTCATTACCATAACGCAACGTTAACAATTTCTGAAAATCGCAAATGAAATGAAACTAATATGCCTGCTCTCAAGCTTAGCCTTTTCTTAACAACACTGTCATCTCAGATTTTCAAAATATGCTTTTGAACCATAGCAAATCAAGCATTTGTGTAAGAGTATTGCAAGCTAGCTTAGCATTTTGCGTAGCATTTAGCACGCAACATTTTCACAAAAACCAGATAACCATATAAATAAAATCATTTACCTTTGAAGAACTTCGGATGTTTTCAATAAGGAGACTCTCAGTTACATAGCAAATGCTCAGTTTTTCCTGAAAGAATCTTTGTGTAGGAGAAATCGCTCCGTTTTGTACATCACATTTGGCTACCGAAACGAACCGAAAATTCAGTCACCAAAACGTCAAACTTTTTCCAAATTAACTCCATAATATCGACCGAAACATGGCAAACGTTGTTTAGAATCAATCCTCAAGGTGTTTTTTCACATATCTCTTCATTGATATGCCGTTCGTGGAAGCCTGCTTTCGTCTCAGAATCCCATGGAAAAATACCAGCAGCTGAAAATGACGCACCAATTTCGACGGAGGACACCGGGCGGACACCTGGCAAATGTAGTCTCTTATGGTCAATCTTCCAATGATATGCCTACAAATGCGTCACAATGCTGCAGACACCTTGGGGAAACGATAGATAGGGCAGACTCATTCCTGTCGCATTCACAGCCATATAAGGAGACAATGAAAAACAGAGCCTCAAAAATCCTGCTCATTTCCTGGTTGCAGTTTCATCTTGGTTTTGCCTGTAGCTCCTGTTCTGGGGCACTCATAGACTATCTTTGCGGTTCTGGAAACGTCAGAGTGTTTTCTTTCCAAAGCTATCAATTATATGCACAGTCGAGCATCTTTTCGTGACAAAATATATTTTTTAAAACGGGAACGTTTTTCATCCAAAAATGAAATACTGCCCCCAGAGTTTCAAGAGGTTAATAGTGTTTCAAACGTCACTCGCTCTGAGACTTGGAGTAGTTATTCCCCTTCCTCTGCATGGGTAATGCTGCTTTGAGCCCAGGTAGGAGCGAGGAGAGGGATGGAAGCTCTACTGTTACACTGGCAATACTAAAGTGCCTATAAGAACATCCAATAGTAAAAGGTTAATAAAATACAAATGGTATAGAGAGAAATATTCCTATAATAACTACAACCTAAAACGTCTTACCTGGGAATATTGAAGACTCATGTTAAAAGGAACCACCAGCTTTCATATGTTCTCATGTTCTGAGCAAGGAACTTAAACATTAGCTTTCTTACATGGCACATATTGCACTTTTACTTTCTTCTCCAACACTTTGTTTTTGCATTATTTAAACCAAATTGAACATGTTTCATTATTTATGAGGCTAAATTGATTTTGATGTATTATATAAAGTTAACTTCATGCGACGAGCAATCCCGTATCCGGGATCCTATTTATAGCCTCAAGCTCATTAGCATAACGCAACGTTAACTATTCATGAAAATCGCAAATGAAATAAATATATTTGCTCTCAAGCTTAGACTTTTGTTAACAACACTGTCATCTCAGATTTTCAAAATATGCTTTTCAACCATAGCTAAACAAGCATTTGTGTAAGAGTATTGATAGCTAGCATAGCTATAAGCCTAGCAACATTTTCACAAAAGCAAGAAAAGCATTCAAATAAAATCATTTACCTTTGAAGAACTTCAGATGTTTTAAATGAGGAGACTCTCAGTTAGATAGCAAATGTTCAGTTCTTCAAAAAATATTATTTGTTTAGGACAAATCGCTCCGTTTTTTTCAAGTTTGGCTACGAAAAAAACCTGTATCTAGTTATAGTCTCAAACTCATTAGCATAACGTAACGTTAACTATTCACAAAAATCGCAAATGAAATAAATATGCTAGCTCTCAAGCTTAGCCTTTTGTTAACAACACTGTCATCTCAGATTTTCAAAATATGCTTTTCAACCATAGCTAAACAAGCATTTGTGTAAGAGTATTGATAGCTAGCATAGCTATAAGCCTAGAATTCAGCCAGCAACATTTTCACAAAAACCAGAAAAGCATTCAAATAAAATCATTTACCTTTGAAGAACTTCGGATGTTTTCAATGAGGAGACTCTCAGTTAGATAGCAAATGTTCAGTTTTTCCTGAAAGATTCTTTGTGTAGGAGAAATCGCTCCGTTTTGTACATCACGTTTGGCTACCAAAAAAAAACGAAAATTCAGTCACCAAAACGCCAAACTTTTTTCCAAATTAACTCCATAATATCGACTGAAACATGGCAAACGTTGTTTAGAATCAATCCTCAAGGTGTTTTTCACATATCTCTTCATTGATATATCGTTCGTGGAAGTCTGCTTTCTCCTCTCAATCACATGGAAAAATACTTGCAGCTGAAGTTTACACACCAATTTCGACGCAGGACACCGGGCGGACACCTGGTAAATGTGGTCTCTTATGGTCAATCTTCCAATGATATGCCTACAAATACGTCACAATGCTGCAGACACCTTGGGGAAACGGCAGATATTGTAGGCTCTTTCAGGGCGCATCCACAGCCATATAAGGAGACATTGGAAAACAGCGCTTCAAAAATTTTGTTAATTTCCTGTTTGAAGTTTCATCTTGGTTTCGCCTGTAGCATCAGTTATGTGGCACTCACAGATATCTTTGCAGTTTTGGAAACGTCAGAGTGTTTTCTTTCCAAAGCTGTAAATTATATGCATAGTCGAGCATCTTTTCGTGACAAAATATCTTGTTTAAAACGGGAACGTTTTTTTATCCAAAAATGAAATACTTCCCCTCGAGTTCCAAGAGGTTAAAATAATTGTTCATTCAGTATTGTTGCAATTGTCATTATCGATTTAATCGGTATCGGCTTTTGTTTGTCCTCCAATAATCGGTATTGGCGTTGAAAAATCATAATCGGTCAACCTCTATTAGTAAAGCTTTTAAAATTGTATAACTGTCTTAGTTTTGCTGGACCCCAGGAAGAGTAGCTGCTGCCTTGGCAGGAACTATTGGGGATCCATAATAAGTACAAATACCTCACCATTACAATAACGTGAGGTTATCATTTTTGGAGGGGGTATGTTATTTTTGCGTCTCACCTTCTCACTCATCATTATTCACGATTGATTCAGGACTATCCGTAATCATGGTAGCATAGACTTTAATGTAGAGGTTGTGTGTGTGTGTGTCCTAGCTAGGGTAAAGATTCCATGACACAGCAGTGCCTGTGATAATGTCATTCTTTGAGTCCTGGCTGCCTCTCATTCAGAGGCTCACAGAGCAGAGAATCGCAACACCCGCCGGGCTACATGGTGGCATACGCCACTACTACTAACTCACTGATGCTTCTCTCCTCTCACATGCTGTTTCTCTCTTTCCCGACTCACTGTACTCCATTCTCTCTGTGGATAGATGGGGAATCAGAAATGCACATCTACAGAGCAGATATCCTCAGTCTCACTCTTCCCCTGTGCTATAGGCTAACTACCTCTCTGTCTGTGTCGCCCTCTCTGGCTCGCTCTGCCTGCCTCTTTTTCTCTCTTTCTATTTCTGCTTGCTTTACTCAGTCTTGTCTCTCTTGCTTTCTCTCTTTTCACTCCTTTCTTGCTTATCCATCTCCAAAAATAACCGGCTTGCTGTTCTGTTGCGTTCCAGGGAGGCAGAGCGGAGCATAGTGCCCAATAAATCTGTTTTTTTAAAAATATTTTTTGCCTGATTCCGTTTTTTTTCTCCCAAATTCAATTTTCTCCGTTTTTAGTTCTTAATCATATTTTTGTTAATAGAAAAACAAATAAAGGTTGTCTTGTTTTGCCACAATGCTTAAACCACATCAGGAGACCACTTTTGAGGTCTGGGACTTTTAAAAATGTGTATTATGGGGTGTAGTTACCGCTTTATTCCAGTTCTCACCCAGCAAGAGGCTGTTGTTTAGCAGTGTTTTTGTTGCGCACGTGATGGTAGAGTTTGCAAAACAAATACCCACTGGATTGATGAAAATAATCATGATATCACAGGTCTCTACACTTACATTTAGGAGCACAATGAAAGTATTTGTTCACACTAAATACTTTTGAAAATATCTACAACAGAATAGATTTTCTTCTATAAATCACAACTTTTATGTGCTCATACTTTACTTTTTCAGTTCGCATACATCTATTATGAATCACTGATGCTTTCTGTTCATGTCATATGATAAACTTGGGCAAGTACCGTAATTTCTGGACTATAAGCCGCTACTTTATTTCCACGCTTTGAACCTCGCGGTTTATACAATGACGCGGCTAATTTATGGATTTTTCCCACTTTCACAAGATTCATGCTGCCAAAAAACTGAGCACCATCACATAATGTGACGTAAATCGAGCGCACTCAAACTTCCCATCATTCTGATTACGGTAGTAATGTTGTCACCCTCATCATGGCAAAGACACGGAGAAATGCATATGATGCAGCTTTCAAGTTGAAGGCGATCGATCTGGCTGTTGGAAAAGGAAATAGAGCTGCTGCACGGGAGCTTGGCCTTAATGAGTCGATGATAAGACGTTGGAAACAGCAACGTGAGGAACTGACTCAGTGCAAAAAGACAACAAAAGCTTTCAGAGGGAAGAAAAGCAGATGGCCCAAAGTATTTGCAGCCACTCGACATCAGTGTAAATCGTGCATTTGAGGTAGGCGCTCCTTGTTCAGTGGGAGGCTTGGATGACAAGTGGGGAGAAATCCTTCACTAAAACGGGCTGCATGCGAAGAGCAACTTATGGTCAAGTCTGCCAGTGGGTCCTGACAGCGTGGAGCATTGTCAAAAAATCCACTATCATCAACGGGTTTCGAAAGGCTGGACTGCTGCGTGTTGAAGGGGCAGCATGAGCTCAGCGAGGTATTTGCCTCCGGATGAAAGTGACGAGAGCGACAATGAAAACGATCCAACATCGGATGAAGCAATTCTGAGGCTATTCAACTCCGACACCGAAGGAGATGACTTCAGTGATTTCAGTGTACAGGAGGAGGAAGATAGTGACCAAGTTAATTTGTTTCAATGTACCGATAGGCACCTGCGGCTTATAGACATGTGCGGCTTATTTTTGTACAAAATACATATTTTATAATAATTCAGTGGGTGCGGTTTATATTCAGGTGCGCTTAATAGTCCAGCAATTACGGTAAATACATTTTCAATACATTTAGATTAGTGTTGACACGATACCAGAATTTTTACTTCGATACTGATACCAGGTTTCACATCACAATACTCGATACATCACAATACTTGATACCATGGCAAAAAAAGAAGGCATATAAGCCAAAGTCAAAGAATGGCACTTGATCCAGACAGAAACTCAGATACTGCTCTGTTCAATCGTCGGGCATCTTTTGAGTTTAATATCATTACGTTCAATTTTTTTTTACATCACCCTTTTTCAAACAACCATGCATGCATTAATGAATCAGTTATACAATCAATTTGACTTACCAATCTAACTACATAATGGTATTTATTTATTCAAATGGTAAATCTCTTGATAAACTGGGTAAATCAACATGTAGGTCTATCAACAATACAGGTGAATGCATATTCAATAGGTGTGTGCATGCATTGATTTTCATGGGGCTACAGATGACAAACAACCTTTTCCCCTTCCATTTGGGACATATTTTATTGTACTGATCAACAACATTTAAATAGAAGTTGCTTCTTTTAAAAAAATGTGCGCGGTCTCCATAACCAGTAATGATATCATTCAGAAGGCAGTCAGTTCACTGAGGTTTATAATAATAGGATCATCTTTGGGAGAGACTTGAGAGATCGAATACGTAAATTAATAACGTTTTTGGTGTCAGTCAGCTTTGAAATTATCCTAATTTGCATTATGGTTAGCATATCACAAAGTCCTAGGGTAGTGAATTGATGTTAGCTTTAGCTGTCAGCTAGCAAAGGAAAGTTAGATGATTCTGTCTGCATTCTCCGCATCGCAGATTTTATAGGGCCGAAAGAGTAGAGCAGCAGAGGGGTAGCGGGCAGGGGATCTGCCTCCCAGGGGGAATTGCAGGGACACGTTGGTCGTCGCCTGCCTTGTTGCAGCCTTGATTTGCACAAACGGCATTAACACTGCATAGGGCATCCAGCACTTATGTTGCACACACCCTCTCTCCGCTCCTCTGCTTTTTCCAAGGAGAGAGAGAGGGGAGAGAAAGGACTGTCAATAAAATAAGAACAAACAGAGGGAGATAGTGGAGCTTGGTTGCCCTGCTCTCTGGTGGTTTATGCCACCCTAATGGCAATACTGCATCTTCCCCTACACACACACACACACACACACACACACACACACACACACACACACACACACACACACACACTTGCAACAGCCAGCTTCAGAGAGATGTGTTGTTATGAAGCATTTTTATATGCAGGGATTCTTTATCAAACAGCCTGACCTACCAGGTCCTGAAGGGGCTCTCCATGTCCCCTCCCTCCCTGTGTGTGTGTGTGTGTGTGTGTGTGTGTGTGTTAGATCCTGGGATCTGAGAGAGGCTTGTTGCTGGAGAGAGGAGTTGATAGTGAGTGAGAAAGAGGAGTTGCTGGAGAGAGAGAGACTTTTTGCTAGAGGGAGAGGGAACCTAAGAAAGAAATTGAGAAACCTGTCCAACCAAAAACAGAGTCTACGCCTTCACTATGGTGAATCACTAAAACGGTCCAGAAATACACGACAGGAATAAGAAGGAACAGCACGTCAGAAATCAGCTCAATTGAAGAATCCATAGACTCTAACCACTTCTGGGTTAATTGGAAAACACTAAACAAACAACAACACAAAGAATTATCTATCCAAAATTGAGATGTATGGGTAAACTACTTCTCCAATCATTTTGGCTCTAGAACAAACAGCAACAACATATACATGATCAATTACAAATCTTAGAATCAACTATTAAAGACTACCAGAACCCACTGGATTCTCCAATTACCTTGAATGAACCACAGGACAAAATAAAAACCCTCCAAGCCAAAAAGGCCTGTGGTATTGATGGTATCCTCAATGAAATGATCAAATATACAGACAACAAATTCCAATTGGCTATACTAAAACTCTTTAACATCATCCTTAGCTCTGGCATCTTCCCCAATTTTTGGAACCGAGGACTGATCACCCCAATCCACAAAAGTGGAGACAAATTTGACCCCAATAACTACGGTGGGATATGCATCAACAGCAACCTTGGGAAAACATTGCATTATCATTAACAGCAGACTCGTATATTTCCTCAGTGAAAACAACATACTGAGCAAATATCATATTTGCTTTTTACCAAATTATCGTACGACAGACCACGTATTCACCCTGCACACCCTAATTGCCTTTTGTTTTGGTTTGTTTGTTTGTCAAAGTCTTCTCATGCTTTGTTGATTTTATAAAAAGGCTTCGACTCAATTTGGCATGACGGTCTGCTATACAAATTGATGGAAAGTGATGTTGGGGGAAAAACCTACAACGTTATAAATGTACACAAACAACAAGTGTGCAGCTAAAATAGGCAAAAAACACATTGCTTCCCAAAGGACTGTGGGGTGAAACAGGGATGCAGCTTCAGAGAGGGGAGAGGCTCGTTGCCGGAGCGAGTGTGAGAGAGCGCGGCTCGTGGCCGGAGCGAGTGTGAGAGAGCGCGGCTCGTGGCCGGAGCGAGTGTGAGAGAGCGCGGCTCGTGGCCGGAGCGAGTGTGAGAGAGCGCGGCTCGTGGCCGGAGCGAGCGTGAGAGAGCGCGGCTCGTGGCCGGAGCGAGCGTGAGAGAGCGCGGCTCGTGGCCGGAGCGAGCGTGAGAGAGGCGGCTCGTGGCCGGAGCGAGCGTGAAGAGGGCGGCTTCGTGGCCGGAGCGAGCGTGAGAGAGCGCGGCTCGTGGCCGGAGCGAGCGTGAGAGAGCGCGGCTCGTGGCCGGAGCGAGCGTGAGAGAGCGCGGCTCGTGGCCGGAGCGAGCGTGAGAGAGCGCGGCTCGTGGCCGGAGCGAGCGTGAGAGAGCGCGGCTCGTGGCCGGAGCGAGCGTGAAGAGCGCGGCTCGTGGCCGGAGCGAGCGTGAGAGAGCGCGGCTCGTGGCCGGAGCGAGCGTGAGAGAGCGCGGCTCGTGGCCGGAGCGAGCGTGAGAGAGGGCGGCTCGTGGCCGGAGCGAGCGTGAGAGAGGGCGGCTCGTGGCCGGAGTGAGCGTGAGAGAGCGCGGCTCGTGGCCGGAGCGAGTGTGAGAGCGAGAGAGGCTCGTTGCTGGAGAGGGCGAGAGAGGCTCGTTGCTGGAGAGGGCGAGAGAGAGGCTTGTTGCGGGAGAGAGGCTTGTTGCTGGAGAGCCGGAGAGAGAGAGAGGCTTGTTGCTGGAGAGCCGGAGAGAGAGAGAGAGAGGCTTGTTGCTGGAGTGGGCGAGAGAGAGGCTTGTTGCTGGAGAGGGCGAGAGAGAGGCTTGTTGCTGGAGAGGGCGAGAGAGAGAGGCTTGTTGCTGGAGAGGGCGAGAGAGAGGCTTGTTGCTGGAGAGGGCGAGAGAGAGGCTTGTTGCTGGAGAGGGCGAGAGAGAGGCTTGTTGCTGGAGAGGGCGAGAGAGAGGCTTGTTGCTGGAGAGGGCGAGAGAGAGGCTTGTTGCTGGAGAGCCAGAGAGAGAGGCTTGTTGATGGAGAGCCAGAGAGAGAGGCTTGTTGCTGGATAGCCAGAGAGAGAGAGGCTTGTTGCTGGATAGCCAGAGAGAGAGAGGCTTGTTGCTGGATAGCCAGAGAGAGAGAGGCTTGTTGCTGGAGAGCCAGAGAGAGAGAGGCTTGTTGCTGGATAGCCAGAGAGAGAGAGGCTTGTTGCTGGATAGCCAGAGAGAGAGGCTTGTTGCTGGAAAGCCTGAAGAGAGAGAGGCTTGTTGCTGGAAAGAGGAAGAGAGAGAGGCTTGTTGCTGGATAGCCGGAGAGAGAGAGGCTTGTTGCTGGATAGCCTGAGAGAGAGAGGCTTGTTGCTGGATAGCCGGAGAGAGAGAGGCTTGTTGCTGGATAGCCGGAGAGAGAGAGGCTTGTTGCTGGATAGCCGGAGAGAGAGGCTTGTTGCTGGATAGCCGGAGAGAGAGAGGCTTGTTGCTGGAGAGGGCGAGAGAGAGGCTTGTTGCTGGAGAGGGCGAGAGAGAGGCTTGTTGCTGGAGAGCGCGAGAGAGAGGCTTGTTGCTGGAGAGGGCGAGAGAGAGGCTTGTTGCTGGAGAGGGCGAGAGAGAGGCTTGTTGCTGGAGAGGGCGAGAGAGAGGCTTGTTGCTGGAGAGGGGATAGAGAGAGGCTTGTTGCTGGAGAGCCAGAGAGAGAGGCTTGTTGCTGGAGAGCCAGAGAGAGAGGCTTGTTGCTGGAGAGCCAGAGAGAGAGGCTTGTTGCTGGAGAGCCAGAGAGAGAGGCTTGTTGCTGGAGAGCGAGAGATAGAGGCTTGTTGCTGGAGAGGGCGAGAGAGAGGCTTGTTGCTGGAGAGGGCGAGAGAGAGGCTTGTTGCTGGAGAGGGCGAGAGAGAGGCTTGTTGCTGGAGAGGGCGAGAGAGAGGCTTGTTGCTGGAGAGGGCGAGAGAGAGGCTTGTTGCTGGAGAGGGCGAGAGAGAGGCTTGTTGCTGGAGAGGGCGAGAGAGAGGCTTGTTGATGGAGAGCCAGAGAGAGAGGCTTGTTGCTGGAGAGCCAGAGAGAGAGGCTTGTTGCTGGATAGCCAGAGAGAGAGAGCTTGTTGCTGGATAGCCAGAGAGAGAGGCTTGTTGCTGGATAGCCAGAGAGAGAGAGGCTTGTTGCTGGAGAGCCAGAGAGAGAGAGGC
Organism: Oncorhynchus masou masou; assembly: GCF_036934945.1. Lineage (NCBI taxonomy): Eukaryota > Metazoa > Chordata > Actinopteri > Salmoniformes > Salmonidae > Oncorhynchus > Oncorhynchus masou. Next base: position 82,722,101 of record NC_088223.1, on the reverse strand, counting down.
TTGTTGCTGGATAGCCAGAGAGAGAGAGGCTTGTTGCTGGAAAGAGGAAGAGAGAGAGAGGCTTGTTGCTGGAAAGAGGAAGAGAGAGAGGCTTGTTGCTGGATAGCCGGAGAGAGAGAGGCTTGTTGCTGGATAGCCTGAGAGAGAGAGGCTTGTTGCTGGATAGCCGGAGAGAGAGAGGCTTGTTGCTGGATAGCCGGAGAGAGAGAGGCTTGTTGCTGGATAGCCGGAGAGAGAGAGGCTTGTTGCTGGATAGCCGGAGAGAGAGAGGCTTGTTGCTGGAGAGCCAGAGAGAGAGGCTTGTTGCTGGAGAGCCGGAGAGAGAGGATTGTTGCTGGATAGCCGGAGAGAGAGAGGCTTGTTGCTGGAGAGCCGGAGAGAGAGGCTTGTTGCTGGAGAGCCGGAGAGAGAGAGGCTTGTTGCTGGAGAGCCAGGAGAGAGAGCTTGTTGCTGGAGAGCCAGAGAGAGAGGCTTGTTGCTGGAGAGCCAGAGAGAGAGGCTTGTTGCTGGAGAGGGCGAGAGAGAGGCTTGTTGCTGGAGAGGGAGAGAGAGAGGCTTGTTGCTGGAGAGGGCGAGAGAGAGGCTGGTTGATGGAGAGGGCGAGAGAGAGGCTTGTTGCTGGAGAGGGCAGAGAGAGAGGCTTGTTGCTGGAGAGGGCGAGAGAGGCTTGTTGCTGGAGAGGGCGAGAGAGAGGCTTGTTGCTGGAGAGCCAGAGAGAGAGGCTTGTTGCTGGAGAGCCAGAGAGAGAGGCTTGTTGCTGGAGAGCCAGAGAGAGAGGCTTGTTGCTGGAGAGCCAGAGAGAGAGGCTTGTTGCTGGAGAGCCAGAGAGAGAGGCTTGTTGCTGGAGAGCCAGAGAGAGAGGCTTGTTGCTGGAGAGCCAGAGAGAGAGGCTTGTTGCTGGAGAGCCAGAGAGAGAGGCTTGTTGCTGGAGAGCCAGAGAGAGAGCTTGTTGCTGGAGAGCCAGAGAGAGAGGCTTGTTGCTGGAGAGCCGGAGAGAGAGGCTTGTTGCTGGAGAGCCGGAGAGAGAGGCTTGTTGCTGGAGAGCCGGAGAGAGAGGCTTGTTGCTGGAGAGCCGGAGAGAGAGGCTTGTTGCTGGAGAGCCGGAGAGAGAGGCTTGTTGCTGGAGAGAGCCAGAGAGAGAGGCTTGTTGCTGGAGAGAGCCAGAGAGAGAGGCTTGTTGCTGGAGAGCTTGTTGCTGGAGAGCCAGAGAGAGACATGCTTGTTGCTGGAAAGAGGAGAGAGAGAGCTTGTTGCTGGAGAGGGCGAGAGAGAGGCTTGTTGCTGGAGAGGGCGAGAGAGAGAGGCTTGTTGCTGGAGAGCCAGAGAGAGAGGCTTGTTGCTGGAGAGCCAGAGAGAGAGGCTTGTTGCTGGAGAGCCAGAGAGAGAGGCTTGTTGCTGGAGAGGGCGAGAGAGAGGCTTGTTGCTGGAGAGGGCGAGAGAGAGGGCTTGTTGCTGGAGAGGGCGAGAGAGAGGCTTGTTGCTGGAGAGGCAGAGAGAGAGGCTTGTTGCTGGAGAGGGAGAGAGAGGCTTGTTGCTGGAGAGGGCGAGAGAGAGGCTTGTTGCTGGAGAGGGCGAGAGAGAGGCTTGTTGCTGGAGAGGGCGAGAGAGAGGCTTGTTGCTGGAGAGGGCGAAGAGAGAGGCTTGTTGCTGGAGAGAGCGAGAGAGAGGCTTGTTGCTGGAGAGAGCGAGAGAGAGGCTTGTTGCTGGAGAGCCGAGAGAGAGGCTTGTTGATGGAGAGGGAAAAGAGAGGCTTGTTGCTGGAGAGAGAGAGGCTTGTTGCTGGAGAGCCGAGAGAGAGGCTTGTTGCTGGAGAGGGCGAGAGAGAGGCTTGTTGCTGGAGAGGGCGAGAGAGAGGCTTGTTGCTGGAGAGGGCCAGAGAGAGGCTTGTTGCTGGAAAGAGGAAGAGAGAGAGAGGCTTGTTTTGGGGAGAGAGAGAGAGAGGCTTGTTGCTGGAGTGCCAGAGAGAGACATGCTTGTTGCTGGAAAGAGGAGAGAGAGGCTTGTTTTGGGGGAGAGAGAGGCTTGTTGCTGGAGAGCCGGAGAGAGAGAGGCTTGTTGCTGGAGAGGGCGAGAGAGAGGCTTGTTGCTGGAGAGAGAGAGAGGCTTGTTGCTGGAAGGGCGAGAGCGAGGCTTGTTGCTGGAGAGGGCGAGAGAGAGGCTTGTTGCTGGAGAGGGCCAGAGAGAGGCTTGTTGCTGGAAGGAAGAGAGAGAGAGAGGCTTGTTGCTGGAGAGCCAGAGAGAGAGATGCTTGTTGCTGGAAAGAGGGGAGAGAGAGAGGCTTGTTGCTGGAGAGGGCGAGAGAGAGGCTTGTTGCTGGAGAGGGCGAGAGAGGGCTTGTTGCTGGAGAGGGCGAGAGAGAGGCTTGTTGCTGGAGAGGGCGAGAGAGAGGCTTGTTGCTGGAGAGGGCGAGAGAGAGGCTTGTTGCTGGAGAGGGCGAGAGAGGCTTGTTGCTGGAGAGCCAGAGAGAGAGGCTTGTTGCTGGAGAGCCAGAGAGAGAGGCTTGTTGCTGGAGAGCCAGAGAGAGAGGCTTGTTGCTGGAGAGCGCGAGAGAGAGGCTTGTTGCTGGAGAGCCAGAGAGAGAGGCTTGTTGCTGGAGAGCCAGAGAGAGAGGCTTGTTGCTGGAGAGCCAGAGAGAGAGGCTTGTTGCTGGAGAGCCAGAGAGAGAGGCTTGTTGCTGGAGAGCCAGAGAGAGAGGCTTGTTGCTGGAGAGCCAGAGAGAGAGGCTTGTTGCTGGAGAGCCAGAGAGAGAGGCTTGTTGCTGGAGAGCCAGAGAGAGAGGCTTGTTGCTGGAGAGGGGAGAGGAGGCTTGTTGCTGGAGAGCCAGAGAGAGAGGCTTGTTGCTGGAGAGCCAGAGAGAGAGGCTTGTTGCTGGAGAGCCAGAGAGAGAGGCTTGTTGCTGGAGAGCCAGAGAGAGAGGCTTGTTGCTGGAGAGCCAGAGAGAGAGGCTTGTTGCTGGAGAGCCAGAGAGAGGCTTGTTGCTGGAGAGCCAGAGAGAGAGGCTTGTTGCTGGAGAGCCAGAGAGAGAGGCTTGTTGCTGGAGAGCTTGTTGCTGGAGAGCCAGAGAGAGAGTCTTGTTGCTGGAGAGGGCGAGAGAGAGGCTTGTTGCTGGAGAGGGCGAGAGAGAGGCTTGTTGCTGGAGAGGGCGAGAGAGAGGCTTGTTGATGGAGAGCCAGAGAGAGAGAGGCTTGTTGCTGGATAGCCAGAGGCTTGTTGCTGGAGAGCCAGAGAGAGGCTTGTTGCTGGAGAGCCAGAGAGAGAGGCTTGTTGCTGGATAGCCAGAGAGAGAGGCTTGTTGCTGGAGAGCCAGAGAGAGAGGCTTGTTGCTGGAAAGAGGAAGAGAGAGAGGCTTGTTGCTGGATAGCCGGAGAGAGAGGGCTTGTTGCTGGAGAGCCAGAGAGAGAGGCTTGTTGCTGGATAGCCGGAGAGAGAGAGGCTTGTTGCTGGAGAGCCAGAGAGAGAGAGGCTTGTTGCTGGATGGGAGAGAGAGGCTTGTTGCTGGATAGCCGGAGAGAGAGAGGCTTGTTGCTGGATAGCCGGAGAGAGAGAGAGGCTTGTTGCTGGATAGCCGGAGAGAGAGAGGCTTGTTGCTGGATAGCCGGAGAGAGAGAGGCTTGTTGCTGGATAGCCGGAGAGAGAGAGGCTTGTTGCTGGAGAGGGGATAGAGAGAGGCTTGTTGCTGGAGAGCCAGAGAGAGAGGCTTGTTGCTGGAGAGCCAGAGAGAGAGGCTTGTTGCTGGAGAGGGGATAGAGAGGGCTTGTTGCTGGAGAGCCAGAGAGAGGGCTTGTTGCTGGAGAGCCAGAGAGAGAGGCTTGTTGCTGGAGAGCCAGAGAGAGAGGCTTGTTGCTGGAGAGCCAGAGAGAGAGGCTTGTTGCTGGAGAGCCAGAGAGAGAGGCTTGTTGCTGGAGAGCCAGAGAGAGAGGCTTGTTGCTGGAGAGCAGAGAGAGAGGCTTGTTGCTGGAGAGCCAGAGAGAGAGGCTTGTTGCTGGAGAGCCAGAGAGAGAGGCTTGTTGCTGGAGAGGGCGAGAGAGAGGCTTGTTGCTGGAGAGGGCGAGAGAGAGGCTTGTTGCTGGAGAGGGCGAGAGAGAGGCTTGTTGCTGGAGAGGGCGAGAGAGAGGCTTGTTGCTGGAGAGGGCGAGAGAGAGGCTTGTTGCTGGAGAGCCAGAGAGAGAGGCTTGTTGCTGGAGAGCCAGAGAGAGAGGCTTGTTGCTGGAGAGCCAGAGAGAGAGGCTTGTTGCTGGATAGCCAGAGAGAGAGGCTTGTTGCTGGAGAGCCAGAGAGAGAGGCTTGTTGCTGGAGAGCCAGAGAGAGAGAGGCTTGTTGCTGGAGAGGAAGAGAGAGAGAGGCTTGTTGCTGGAAGAGGAAGAGAGAGAGGCTTGTTGCTGGAGAGCCGGAGAGAGAGAGGCTTGTTGCTGGATAGCCGGAGAGAGAGAGGCTTGTTGCTGGATAGCCGGAGAGAGGCTTGTTGCTGGATAGCCGGAGAGAGAGAGGCTTGTTGCTGGATAGCCGGAGAGAGAGAGGCTTGTTGCTGGATAGCCGGAGAGAGAGAGGCTTGTTGCTGGATAGAGGAGAGAGAGAGAGGCTTGTTGCTGGATAGCCGGAGAGAGAGAGGCTTGTTGCTGGATAGCCGGAGAGAGAGAGGCTTGTTGCTGGATAGCCGGAGAGAGAGAGGCTTGTTGCTGGATAGCCGGAGAGAGAGAGGCTTGTTGCTGGATAGCCGGAGAGAGAGAGGCTTGTTGCTGGAGAGGGCGAGAGAGAGAGGCTTGTTGCTGGAGAGGGCGAGAGAGAGGCTTGTTGCTGGAGAGGGCGAGAGAGAGGCTTGTTGCTGGAGAGGGCGAGAGAGCTTGTTGCTGGAGAGAGAGAGAGAGGCTTGTTGCTGGAGAGGGCGAGAGAGAGGCTTGTTGCTGGAGAGGGAGAGAGAGAGGCTTGTTGCTGGAGAGCCAGAGAGAGAGGCTTGTTGCTGGAGAGCCAGAGAGAGAGGCTTGTTGCTGGAGAGCTTGTTGCTGGAGAGCCAGAGAGAGAGGCTTGTTGCTGGAGAGCGAGAGAGAGGCTTGTTGCTGGAGAGCCAGAGAGAGAGGCTTGTTGATGGAGAGCCAGAGAGAGAGGCTTGTTGCTGGAGAGCCAGAGAGAGAGGCTTGTTGCTGGAGAGCCAGAGAGAGAGAGGCTTGTTGCTGGAGAGCCAGAGAGAGAGGCTTGTTGCTGGGAGAGCCAGAGAGAGAGGCTTGTTGCTGGAGAGCCAGAGAGAGAGGCTTGTTGCTGGAGAGCCAGAGAGAGAGGCTTGTTGCTGGAGAGCCAGAGAGAGAGGCTTGTTGCTGGAGAGGGCGAGAGAGAGAGGCTTGTTGCTGGAGAGGGCGAGAGAGAGGCTTGTTGCTGGAGAGGGCGAGAGAGAGGCTTGTTGCTGGAGAGCCGGAGAGAGAGGCTTGTTGCTGGAGAGCCAGAGAGAGGCTTGTTGCTGGAGAGCCGAGCTTGTTGCTGGAGAGAGAGAGCTTGTTGCTGGAGAGCCAGAGAGAGGCTTGTTGCTGGAGAGCCGGAGAGAGAGGCTTGTTGCTGGAGAGCCGGAGAGAGAGGCTTGTTGCTGGAGAGCCGGAGAGAGAGGCTTGTTGCTGGAGAGCCGGAGAGAGAGGCTTGTTGCTGGAGAGCCGGAGAGAGAGGCTTGTTGCTGGAGAGCCGGAGAGAGAGGCTTGTTGCTGGAGAGAGAGGCTTGTTGCTGGAGAGCCGGAGAGAGAGCGGAGAGAGAGAGAGGCTTGTTGCTGGAGAGCCGGAGAGAGAGGCTTGTTGCTGGAGAGAGCCAGAGAGAGAGGCTTGTTGCTGGAGAGAGCCAGAGAGAGAGGCTTGTTGCTGGAGTGCCAGAGAAACATGCTTGTTGCTGGAAAGAGGAAGAGTGAGAGAGGCTTGTTGCTGGAGGGCCAGAGAGAGACATGCTTGTTGCTGGAAAGAGGAAGAGAGAGGCTTGTTGCTGGAGAGGGCGAGAGAGAGAGGCTTGTTGCTGGAGAGGGCGAGAGAGAGAGGCTTGTTGCTGGAGAGCCAGAGAGAGAGGCTTGTTGCTGGAGAGAGCCAGAGAGAGAGGCTTGTTGCTGGAGAGAGCCAGAGAGAGAGGCTTGTTGCTGGAGAGGGCGAGAGAGAGGCTTGTTGCTGGAGAGGGCGAGAGAGAGGCTTGTTGCTGGAGAGAGGGCTTGTTGCTGGAGAGGGCGAGAGAGGCTTGTTGCTGGAGAGGGCGAGAGAGAGGCTTGTTGCTGGAGAGGGCGAGAGAGAGGCTTGTTGCTGGAGAGGGCGAGAGAGAGGCTTGTTGCTGGAGAGGGCGAGAGAGAGGCTTGTTGCTGGAGAGGGCGAGAGAGAGAGGCTTGTTGCTGGAAAGAGGAAGAGAGAGGCTTGTTGCTGGAAAGAGGAAGAGAGAGGCTTGTTTTTGGGGAGAGAGAGAGAGAGGCTTGTTGCTGGAGTGCCAGAGAGAGACATGCTTGTTGATGAAAAAGGGAAAAGAGAGAGGCTTGTTTTTGGGGAGAGAGAGGCTTGTTGCTGGAGAGGGCGAGAGAGAGGCTTGTTGCTGGAGAGGGCGAGAGAGAGGCTTGTTGCTGGAGAGGGCGAGGGCGAGGCTTGTTGCTGGAGAGGGCGAGAGAGAGGCTTGATGCTGGAGAGGGCCAGAGAGAGACATGCTTGTTGCTGGAAAGAGGAAGAGAGAGGCTTGTTTTTGGGGAGAGAGAGAGAGAGGCTTGTTGCTGGAGTGCCAGAGAGAGACATGTTTGTTGCTGGAAAGAGGAAGAGAGAGGCTTGTTTTTGGGGAGAGAGAGAGAGAGGCTTGTTGCTGGAGAGGGCGAGAGAGAGGCTTGTTGCTGGAGAGGGCGAGAGAGAGGCTTGTTGCTGGAGAGGGCGAGAGAGAGGCTTGTTGCTGGAGAGGGCGAGAGAGAGGCTTGTTGCTGGAGAGGGCGAGGGCGAGAGAGGGCGAGAGCTTGTTGCTGGAGAGGGCCAGAGAGAGACATGCTTGTTGCTGGAAAGAGGAAGAGAGAGGCTTGTTTTTGGGGAGAGAGAGAGAGAGGCTTGTTGCTGGAGTGCCAGAGAGAGACATGTTTGTTGCTGGAAAGAGGAAGAGAGAGGCTTGTTTTGGGGAGAGAGAGAGAGGCTTGTTGCTGGAGAGGGCTTGTTGCTGGAGAGAGAGGCTTGTTGCTGGAGAGGGCGAGAGAGAGGCTTGTTGCTGGAGAGGGCGAGAGAGAGGCTTGTTGCTGGAGAGGGCGAGAGAGAGGCTTGTTGCTGGAGAGGGCGAGAGAGAGGCTTGTTGCTGGAGAGGGCGAGAGAGAGGCTTGTTGCTGGAGAGCCAGAGAGAGAGGCTTGTTGCTGGAGAGCCAGAGAGAGAGGCTTGTTGCTGGAGTGCCAGAGAGACATGCTTGTTGCTGGAGAGGGCGAGAGAGAGGCTTGTTGCTGGAGAGCCAGAGAGAGAGGCTTGTTGCTGGAGAGGGCGAGAGAGAGGCTTGTTGCTGGAGAGGGCGAGAGAGAGGCTTGTTGCTGGAGAGCCAGAGAGAGAGGCTTGTTGCTGGAGAGCCAGAGAGAGAGGCTTGTTGCTGGAGTGCCAGAGAGACATGCTTGTTGCTGGAAAGAGGAAGAGAGAGGCTTGTTTTTGGGGAGAGAGAGAGAGGCTTGTTGCTGGATTGCCAGAGAGAGACATGCTTGTTGCTGGAAAGAGGAAGAGAGAGGCTTGTTTTTGGGGAGAGTGAGAGAGGCTTGTTGCTGGAGAGAGCCAGAGAGAGAGAGGCTTTTGTTGCTGGAGAGTGCGAGAGAGAGGCTTGTTGCTGGAGAGGGCGAGAGAGAGGCTTGTTGCTGGAGAGGGCGAGAGAGAGGCTTGTTGCTGGAGAGGGCGAGAGAGAGGCTTGTTGCTGGAGAGGGCGAGAGAGAGGCTTGTTGCTGGAGAGCCAGAGAGAGAGGCTTGTTGCTGGAGAGGGCGAGAGAGAGGCTTGTTGCTGGAGAGCCAGAGAGAGAGGCTTGTTGCTGGAGAGCCAGAGAGAGAGGCTTGTTGCTGGAGAGCCAGAGAGAGAGGCTTGTTGCTGGAGAGGGCTTGTTGCTGGAGAGGGCGAGAGAGAGGCTTGTTGCTGGAGAGGGCCAGAGAGAGAGGCTTGTTGCTGGAGAGAGCCAGAGAGAGAGGCTTGTTGCTGGAGAGAGCCAGAGAGAGAGGCTTGTTGCTGGAGAGAGCCAGATAGAGGCTTGTTGCTGGAGAGGGCCAGAGAGAGACATGCTTGTTGCTGGAAAGAGGAAGAAAGAGGCTTGTTTTGGGGGGGAGAGAGAGAGAGGCTTGTTGCTGGAGTGCCAGAGAGAGACATGCTTGTTGCTGGAAAGAGGAAGAGAGAGGCTTGTTTTTGGGGAGAGAGGCTTGTTGCTGGAGAGGGCGAGAGAGAGGCTTGTTGCTGGAGAGGGCGAGAGAGAGGCTTGTTGCTGGAGAGGGCGAGAGAGAGGCTTGTTGCTGGAGAGGGTGAGAGCGAGGCTTGTTGCTGGAGAGGGCCAGAGAGAGAGAGAGGCTTGTTGCTGGAGAGGGCGAGAGAGAGGCTTGTTGCTGGAGAGGGAGAGAGAGAGGCTTGTTGCTGGAGAGGGAGAGAGAGAGGCTTGTTGCTGGAGAGCCAGAGAGAGAGGCTTGTTGCTGGAGAGCCAGAGAGAGAGGCTTGTTGCTGGAGAGGGCAGAGAGAGGCTTGTTGCTGGAGAGGGCGAGAGAGAGACTTGTTGCTGGAGAGGGCGAGAGAGAGGCTTGCTGGAGAGCCAGAGAGAGAGGCTTGTTGCTGGAGAGCCAGAGAGAGAGGCTTGTTGCTGGAGAGCCAGAGAGAGAGGCTTGTTGCTGGAGAGGGCGAGAGAGAGGCTTGTTGCTGGAGAGGGCGAGAGAGAGACTTGTTGCTGGAGGGGCGAGAGAGAGGCTTGTTGCTGGAGAGGGCGAGAGAGGCTTGTTGCTGGAGAGGGCGAGAGAGAGGCTTGTTGCTGGAGAGGGCGAGAGAGAGGCTTGTTGCTGGAGAGGGCGAGAGAGAGGCTTGTTGCTGGAGAGAGAGAGAGAGAGGCTTGTTGCTGGAGAGAGGCAGAGTGAGAGGCTTGTTGCTGGAGAGAGCCAGAGAGAGAGGCTTGTTGCTGGAGAGAGCCAGAGGCTTGTTGCTGGAGAGAGCCAGAGAGAGAGGCTTGTTGCTGGAGAGAGCCAGAGAGAGAGGCTTGTTGCTGGAGAGAGCCAGAGAGAGAGGCTTGTTGCTGGAGAGAGCCAGAGAGAGAGGCTTGTTGCTGGAGAGAGCCAGAGAGAGAGGCTTGTTGCTGGAGAGAGCCAGAGAGAGAGGCTTGTTGCTGGAGAGAGCCAGAGAGAGAGGCTTGTTGCTGGAGAGAGCCAGAGAGAGGCTTGTTGCTGGAGAGGGCGAGAGCGAGGCTTGTTGCTGGAGAGGGCGAGAGAGAGGCTTGTTGCTGGAGAGGGCCAGAGAGAGACATGCTTGTTGCTGGAAAGAGGAAGAAAGAGGCTTGTTTTTGGGGAGAGAGAGAGGCTTGTTGCTGGAGTGCCAGAGAGAGACATGCTTGTTGCTGGAAAGAGGAAGAGAGAGGCTTGTTTTTGGGGAGAGAGGCTTGTTGCTGGAGAGGGCGAGAGAGAGGCTTGTTGCTGGAGAGGGCGAGAGAGAGGCTTGTTGCTGGAGAGGGCGAGAGAGAGGCTTGTTGCTGGAGAGGGCGAGAGGCTTGTTGCTGGAGGGCGAGAGAGAGGCTTGTTGCTGGAGAGGGTGAGAGCGAGGCTTGTTGCTGGAGAGAGCCAGAGAGAGAGAGAGGCTTGTTGCTGGAGAGGGCGAGAGAGAGGCTTGTTGCTGGAGAGGGAGAGAGAGAGGCTTGTTGCTGGAGAGGGAGAGAGAGAGGCTTGTTGCTGGAGAGCCAGAGAGAGAGGCTTGTTGCTGGAGAGCCAGAGAGAGAGGCTTGTTGCTGGAGAGGGCAGAGAGAGGCTTGTTGCTGGAGAGGGCGAGAGAGAGACTTGTTGCTGGAGAGGGCGAGAGAGAGGCTTGTTGCTGGAGAGCCAGAGAGAGAGGCTTGTTGCTGGAGCCAGAGAGAGAGGCTTGTTGCTGGAGAGCCAGAGAGAGAGGCTTGTTGCTGGAGAGCCAGAGAGAGAGGCTTGTTGCTGGAGAGGGCGAGAGAGAGGCTTGTTGCTGGAGAGGGCGAGAGAGAGGCTTGTTGCTGGAGAGGGCGAGAGAGAGGCTTGTTGCTGGAGAGGGCGAGAGAGAGGCTTGTTGCTGGAGAGGGCGAGAGAGAGGCTTGTTGCTGGAGAGGGCGAGAGAGAGGGTTGTTGCTGGAGAGCCAGAGAGAGAGAGGCTTGTTGCTGGAGAGGGCCAGAGAGAGAGGCTTGTTGCTGGAGAGAGCCAGAGAGAGAGGCTTGTTGCTGGAGAGAGCCAGAGAGAGAGGCTTGTTGCTGGAGAGAGCCAGAGAGAGAGGCTTGTTGCTGGAGAGAGCCAGAGAGAGAGCTTGTTGCTGGAGAGAGCCAGAGAGAGAGGCTTGTTGCTGGAGAGAGCCAGAGAGAGAGGCTTGTTGCTGGAGAGCCAGAGAGAGAGAGGCTTGTTGCTGGAGAGAGCCAGAGAGAGAGGCTTGTTGCTGGAGAGAGCCAGAGAGAGAGGCTTGTTGCTGGAGAGAGCCAGAGAGAGAGGCTTGTTGCTGGAGAGGGCGAGAGCGAGGCTTGTTGCTGGAGAGGGCGAGAGAGAGGCTTGTTGCTGGAGAGGGCCAGAGAGAGACATGCTTGTTGCTGGAAAGAGGAAGAAAGAGGCTTGTTTTTGGGGGGAGAGAGAGAGAGGCTTGTTGCTGGAGTGCCAGAGAGAGACATGCTTGTTGCTGGAAAGAGGAAGAGAGAGGCTTGTTTTTGGGGAGAGAGGCTTGTTGCTGGAGAGGGCGAGAGAGAGGCTTGTTGCTGGAGAGGGCGAGAGAGAGGCTTGTTGCTGGAGAGGGCGAGAGAGAGGCTTGTTGCTGGAGAGGGTGAGAGCGAGGCTTGTTGCTGGAGAGGGCGAGAGAGAGGCTTGTTGCTGGAGAGCGCCAGAGAGAGACATGCTTGTTGCTGGAAAGAGGAAGAGAGAGGCTTGTTTTTGGGGAGAGAGAGAGAGAGGCTTGTTGCTGGAGAGGGCGAGAGAGAGGCTTGTTGCTGGAGTGCCAGAGAGAGACATGCTTGTTGCTGGAAAGAGGAAGAGAGAGGCTTGTTTTTGGGGAGAGAGAGAGAGGCTTGTTGCTGGAGAGGGCGAGAGAGAGGCTTGTTGCTGGAGAGGGCGAGAGAGAGGCTTGTTGCTGGAGAGGGAGAGAGAGAGGCTTGTTGCTGGAGAGGGCCAGAGAGAGAGAGAGAGGCTTGTTGCTGGAGAGGGCGAGAGAGAGGCTTGTTGCTGGAGAGGGAGAGAGAGAGGCTTGTTGCTGGAGAGGGAGAGAGAGAGGCTTGTTGCTGGAGAGCCAGAGAGAGGCTTGTTGCTGGAGAGCCAGAGAGAGAGGCTTGTTGCTGGAGAGGGCAAGAGAGAGGCTTGTTGCTGGAGAGGGCGAGAGAGAGACTTGTTGCTGGAGAGGGCGAGAGAGAGGCTTGTTGCTGGAGAGCCAGAGAGAGAGGCTTGTTGCTGGAGCCAGAGAGAGAGGCTTGTTGCTGGAGAGGGCAAGAGAGAGGCTTGTTGCTGGAGAGGGCGAGAGAGAGGCTTGTTGCTGGAGAGGGCGAGAGAGAGGCTTGTTGCTGGAGAGGGCGAGAGAGAGGGTTGTTGCTGGAGAGCCAGAGAGAGAGGCTTGTTGCTGGAGAGGGCCAGAGAGAGAGCTTGTTGCTGGAGAGAGCCAGAGAGAGAGGCTTGTTGCTGGAGAGAGCCAGAGAGAGAGGCTTGTTGCTGGAGAGAGCTTGTTGCTGGAGAGAGCCAGAGAGAGAGGCTTGTTGCTGGAGAGAGCCAGAGAGAGAGGCTTGTTGCTGGAGAGAGCCAGAGAGAGAGGCTTGTTGCTGGAGAGAGCCAGAGAGAGAGGCTTGTTGCTGGAGAGCCAGAGAGAGAGAGGCTTGTTGCTGGAGAGAGCCAGAGAGAGAGGCTTGTTGCTGGAGAGAGCCAGAGAGAGAGGCTTGTTGCTGGAGAGAGCCAGAGAGAGAGGCTTGTTGCTGGAGAGGGCGAGAGACATGCTTGTTGCTGGAAAGAGGAAGAAAGAGGCTTGTTTTTGGGGGGAGAGAGAGAGAGGCTTGTTGCTGGAGTGCCAGAGAGAGACATGCTTGTTGCTGGAAAGAGGAAGAGAGAGGCTTGTTGCTGGAGAGGGCGAGAGAGAGGCTTGTTGCTGGAGAGGGCGAGAGCGAGGCTTGTTGCTGGAGAGGGCGAGAGCGAGGCTTGTTGCTGGAGAGGGCGAGAGAGAGGGCTTGTTGCTGGAGAGCGAGAGAGAGAGTTGCTGGAGAGAGGCTTGTTGCTGGAAAGAGGAAGAGAGAGGCTTGTTTTTGGGGAGAGAGAGAGAGAGGCTTGTTGCTGGAGAGGGCGAGAGAGAGGCTTGTTGCTGGAGTGCCAGAGAGAGACATCCTTGTTGCTGGAAAGAGGAAGAGAGAGGCTTGTTTTTGGGGAGAGAGAGAGAGGCTTGTTTTTGGGGAGAGAGAGAGAGGCTTGTTGCTGGAGAGGGCGAGAGAGAGGCTTGTTGCTGGAGAGGGCGAGAGAGAGGCTTGTTGCTGGAGAGGGCGAGAGCGAGGCTTGTTGCTGGAGAGGGCGAGAGAGAGGCTTGTTGCTGGAGAGGGCCAGAGAGAGACATGCTTGTTGCTGGAAAGAGGAAGAGAGAGGCTTGTTTTTGGGGAGAGAGAGAGAGAGGCTTGTTGCTGGAGTGCCAGAGAGAGACATGCTTGTTGCTGGAAAGAGGAAGAGAGAGGCTTGTTTTTGCTGGAGAGAGAGGCTTGTTGCTGGAGAGGGCAGAGAGAGGCTTGTTGCTGGAGAGGGCGAGAGAGAGGCTTGTTGCTGGAGAGGCCAGAGAGAGAGGCTTGTTGCTGGAGAGAGGCAGAGAGAGAGGCTTGTTGCTGGAGAGCCAGAGAGAGAGGCTTGTTGCTGGAGAGCCAGAGGCTTGTTGCTGGAGAGCCAGAGAGAGAGGCTTGTTGCTGGAGAGAGCCAGAGAGAGAGGCTTGTTGCTGGAGAGAGCCAGAGAGAGGCTTGTTGCTGGAGAGAGCCAGAGAGAGAGGCTTGTTGCTGGAGAGAGCCAGAGAGAGGCTTGTTGCTGGAGGGAGCCAGAGAGAGAGGCTTGTTGCTGGAGAGAGCCAGAGAGAGAGGCTTGTTGCTGGAGAGAGCCAGAGAGAGAGGCTTGTTGCTGGAGAGGGCGAGAGAGAGGCTTGTTGCTGGAGAGCCAGAGAGAGAGCTTGTTGCTGGAGAGCCAGAGAGAGAGGCTTGTTGCTGGAGAGGGAGAGAGAGGCTTGTTGCTGGAGAGGGCGAGAGAGAGGCTTGTTGCTGGAGAGGGCGAGAGAGAGGCTTGTTGCTGGAGAGCCAGAGAGAGAGGCTTGTTGCTGGAGAGGCTTGTTGCTGGAGAGCCAGGAGAGAGAGGCTTGTTGCTGGAGAGCCAGAGAGAGAGGCTTGTTGCTGGAGAGCCAGGAGAGAGAGGCTTGTTGCTGGAAGAGGAGAGAGAGGCTTGTTGCTGGAGAGCCGAGAGAGAGGCTTGTTGCTGGAGAGAGCGGAGAGAGAGAGAGGCTTGTTGCTGGAGAGGGAGAGAGAGGCTTGTTGCTGGAGAGGGAGAGAGAGGCTTGTTGCTGGAGAGGGCAGAGAGAGAGGCTTGTTGCTGGAGAGCCAGAGAGAGAGGCTTGTTGCTGGAGAGCCAGAGAGAGAGCTTGTTGCTGGAGAGGGCAGAGAGAGAGGCTTGTTGCTGGAGAGCCAGAGAGAGAGGCTTGTTGCTGGAGAGGGCGAGAGAGAGGCTTGTTGCTGGAGAGCCAGAGAGGCTTGTTGCTGGAGAGAGAGGCTTGTTGCTGGAGAGGAGAGAGAGGCTTGTTGCTGGAGAGCCAGAGAGAGAGGCTTGTTGCTGGAGAGCCAGAGAGAGAGGCTTGTTGCTGGAGAGAGGCAGAGAGAGAGGCTTGTTGCTGGAGAGGGCGAGAGAGGCTTGTTGCTGGAGAGGGCGAGAGAGAGGCTTGTTGCTGGAGAGGGCGAGAGAGAGGCTTGTTGCTGGAGAGGGCGAGAGAGAGGCTTGTTGCTGGAGAGGGCAGAGAGAGGCTTGTTGCTGGAGAGGGCGAGAGAGAGGCTTGTTGCTGGAGAGGGCGAGAGAGAGGCTTGTTGCTGGAGAGAGGCGAGAGAGAGGCTTGTTGCTGGAGAGAGAGCTTGTTGCTGGAGAGAGAGAGAGAGGCTTGTTGCTGGAGAGGGCAGAGAGAGAGGCTTGTTGCTGGAGAGAGCAGAGAGAGAGGCTTGTTGCTGGAGAGCCAGAGAGAGAGAGGCTTGTTGCTGGAGAGCCAGAGAGAGAGGCTTGTTGCTGGAGAGGAGCCAGAGAGAGAGGCTTGTTGCTGGAGAGGGCAGAGAGAGGCTTGTTGCTGGAGAGGGCTTGTTGCTGGAGAGGGCGAGAGCGAGGCTTGTTGCTGGAGAGGGCGAGAGAGAGGCTTGTTGCTGGAGAGGGCCAGAGAGAGACATGCTTGTTGCTGGAAAGAGGAAGAAAGAGGCTTGTTTTTGGGGGGAGAGAGAGAGAGGCTTGTTGCTGGAGTGCCAGAGAGAGACATGCTTGTTGCTGGAAAGAGGAAGAGAGAGGCTTGTTTTTGGGGAGAGAGAGAGAGGCTTGTTGCTGGAGAGGGCGAGAGAGAGGCTTGTTGCTGGAGAGGGCGAGAGAGAGGCTTGTTGCTGGAGAGGGCGAGAGAGAGGCTTGTTGCTGGAGAGGGCGAGAGAGAGGCTTGTTGCTGGAGAGGGCGAGAGAGAGGCTTGTTGCTGGAGAGGGCCAGAGAGAGACATGCTTGTTGCTGGAAAGAGGAAGAGAGAGGCTTGTTTTTGGGGAGAGAGAGAGAGAGGCTTGTTGCTGGAGTGCCAGAGAGAGACATGCTTGTTGCTGGAAAGAGGAGGCTTGTTTTTGAGAGAGAGGCTTGTTGCTGGAGAGGAAGAGAGAGGCTTGTTGCTGGAGAGGGCGAGAGAGAGGCTTGTTGCTGGAGAGGGCTTGTTGCTGGAGAGGGCGAGAGAGAGGCTTGTTGCTGGAGAGGGCGAGAGAGAGGCTTGTTGCTGGAGAGGGCGAGAGAGAGCTTGTTGCTGGAGAGGGCGAGAGAGAGGCTTGTTGCTGGAGAGCCAGAGAGAGAGGCTTGTTGCTGGAGAGCCAGAGAGAGAGGCTTGTTGCTGGAGTGCCAGAGAGACATGCTTGTTGCTGGAGAGGACGAGAGAGAGGCTTGTTGCTGGAGAGCCAGAGAGAGAGGCTTGTTGCTGGAGAGGGCGAGAGAGAGGCTTGTTGCTGGAGAGGGCGAGAGAGAGGCTTGTTGCTGGAGAGCCAGAGAGAGAGGCTTGTTGCTGGAGAGGGCCAGAGAGAGAGGCTTGTTGCTGGAGAGGCCAGAGAGACATGCTTGTTGCTGGAAAGAGGAAGAGAGAGGCTTGTTTTTGGGGGGAGAGAGAGAGGCTTGTTGCTGGAGTGCCAGAGAGAGACATGCTTGTTGCTGGAAAGAGGAAGAGAGAGGCTTGTTTTTGGGGAGAGAGAGAGAGAGGCTTGTTGCTGGAGAGGCCAGCAAGAGGCTTGTTGCTGGAGAGGGCGAGAGAGGCTTGTTGCTGGAGAGGGCCAGAGAGAGAGGCTTGTTGCTGGAGAGGGCAGAGAGAGAGGCTTGTTGCTGGAGAGGGCCAGAGAGAGAGAGAGGCTTGTTGCTGGAGAGGCTTGTTGCTGGAGAGGGAGAGAGAGAGGCTTGTTGCTGGAGAGCCAGAGAGAGAGTCTTGTTGCTGGAGAGCCAGAGAGAGAGGATTGTTGCTGGAGAGCCAGAGAGAGAGGCTTGTTGCTGGAGAGAGCCAGAGAGAGGCTTGTTGCTGGAGAGAGCCAGAGAGAGAGGCTTGTTGCTGGAGAGAGCCAGAGAGAGAGGCTTGTTGCTGGAGAGAGCCAGAGAGAGAGGCTTGTTGCTGGAGAGGGCGAGAGAGAGGCTTGTTGCTGGAGAGGGCCAGAGAGAGACATGCTTGTTGCTGGAAAGAGGAAGAAAGAGGCTTGTTTTGGGGGGTTGCTGGAGAGAGGCTTGTTGCTGGAGAGAGCTTGTTGCTGGAGAGAGAGAGAGGCTTGTTGCTGGAGAGGCAGAGGCGAGAGAGAGCTTGTTGCTGGAGAGCCAGAGAGAGAGAGAGGCTTGTTGCTGGAGAGGGCGAGAGAGAGGCTTGTTGCTGGAGAGGGCGAGAGAGAGGCTTGTTGCTGGAGAGGGCAGAGAGAGAGAGAGCTTGTTGCTGGAGAGGGCGAGAGAGAGGCTTGTTGCTGGAGAGGGAGAGAGAGAGGCTTGTTGCTGGAGAGGGAGAGAGAGAGGCTTGTTGCTGGAGAGCCAGAGAGAGAGGCTTGTTGCTGGAGAGCCAGAGAGAGAGGCTTGTTGCTGGAGAGGGCGAGAGAGAGGCTTGTTGCTGGAGAGGGCGAGAGAGAGGCTTGTTGCTGGAGAGGGCGAGAGAGGCTTGTTGCTGGAGAGCCAGAGAGAGAGGCTTGTTGCTGGAGCCAGAGAGAGAGGCTTGTTGCTGGAGAGCCAGAGAGAGAGGCTTGTTGCTGGAGAGGGCGAGAGAGAGGCTTGTTGCTGGAAAGGGGAAGAGAGAGCTTGTTGCTGGAGAGGGCGAGAGAGAGGCTTGTTGCTGGAGAGGGCGAGAGAGAGGCTTGTTGCTGGAGAGGGCGAGAGAGAGGCTTGTTGCTGGAGAGCCAGAGAGAGAGGCTTGTTGCTGGAGAGGGCGAGAGAGAGGCTTGTTGCTGGAGAGGGCCAGAGAGAGGCTTGTTGCTGGAGAGGGCAGAGAGAGAGGCTTGTTGCTGGAGAGAGCCAGAGAGAGAGGCTTGTTGCTGGAGAGAGCCAGAGAGAGAGGCTTGTTGCTGGAGAGGCCAGAGAGAGAGGCTTGTTGCTGGAGAGGCCAGAGAGAGAGCTTGTTGCTGGAGAGCCAGAGAGAGAGGCTTGTTGCTGGAGAGAGCCAGAGAGAGAGGCTTGTTGCTGGAGAGCCAGAGAGAGAGGCTTGTTGCTGGAGAGAGCTTGTTGCTGGAGAGAGCCAGAGAGAGAGGCTTGTTGCTGGAGAGAGCCAGAGAGAGAGGCTTGTTGCTGGAGAGAGCCAGAGAGAGAGGCTTGTTGCTGGAGAGGGCGAGAGCGAGGCTTGTTGCTGGAGAGGGCGAGAGAGAGGCTTGTTGCTGGAGAGGGCCAGAGAGAGACATGCTTGTTGCTGGAAAGAGGAAGAAAGAGGCTTGTTTTTGGGGGGAGAGAGAGAGAGGCTTGTTGCTGGAGTGCCAGAGAGAGACATGCTTGTTGCTGGAAAGAGGAAGAGAGAGGCTTGTTTTTGGGGAGAGAGGCTTGTTGCTGGAGAGGGCGAGAGAGAGGCTTGTTGCTGGAGAGGGCGAGAGAGAGGCTTGTTGCTGGAGAGGGCGAGAGAGGCTTGTTGCTGGAGAGGGCAGAGAGAGAGGCTTGTTGCTGGAGAGAGCCAGAGAGAGGCTTGTTGCTGGAGAGGGAGAGAGGGCTTGTTGCTGGAGAGGGAGAGAGAGAGGCTTGTTGCTGGAGAGGGCAGAGAGAGGCTTGTTGCTGGAGAGGGAGAGAGAGAGGCTTGTTGCTGGAGAGGGCGAGAGAGAGGCTTGTTGCTGGAGAGCCAGAGAGAGAGGCTTGTTGCTGGAGAGCCAGAGAGAGAGGCTTGTTGCTGGAGAGGGCGAGAGAGAGGCTTGTTGCTGGAGAGGGCGAGAGAGAGGCTTGTTGCTGGAGAGGGCAGAGAGAGAGGCTTGTTGCTGGAGAGCCAGAGAGAGAGGCTTGTTGCTGGAGAGCCAGAGAGAGAGCTTGTTGCTGGAGAGCCAGAGAGAGAGGCTTGTTGCTGGAGAGCCAGAGAGAGAGGCTTGTTGCTGGAGAGCCTTGTTGCTGGAGAGAGGCTTGTTGCTGGAGAGGGCGAGAGAGAGGCTTGTTGCTGGAGAGGGCGAGAGAGAGGCTTGTTGCTGGAGAGGGCGAGAGAGAGGCTTGTTGCTGGAGAGGGCGAGAGAGAGGCTTGTTGCTGGAGAGGGCGAGAGAGAGGCTTGTTGCTGGAGAGGGCAGAGAGAGAGGCTTGTTGCTGGAGAGGGCCAGAGAGAGAGGCTTGTTGCTGGAGAGAGCCAGAGAGAGAGGCTTGTTGCTGGAGAGAGGCAGAGTGAGAGGCTTGTTGCTGGAGAGAGCCAGAGAGAGAGGCTTGTTGCTGGAGAGAGCCAGAGGCTTGTTGCTGGAGAGAGCCAGAGAGAGAGGCTTGTTGCTGGAGAGAGAGAGAGAGGCTTGTTGCTGGAGAGCCAGAGAGAGAGAGGCTTGTTGCTGGAGAGAGCCAGAGAGAGAGGCTTGTTGCTGGAGAGAGGCAGAGAGAGAGGCTTGTTGCTGGAGAGCCAGAGAGAGAGGCTTGTTGCTGGAGAGGGCGAGAGCGAGGCTTGTTGCTGGAGAGGGCGAGAGAGAGGCTTGTTGCTGGAGAGGGCCAGAGAGAGACATGCTTGTTGCTGGAAAGAGGAAGAAAGAGGCTTGTTTTTGGGGGAGAGAGAGAGGGCTTGTTGCTGGAGTGCCAGAGAGAGACATGCTTGTTGCTGGAAAGAGGAAGAGAGAGGCTTGTTTTTGGGGAGAGAGGCTTGTTGCTGGAGATGGCGAGAGAGAGGCTTGTTGCTGGAGAGGGCGAGAGAGAGGCTTGTTGCTGGAGAGGGCGCGAGAGAGAGGCTTGTTGCTGGAGAGGGCCAGAGAGGCTTGTTGCTGGAGAGGGCGAGAGAGAGGCTTGTTGCTGGAGAGGGAGAGAGAGGCTTGTTGCTGGAGAGGAGAGAGGCTTGTTTTTGGAGAGAGAGAGAGAGAGCTTGTTGCTGGAGAGGGCAGAGAGAGAGGCTTGTTGCTGGAGAGCCAAGAGAGAGAAAGAGGAAGAGAGAGGCTTGTTTTTGGGGAGAGAGAGGGCGAGAGAGAGGCTTGTTGCTGGAGAGGGCGAGAGAGGGCTTGTTGCTGGAGAGGGCGAGAGCTTGTTGCTGGAGAGGGCGAGAGAGAGGCTTGCTGCTGGAGAGGGCGAGAGAGAGGCTTGTTGCTGGAGAGAGCGAGAGAGAGGCTTGTTGCTGGAGAGGGCGAGAGAGAGGCTTGTTGCTGGAGAGCCAGAGAGAGAGGCTTGTTGCTGGAGAGCGGAGAGAGAGGCTTGTTGCTGGAGAGGGCGAGAGAGAGGCTTGTTGCTGGAGAGGGCGAGAGAGAGGCTTGTTGCTGGAGAGGGCAGAGAGAGAGGCTTGTTGCTGGAGAGCCAGAGAGAGGCTTGTTGCTGGAGAGAGCCAGAGAGAGGCTTGTTGCTGGAGAGGGCCAGAGAGAGGCTTGTTGCTGGAGAGGGCGAGAGAGAGGCTTGTTGCTGGAGAGGGCGAGAGAGAGGCTTGTTGCTGGAGAGGGCCAGAGAGAGGCTTGTTGCTGGAGAGCCAGAGAGAGAGGCTTGTTGCTGGAGAGCCAGAGAGAGAGGCTTGTTGCTGGAGAGAGCCAGAGAGAGAGGCTTGTTGCTGGAGAGAGCCAGAGAGAGAGGCTTGTTGCTGGAGAGAGCCAGAGAGAGAGGCTTGTTGCTGGAGAGAGCCAGAGAGAGAGGCTTGTTGCTGGAGAGAGCCAGAGAGAGAGGCTTGTTGCTGGAGAGAGCCAGAGAGAGAGAGGCTTGTTGCTGGAGAGAGCCAGAGAGAGAGGCTTGTTGCTGGAGAGAGCCAGAGAGAGAGGCTTGTTGCTGGAGAGAGCCAGAGAGAGAGGCTTGTTGCTGGAGAGAGCCAGAGAGAGAGGCTTGTTGCTGGAGAGGGCCAGAGAGAGAGGCTTGTTGCTGGAGAGGGCGAGAGAGAGGCTTGTTGCTGGAAAGAGGAAGAGAGAGGCTTGTTGCTGGAGAGAGCCAGGCTTGTTGCTGGAGTGCCAGAGAGAGAGAGGCTTGTTGCTGGAGAGGAAGCCAGAGAGAGAGGCTTGTTGCTGGAGAGGGCGAGAGAGAGGCTTGTTGCTGGAGAGGGCGAGAGAGAGGCTTGTTGCTGGAGAGGGCGAGAGAGAGGCTTGTTGCTGGAGAGGGCGAGAGAGAGGCTTGTTGCTGGAGAGCCAGAGAGAGACATGCTTGTTGCTGGAAAGAGGAAGAGAGAGGCTTGTTTTTGGGGAGAGAGAGAGAGGCTTGTTGCTGGAGAGGGCGAGAGAGAGGCTTGTTGCTGGAGAGCCAGAGAGAGACATGCTTGTTGCTGGAAAGAGGAAGAGAGAGGCTTGTTGCTGGAGAGGGCGAGAGCGAGGCTTGTTGCTGGAGAGGGCGAGAGAGGCTTGTTGCTGGAGAGGGCGAGAGAGAGGCTTGTTGCTGGAGAGGGCGAGAGAGAGGCTTGTTGCTGGAGAGGGCGAGAGAGAGGCTTGTTGCTGGAGAGGGCGAGAGAGAGGCTTGTTGCTGGAGAGGGCCAGAGAGAGACATGCTTGTTGCTGGAAAGAGGAAGAGAGAGGCTTGTTTTTGGGGAGAGAGAGAGAGAGGCTTGTTGCTGGAGTGCCAGAGAGAGACATGCTTGTTGCTGGAAAGAGGAAGAGAGAGGCTTGTTTTTGGGGAGAGAGAGAGAGAGGCTTGTTGCTGGAGAGGGCGAGAGAGAGGCTTGTTGCTGGAGAGGGCGAGAGAGAGGCTTGTTGCTGGAGAGAGCCAGAGAGAGAGGCTTGTTGCTGGAGAGAGGCAGAGTGAGAGGCTTGTTGCTGGAGAGGGCAGAGAGAGAGGCTTGTTGCTGGAGAGCCAGAGAGAGGCTTGTTGCTGGAGAGAGCCAGAGAGAGAGGCTTGTTGCTGGAGAGAGCCAGAGAGAGAGGCTTGTTGCTGGAGAGAGCCAGAGAGAGAGGCTTGTTGCTGGAGAGCCAGAGAGAGAGGCTTGTTGCTGGAGAGGGCCAGAGAGAGAGGCTTGTTGCTGGAGAGGAGAGAGAGAGGCTTGTTGCTGGAGAGCCAGAGAGAGAGGCTTGTTGCTGGAGAGGGAGAGAGAGAGGCTTGTTGCTGGAGAAGCCAGAGAGAGAGGCTTGTTGCTGGAGAGGGCGAGAGAGAGGCTTGTTGCTGGAGAGGGCGAGAGAGAGGCTTGTTGCTGGAGAGGGCGAGAGAGAGGCTTGTTGCTGGAGAGGGCGAGAGAGAGGCTTGTTGCTGGAGAGGGCGAGAGAGAGGCTTGTTGCTGGAGAGCCAGAGAGAGAGGCTTGTTGCTGGAGAGGCTTGTTGCTGGAGAGGGCGAGAGAGAGGCTTGTTGCTGGAGTGCCAGAGAGACATGCTTGTTGCTGGAAAGAGGAAGAGAGAGGCTTGTTGCTGGAAAGAGGAAGAGAGAGGCTTGTTTTGGGGAGAGAGAGAGAGAGGCTTGTTGCTGGAGAGAGCGAGAGAGAGGCTTGTTGCTGGAGAGGGCGAGAGAGAGGCTTGTTGCTGGAGAGGGCGAGAGAGAGGCTTGTTGCTGGAGAGGGCGAGAGAGAGGCTTGTTGCTGGAGAGCCAGAGAGAGAGGCTTGTTGCTGGAGAGCCAGAGAGAGAGGCTTGTTGCTGGAGAGGGCAGAGAGAGAGGCTTGTTGCTGGAGAGGGCCAGAGAGAGAGGCTTGTTGCTGGAGAGGGCGAGAGAGAGGCTTGTTGCTGGAGAGAGAGAGAGGCTTGTTGCTGGAGAGGGCGAGAGAGAGGCTTGTTGCTGGAGAGGGCGAGAGAGAGGCTTGTTGCTGGAGAGAGAGAGAGAGCTTGTTGCTGGAGAGCCAGAGAGAGGCTTGTTGCTGGAGAGGGCCAGAGAGAGGCTTGTTGCTGGAGAGGCCAGAGAGAGAGGCTTGTTGCTGGAGAGAGCGAGAGAGAGGCTTGTTGCTGGAGAGAGGCGAGAGAGGCTTGTTGCTGGAGAGGCTTGTTGCTGGAGAGGGCGAGAGGCTTGTTGCTGGAGAGGAGAGAGAGAGAGGGCCAGAGAGAGAGGCTTGTTGCTGGAGAGAGCCAGAGAGAGAGGCTTGTTGCTGGAGAGCCAGAGAGAGAGGCTTGTTGCTGGAGAGCCAGAGAGAGAGGCTTGTTGCTGGAGAGGGCCAGAGAGAGGCTTGTTGCTGGAGAGGGCCAGAGAGAGAGGCTTGTTGCTGGAGAGGGCGAGAGAGAGGCTTGTTGCTGGAGAGCCAGAGAGAGAGGCTTGTTGCTGGAGAGCCCAGAGAGGCTTGTTGCTGGAGAGCCAGAGAGAGAGGCTTGTTGCTGGAGAGCCAGAGAGAGGGCTTGTTGCTGGAGAGAGAGAGAGAGGCTTGTTGCTGGAGAGAGAGAGAGAGCTTGTTGCTGGAGAGCCAGAGAGAGAGGCTTGTTGCTGGAGAGGGCAGAGCTTGTTGCTGGAGAGGAAGAGAGAGAGAGGCTTGTTGCTGGAGAGCCAGAGAGAGAGGCTTGTTGCTGGAGAGAGCGAGAGAGGCTTGTTGCTGGAGAGGGCCAGAGAGAGAGGCTTGTTGCTGGAGAGGGCCAGAGAGAGGCTTGTTGCTGGAGAGGGAGAGAGAGAGGCTTGTTGCTGGAGAGAGCCAGAGAGAGAGGCTTGTTGCTGGAGAGAGCCAGAGAGAGAGGCTTGTTGCTGGAGAGGGCCAGAGAGAGGCTTGTTGCTGGAGAGCCAGAGAGAGAGGCTTGTTGCTGGAGAGGGCGAGAGAGGGCTTGTTGCTGGAGAGGGCGAGAGAGAGGCTTGTTGCTGGAGAGGGCCAGAGAGAGACATGCTTGTTGCTGGAAAGAGGAAGAAAGAGGCTTGTTTTTGGGGGAGAGAGAGAGAGGCTTGTTGCTGGAGTGGAGAGAGACATGCTTGTTGCTGGAAAGAGGAAGAGAGAGGCTTGTTTTTGGGGAGAGAGAGGCTTGTTGCTGGAGAGGGCGAGAGAGAGGCTTGTTGCTGGAGAGGGCGAGAGAGAGGCTTGTTGCTGGAGAGGGCGAGAGAGAGGCTTGTTGCTGGAGAGGGCGAGAGAGAGGGCGAGAGAGAGGCTTGTTGCTGGAGAGGGCCAGAGAGAGACATGCTTGTTGCTGGAGAGGGGAAGAGAGAGGCTTGTTGCTGGAGAGGGCGAGAGAGAGGCTTGTTGCTGGAGAGGGCAGAGAGAGAGCTTGTTGCTGGAGAGGGAGAGAGAGGCTTGTTGCTGGAGAGCCAGAGAGAGAGGCTTGTTGCTGGAGAGCCAGAGAGAGAGGCTTGTTGCTGGAGAGCCAGAGAGAGAGGCTTGTTGCTGGAGAGGGCGAGAGAGAGGCTTGTTGCTGGAGAGGGCCAGAGAGAGAGGCTTGTTGCTGGAGAGGGCGAGAGAGAGGCTTGTTGCTGGAGAGGGCCAGAGAGAGAGGCTTGTTGCTGGAGAGGGAGAGAGGCTTGTTGCTGGAGAGCCAGAGAGAGAGGCTTGTTGCTGGAGAGGGCGAGAGAGAGGCTTGTTGCTGGAGAGGGCGAGAGAGGGCTTGTTGCTGGAGAGCCAGAGAGAGAGGCTTGTTGCTGGAGAGCCAGAGAGAGAGGCTTGTTGCTGGAGAGCCAGAGAGAGAGGCTTGTTGCTGGAGAGCCAGAGAGAGAGGCTTGTTGCTGGAGAGCCAGAGAGAGAGGCTTGTTGCTGGAGAGGGCGAGAGAGAGGCTTGTTGCTGGAGAGGGCGAGAGAGAGGCTTGTTGCTGGAGAGCCAGAGAGAGAGGCTTGTTGCTGGAGAGGGCGAGAGAGAGGCTTGTTGCTGGAGAGGGCGAGAGAGAGGCTTGTTGCTGGAGAGGGCGAGAGAGAGGCTTGTTGCTGGAGAGAGCCAGAGAGAGAGGCTTGTTGCTGGAGAGCCAGAGAGAGAGGCTTGTTGCTGGAGAGAGCCAGAGAGAGAGGCTTGTTGCTGGAGAGAGCCAGAGAGAGAGGCTTGTTGCTGGAGAGAGCCAGAGAGAGAGGCTTGTTGCTGGAGAGAGCCAGAGAGAGAGGCTTGTTGCTGGAGAGAGCCAGAGAGAGAGGCTTGTTGCTGGAGAGAGCCAGAGAGAGAGGCTTGTTGCTGGAGAGAGCCAGAGAGAGAGGCTTGTTGCTGGAGAGAGCCAGAGAGAGAGGCTTGTTGCTGGAGAGAGCCAGAGAGAGAGGCTTGTTGCTGGAGAGCCAGAGAGAGAGGCTTGTTGCTGGAGAGCGAGAGAGAGAGGCTTGTTGCTGGAGAGGGCCAGAGAGAGAGGCTTGTTGCTGGAGAGAGCCAGAGAGAGAGGCTTGTTGCTGGAGAGAGCCAGAGAGAGAGGCTTGTTGCTGGAGAGAGCCAGAGAGAGGCTTGTTGCTGGAGAGGGCAGAGAGAGAGGCTTGTTGCTGGAGAGGGCCAGAGAGAGAGGCTTGTTGCTGGAGAGGGCGAGAGGCTTGTTGCTGGAGAGGGCGAGAGAGAGGCTTGTTGCTGGAGAGGGCCAGAGAGAGACATGCTTGTTGCTGGAAAGAGGAAGAAAGAGGCTTGTTTTTGGGGGGAGAGAGAGAGAGGCTTGTTGCTGGAGTGCCAGAGAGAGACATGCTTGTTGCTGGAAAGAGGAAGAGAGAGGCTTGTTTTTGGGGAGAGAGGCTTGTTGCTGGAGAGGGCGAGAGAGAGGCTTGTTGCTGGAGAGGGCGAGAGAGAGGCTTGTTGCTGGAGAGGGCGAGAGCGAGGCTTGTTGCTGGAGAGGGCGAGAGAGAGGCTTGTTGCTGGAGAGGGCCAGAGAGAGACATGCTTGTTGCTGGAAAGAGGAAGAGAGAGGCTTGTTTTTGGGGAGAGAGAGAGAGAGGCTTGTTGCTGGAGAGCCAGAGAGAGACATGCTTGTTGCTGGAAAGAGGGAGAGAGGAGGCTTGTTGCTGGGGAGAGAGAGAGAGGCTTGTTGCTGGAGAGCCAGAGAGAGGGCTTGTTGCTGGAGAGGGCCAGAGAGAGAGGCTTGTTGCTGGAGAGGGCGAGAGAGAGGCTTGTTGCTGGAGAGGGCGAGAGAGAGGCTTGTTGCTGGAGAGGGCGAGAGAGAGGCTTGTTGCTGGAGAGGGCCAGAGAGAGGCTTGTTGCTGGAGAGGGAGAGAGAGGCTTGTTGCTGGAGAGAGAGAGAGAGAGGCTTGTTGCTGGAGTGCCAGAGAGAGACATGCTTGTTGCTGGAAAGAGAAGAGAGGCTTGTTTTGGGAGAGAGAGGCTTGTTGCTGGAGAGGGCGAGAGAGAGGCTTGTTGCTGGAGAGAGCCAGAGAGAGAGGCTTGTTGCTGGAGAGAGCCAGAGAGAGAGGCTTGTTGCTGGAGAGAGCCAGAGAGAGAGGCTTGTTGCTGGAGAGAGCCAGAGAGAGAGGCTTGTTGCTGGAGAGAGCCAGAGAGAGAGGCTTGTTGCTGGAGAGAGCCAGAGAGAGAGGCTTGTTGCTGGAGAGAGGAGAGAGAGGCTTGTTGCTGGAGAGAGCCAGAGAGAGAGGCTTGTTGCTGGAGAGAGAGAGAGAGGCTTGTTGCTGGAGAGAGCCAGAGAGAGGCTTGTTGCTGGAGAGAGCCAGAGAGAGAGGCTTGTTGCTGGAGAGGGCCAGAGAGAGAGGCTTGTTGCTGGAGAGCCAGAGAGAGAGGCTTGTTGCTGGAGAGCCAGAGAGAGAGGCTTGTTGCTGGAGAGGGCAGAGAGAGAGGCTTGTTGCTGGAGAGGGCAGAGAGAGAGGCTTGTTGCTGGAGAGCCAGAGAGAGAGGCTTGTTGCTGGAAGAGGAAGCAGAGAGAGGCTTGTTGCTGGAGAGGGCGAGAGAGAGGCTTGTTGCTGGAGAGGGCGAGAGAGAGGCTTGTTGCTGGAGAGCCAGAGAGAGAGGCTTGTTGCTGGAGAGTTGCTGGAGAGGAGAGGCTTGTTGCTGGAGTGCCAGAGAGAGGCTTGTTGCTGGAGAGGAAGAAGAGAGAGAGAGCTTGTTGCTGGAGAGGGCGAGAGAGAGGCTTGTTGCTGGAGAGGGAGAGAGAGAGAGGCTTGTTGCTGGAGAGGGCGAGAGAGAGGCTTGTTGCTGGAGAGGGCGAGAGAGGGACTTGTTGCTGGAGAGGGCGAGAGAGAGGCTTGTTGCTGGAGAGCCAGAGAGAGAGGCTTGTTGCTGGAGAGCCAGAGAGAGAGGCTTGTTGCTGGAGAGGGCGAGAGAGAGGCTTGTTGCTGGAGAGGGCGAGAGAGAGGCTTGTTGCTGGAGAGGGCGAGAGAGAGGCTTGTTGCTGGAGAGGGCTTGTTGCTGGAGAGGGCGAGAGAGAGGCTTGTTGCTGGAGAGGGCGAGAGAGGCTTGTTGCTGGAGAGGAGAGAGAGGCTTGTTGCTGGAGAGAGAGAGAGAGAGGCTTGTTGCTGGAGAGAGCCAGAGAGAGATGCTTGTTGCTGGAGAGAGAGGCTTGTTGCTGGAGAGGAAGAGAGAGAGGCTTGTTGCTGGAGAGAGCCAGAGAGGCTTGTTGCTGGAGAGGGCAGAGAGAGGCTTGTTGCTGGAGAGGGCGAGAGAGAGGCTTGTTGCTGGAGAGGGCGAGAGAGAGGCTTGTTGCTGGAGAGGGCAGAGAGAGGCTTGTTGCTGGAGAGAGCTTGTTGCTGGAGAGCCAGAGAGAGAGGCTTGTTGCTGGAGAGAGAGAGAGGCTTGTTGCTGGAGAGCCAGAGAGAGAGGCTTGTTGCTGGAGAGGGCGAGAGAGAGGCTTGTTGCTGGAGAGAGGAGGCTTGTTGCTGGAGAGCCAGAGAGAGAGGCTTGTTGCTGGAGAGCCAGAGAGAGAGGCTTGTTGCTGGAGAGCCAGAGAGAGAGGCTTGTTGCTGGAGAGCCAGAGAGAGGCTTGTTGCTGGAGAGCCAGAGAGAGGCTTGTTGCTGGAGAGCCAGAGAGAGGCTTGTTGCTGGAGAGGGCGAGAGAGAGGCTTGTTGCTGGAGAGGCTTGTTGCTGGAGAGGGCGAGAGAGAGGCTTGTTGCTGGAGAGGGCGAGAGAGAGGCTTGTTGCTGGAGAGCCAGAGAGAGAGAGGCTTGTTGCTGGAGAGGGCCAGAGAGAGAGGCTTGTTGCTGGAGAGAGCCAGAGAGAGAGGCTTGTTGCTGGAGAGAGCCAGAGAGAGAGGCTTGTTGCTGGAGAGAGCCAGAGAGAGAGGCTTGTTGCTGGAGAGAGCCAGAGAGAGGCTTGTTGCTGGAGAGGGCGAGAGCCGAGAGAGAGGCTTGTTGCTGGAGAGCCAGAGAGAGAGGCTTGTTGCTGGAGAGAGCCAGAGAGAGAGGCTTGTTGCTGGAGAGAGAGAGAGAGAGCTTGTTGCTGGAGAGAGCCAGAGAGAGAGGCTTGTTGCTGGAGAGAGCCAGAGAGAGAGGCTTGTTGCTGGAGAGAGAGAGAGAGAGAGGCTTGTTGCTGGAGAGGGCGAGAGAGACAGGCTTGTTGCTGGAGAGGGCGAGAGAGAGGCTTGTTGCTGGAGAGGGCCAGAGAGAGACATGCTTGTTGCTGGAGAGAGGAAGAGAGAGGCTTGTTGCTGGAGGGCTTGTTGCTGGAGAGAGAGAAAGAGGCTTGTTGCTGGAGTGCCAGAGAGAGACATGCTTGTTGCTGGAAAGAGCTTGTTTTTGGGAGAGGAGAGAGAGAGGCTTGTTGCTGGAGAGCCAGAGAGAGGCTTGTTGCTGGAGAGCCAGAGAGAGAGGCGCTTGTTGCTGGAGAGGGCGAGAGAGAGGCTTGTTGCTGGAGAGGGCCAGAGAGAGAGGCTTGTTGCTGGAGAGGGCCAGAGAGAGGCTTGTTGCTGGAGAGAGCCAGAGAGAGAGGCTTGTTGCTGGAGAGGGAGAGAGAGAGGCTTGTTGCTGGAGAGCCAGAGAGAGAGGCTTGTTGCTGGAGAGCCAGAGAGAGAGGCTTGTTGCTGGAGAGAGCCAGAGAGAGAGGCTTGTTGCTGGAGAGGGCAGAGAGAGGCTTGTTGCTGGAGAGGGCCAGAGAGGCTTGTTGCTGGAGAGCCAGAGAGAGAGGCTTGTTGCTGGAGAGAGCCAGAGAGAGAGGCTTGTTGCTGGAGAGCCAGAGAGAGAGGCTTGTTGCTGGAGAGGGCGAGAGAGAGGCTTGTTGCTGGAGAGGGCCAGAGAGAGGCTTGTTGCTGGAGAGGAGAGAGAGGCCAGAGAGAGAGGCTTGTTGCTGGAGAGAGCCAGAGAGAGAGGCTTGTTGCTGGAGAGGGAGAGAGAGGCTTGTTGCTGGAGAGCCAGAGAGAGAGGCTTGTTGCTGGAGAGGGCGAGAGAGAGGCTTGTTGCTGGAGAGGGCGAGAGAGGCTTGTTGCTGGAGAGGGCCAGAGAGAGGCTTGTTGCTGGAGAGGGCGAGAGAGAGGCTTGTTGCTGGAGAGAGAGAGAGAGGCTTGTTGCTGGAGAGGGCAGAGAGAGAGGCTTGTTGCTGGAGAGGGGGAGAGAGAGGCTTGTTGCTGGAGAGGGCGAGAGAGAGGCTTGTTGCTGGAGAGGAGAGAGAGAGGCTTGTTGCTGGAGAGGGCGAGAGAGAGGCTTGTTGCTGGAGAGCCAGAGAGAGAGGCTTGTTGCTGGAGAGGGCCAGAGAGAGACATGCTTGTTGCTGGAAGAGCCAGAGAGAGAGGCTTGTTGCTGGAGAGCCAGAGAGAGAGCTTGTTGCTGGAGAGTGCCAGAGAGAGGCTTGTTGCTGGAGAGAGGAGAGAGAGAGGCTTGTTGCTGGAGAGAGAGAGAGAGGCTTGTTGCTGGAGAGGGCGAGAGAGAGGCTTGTTGCTGGAGAGGGCGAGAGAGAGGCTTGTTGCTGGAGAGCCAGAGAGAGAGAGGCTTGTTGCTGGAGAGAGCGAGAGAGAGGCTTTGCTGGAGAGGGCAGAGAGAGAGGCTTGTTGCTGGAGAGAGCCAGAGAGAGAGAGGCTTGTTGCTGGAGAGGGCGAGAGCGAGGCTTGTTGCTGGAGAGAGCCAGAGAGAGAGGCTTGTTGCTGGAGAGGGCCAGAGAGAGACATGCTTGTTGCTGGAAAGAGGAAGAGAGAGGCTTGTTTTTGGGGGAGAGAGAGAGAGGCTTGTTGCTGGAGTGCCAGAGAGAGACATGCTTGTTGCTGGAAAGAGGAAGAGAGAGGCTTGTTTTTGGGGAGAGAGAGAGGCTTGTTGCTGGAGAGGGCGAGAGAGAGGCTTGTTGCTTGGGTGGGCGAGAGGCTTGTTGCTGGAGAGGGAGAGAGAGAGGCTTGTTGCTGGAGAGGGCCAGAGAGAGGCTTGTTGCTGGAGAGGGCGAGAGAGAGGCTTGTTGCTGGAGAGGGCGAGAGAGAGGCTTGTTGCTGGAGAGGGCCAGAGAGAGAGAGCTTGTTGCTGGAGAGCCAGAGAGAGGCTTGTTGCTGGAGAGCCAGAGCTTGTTGCTGGAGAGGGCGAGAGAGAGGCTTGTTGCTGGAGAGGGCAGAGAGAGGCTTGTTGCTGGAGAGGGCCAGAGAGAGACATGCTTGTTGCTGGAGAGGAAGAGAGGCTTGTTGCTGGAGAGAGAGAGAGAGAGGCTTGTTGCTGGAGAGAGAGAGAGATGGCTTGTTGCTGGAGAGGAAGAGAGAGGCTTGTTGCTGGAGAGGGAGAGGCTTGTTGCTGGAGAGGGCGGAGAGAGAGGCTTGTTGCTGGAGAGGGCGAGAGAGAGGCTTGTTGCTGGAGAGGGCGAGAGAGAGGCTTGTTGCTGGAGAGCCAGAGAGAGAGGCTTGTTGCTGGAGAGGGCAGAGAGAGAGGCTTGTTGCTGGAGAGGGCCAGAGAGAGGCTTGTTGCTGGAGAGAGGCAGAGAGAGAGGCTTGTTGCTGGAGAGCCAGAGAGAGAGGCTTGTTGCTGGAGAGCCAGAGAGAGAGGCTTGTTGCTGGAGAGCCAGAGAGAGAGGCTTGTTGCTGGAGAGGGAGAGAGGCTTGTTGCTGGAGAGGGCCAGAGAGAGGCTTGTTGCTGGAGAGGGAGAGAGAGGCTTGTTGCTGGAGAGAGAGAGAGAGGCTTGTTGCTGGAGAGCCAGAGAGAGAGGCTTGTTGCTGGAGAGCCAGAGAGAGAGGCTTGTTGCTGGAGAGGGCCAGAGAGAGAGGCTTGTTGCTGGAGAGGGCAGAGAGAGGCTTGTTGCTGGAGAGGGCGAGAGAGAGGCTTGTTGCTGGAGAGAGAGAGGAGAGCCAGAGAGCTTGTTGCTGGAGAGGGCGAGAGAGAGGCTTGTTGCTGGAGTGCCAGAGAGATGCTTGTTGCTGGAGAGCCAGAGAGAGGCTTGTTTTGGAGAGAGAGAGAGGCTTGTTGCTGGAGAGGGCGAGAGAGAGGCTTGTTGCTGGAGAGGGCGAGAGAGGCTTGTTGCTGGAGAGGGCGAGAGAGAGGCTTGTTGCTGGAGAGGGCAGAGAGAGCTTGTTGCTGGAGAGAGGCGAGAGAGAGGCTTGTTGCTGGAGAGAGCGAGAGAGAGGCTTGTTGCTGGAGAGGGCCAGAGAGAGAGGCTTGTTGCTGGAGAGCCAGAGAGAGAGGCTTGTTGCTGGAGTGCCAGAGAGAGACATGCTTGTTGCTGGAGAGCCAGAGAGAGGCTTGTTGCTGGAGAGCCAGAGAGAGAGCTTGTTGCTGGAGAGCCAGAGAGAGAGGCTTGTTGCTGGAGAGGGCGAGAGAGAGGCTTGTTGCTGGAGAGCCAGAGAGAGAGGCTTGTTGCTGGAGAGCCAGAGAGAGAGGCTTGTTGCTGGAGAGCCAGAGAGAGAGAGGCTTGTTGCTGGAGAGCCAGAGAGAGAGGCTTGTTGATGGAGAGCCAGAGAGAGAGGCTTGTTGCTGGAGAGGGGATAGAGAGAGGCTTGTTGCTGGAGAGGGCGAGAGAGAGGCTTGTTGCTGGAGAGGGCGAGAGAGAGGCTTGTTGCTGGAGAGGGCCAGAGAGAGGCTTGTTGCTGGAGAGAGGAGAGAGAGGCTTGTTGCTGGAGAGAGGCGAGAGAGAGGCTTGTTGCTGGAGAGAGAGAGGCTTGTTGCTGGAGAGCCAGAGAGAGAGGCTTGTTGCTGGAAAGAGGAAGAGAGAGGCTTGTTGCTGGAGAGGGCGAGAGAGAGAGGCTTGTTGCTGGAGAGGGCGAGAGAGAGGCTTGTTGCTGGAGAGGGGAGAGAGAGGCTTGTTGCTGGAGAGGGCGAGAGAGAGGCTTGTTGCTGGAGAGGAAGAGAGAGAGAGAGAGCTTGTTGCTGGAAAGAGGAGAGAGAGAGGCTTGTTGCTGGAGGGGCAGAGAGAGACATGCTTGTTGCTGGAGTGCCAGAGAGAGACATGCTTGTTGCTGGAAAGAGGAAGAGAGAGGCTTGTTGCTGGAGAGGGCGAGAGAGGCTTGTTGCTGGAGAGGGCGAGAGAGAGGCTTGTTGCTGGAGGGGCGAGAGAGAGGCTTGTTGCTGGAGAGGGCGAGAGAGAGGCTTGTTGCTGGAGAGGGCTTGTTGCTGGAGAGAGCGAGGGCTTGTTGCTGGAGAGGGCCAGAGAGAGACATGCTTGTTGCTGGAAAGAGGAAGAGAGAGGCTTGTTTTGGGAGAGAGAGAGAGGCTTGTTGCTGGAGTGCCAGAGAGAGACATGCTTGTTGCTGGAAAGAGGAAGAGAGAGGCTTGTTTTTGGGGAGAGAGAGAGAGAGGCTTGTTGCTGGAGAGGGCGAGAGAGAGGCTTGTTGCTGGAGAGGGCGAGAGAGAGGCTTGTTGCTGGAGAGGGCGAGAGAGAGGCTTGTTGCTGGAGAGGGCCAGAGAGAGAGGCTTGTTGCTGGAGAGGCTTGTTGCTGGAGAGGGCGAGAGAGAGGCTTGTTGCTGGAGTGCCAGAGAGAGACATGCTTGTTGCTGGAAAGAGGAAGAGAGAGGCTTGTTTTTGGGGAGAGAGAGAGAGGCTTGTTGCTGGAGTGCCAGAGAGAGACATGCTTGTTGCTGGAAAGAGGAAGAGAGAGGCTTGTTGCTGGAGAGGGCGAGAGCGAGGCTTGTTGCTGGAGAGGGCGAGAGAGAGGCTTGTTGCTGGAGAGGGCGAGAGAGAGGCTTGTTGCTGGAGAGGGCGAGAGAGAGGCTTGTTGCTGGAGAGCCAGAGAGAGAGCGTTGCTGGAGAGGCTTGTTGCTGGAGAGCCGAGAGAGAGGCTTGTTGCTGGAGAGCCAGAGAGAGACATGCTTGTTGCTGGAAAGAGGAAGAGAGAGGCTTGTTTTTGGGGAGAGAGAGAGAGAGGCTTGTTGCTGGAGAGGGCAAGAGAGAGGCTTGTTGCTGGAGAGGGCGAGAGAGAGGCTTGTTGCTGGAGAGGGCGAGAGAGAGGCTTGTTGCTGGAGAGGGCGAGAGAGAGGCTTGTTGCTGGAGAGGGCGAGAGAGGCTTGTTGCTGGAGAGGGCCAGAGAGAGGCTTGTTGCTGGAGAGGGAAGAGAGAGGCTTGTTGCTGGAGAGCCAGAGAGAGAGGCTTGTTGCTGGAGAGGGCGAGAGAGAGGCTTGTTGCTGGAGAGCCAGAGAGAGAGGCTTGTTTAGCTGGAGAGGGCGAGAGAGAGGCTTGTTGCTGGAGAGGGCGAGAGAGAGGCTTGTAGCTGGAGAGGGCGAGAGAGAGGCTTTGCTGGAGAGGGCGAGAGAGAGGCTTGTTGCTGGAGAGGGCGAGAGAGAGGCTTGTTGCTGGAGAGCCAGAGAGAGAGGCTTGTTGCTGGAGAGCCAGAGAGAGGGCTTGTTGCTGGAGAGGGCGAGAGAGAGGCTTGTTGCTGGAGAGCCAGAGAGAGAGGCTTGTTGCTGGAGAGGGCGAGAGAGAGGCTTGTTGCTGGAGAGGGCCAGAGAGAGGCTTGTTGCTGGAGAGCCAGAGAGAGAGGCTTGTTGCTGGAGAGGGCAGAGAGAGAGGCTTGTTGCTGGAGAGGGCGAGAGAGGCTTGTTGCTGGAGAGAGCCAGAGAGACAGGCTTGTTGCTGGAGAGCCAGAGAGAGAGGCTTGTTGCTGGAGAGAGAGGGCGAGAGAGAGGCTTGTTGCTGGAGAGCCAGAGAGAGACATGCTTGTTGCTGGAAAGAGCCAGAGAGAGAGGCTTGTTGCTGGAGAGAGCCAGAGAGAGAGGCTTGTTGCTGGAGTGCCAGAGAGAGACATGCTTGTTGCTGGAAAGAGCCAGAGAGAGAGGCTTGTTGCTGGAGAGCCAGAGATAGGCTTGTTGCTGGAGAGCCAGAGAGAGACATGCTTGTTGCTGGAGAGCCAGAGAGAGGCTTGTTGCTGGAGTGCCAGAGAGAGACATGCTTGTTGCTGGAAAGAGAGAGAGAGAGGCTTGTTGCTGGAGAGAGAGAGAGACATGCTTGTTGCTGGAGAGGCCAGAGAGACATGCTTGTTGCTGGAGAGGGCGAGAGAGAGGCTTGTTGCTGGAGGCCAGAGAGAGAGAGGCTTGTTGCTGGAGAGGGCGAGAGAGAGGCTTGTTGCTGGAGAGGGCGAGAGAGAGGCTTGTTGCTGGAGAGGGCGAGAGAGAGGCTTGTTGCTGGAGAGGGCGAGAGAGAGGCTTGTTGCTGGAGAGGGCAGAGAGAGAGGCTTGTTGCTGGAGAGGCTTGTTGCTGGAGAGGGCGAGAGAGAGGCTTGTTGCTGGAGAGCCAGAGAGAGGCTTGTTGCTGGAGAGGAGAGCTTGTTGCTGGAGAGAGAGAGAGAGGCTTGTTGCTGGAGAGTGCCAGAGAGAGACATGCTTGTTGCTGGAAGAGGAAGAGAGGCTTGTTGCTGGAGAGGGCGAGAGAGAGGCTTGTTGCTGGAGAGGGCGGGCTTGTTGCTGGAGAGAGAGAGGCTTGTTGCTGGAGAGGGAGAGTTTTTGAGAGGCTTGTTGCTGGAGAGAGAGAGCTTGTTGCTGGAGAGCCAGAGAGACAGGATTGTTGCTGGAGAGGGCGAGAGTGAGGCTTGTTGCTGGAGAGGGCGAGAGAGAGGCTTGTTGCTGGAAAGGGGAAGAGAGAGGCTTGTTGCTGGAGAGGGCGAGAGAGAGGCTTGTTGCTGGAGAGGGCGAGAGAGAGGCTTGTTGCTGGAGAGGGCGAGAGAGAGGCTTGTTGCTGGAGAGCCAGAGAGAGAGAGGCTTGTTGCTGGAGAGGGCGAGAGAGAGGCTTGTTGCTGGAGAGGGCCAGAGAGAGAGGCTTGTTGCTGGAGAGAGCCAGAGAGAGAGGCTTGTTGCTGGAGAGAGCCAGAGAGAGAGGCTTGTTGCTGGAGAGAGCCAGAGAGAGAGGCTTGTTGCTGGAGAGGGCGAGAGCGAGGCTTGTTGCTGGAGAGGGCGAGAGCGAGGCTTGTTGCTGGAGAGGGCGAGAGAGAGGCTTGTTGCTGGAGAGGGCCAGAGAGAGACATGCTTGTTGCTGGAAAGAGGAAGAGAGAGGCTTGTTTTTGGGGAGAGAGAGAGAGGCTTGTTGCTGGAGTGCCAGAGAGAGACATGCTTGTTGCTGGAAAGAGGAAGAGAGAGGCTTGTTTTTGGGGAGAGAGAGAGAGAGAGGCTTGTTGCTGGAGAGGGCAAGAGAGGCTTGTTGCTGGAGAGGGCGAGAGACAGGCTTGTTGCTGGAGAGGGCGAGAGAGAGGCTTGTTGCTGGAGAGGGCGAGAGAGAGGCTTGTTGCTGGAGAGCCAGAGAGGCTTGTTGCTGGAGAGGCTTGTTGCTGGAGAGGGCGAGAAAGAGGCTTGTTGCTGGAGTGCCAGAGAGACATGCTTGTTGCTGGAAAGAGGAAGAGAGAAGCTTGTTTTTGGGGAGAGAGAGAGAAGCTTGTTGCCGGAGTGCCAGAGAGAGACATGCTTGTTGCTGGAAAGAGGAAGAGAGAGGCTTGTTGCTGGAGAGCCAGAGAGAGAGGCTTGTTGCTGGAGAACCAGAGAGATAGGCTTGTTGCTGGACAGAGCCAGAGAGAGAGGCTTGTTGCTGGACAGAGCCAGAGAGAGAGGCTTGTTGCTGGAGTGCCAGAGAGAGACATGCTTGTTGCTGGATTGCCAGAGAGAGACATGCTTGTTGCTGGAGTGCCAGAGAGAGACATGCTTGTTGCTGGAGTGCCAGAGAGAGACATGCTTGTTGCTGGAGTGCCAGAGAGAGACATGCTTGTTGCTGGAAAGAGGAAGAGAGAGGCTTGTTTTTGGGGAGAGAGAGAGGTTTGTTGCTGGAGAGGGCGAGAGAGAGGCTTGTTGCTGGAGAGGGCGAGAGAGAGGCTTGTTGCTGGAGAGCCAGAGAGAGACATGCTTGTTGCTGGAAAGAGGGCGAGAGAGAGGCCTGTTGCTGGAGAGGGCGAGAGAGAGGCTTGTTGCTGGAGAGGGCGAGAGAGAGGCTTGTTGCTGGAGAGGGCGAGAGAGAGGCTTGTTGCTGGAGAGGGCGAGAGAGAGGCTTGTTGCTGGAGAGGGCGAGAGAGAGGCTTGTTGCTGGAGAGGGCGAGAGAGAGGCTTGTTGCTGGAGTGGGCGAGAGAGAGGCTTGTTTTGCTCGAGTGGGCGAGAGAGAGGCTTGTTGCTGGAGAGGGCGAGAGAGAGGCTTGTTGCTGGAGAGCCAGAGAGAGAGGCTTGTTGCTGGAGAGGCTTGTTGCTGGAGAGGGCGAGAGAGAGGCTTGTTGCTGGAGTGCCAGAGAGACATGCTTGTTGCTGGAAAGAGGAAGAAAGAGGCTTGTTTTTGGGGGGAGAGAGAGAGAGGCTTGTTGCTGGAGTGCCAGAGAGAGACATGCTTGTTGCTGGAAAGAGGAAGAGAGAGGCTTGTTGCTGGAGAGCCAGAGAGAGAGGCTTGTTGCTGGAGAACCAGAGAGATAGGCTTGTTGCTGGACAGAGCCAGAGAGAGAGGCTTGTTGCTGGACAGAGCCAGAGAGAGAGGCTTGTTGCTGGAGTGCCAGAGAGAGACATGCTTGTTGCTGGATTGCCAGAGAGAGACATGCTTGTTGCTGGAGTGCCAGAGAGAGACATGCTTGTTGCTGGAGTGCCAGAGAGAGACATGCTTGTTGCTGGAAAGAGGAAGAGAGAGGCTTGTTTTTGGGGAGAGAGAGAGAGGTTTGTTGCTGGAGAGGGCGAGAGAGAGGCTTGTTGCTGGAGAGGGCGAGAGAGAGGCTTGTTGCTGGAGAGCCAGAGAGAGACATGCTTGTTGCTGGAAAGAGGGCGAGAGAGAGGCCTGTTGCTGGAGAGGGCGAGAGAGAGGCTTGTTGCTGGAGAGGGCGGCTTGAGAGAGAGGCTTGTTGCTGGAGAGGGCGAGAGAGAGGCTTGTTGCTGGAGAGGGCGAGAGAGAGGCTTGTTGCTGGAGAGGGCGAGAGAGAGGCTTGTTGCTGGAGAGGGCGAGAGAGAGGCTTGTTGCTGGAGTGGGCGAGAGAGAGGCTTGTTTTGCTCGAGTGGGCGAGAGAGAGGCTTGTTGCTGGAGAGGGCGAGAGAGAGGCTTGTTGCTGGAGAGCCAGAGAGAGAGGCTTGTTGCTGGAGAGGCTTGTTGCTGGAGAGGGCGAGAAAGAGGCTTGTTGCTGGAGTGCCAGAGAGACATGCTTGTTGCTGGAAAGAGGAAGAGAGAGGCTTGTTTTTGGGGAGAGAGAGAGAGGCTTGTTGCCGGAGTGCCAGAGAGA
Source organism: Oncorhynchus masou masou (assembly GCF_036934945.1). Taxonomy (NCBI): domain Eukaryota; kingdom Metazoa; phylum Chordata; class Actinopteri; order Salmoniformes; family Salmonidae; genus Oncorhynchus; species Oncorhynchus masou. The sequence goes on along the minus strand of NC_088223.1, from coordinate 82,685,897 downwards.
GACATGCTTGTTGCTGGAAAGAGGAAGAGAGAGGCTTGTTGCTGGAGAGCCAGAGAGAGAGGCTTGTTGCTGGAGAACCAGAGAGATAGGCTTGTTGCTGGACAGAGCCAGAGAGAGAGGCTTGTTGCTGGACAGAGCCAGAGAGAGAGGCTTGTTGCTGGAGTGCCAGAGAGAGACATGCTTGTTGCTGGATTGCCAGAGAGAGACATGCTTGTTGCTGGAGTGCCAGAGAGAGACATGCTTGTTGCTGGAGTGCCAGAGAGAGACATGCTTGTTGCTGGAAAGAGGAAGAGAGAGGCTTGTTTTTGGGGAGAGAGAGAGAGGTTTGTTGCTGGAGAGGGCGAGAGAGAGGCTTGTTGCTGGAGAGGGCGAGAGAGAGGCTTGTTGCTGGAGTGCCAGAGAGACATGCTTGTTGCTGGAAAGAGGAAGAGAGAGGCTTGTTTTTGGGGAGCCAGAGAGAGAGGCTTGTTGCTGGAGTGCCAGAGAGACATGCTTGTTGCTGGAAAGAGGAAGAGAGAGGCTTGTTTTTGGGGAGCCAGAGAGAGAGGCTTGTTGCTGGAGAACCAGAGAGATAGGCTTGTTGCTGGACAGAGCCAGAGAGAGAGGCTTGTTGCTGGACAGAGCCAGAGAGAGAGGCTTGTTGCTGGAGTGCCAGAGAGAGACATGCTTGTTGCTGGATTGCCAGAGAGAGACATGCTTGTTGCTGGAGTGCCAGAGAGAGACATGCTTGTTGCTGGAGTGCCAGAGAGAGACATGCTTGTTGCTGGAAAGAGGAAGAGAGAGGCTTGTTTTTGGGGAGAGAGAGAGAGGTTTGTTGCTGGAGAGGGCGAGAGAGAGGCTTGTTGCTGGAGAGGGCGAGAGAGAGGCTTGTTGCTGGAGAGCCAGTGAGAGACATGCTTGTTGCTGGAAAGAGGGCGAGAGAGAGGCCTGTTGCTGGAGAGGGCGAGAGAGAGGCTTGTTGCTGGAGAGGGCGAGAGAGAGGCTTGTTGCTGGAGAGGGCGAGAGAGAGGCTTGTTGCTGGAGAGCCAGAGAGAGAGGCTTGTTGCTGGAGAGGGCGAGAGAGAGGCTTGTTGCTGGAGAGGGCGAGAGAGAGGCTTGTTGCTGGAGAGGGCGAGAGAGAGGCTTGTTGCTGGAGAGGGCGAGAGAGAGGCTTGTTGCTGGAGAGGGCGAGAGAGAGGCTTGTTTTGCTCGAGTGGGCGAGAGAGAGGCTTGTTGCTGGAGAGGGCGAGAGAGAGGCTTGTTGCTGGAGAGGGCGAGAGAGAGGCTTGTTGCTGGAGAGGGCGAGAGAGAGGCTTGTTGCTGGAGAGGGCGAGAGAGAGGCTTGTTGCTGGAGAGGGCGAGAGAGAGGCTTGTTGCTGGAGAGGGCGAGAGAGAGGCTTGTTGCTGGAGAGCCAGCGAGAGAGAGGCTTGTTGCTGGAGAGGGCGAGAGAGAGGCTTGTTGCTGGAGAGGGCGAGAGAGAGGCTTGTTGCTGGAGAGGGCGAGAGAGAGGCTTGTTGCTGGAGAGGGCGAGAGAGAGGCTTGTTGCTGGAGAGCCAGAGAGAGAGGCTTGTTGCTGGAGAGCCAGAGAGAGAGGCTTGTTGCTGGAGAGCCAGAGAGAGAGGCTTGTTGCTGGAGAGCCAGAGAGAGAGGCGCTTGTTGCTGGAGAGGGCGAGAGAGAGGCTTGTTGCTGGAGAGCCAGAGAGAGAGGCTTGTTGCTGGAGAGCCAGAGAGAGAGGCTTGTTGCTGGAGAGCCAGAGAGAGAGGCTTGTTGCTGGAGAGCCAGAGAGAGATGCTTGTTGCTGGAGAGCCAGAGAGAGAGGCTTGTTGCTGGAGAGCCAGAGAGAGAGGCTTGTTGCTGGAGAGCCAGAGAGAGGCTTGTTGCTGGAGAGCCAGAGAGAGAGGCTTGTTGCTGGAGAGCCAGAGAGAGAGGCTTGTTGCTGGAGAGCCAGAGAGAGAGGCTTGTTGCTGGAGAGCCAGAGAGAGAGGCTTGTTGCTGGAGTGCCAGAGAGAGACATGCTTGTTGCTGGAAAGAGGGCGAGAGAGAGGCTTGTTGCCGGAGAGGGCGAGAGAGAGGCTTGTTGCCGGAGAGGGCGAGAGAGAGGCTTGTTGCCGGAGAGGGCGAGAGAGAGGCTTGTTGCCGGAGAGGGCGAGAGAGAGGCTTGTTGCCGGAGAGGGCGAGAGAGAGGCTTGTTGCCGGATAGGGCGAGAGAGAGGCTTGTTGCCGGAGAGGGCGAGAGATGGAGGCTTGTTGCCGGAGAGCGAGAGAGCAAGAGGGAGGCTTGTTGCTGGAGCGCAAGCGAGAGAGCGATACAGGCTTGTAGCTGCGAGAGAGCGAGAGAGAGAGGCTTGTTGCTGGAGATCGAGCGAGAGAGAGAGGCTTGTTGCTGGAGATCGAGCGAGAGAGAGAGGCTTGTTGCTGGAGATCGAGCGAGAGAGAGAGGCTTGTTGCTGGAGATCGAGCTAAGAGAGAGAGGCTTGTTGCTGGAGATCGAGCGAGAGAGAGAGGCTTGTTATTGGAAATCGGAAGAGAGGCTTTGAGGCTAGTTGATGGAGAGACAGGCCAGGCAGACAGGCCAGGCACGCTGGCAGGGAGGCAGACATGCCAGGCACGCTGGCAGGGAGGCAGACATGCCAGGCACGCTGGCAAGGGAGGCAGACATGCCAGGCACGCTGGCAGGGAGGCAGAAAGGCCAGGCAGGCTGGCAGGCAGTAACTATCCATTTCAGAGGCTCTGTGTCAGAATTAGCCTTCTAATGAGCTTGGCAGTCATCTCTCAGCACTTTGAAAGACCAGGCAGAGACACACACACACACAGACTCTCATGGAAATGACCAGGCAGCTCACTTTGGCACTCTCAGACAGGTTTGGGATGCAGCCTTTTCAGCCTGCGGCCTCCATCCATGCAGCTCAGTCATCACACACAGCCCTCCCCAGTGAGTGAGTCAGTTCGGGGGTGTGTGTGTTGTGGGTGCCACTCGGCACCCTGTCAATGAGGCCAGGGGCAGCAGAGACATGTCCCTGTGTAGTGACACCATGAAGAGACTGTTGTGGGAAGGACCAGGCATGTTTTGGCCTGTCTCCTCTCTGTAGCGTGAGCAGGCATGAGGACACACTACTACTGGGCAATTTCACGGTACGCTTTGACTTAGTTTTTTCACTTTAAAGTGTTTGCTGAACAAAAAACATTGATTTCAAAGTTTAACAAACCAAAAATGTATTTGATTGATTTCCACTGACTAAAAAAAAAACACATGGAATTCTGGTAATCTCCCTTAAATTTTTATGGGACCGAATTTTACAAAAATGGAGGTAAATATCTGCTCCGAATTAAGATTCCAAGATGTCTGCAGAAAGAAATGAAATGGCACCTTGACTTTGAAAAAATCTCTTTTAGTTATTGAACCTACTACTGTAAGTTAAGTGGATTTACACCCGGAAACTGAATTTATTATTATTATTTTTTGCACCTTTATTTTACTAGGCAAGTCAGTTAAGAACAAATTCTTATTTACAATGACAGCCTGGGAACAGTAGGTTAACTGCCTGTTCAGGGGCAGAATAACAGATTTGTACCTTGTCAGCTCGGGGGTTTGACCTTGCAACCTTCCGGTTACTAGTCCAACACTCTAACCACTAGGCTACCCTGCCGTCCCGGAGAGAGTGAGAGACTGGAATAACAGTAATGGAATTGAATCAAGGTTCCCTGATCTTCGGAAAAGTAGGGACAGATTTTTGACTTGTCCAAAGCACAAGGCACTTGTTCCAATAAAAACAAAAAGGTCTCCAACACCATTTTTATATAATTGTATGATGCAATGAACCACTTTACAAACAAGATGCATTACTATGTATTTTACCATAGAGAATCAGACAAAAATGTAGGCTACACTCGTTCAAGATTGACGTCGAAATAGGACGTCCAGCCATCCCCTGAGGATGTCGGAAAATGGCTTCAGAACCGGCCACTAGGGGGCAACAGTGAGTGCTATTGCCATCAAGAAGGTTGGGTTTTGCTCGGGCATTGTGGACAGGGGTGGTGGATGGGCAAAATCCCATGACTCTGGATCAGATGATTGTGTGTTTGATCCCAGTCGTGGACACTCGTTTTTAATATCTTGTTTTAACCCTGTTCCAAACTGTAACCATTTTGAATGAGCTCCTAGACTTAACCCTTAACTCCAATTTTTACATTTGGAGAAAGGGAACAGTGTAGAGCACCAGGGGCAACATAAACTCTTTGAAATTTGATGTTTGGGAGAACGTGGATGAATGTCTTATTCTGCAGTGAGAGCTTGTTGGACTATTGGCTCTTTGCATATTCAAACCTGTTTCAAAATACAACACTGCCCCTTTAAGGCTGTCTTGGCAGATGGTTGGCCACCCTTGGCAGTTTATAAAATATTGCAAAATTACAATTACAACCAAACACTTTTTATTTCTTCATAAAATAATTCCCTTCAGGGCTCAAAGATAAGGGCATCCTATCATCCCTGTGACGATAAAATATGTCTACATTTTAAACGGACTCTGGGACAGTTCTGTGACGACAGATCCAAAATTCATATAACTACTGCATATAAAAAAAGCCATGTGGTTGATGCAATAGATCAGACCGTTTTAGCTTAAAATGTTGACAACATTTTGTTTCTTCATATTAAAAGCTCAACAATGCGCACATGGCTGTTGGCCTGCTGGAATATTCCAAAATGCAATTAGTGGGAAAACACTGTTCTCAAAAGCGCACCTCATGGGTGAGCGGTTTCCTGTGACACAGGAAAAATATGTGACTCATCAACTAGCATGGGTTACTAATACAACTAGGATTATCATCAACTAGCATGGGTTACTAATACAACTAGGATTATCATCAACTAGCATGGGTTACTAATACAACTAGGATTATCATCAACTAGCATGGGTTACTAATACAACTAGGATTATCATCAACTAGCATGGGTTACTAATACAACTAGGATTATCATCAACTAGCATGGGTTACTAATACAACTAGGATTATCATCAACTAGCATGGGTTACTAATACAACTAGGATTATCATCAACTAGCATGGGTTACTAATACAACTAGGATTATCATCAACTAGCATGGGTTACTAATACAACTAGGATTATCATCAACTAGCATGGGTTACTAATACAACTAGGATTATCATCAACTAGCATGGGTTACTAATACAACTAGGATTATCATCAACTAGCATGGGTTACTAATACGACTAGGATTATCATCAACTAGCATGGGTTACTAATACGACTAGGATTATCATCAACTAGCATGGGTTACTAATACGACTAGGATTATCATCAACTAGCATGGGTTTACTAATTATCATCAACTAGACTAGGATTATCATCAACTAGCATGGGTTACTAATACAACTAGGATTATCATCAACTAGCATGGGTTACTAATACAACTAGGATTATCATCAACTAGCATGGGTTACTAATACAACTAGGATTATCATCAACTAGCATGGGTTACTAATACAACTAGGATTATTATCAACTAGCATGGGTTACTAATACAACTAGGATTATCATCAACTAGCATGGGTTACATCAACTAATACAACTAGGATTATTATCAACTAGCATGGGTTACTAATACAACTAGGATTATCATCAACTAGCATGGTTACTAATACAACTAGGATTATCATCAACTAGCATGGGTTACTAATACGACTAGGATTATCATCAACTAGCATGGGTTACTAATACGACTAGGATTATCATCAACTAGCATGGGTTACTAATACAACTAGGATTATCATCAACTAGCATGGGTTACTAATACGACTAGGATTATCATCAACTAGCATGGGTTACTAATACGACTAGGATTATCATCAACTAGCATGGGTTATTACTAATACAACTAGGATTATCATCAACTAGCATGGGTTACTAATACAACTATCAACTAGGATTAGGATTATCATCAACTAGCATGGGTTACTAATACGACTAGGATTATCATCAACTAGCATGGGTTACTAATACGACTAGGATTATCATCAACAACTAGCATGGATTATCATAACTAGCATGGGTTACTAATTATCATCAACTAGCATGGTTATTATCATTATCATCAACTAGCATGGGTTACTAATACGACTAGGATTATCATCAACTAGCATGGGTTACTAATACGACTAGGATTATCATCAACTAGCATGGGTTACTAATACGACTAGGATTATCATCAACTAGCATGGTATATTAATACAACTAGGATTATCATCAACTAGCATGGATTACTAATACGACTAGGATTATCATCAACTAGCATGGGTAACTAATACAACTAGGATTATCTCCAACTAGCATGGGTTACTAATACGACTAGGATTATCATCCAACTAGCATGGGTTACTAATACGACTAGGATTATCATCAACTAGCATGGGTTACTAATACGATTAGGATTATCATCAACTAGCATGGGTTACTAATACGATTAGGATTATCATCAACTAGCATGGGTTACTAATACGATTAGGATTATCATCAACTAGCATGGGTTACTAATACGACTAGGATTATCATCCAACTAGCATGGGTTACTAATACGACTAGGATTATCATCAACTAGCATGGGTTACTAATACGATTAGGATTATCATCAACTAGCATGGTTTACTAATACGACTAGGATTATTATCCAATTGTTTATTCCAGTGGTAGTGGTCTCTGCAGATGGTTTATTCCAGCGGTAGTGGTCTCTGCAGATGGTTTATTCCAGCGGTAGTGGTCTCTGCAGATGGTTTATTCCAGCGGTAGTGGTCTCTGCAGATGGTTTATTCCAGTGGTAGTGGACTCTGCAGATGGTTTATTCCAGTGGTAGTGGACTCTGCAGATAGTTTATTCCAGTGGTAGTGGACTCTGCAGATGGTTTATTCCAGTGGTAGTGGACTCTGCAGATGGTTTATTCCAGTGGTAGTGGTCTCTGCAGATTGTTATTCCATTGGTCAGCAGATGGGTTATTCCAGTTGTCTCTGCATATGGTTTATTCCAGTGGTAGTGGTCTCTGCAGATGGTTATTCCAGCGGTAGTGGTCTTTGCAGATGGTTATTCCAGCGGTAGTGGTCTTTGCAGATGGTTATTCCAGCGGTAGTGGTCTTTGCAGATGGTTTATTCCAGTGGTAGTGGTCTCTGCAGATGGTTATTCCAGCGGTAGTGGTCTCTGCAGATGGTTATTCCAGCGGTAGTGGTCTTTGCAGATGGTTATTTCCAGTGGTAGTGGTCTCTGCAGATGGGTTATTCCAGCGGTAGTGGTCTCTGCAGATGGGTTATTCCAGCGGTAGTGGTCTCTGCAGATGGGTTATTCCAGCGGTAGTGGTCTCTGCAGATGGGTTATTCCAGCGGTAGTGGTCTCTGCAGATGGGTTATTCCAGCGGTAGTGGTCTCTGCAGATGGTTTATTCCAGCGGTAGTGGTCTCTGCAGATGGGTTATTCCAGCGGTAGTGGTCTCTGCAGATGGGTTATTCCAGCGGTAGTGGTCTCTGCAGGTGGGTTATTCCAGCGGTAGTGGTCTCTGCAGATGAGTTATTCCAGCGGTAGTGGTCTCTGCAGATGGTTTATTCCAGTGGTAGTGGTCTCTGTAGATGGTTTATTCCAGTGGTAGTGGTCTCTGCATATTGTTCATTCCAGTGGTAGTGGTCTCTGCAGATGGTTTATTCCAGTGGTAGTGGTCTCTGCAGATGGTTTATTCCAGTGGTATAAAAAAGAGTTCTTCTACTACTACTACTAATACTATTAGCATACTACTACTACTGGTATACTACTACTACTACTACTACTACTACTACTACTACTACTACTACTATTAGCATACTACTATTACTGGTATAATACTACTACTACTATTAGCATACTACTATTACTACTACTATTACTAGTATAATACTACTACTAGTACTAGCATACTACTACCTCTACTACTACTACTATTACTAGTACTACTATTAGCATACTACTACTATTAGCATACTACTATTACTAGTATAATACTAGTACTAGCATACTACTACTACTACTACTACTACTTTGACTACTAGTATACTACTATACTACTACTACTACTACTACTACTACTACTACTACTACTACTACTACTACTACTACTACTACTATTAACATACTACCACTACTACTACTACTAGCATACTACTACTACTAATACTACTTCTACTATTAGCATACTACTATTACTAGTATAATACTATTACTAGTGCTAGCATACTACTACTACTACTACTACTACTACTAGCATTCTACTACTACTACTACTACTACTACTACTACTACTACTACTACTATTAACATATTACTAGTCTACTACTACTACTACTACTACTACTACTACTACAACAGATGAACTGGCACTAACTGTTTCGCTATCCCGTGCCGCCATTCACAAGTAGGCAATTTGAGGCATGCGTGAAAAGAGCGGCATCGTAGAGTCACAGCACAGTAATGTAATCCATCTGGGCCACAATGCAAACAATGGCCTGCCAACTACTACATTACAGTATGTGTAGCGAGAGAGAGAAGGGGAAAAGACAGGGGAGTGGAATACCATACCAGAGCTCTCTCTCTGAGACAAAGCGAGCACTCTCCCCCTTTATCTCTCTCTGTCTCAGTCTCTCTCTGTCTCTATCTCTCTCTGAGAGGGTGTTTCTCTCTCTGAGAAGGTGTTATATGTATATATCTCTCTCTGAGAGGGTGTTTTCTCTCTCTCGCTCTCACTCCCTCTCTGAGACTGCGCGCTCTCTCTTGCTCTCCCTCTCTGAGACGGCGTGCTCTCTCTTGCTCTCCCTCTCTGAGATGGTGCACTCTCCCTCTCTGAGACGGTGCGCTCTCCCTCTCTGAGACGGTGCGCTCTCCCTCTCTGAGACGGTGCGCTCTCCCTCTCTGAGACGGTGCGCTCTCCCTCTCTGAGACGGTGCGCTCTCCCTCTCTGAGACGGTGCGCTCTCCCTCTCTGAGACGGTGCGCTCTCCCTCTCTGAGACGGTGCGCTCTCCCTCTCTGAGACGGTGCGCTCTCGATCTCTGAGACGGTAAGCTCTCCCTCTCTGAGACGGTGCGCTCTCTCTTGCTCTCCCTCTCTGAGACGGCGAGCTCTCTCTTGCTCTCCCTCTCTGAGACAGCGAGCTCTCCCTCTCTGAGTGGGTGTTAACGCCCTCTCAAAGAGAGAGAGATATTTCTTTTTGAGAGGGCGTTATCTCTCTCGCTCTCTTGATAGGGCGTTATCTCTCTCGCTCTCTTGAGAGGGCGTTATCTCTCTCGCTCTCTTGAGAGGGCGTTACAGTGCCTTGCGAAAGTATTCGGCCCCCTTGAACTTTGCGACCTTTTGCCACATTTCAGGCTTCAAACATAAAGATATAAAACTGTATTTTTTTGTGAAGAATCAACAACAAGTGGGACACAATCATGAAGTGGAACGACATTTATTGGATATTTCAAACTTTTTTAACAAATCAAAAACTGAAAAATTGGGGATGCAAAATTATTTCAGCCCCTTTACTTTCAGTGCAGCAAACTCTCTCCAGAAGTTCAGTGAGGATCTCTGAATGATCCAATGTTGACCTAAATGACTAATGATGATAAATACAATCCACCTGTGTGTAATCAAATGCACCTGCACTGTGATAGTCTCAGAGGTCCGTTAAAAGCGCAGAGCGCATCATGAAGAACAAGGAACACACCAGGCAGGTCCGAGATACTGTTAAGAAGTTTAAAGCCGGATTTGGATACAAAAAGATTTCCCAAGCTTTAAACATCCCAAGGAGCACTGTGCAAGCGATAATATTGAAATGGAAGGAGTATCAGACCACTGCAAATCTACCAAGACCTGGCCGTCCCTCTAAACTTTCAGCTCATACAAGGAGAAGACTGATCAGAGATGAAGCCAAGAGGCCCATGATCACTCTGGATGAACTGCAGAGATCTACAGCTGAGGTGGGAGACTCTGTCCATAGGGCAACAATCAGTCGTATATTGCACAAATCTGGCCTTTATGGAAGAGTGGCAAGAAGAAAGCCATTTCTTAAAGATATCCATAAAAAGTGTAGTTTAAAGTTTGCCACAAGCCACCTGGGAGACACACCAAACATGTGGAAGAAGGTGCTCTGGTCAGATGAAACCAAAATTGAACTTTTTGGCAACAATGCAAAACGTTATGTTTGGCGCAAAAGCAACACAGCTCATCACCCTGAACACACCATTCCCACTGTCAAACATGGTGGTGGCAGCATCATGGTTTGGGCCTGCTTTTCTTCAGCAGGGACAGGGAAGATGGTTAAAATTGATGGGAAGATGGATGGAGCCAAATACAGGACCATTCTGGAAGAAAACCTGATGGAGTCTGCAAAAGACCTGAGACTGGGACGGAGATTTGTCTTCCAACAAGACAATGATCCAAAACATAAAGCAAAATCTACAATGGAATGGTTCAAAAATAAACATATCCAGGTGTTAGAATGTCAAAGTCCAGACCTGAATCCAATCGAGAATCTGTGGAAAGAACTGAAAACGGCTGTTCACAAATGCTCTCCATCCAACCTCACTGAGCTCGAGCTGTTTTGCAAGGAGGAATGGGAAAAAATTTCAGTCTCTCGATGTGCAAAACTGATAGAGACATACCCCAAGCGACTTACAGCTGTAATCGCAGCAAAAGGTGGCGCTACAAAGTATTAACTTAAGGGGGCTGAATAATTTTGCACGCCCAATTTTTCAGTTTTTGATTTGTTAAAAAAGTTTGAAATATCCAATAAATGTCGTTCCACTTCACGATTGTGTCCCACTTGTTGTTGATTCTTCACAAAAAAATACAGTTTTATATCTTTATGTTTGAAGCCGGAAATGTGGCAAAAGGTTGCAAAGTTCAAGGGGGCCGAATACTTTCGCAAGGCACTGTATACAGTGTTTTTACAATGTACAAATTGTAAAGGACACAAGATAAAATAAATAAGCATAGATATGGGTTGTATTTACAATGGTGCGTGTTCTTCACTGGTTGCCCTTTTCTCGTGGCAACAGGTCACAAATCTTGCTGCTCTGATGGCACACTGTGGAATTTCACCCAGTAGATATGGGAGTTTTTCAAAATTGGATTTGTTTTCGAATTCTTTGTGGATCTGTGTAATCTGAGGGAAAAATGTGTCTCTAATATGGTCATACATTGAGCAGGAGGTTAGGAAGTGCAGCTCAGTTTCCACCTCATTTTGTGGGCAGTGAGCACATAGCCTGTCTTCTCTTGAGAGCCATGTCTGCCTACGGCGGCCTTTCTCAATAGCAAGGCTATGCTCGCTGAGTCTGTACATAGTCAAAGCTTTCCTTAATTTTGGGTCAGTCACAGTGGTCAGGTATTCTGCCACTGTGTACTCTCTGTGTAGGGCCAAATAGCATTCTAGTTCGCTCTGTTTTTTTGTTAATTCTTTCCAACGTGTCAAGTAATTCTTTTTGTTTTCTCATGATTTGGTTGGGTCTAATTGTGCTGCTGTCATGGGGCTCTGTAGGGTGTGTTTGTGAACAGAGCCCCAGGACCAGCTTGCTTAGGGGACTCTTCTCCAGGTTGATCTCTCTGTAGGTGATGGCTTTGTTGTGGAAGGTTTGGGAATCGCTTCCTTTTAGGTGGTTATAGAATTTAACAGATCTTTTCTGGATTTTGATAATTAGTGGGTATCGGCCTAATTCTGCTCTGCATGCATTATTTGGTGTTCTACGTTGTACACGGAGGATATTTTTGCAGAATTCTGCGTGCAGAGTCTCAATTTGGTGTTTGTCCCATTTTGTGAAGTCTTGGTTGGTGAGCGGACTCCAGACCTCACAACCATAAAGGGCAACGGGCTCTATGACTGATTCAAGTATTTTTAGCCAAATCCTAATTGGTATGTTGAGATTTATGTTCCTTTTGATGGCATAGAATGCCCTTCTTGCCTTGTCTCAGATCGTTCACAGCTTTGTGGAAGTTACCTGTGGCGCTGATGTTTAGGCCAAGGTATGTATAGTTTTTTGTGTGCTCTAGGGCAACAGTGTCTAGATGGAATTTGTATTTGTGGTCCGGGTGACTGGACCTTTTTTGGAACACCATTATTTTGGTCTGAGATTTACTGTCAGTGCCCAGGTCTGACAGAATCTGTGCATAAGATCTAGGTGCTGCTGTAGGCCCTCCTTGGTTGGTGACAGAAGCACCAGATCATCAGCAAACAGCAGACATTTGACTTCAGATTCTAGGAGGGTGAGGCCGGGTGCTGCAGACTTTTCTAGTGCCCGCGCCAGTTCGTTGATATATATGTTGAAGAGGGTGGGGCTTAAGCTGCATCCCTGTCTAACCCCACGACCCTGTGTGAAGAAATTTGTGTGTTTTTTGCCAATTTTAACCGCACACTTGTTGTTTGTGTACATGGATTTTATGACGTCGTATGTTTTACCCCCAACACCACTTTCCATCAGTTTGTATAGCAGACCCTCATGCCAAATTGAGTCAAAGGCTTTTTTGAAAACAACAAAGCACGATAAGATTTTGCCTTTGTTTTGGTTTGTTTGGTTGTCAATTAGGGTGAATACATGGTCTGTTGTACGGTAATTTGGTAAAAAGCCAATTTGACATTTGCTCAGTACATTGTTTTCATTGAGGAAGTGTACGAGTCTGCTGTTAATGATAATGCAGAGGATTTTCCCAAGGTTACTGTTAACGCATATTCCACGGTAGTTATTGGGGTCAAATTTGTCTCCATTTTTGTGGATTGGGGTGATCAGTCCTTGGTTCCAAATATTGGGGAAGATGCCAGAGCTTCAAGTTTGCGGACGACACAACAGTGGTAGGCTTGATTACCAACAACGACGAGACGGCCTACAGGGAGGAGGTGAGGGCCCTCGGAGTGTGGTGTCAGGAAAATAACCTCCCACTCAACGTCAACAAAACTAAGGAGATGATTGTGGACTTCAGGAAACAGCAGAGGGAACACCCCCCTATCCACATCGATGGAACAGTAGTGGAGAGGGTAGCATAGCAAGTTTTAAGTTCCTCGGCATACACATCACAGACAAACTGAATTGGTCCACTCACACAGACAGCCTCTTCAACCTCAGGAGGCTGAAGAAATTCGGCTTGTCACCAAAAGCACTCACAAACTTCTACAGATGCACAATCGAGAGCATCTTGGTGGGCTGTATCACCGCCTGGTACGGCAACTGCTCCGCCCTCAACCGTAAGGCTCTCCAGAGGGTAGTGAGGTCTGCACAACGCATCACCGGGGTCAAACTACCTGCCCTCCAGGACACCTACACCACCCGATGTTACAGGAAGGCCATAAAGATCATCAAGGACATCAACCACCCGAGCCACTGCCTGTTCACCCCGCTATCATCCAGAAGGCGAGGTCAGTACAGGTGCATCAAAGCTGGGACCGAGAGACTGAAAAACAGCTTCTATCTCAAGGCCATCAGACTGTTAAACAGCCACCACTAACATTGAGTGGCTGCTGCCAACACACTGACACTGACTCAACTCCAGCCACTTTAATAATGGGAATTGATGGGAAATGATGTAAATATATCACTAGCCACTTTAAACAATGCCACCTTATATAATGTTACTTACCCTACATTATTCATCTCATATGCATACGTATATACTGTACTCTATATCATAAGGACTGCATCCTTATGTAATACATGTATCACTAGTCACTTTAACTATGCCACTTTGTTTACATACTCATCTCGTATGTATATACTGTACTCGATACCATCTACTGTATCTTGCCTATGCTGCTCTGTACCATCACTCATTCATATATCCTTTTGTACATATTCTTTATCCCCTTACACTGTGTATAAGACAGTAGTTTAGGAATGGTTAGTTAGATTACTTGTTGGTTATTACTGCATTGTCGGAACTAGAAGCACAAGCATTTCGCTACACTCGCATTAACATCTGCTAACCATGTGTATGTGACAAATAAAATTTGATTTGATTTGTTAAAGAGTTTTAGTATAGCCAATTGGAATTTGTTGTCTGTATATTTGATCATTTCATTGAGGATACCATCAACACCACAGTCCTTTTTGGGTTGGAGGGTTTTTATTTTGTCCTGTAACTCATTCAATGTAATTGGAGAATCCAGTGGGTTCTGGTAGTCTTTAATAGTTGATTCTAAGATCTGTATTTGATCATGTATATGTTTTTGCTCTTTATTCTTTGTTATAGAGCCAAAAAGATTGGAGAAGTGGTTTACCCATACATCTCTCTCTCTCTCTCTGAGAGGGCGTTATCTCTCTCTCCCTGAGAGGGCGTTATCTCTCTCTGAGAGGGCCTTATCTCTCTCTCTCTGAGAGGGCCTTATCTCTCTCTCTCTCTGAGAGGGCCTTATCTCTCTCTCTCTCTCTGAGAGGGCCTTATCTCTCTCTCTCTCTCTGAGAGGGCCTTATCTCTCTCTCTCTCTCTCTCTCTCTCTCTCTCTGAGGGCCTTATCTCTCTCTCTCTCTCTCTCTCTCTCTCTCTCTCTCTGAGAGGGCCTTATCTCTCTCTGAGAGGGCCTTATCTCTCTCTGAGAGGGCCTTATCTCTCTCTCTCTCTCTCTCTCTCTGAGAGGGCCTTATCTCTCTCTCTCTCTCTCTCTCTCTCTGAGAGGGCCTTATCTCTCTCTGAGAGGGCCTTATCTCTCTCTGAGAGGGCCTTATCTCTCTCTGAGAGGGCCTTATCTCTCTCTGAGAGGGCCTTATCTCTCTCTGAGAGGGCCTTATCTCTCTCTGAGAGGGCCTTATCTCTCTCTGAGAGGGCCTTATCTCTCTTGAGAGGGCCTTATCTCTCTCTGAGAGGGCCTTATCTCTCTCTCTTTCTCTCTCTTTATCTTTCTCTTTCTCTCTTTATCTTTCTCTCTCTCTTTCTCTCTTTATCTTTCTCTCTCTTATCTTTCTCTCTCTCTTTTTCTCTCTTTATCTTTCTCTCTCTTATCTTTCTCTCTCTCTTTTTCTCTTTCTCTCTCTCTTTCTCTTTCTCTCTCTCTCTCCTCTCTCTCCTCTCTGTGCTGTGGAGTATGGCTCCTCTGGGGGAAACCTGCTCTACATTTAAGAGTTTCTGCTGAAAATGGATCTCAAACACAATTTTTTATTTTATTCTTTATACATCTGTTATTCCTGTTTAACGAATGCAGACCTCTTTCTCTCCATGGATGAGGAAATGATTTGATCTTGACGAGGATTTTGTTTCATAGTTGCAATGGAGGGAGAGGAATAGAAAAAGAGAGAGCGAGTGAGAAAGGGAAAAACCACACAGGTTTTCTTCCCAGTTGAAAAGCTGTCAGTCAAACTCCAGTCTGTGTTTTTTCCTTCTTATGTGAAGGGGAGAAGATGAGTTGCTGTCTCCCTGTCTTCAATTTATAGTGTGAAACATGACTCCCACCACTTTTTCTACATCTTTGATCCGGCGCTGAGGGCAAAACAATAAAGGAAAAACAACACATCCCTGAGGTACACCTCGCCACTGAACCTCCATCCAGGCCAGTCAGATGCAGGAAGTCAATTATATAGTCAGCACTACGTATCCAGTTATTCTTTAGAGGCAGCTCTGTTTGGATTTCTAAATGTCACCAGTAAAGCTCAGGGCAGGCTGAACAAGGCAACAGCAAGAGGGGAAAAGTCCTGTTTTATGGCCACATAAATCTGCTCTCAGTCACTCAAGGCCATAACCTGCTTTTTCCTCTAGTGCTTCTCTTTCCCGACTCACTGTACTCCATTCTCTCTGTGGATGGATGGGGAATCAGACATGCACATCTACAGAGCAGATATCCTCAGTCACACCCTTCCCCTGTGCTATAGGCTAACTACCTCACCCACAGAGGCCTAGTTTGACTCTATAGCAGTGTAGTAACCATAGCCAGCCCTGTACTGTAATTGCTGCTGATGTGTCGCTGATTGTTTTCCTTCTTCCCTTACAGATGGAGAGGGAGACGAAGAGGAGAAAATACTCCAGCAGTAGCAATGACTCGGACACCACGGACACCACTGGCAGTGAGTTGATTCAGTTAGAGATGATGAAAGGGACAGGGGTGGAAAAAAGAGACTGAGGGAGGGGCTGATGGAGAGAGAAACTGGAGAGGGAGGGATTGTCACCATTGGAGACTAATTAGTCAGGAGTGAGCCATGAGAACTGTACAGTACTTGGACTACAACAGGCCCTGAAGAGAGAACCCTCAGCAGCAACACCCTGTGGGCCCACGGTTGGGACTAGGATGACGTTTGAGACGCATCCCATAGCAGGAACAGTCACTAGCCTGGCCTCCTCTCTCTACTACTCCCATATTCTGCTTCCTGTCGTCTTGTTTTCTCCGTACGCTGCATCCCTGCCTCTTTGAAGTGGCTTGGGCTCAGATCAAAGACAGAGAGAGCCAGTGTCCAGATGTTTATGCCTGCATCGCTGCATCGCTGTGCCTGACTGACTGGTCACTGTGAGCCACTATAGTGGTGGCCAAGTGATTGACCAATGTATGGTTGTGAATGGTCAAATGACCTCTTTGGTCAGGTTTGAATTCTTTCATCCCGAATTGGATTAATTCATGATTGGGAGAGGTAATCTGATCTGAAATGTGTGCCTACGGCAACTCCTACAGCTGGACCAGTGGCCATAGCTCTGGGCCATGTGCCGGGGGGCTATACTGCTTGATGCTCCCTGAACAATCAGTGCATCTGAGTGCTAATAACAGGCCAGTCACTCTAGTCTACAATGGCTTATTGACATGGGATGATGCCCAGGCTAGACTGCATCTGTTAAAGATGGGTTATCATGTTTCTAATTGAAGGATCCCAATGATAATTTTGACCCTGTGCTACTCCGGGGCTTTCAATTAAAAGGGCCTTGATGGGTAGCTCTGATTGTGGTCGCTTTGTATAGTTGCAACATTAGGAGGTACCACAGCTATAGTGTGACCTAATTGCTTAATTCCACTAGGCAAGTTAGTCAGACTCTCAGATGCCCTAAGTTGTGATCCTTTCTCCTCTGGCTGTAAGTCGCTCTAGATAAGGTAAATGGATGCTAAAAACGTAAATCTGAAATGTAACTGTCATTGTCTGCAGGTCAAGTGACCTCCTGGTCCAAGTCCTCCAAGAACACAGGGACCAGCAGCACCTGGGTCAGACAGGCGCACAATAAACCCTCTGAGGTGAGTGGCTTCCCACTCCATATTGTATACAACTCACTGGCTGTGTCCCAAATGGCACCCTATTCCCTATATAGTGCATTACTTTTCACCAGGGCCCACAGTGTGACTGACCGACCGACCGACGATTATGTTGTGTGAGTTACATTGAGTTTATGGCGTGACTGATTGGATATCCATACTCTACACAATTTACTGACTGGTGATTACATCACATGAGTTAATGATAAGGTGGCTGATTGGATATCCTTACTGTACACAATTTACTGACTGGTGATTACATCACATGAGTTAATGACAAGGTGACTGATTGGATATCCTTACTGTACACAATTTACTGACTGGTGATTACATCACATGAGTTAATGACAAGGTGGCTGATTGGATATCCTTACTGTACACAATTTACTGACTGGTGATTACATCACATGAGTTAATGACAAGGTGACTGATTGCTGATTATGGTGTGAGTCTGTTGCTGTAATGGTGGTGGGATGATGGTCAATGATGTCCTCATCAGTTTACTGGTGATTATGGTGTGAGTCTGTTGCTGTAATGGTGGTGGGATGATGGTCAATGATGTCCTCATCAGTTTACTGGTGATTATGGTGTGAGTCTGTTGCTGTAATGGTGGTGGGATGATGGTCAATGATGTCCTCATCAGTTTACTGGTGATTATGGTGGTGGATTCATTGAAGCGAGGACAAAATGATAATCCACTGAGGATAATGACAGTATGATACAGACAGTATGGTAATGACGTGTTTGTTACTGCAGTAGATTAGGGTCGGTGTTCAATTCAAGCTCAGTCAAAGTTGAGCCCTGTTACTTGTTGCTTAAGACATTTGGCTAGCTAAGTGTGGAGGATGGTATGTGAAGTAGGCCCTAACTACGCTTTGCACTGGTCTGTTATAAGAAGGAAGGAGACTTGAGCTCTCCATAAATAAGTATATGAACTATATAAATATTATTTTTTCTACTTTCAAACTACTACAGTAGGCTATATTTCCAAGGATCTTGTCATCGTGTCAGAGGGATTAGATTTCAAGCGTACTTCCTTAGATTAGTCTGGAGCAAGGACGCAGTGTAAACCAGTCGTGTTTTTACTGGTTTTGACAAATCAAAACCAAGGCTTTTGTGAGATCCCTTTGTTGTGTCTCCGGAGTATGCTGTGACCGTTGTCACTATATTACCAACATTGGCATGGGCACACGGAACCTTTCCTCAGACTTGTAGTACAGCCTGACTTTTTCATGTTTTTATTCATATGGCTCATGTTCATTTGTGATTCTTTGGGGAACTTTGCTTATTTACCGCTTGATAAATAGCTACTGGCTAAAACAGGGAAATGGAGTGATGAAACATTGTATTCTCCTGTGTTTGACAGTGAATCTGTCATCTGAGTGAGGACATGTAAATAATCTGGTTGATATTTAGTGGAGTAATGCCTGATGAAGGATTGTTTGTCTTGGTCATGGTACATAGGTGGGATTCTGTTTAATATGCGTCATATTTATTTCTCAGGGCTCTGTAGGGTTCAGTTTCCAAACGTTTCTGTGACGGTTTTAATATGTACTTGGTGGTTTTCATAGCAGAGCTGTACTCGAGAATGACTGGTATTCAGAAACAAGATATCCCCTACTCTACACCCAGAGGAAGGAAGGAAGAAAGTTGCCTTTGTATAGTATGCAGGTGTGAAACTTGCACACACAGGGACTGCCTGAGAGAGGAGAGAAGGGCTGCGGGGGCTTTCATCTCAAACCCAACTGGAGTGAAGAAGACGAGATGGATGAGAAGCCTGCATTCACTGTTCTCTTCTCTGTTCTCAGGAGCTGGCAACCAAGACACACTCACTGGTAAAAACTAAAATACTTATGAGCATCCAATCTGGCAGTGTGTGTTTGTTTCTCGGTCATGTGCGGCACCCCTATTTTACTCTGCAGTCTTCCGTGATATTCATGGCAGCGGATCTGATGGTTGGATACCTGGGTGGGGTGGGCAGCTTTGAATGGGATTTTTTTTGCTGAGAGAGAGAGAGAGAGAGGTGAGGGAGCGAGAGCGAGAGAAAGTCACAAACAGTGTCTTTTTTACTTTGTCCTGCTCTTCAAAGCAGCAATCTAGGTTTTTACCAAGGACCTGGTATCTGTAGGGGTAATGTGCCCCAGTGTTGATGCTGCTGGCTCTGCATGCTGAATTGATGCATAAAAAACTCCACTCCATGTTTCTTTCTGATAAGTGCAAATCATGCTCCCACAGCCAATTCTGTGTTATTGCTGCACCGGCCACTCTCAAGGACATTGGGAACTATTCAAGGGAACAGAGTTTTCATTTAAAAGCTGTTTTAAAGAACTTCAGCAACTTTTCAGAGTAACTTAATCTGAGAAGAAATGTTCACCAGAAAAGCAGAAAGTGAAGATTTTTAACTTGACATTGGACATATCTGCAGCATCTTGCCATCTTAGGCCTACAGTTGTGGTGCAATCAACCCTAATATGGGCTCATGTATTTAGCAGGCCATAATGTATGGGCCAGTTGAGTTGGCATACCTTAGCACTGACGCTTCACATTGGGTTAAAAGGTAGACCAGACTCATGTTCTCCCATCTGTGCAGATTAAGCAGGCCATTTTGCCTTTTCAATGCCATTTAAAAATACAGACAGTGTCGCAATACTACGAATGCTGATTTTTGCATTCTCTGTGCTGTGTGGGATATTTGTTCATTGTTGTACCTTTGTCTCTTTGACCCATTTTTTAATACTTGAATGTCGGAGAGGGATGACATTCGCATTTGCAATCTGTCTGAATTGAGCGTGCAGTCAAAGGGAGCTGTAATTGAGGGAGGCTACTGTGGTACTGAATGACATGACCTTTGAATGAGGCTTGCAATTAGAGTGAATAGAACAGCATTTCTCAGTCAACTATCATTCACAGCGGGTTGTGAAGAAGCCTGTAGTTAACTGAAGAAGACTAAATGGGCTCATTTCAGAGATGAAATGTTACAGTAATGGGACTGAAATTTAAAAAAAATATATACACAGTACCACTCAAGTTTGGACACCTTTTCTTGTTCTTTTCTGTGTACTTCCGGCGCCGACAGAGATGGCCGCCTCGCTTCGCGTTCCTAGGAAACTATGCAGTTTTTTTTTTTTTTTTACGTGTTATTTCTTACATTAGTACCCCAGGTCATCTTAGGTTTCATTACATACAGTCGAGAAGAACTACTGTATATAAGATCAGCGTCAACTCACCATCAGTACGACCAAGAATATGTTTTTCGCGATGCGGATCCTGTGTTCTGCCTTACAAACAGGACAACGGAATGGATCGCATGCAGCGACCCAAAAAAACGACTCCGAAAAAGAGGGAAACGGGGCGGTCTTCTGGTCAGACTACGGAGACGGGCACATCGTGCCCCACTTCCTAGCATTCTTCTTGCCAATGTCCAGTCTCTTGACAACAAGGTTGATGAAATCCGAGCAAGGGTAGCATTCCAGAGGGACATCAGAGACTGTAACGTTCTGTGCTTCACGGAAACATGGCTCACTGGAGAGACGCTATCCGAAGCGGTGCAGCCAACGGGTTTCTCCACGCATCGCGCCGACAGAAACAAACACCTTTCTGGTAAGAAGAGGGGTGGGGGTGTATGCCTTATGGCTAACGAAGCATGGTGCGATGAAAGAAACATACAGGAACTCAAATCCTTCTGTTCACCTGATTTTAGAATTCCTCACAATCAAATGTAGACCGCATTATCTACCAAGAGAATTCTCTTCGATTATAATCACAGTCGTATATATCCCCCCCCAAGCAGACATATCAATGGCTCTGAACGAACTTTATTTAACTCTTTGCAAACTGGAAACCATTTATCCGGAGGCTGCATTCATTGTTGCTGGAGATTTTAAAAAGGCTAATCTGAAAACAAGACTCCCTAAATTTTATCAGCATATCGACTGCGCAACCAGGGGTGGAAAAACCTTGGATCACTGTTACTCTAACTTCCGCGACGCATATAAGGCCCTGCCCTGCCCCCCTTTCGGAAAAGCTGACCACGACTCCATTTTGCTGATACCTGCCTACAGACAAAAATTTAAAAAAAGAAGCTCCCACGCTGAGGTCTGTCCAATGCTGGTCCGACCAAGCTGACTCCATAATCCAAGACTGCTTCCATCACGTGGACTGGGACATGTTTCGTATTGCGTCAGATAACAACATTGACGAATACGCTGATTCGGTGTGCGAGTTCATTAGAACGTGCGTTGAAGATGTCGTTCCCATAGCAACGATTAAAACATTCCCTAACCAGAAACCGTGGATTGATGGCAGCATTCGCGTGAAACTGAAAGCGCGAACCACTGCTTTCAATCAGGGCAAGGTGTCTGGTAACATGACTGAATACAAACAGTGCAGCTATTCCCTCCGTAAGGCTATCAAACAAGCTAAGCGTCAGTACAGAGACAAAGTAGAATCTCAATTCAACGGCTCAGACACGAGGCATGTGGCAGGGTCTACAGTCAATCACGGACTACAGGAAGAAATCCAGCCCAGTCACGGACCAGGATGTCTTGCTCCCAGGCAGACTAAATAACTTTTTTTGCCCGCTTTGAGGACAATACAGTGCCACTGACACGGCCTGCAACGGAAACATGCGGTCTCTCCTTCACTGCAGCCGATGTGAGTAAAACATTTAAACGTGTTAACCCTCGCAAGGCTGCAGGCCCAGACGGCATCCCCAGCCGCGCCCTCAGAGCATGCGCAGACCAGCTGGCTGGTGTGTTTACGGACATATTCAATCAATCCCTATACCAGTCTGCTGTTCCCACATGCTTCAAGAGGGCAACCATTGTTCCTGTTCCCAAGAAAGCTAAGGTAACTGAGCTAAACGACTACCGCCCCGTAGCACTCACTTCCGTCATCATGAAGTGCTTTGAGAGACTAGTCAAGGACCATATCACCTCCACCCTACCTGACACCCTAGACCCACTCCAATTTGCTTACCGCCCAAATAGGTCCACAGACGATGCAATCTCAACCACACTGCACACTGCCCTAACCCATCTGGACAAGAGGAATACCTATGAGAGAATGCTGTTCATCGACTACAGCTCGGCATTCAACACCATAGTACCCTCCAAGCTCGTCATCAAGCTCGAGACCCTGGGTCTCGACCCCGCCCTGTGCAACTGGGTACTGGACTTCCTGACTGGCCGCCCCCAGGTGGTGAGGGTAGGTAACAACATCTCCTCCCCGCTGATCCTCAACACTGGGGCCCCACAAGGGTGCGTTCTGAGCCCTCTCCTGTACTCCCTGTTCACCCACGACTGCGTGGCCACGCACGCCTCCAACTCAATCATCAAGTTTGCGGACGACACAACAGTGGTAGGCTTGATTACCAACAACGACGAGACGGCCTACAGGGAGGAGGTGAGGGCCCTCGGAGTGTGGTGTCAGGAAAATAACCTCCCACTCAACGTCAACAAAACTAAGGAGATGATTGTGGACTTCAGGAAACAGCAGAGGGAACACCCCCCTATCCACATCGATGGAACAGTAGTGGAGAGAGTAGCAAGTTTTAAGTTCCTCGGCATACACATCACAGACAAACTGAATTGGTCCACTCACACAGACAGCATCGTGAAGAAGGCGCAGCGCCTCTTCAGGAGGCTGAAGAAATTCGGCTTGTCACCAAAAGCACTCACAAACTTCTACAGATGCACAATCGAGAGCATCCTGGCGGGCTGTATCACCGCCTGGTACGGCAACTGCTCCGCCCTCAACCGTAAGGCTCTCCAGAGGGTAGTGAGGTCTGCACAACGCATCACCGGGGGCAAACTACCTGCCCTCCAGGACACCTACACCACCCAATGTTACAGGAAGGCCATAAAGATCATCAAGGACATCAACCACCCGAGCCACTGCCTGTTCACCCCGCTATCATCCAGAAGGCGAGGTCAGTACAGGTGCATCAAAGCTGGGACCGAGAGACTGAAAAACAGCTTCTATCTCAAAGCAATCAGACTGTTAAACCTCTTGAAACTCCCCATCCCGGATCCGGGATCGTGACTAAAGCCTCAGGCTCATTAGCATAACGCAACGTTAAAGATTTCTGAAAATCGCAAATAAAATTAAAATAATGCGTTTGCTCTCAAGCTTAGCCTTTTCTTAACAACACTGTCATCTCAGATTTTCAAAATATGCTTTTGAACCATAGAAATGGACTAATTTGTGTAAGAGTATGCAAAGCTAGCATAGCATTTTGTGTAGCATGTAGCACGCAACATTTTCACAAAAGCCAGATAACCAAATAAATAAAATCATTTACCTTTGAAGAGCTTCTGATGTTTTCAATGAGGAGACTCTCAGTCACATGCCAAATGCGCAGTGTTTCCTGAAAGCGTCTGTGTGTAGGAGAAATCGTTCCGTTTTCTACATTGCGCCTGGCTACTGAAACGAACCGAAAATGCAGTCACCTACAACGTAAAACTTTTTCCGGATTAACTACATAATATCGACCGAAACATGGCAAACGTTGTTTGGAATCAGTCCTCAAGGTGTTTTTTCACATATCTCTTCATTGACATGCAGTTCGTGGAAGCTTGCTTTCCTCTCTGTATTCCTTGGAAAAATACTGGCAGGTGACTTTTGCGCACCAATTTCGGCGCAGGACACCGGGCGGACACGTGGTAAATGTGGTCTCTTATGGTCAATCTTCCAATGATCTGCCTACAAATACGTCACAATGCTGCAGACACCTTGGGGAAATGACAGAGAGGGTTGATTCATTCCTCTTGCGTTCACAGCCATATAAGGAGATCATGACAAACAGAGCCTCAAAAATCCTTGTCATTTCCTGGAATGCCATCTCATCTTGGTTTTGCCTGAAGCTCACGTTAAAGGGCACGCACAGAGAAGATCTTTGTATTTCTGGACACGTCAGAGTGTTTTCTTTCGAACAGTAGCAATTATATGCATAGTCGAGCATCTTTTTGTGACAAAATATCTTGTTTAAAACGGGAACGTTTTTCATCCAAAAATGAAATTGCGCCCCTAGAGTTCCAAGAAGTTAAACAGCCACCACTAACATTGAGTGGCTGCTGCCAACACACTGACACTGACTCAACTCCAGCCACCTTAATAATGGGAATTGATGGGAAATGATGTAAATATATCACTAGCCACTTTAGACAATGCTACCTTATATAATGTTACTTACCCTACATTATTCATCTCATATGCATACGTATATACTGTACTCTATATCATCGACTGCATCCTTATGTAATACATGTATCACTAGCCACTTTAACTATGCCACTTTGTTTACATACTCATCTCATATGTATATACTGTACTCGATACCATCTACTGTATCTTGCCTATGCTGCTCTGTACCATCACTCATTCATATATCCTTATGTACATATTCTTTATCCCCTTACACTGTGTATAAGACAGTAGTTTAGGAATGGTTAGTTAGATTACATGTTGGTTATTACTGCATTGTCGGAACTAGAAGCACAAGCATTTTGCTACACTCGCATTAACATCTGCTAACCATGTGTATGTGACAAATAAAATTTGATTTGATTTGATGATTGATTTGATTTATTTGTACTATTTTCTACATTGTAGAATAATAGTGAAGACATCAAAACTATGAAATAACACATGGAATCATGTAGTAACCAAAAAAAGTGTTAAACAAATCAGAATGCCACTCTTCGCCTTGATGACAGCTTTGCACACTTTTGGAATTCTCTCAACCAGCTTCATGAGGTAGTCACCTGGAATGCTTTTCCAAAAGTCTTGAAGGAGTTCCCACATATGCTGAGCACTTTTTGGCTGCTTTTCCTTCCTCTGCGGGCCAACTCATCCCAAACCATCTCAATTGGGTTGAGGTCGGGTGATTGTGGAGTCCAGGTCATCTGATGCAGCACTCCATCACCTTCCTTCTTGGTCAAATAGCCCTTACACAGCCTGGTGGTTCACCTTCCAACAGGACAACAACCTTAAGCACACAGCCAAGACAACGCAGTAGTGGCTTTGTGACAAATCTCTGAATGTCCTTGAGTGGCCCAGCCAGAGGCCAGACTTGAACCTGATCGAACATCTCTGGAGAGACCTGAAAATAGCTATGCAGTGATGCTCCCCATCCAACCTGACAGAGCTTGAGAGGATCTGCAGACAGAATGGGAGAAACTCCCTAAATACAGGTGTGCCAAGCTTGTAGCGTCATACCCAAGAAGATTTGAGGCAGTAAATGCTGCCAAATGTGCTTCAACAAAGTTCTCAGTAAAGGGTCTGAATATTTATATAAATATGACATTTCAGTTTAACATTTTTAATATGTTTGCTAAAATGTCTTACCTGTTTTTGCTTTGATATTATGAGGTATTGTGTGTAGGTTGATTGGGGGGGCACACACAATTTAATCCATTTTAGAATAAGGCTGTAACGTAACGACTGCCGTAAAAGGTCAAGGGGTCTGAATAGGATCTGAATGCACTGTAAATGTACAGTTTGGAAGAGTCTTGGTGTTTCCAAACTCCTTCCATTTAAGAATGATGGAGGCCACTGTTCTTGGAGACCTTCGATGCTGCATAAATGTTTTGATACCCTTCCCCAGATCTGTGCCTCGACACAATCCTGTCATCGGAGCTCTACAGTTTTTGCTCTGACATGCACTGTCAACTGTGGGATCTTAGGTTTGTGCCTTTCCAAATCATGTCCAATCATTTGAATTTACCCCAAGTGGACTCCAATCAAGTTATAGAAACATCTCAAAGATGATCAAGGGAAACAGGATGCACCTGAGCTCAAGTTCAAGTCTCATAGCAAAAGATCTGAATACTTCAGCAAATAAAGTATTTTTTTAATATATTTTTTTAATGATCTTTAAAAAAAATTCTCAACCTGTTTTCGCTTTGTCATAATAGGGTATTGTGTGTTGATTGAGGAAAATGTTTTATTTAATCAATTTTAGAATAAGGCTGTAACGTAACGAAATGTGTAAAAAGTCAAGGGGTCTGATTACTTTCTGAATATATGTGTGTGTGTGTTTGTTACAGATGTACATTTCACAAAGACACAGCATAAGGAAATGGTAGGCTGGCTATATTGTCCATGCATAAGAGTGACTGGCTTTTCTGCCCTACATGCTCTTCTGTTCAGGGAGTGTTACTCAAAGGATAGCATTTAGCTACAGCCTAGCTGATCTTTCTGCCCACTCATCACATCCATCGTGAGCTTGGGGTTATCCAGCATGCCTGTGGAAATCCTCCCTGCCTCTCCAGAGGGAATGACTTCGCCTCGGAACAGGGAAGGGCGGACTTTCCCGAGCTGATCTCAGGGATGGTTCAGCGCGTGCTGAGCATGCGGTTCCCTCTCTCATTTTCAGTCGGTCTGTCTCTCCTGCCTGCCTGCCCCGGCCCATACTCTGTTCTATGTCCAAGAGCTCCCTTTTTAAATATAGAAGAAAAGTTACTGGAAGAACATCAGGCAGGGAAGCTTTCCAGTTGGAGTCTGATGTCTCGGCAAAAGAGGGAATTTTATTTTCTCTGTCTCGTTCCTTATGACTTTCCATCAAACACTGGTTTTGCCGGCCGTGTGGGGTGGAGGCTCCTGGGCCTGGCCTCTTCCTTGGTCACTGCTGTGGTGAGTCCTGACACCAAGACGGTCCAGGTGACGGTCCAGGTGACGGTCCTGGTGACGAGGGAAGGTCAGATGCATCTGGTGACTGAGACTCCACTCCCAACTGATGCTCTGGAGTGGCCAGGGATGGGGAGGGGGTGCTGCTTTCTCTAGAACCATGTGGGGTGTCCAGGGTTGGTCAATTTAATTTGAATTCAGTCAATTCCATAACTCAATAGAGAAGCATTGAGGAAAGTGAAATGGTATTAACCCATACCCTGGGGGCTTCATTACTGCTCATCATGCTGGATATGGAAGATGGGCAGTGTGGGTTTTTGTGTGGAACTGGATGTGGAATTTGGGGGTAGGGAATAGTGTTGTGTGTGGGGTTGGGGAGGCGTAAATCCATCGTCAGTGTGGTTCCTGGCCCACACTGTCTCTCACTGCTGGTCCTCTAATATTGGGCCTTGAGTCACTGGGCTAATGCGGTAAGCATAAACCAAATCAATATGAAATAAAATTATCAATATGAAATAATATTTTTCACATGCTTTGTGAACAACAGGTGTAGACTAACAGTAAAATGCTTACTTATGGGCCCTTCCCAACAATGCAGAGAGAAAAATAATAACAGGAAGAATAAATACACAATGAGTAATGATGACATGGCTATATACACTAGGTACCAGCACCGAGTCAATGTTAGGGGTACGAGGTAATTGAGGTAGATATGTACATATAGGTAGGGAAAGGTGACTAGGCAACAGGATATATAATAGACAGTAGCAGCAGCGTATGTGATGAGTCAAAATACTTAGTGCCGATAACCAAATAGCTACCCAGACTAACTATTTAACTAACTATTTTGCAATCTTATGGCTTGGGGGTTGAAGCTGTTCATGGTCCTGTTGGTTCCAGACTTGGTGCATGGGTTCGTTACACTTTTCAGGTCTTCTGCCACTGTGTACTCTCTGTTTATGGCCAAATAGCATTCTAGTTTGCTATTTCTTTTGTTAATTGCTTGTAAATTCTTTCCAATGTGTCATGTAATTATCTTTTTGTTTGGGCATAATTGTGTTGCTGTCCTGGGGCTCTGTGTGGTCTGTTTGTGTTTGTGAACAGAGCCCCAGGACCAGCTTGCTTAGGGGACTCTTCTCCAGATTAATTTCTCTGTAGGTGATGGCTTTGTTGTGGAAGGTTTGGGAATCGCTTCCTTTTATGTGGTTGTAGAATTTAACTTCTCTTTTCTGGATTTTGATCATTAGCGGGTATCGGCCTAATTCTGCTCTGGATGCATTATTTGGTGTTCTACGTTGTACACGGAGGATATTTTTGCAGAATTCTGCGTGCAGAGTCTCAATTTGGTGTTTGTCTCATTTTGTGAATTCTTGGTTGGTGAGCAGACCCCAGACCTCACAACCATAAAGGGCAATGGCCTCTGACTGATTCAAGTATTTTTAGCCAAATCCTAATTGGTATGTTAAAATGTATGTTCCTTTTGATGGCATAGAATGCCCTTCTTGCCTTGTCTCTCAGATCGTTCACAGCTTTGTGGAAGTTACCTGTGGCGCTGATGTTTAGGCCAAGGTATGCATAGTTTTTGTGTGCTCTAGGGCAACAGTGTCTAGATGGAATTTGTATTTGTGATCCTGGTGACTGGACCTTTTTTGGAACACCATTATTTTGGTCTTACTGAGATTTTACTGTCAGGGCCCAGGTCTGACAGAATATGTGCATAAGATCTAGGTGCTGCTGTAGCCTTGGTTGGTGACAGAAGCACCAGATCATCAGCAGACATTTGACTTCGGATTCTAGGAGGGTGAGGCCGGGTGCTGCAGACTTTTCTAGTGCCCGCGCCAATTCGTTGAAATATATGTTGAAGAGGGTGGGGCTTAAGCTGCATCCCTGTCTAACCCCACGACCCTGTGTGAAGAAATGTGTGTGTTTTTTGCCAATTTTAACAGCACACTTGTTGTTTGTGTATATGGATTTTATAATGTCGTATGTTTTACCCCCAACACCACTTTCCATCAGTTTGTATAGCAGACCCTCATGCCAAATTGAGTCAAAGGCTTTTTTGAAATCAACAAAGCATGAGAAGACTTTGCCTTTGTTTTGGTTTGTTTGGTTGTCAATTAGGGTGTGCAGGGTGAATACATGGTCTGTTGTACGGTAATTTGGTAAAAAGCCAATTTGATATTTGCTCAGTACATTGCTTTCATTGAGGAAATGTACGAGTCTGCTGTTAATGATAATGCAGAGAATTTTCCCAAGTTTGCTGTTGACGCATATTCCACGGTAGTTATTGGGGTCAAATATGTCTCCACTTTTGTGGATTGGGGTGATCAGTCCTTGGTTCCAAATATTGGGGAAGATGCCAGAGCTAAGGATGATGTTAAAGAGTTTTAGTATAGCCAATTGGAATTTGTTGTCTGTATATTTGATCATTTAATTGAGGATACCATCAATACCACAGGCCTTTTTGGGTTGGAGGGTTTTTATTTTGTCCTGTAACTCATTCAATGTAATTGGAGAATCCAGTGGGTTCTGGTAGTCTTTAATAGTTGATTCTAAGATCTGTATTTGATCATGTATATGTTTTTGCTCTTTATTCTTTGTCATAGAGCCAAAAAGATTGGAGAAGTGGTTTACCCATACATCTCCATTTTGGATAGATAATTCTTTGTTGTTTGTTTAGTGTTTTCCAATTTTCCCAGAAGTGGTTAGAGTCTATGGATTCTTCAATTACATTGAGCTGATTTCTGACATGCTGTTCCTTCTTTTTCTGTAGTGTATTTCTGTATTGTTTTAGTGATTCACCATAGTGAAAGGCGTAGACTCAGGTTTTACGGGTCTCTGTTTTTGGTTGGACAGGTTTCTCAATTTCTTTCTTAGATTTTTGCATTCTTCATCAAACCATTTGTCATTATTGTTAATTTTCTTCGGTTTTCTGTTTGAGATGTTTAGATTTGATGGGGAAGCTGAGAGGTCAAATATACTGTTAAGATTTTCTACTCCCAAGTTTACACCTTCACTATTACAGTGGAACGTTTTACCCAGGAAATTGTCTAAAAGGGATTGAATTTGTTGTTGCCTAATTGTTTTTTGGTAGGTTTCCAAACTGCATTCCTTCCATATCTAGCATTTCTTAATGTTACTCAGTTCCTTTGGCTTTGATGCCTCATGATTGAGTATTGCTCTGTTTAAGTAGACTGTGATTTTGCTGTAGTCTGATAGGGGTGTCATTGGGCTCACTGTGAATGCTCCGAGAGACTCTGTGTTGAGGTCAGTGAGAAAGTAGTCTACAGTACTACTGCCAAGAGATGAGCTACAGGTGTACCTATTATAGGAGTCCCCTCAAAGCCTACCATTGACTATGTACATACCCAGCGTGCGACAGAGCTGCAGGAGATGTGACCCGTTTTTGTTGGTTATGTTGTCATAGTTGTGCCTAGGGGGGCATATGTGGGAGGGAATGCTGTCATCTCCAGGCAGGCGTTTGTCCCCCTGTGTGCTGAGGGTGTCAAGTTCTTGTCCGGTTCTGGCATTTAGGTCGCCACAGACTAGTACATGTCCCTGGGCCTGGAAATGATTGATTTCCCCCTCCAGGATGGAGAAGCTGTCTTCATTAAAATATGGGGATTCTAGTGAGGGGATATAGGTAGCACACAGTAGGACATTTTTCTCTGTTAGGATAATTTCCTTTTGAATTTCTAGCCACATGTAGAATGTTCCTGTTTTGATTAATTTAATGGAGTGAGGTAGGTCTGCTCTATACCAAATTAGCATACCCTGAGTTCCTTCCCTGTTTCACACCTGGTAGTTTGGTGGATGGGACTACCAGCGCTCTGTAACCTAGAGGGCAACCAGTGGGTCCGTCTCCTCTATACCAGGTTTCTTGCAGGATGACAATGTCTGTATTACCGATTTCTTTGGTGAAGTCCGGGTTTCTGCTCTTTAG
The DNA here is from genome assembly GCF_036934945.1 of Oncorhynchus masou masou. NCBI lineage: Eukaryota > Metazoa > Chordata > Actinopteri > Salmoniformes > Salmonidae > Oncorhynchus > Oncorhynchus masou. The sequence continues at coordinate 82,655,136 of NC_088223.1, read as the reverse complement.
GCCAAAGGCAGATGACCTCAAGCATTGGATATTCCAGGATGACATAGTGAAGGCTTTTTGTTCCATAGAGTGTCCAATGTTGTTGGTCGTGGTTTGGCCTCAGGCCAGTAAGTGTGAGCAGAGCCTGCTGAGCATCTGGTACATGCCATTGGCTTGGGCGAGTGTGAGAGTGGAGGTTGGGACTGTTTGCCCGCTCACTACCTGGGCGTATGTGTGGCTTCCATGTTGAGGCCCTCTTTGCGGGGGTGGGGTGCATGGGGTGGGCAGGAGTGGCATAGGTCTGATCTGAGGGGGCCTAAATGGGGTGTGGGCATGGTTGACGTGGGGGGGGGTGTTGATTGGTTGGGGTGGGGGTGTGGATGTGTCTGGGTGTGCTGTGGTCTGGATGTAATTCCTATTGGCGTGGGTCCTCTATGTGTAGGTCCGGGGGGGGGCTCCTGCAGGTCTGGGAGGGTGTCTCGCTGGTCTGGGTGGGGTGTCTTGATCTGTTGCTCCTGTGTGAAGTGTTGGGGATATGTTTGAGAGCGATGTCCTTTAGAGTTCGGGCAAAGGTGTGCACTGCTGCCTTGTAGAGGTGGACCTGGTCATAGAGGCTGTTCAAGTCCAGGGTGGAGTGGTGGGCCAGGAAAACGTTTGGTTTTGAGGCACAGTCACGGGAAATACTTGCGTTTACCCGCTGTATTGTGGCAGGGTGGAAGTCTTTTCGTGGTAGCAGGGTGGAGATAACCACTTGTGTGTTGGGGAAAGTAGAAGAAGCCTTTTCAATCACACCCTTCAGTGCTGTGGCCAACCTTTCCTGCTGTGCTCTCAGGTCGTTTGTGCCTGTGTGTATTATTATGTGGCTGGGTGAGCCAAGTTGGTCCTCAGACAGAAGGTCGAGGGCACACTGGGTGTTTGGACACCAGAGTTTAGACACACTGTGTTTGGGAAAAAGTTTTTTTTCTTCTATATATTTCCCATTTGAGTCCATAAGTAGTACAATCTGTGTCTTGTGTTTGTCCTCAGTGGGTGTGGGGGGGTTGTCAGAAGGGCTATCAGGGTGGCTGACAGGGGAGGTGCTCAGAGGGGGTGAGAGCCGCTGAGCTTGGGGTTCTTCATTTGTCTGTTCTGCTGTGATGTCGACTCTATGGTCAGGGTCTGGTGTGGACTGTTCTGCTGTGGTGTCGAGACTTTTGTTGGGTGCTGAGGTGGGCTGTTCTGCTGGCTTCTCTGTGGGGGTGGCCACCTCTAGTGGGTTGTTCTCCATCCCCCTCACCCTCTCCTCCATCCCCCTCAACCTCTCCTCCACCAGCAGTCTGATACTCTCCTCTAGTGCTCTGTTCTGTTCCTCTTTCTCCTGTTGTATTTGTCTCACCACTGTCCAAAGTGCAGATATGTCTCTGTCCACCTCCAGCTCTCCGGGTCTGGTTAAGGGGCTGTTGTTGTGCTGGACTGTTGTCTGGGTCTGTGCTGACTGAAGTGTAATTACCTGCTGTTCCAGCTCCACCTGCCTTATCTCCAGCTGGGTGAATTTGTCCTTCATTTCAATGAGGCAGTGGTAATCTGCGCTGGGGGTTGCTCGTCTGTGGGGTTACATAATGAAGAGGTCTGGTCTGACCTGCTCGGTGTGGGGGTATCTTTATCAAGGGAGAGCTTCTCCTGCTGGGCTAATTCTTTGATTAGGTGAAAGTCCAGCTGAAATTGTTTGGGGTTACCCTGTACCATTACTGTTCCGGACTTATAGATATTTATATTACTTGACTCAGAGTCCTCGTTATCAAGTATTCTGAGTTTCCACCCCTCGTTAACCCCCCCTCTCTTAACAAAGGGGTAGTGTGCTAATATAGCACTGTGCCATGCCAGGGGATGGTTTGTGTGGAAGATAAGGTTGCTGATGTTCCCATTTTTGTAATAGTCAGCAAAAAGTGTCTCTTGATTTTCCATAAGGAGCTTCATTTTGTAATCTTTTCTTGACTTATCATTCTTTACATGCAAAGGGTACTGTATTTTAATTACCTCTGAACAGCGGGAGGGAGCCTCTAAAGCCTCTCCATTTGGTTGGGGTAGACTGTGTGACTCTTCTGCCATTGTTGGGCTAATGGGCTTTGACACCTCTCACTTGACACATCAGTGCTAGTTGAAGCTGTATCAAGCTTGGCAGAATTATGTTAGAATTCAGTCCTTATAAAGTAATGTTGTGTATTTTTCTTCTTTGCTTTTGGCTTTGAAAATATAGTTTCAGACTAAGCATTACTCACTCAGTTCCAGGTTGGATGGTGTTTTCAGGTTTCTGTTGTTTTCCAGAGAATTTGCTGTATAGAGAAATAAATCTTGGTAGTTGTGAACCTTCCAGGTGATTCCGTAATTCCGTCCAAAATCAGGTTGTAGGTTTTAAGTTTTGATTTGAAGTGGGGGTTATGTTGTAGAGGGTAGAATCCAGTATGTGTTCCTGACAAAAAATCCAAGTTTATCTAACTCCTAATCTATCTTTTTTAAAGAAAATGCTGAAAAATGCAGGAGTTCATCTGATCCTGACCTCTGCCTCTCTCTGTCTCTCTGTCTCTGTTTCTCTGTCTCTCTGTCTCGCTGTCTCTGTCTCGCTGTCTCTGTCTCGCTGTCTCTGTCTCTCGCTGTCTCTGTCTCTCTGACTCTGTCTCTCTCTGACTCGGTCTCTCTCTCTGTCTCTCTCTCTGTCTCTCTGTCTCTCTCTCTGTCTCTCTCTCTGTCTCTCTCTCTGTCTCTCTCTCTGTCTCTCTCTCTGTCTCTCTCTCTGTCTCTCTCTCTGTCTCTCTCTCTGTCTCTCTCTGTCTCTCTCTGTCTCTCTGCTGTCTCGCTGTCTCTCGCTGTCTCTCGCTGTCTCTCGCTGTCTCTGTCTTTCTGTGTCTCTGTCTCTCTGTCTCGCTGTCAA